>NC_133469.1:13915000-14515000 GCF_048565385.1 Saimiri boliviensis
TCACATCAAATCATCCTTGATTTCAGAGAGAGGGCCTACCAAAAAGAAATTTCCCAGGGAAAGACTGATTGGCTAGGCATGGCTCATGTGCCCGATCCCTGGAACAATCATTGCAACAGCCGGGGAGAAACAGCATGAAGGGTCAGGCCTGGATTACATGCCCAGCCATGTGGCCAGAAGGGAGGTGAGAGGGGATGGACAGACCCACCAGAGCCACAAGGTGAGGGCCATTTCTCTTAAAATAAGGAAAGCTAGGCAGATAAAAACAGCAGACATTCACTCTTGCTATGTATTTATTTATCGAGGCAGAGTCTCTCTCTCCCAGGCTGGAGTGCAGTGGTGCGATCTCAGCTCACTGCAACCTCTGATTCCCAAGCTCAAGTGATTCTCATGCCTCAGCCTCCCGAGTAGCTAGGACTACAGGCATGTGCCCCCACGCCTGGATAATTTTTGTATTTTTTTCAGTATAGACAGCCTTTCACCATGTTGGCCAGGCGGGTCTCGAACTCCTGACCTCAAGTAATCCTCCCACTTCAGCCTCAAAAAGTGCTAGAATTACAGGCATGAGGCATCGCGCCCCACCCTCTCTTGCTATTTTTGATCCTAGATCATATTGGTAAACATGGAAAGTTATCCTCAACCTAGAACTGTGAATTTGTGTGTTTCCATGTGGCATGGGGTCGGGAGCCCAGACTCGGGAGCCAAACCTCCCGGGCTCAAATCCCAGCCCTGCCACTTTCTTACCATGGTCTTAGGTGATTGATTCACCTCCCTGAGCCTCAGTTTCTTCATCTGTGAAAGCGGTATAATAAGGGTGCTTGCCTCACATCATCGGTGACGGGTTCGCTAAGTCAAGCTGCGTCAAGCGTGTTGGAGCCGTGCTCGGCCTTCGTCGGTGCTTGATCGAGGTTAGCGGTTGGAGGGCCTAGAGCAGGGGCTGCCAGCTTGAATGCCCTCAGGGGCCAGACAATAAGCAAATAAGGCGAGTGTGCCCATCTAGGGACACAGCGGGGAACGGTGGGGACTCTGGCAAAATGGAGTGGCTCGTCCCATATGAAATGGGCAGCTGGTCCCCGGCTCTAGCTGACTGCCACCGTGAAGAAGCAAGCATACAGGATGGCTGGCTTCTCTGTTTTCCAAGGTGGCTGCATTGATCTGTTTTTGTGTGAGATTAATCATCAAGCAGTTTGGCAAAATGCTGAGCTGAAGAACATGGCGGAGGCCAACGCCACGGGCTGGTTGTGGTTCGTGGCACGTCCACTCACTGCCTCCCAGATAAGCAGATGATGAAAGACGTTATCTGGAAAGAACAGTCACCAGTGTGCTGATAGTCACTGTCCTGTTGTAGGATTTAAGGTGATTTAAATCTTCTTGGTATTTAGGCTTTTTTGGTTTTTTTTTTTTTTTTTGAGACAGAGTTTTGCTCTTATTGCCCTGGCTGGAGTGCAATGGTGCGATCTCAGCTCACGGCAACCTCTGCCTCCCGGGTTCAAGCTGTCCTCCTGCCTCAGCCTCCTGAGTAGCTGGGATCACGGGCATGAGCCACCTTGCCCGGCCTAGACGTTTTATTCATCACCGCCACCAACAAAAGAGAGGGCAGGAGCTGTGGGGAAACGCAGCGGGAGGAGCCTGGGAGAGAAGGTGGAGAGGGCGGTGACCACACTCTGGGTGCTTGTGGGAGCTCAGAAAGTCAGTCTCCACCTATTAACTGGGACCAGCCTTGACATTTAGCAGAGGCTGAGCAGGGCAGGGTCAAAGCGGCCTTCTCCGTTTCTCTGTAATGGTGTCCCATGTAGGTGACCTCCCTCTTGCCTGAGAAGCCCTGGCCTTGGGTTCAAATCCCAACGCTGCCAGCATGGGATTTGCGACTTTACCCCCTGCGTCTATTTCCCTGTCTGCAAAGGGAAGGTGGTCACGCCTCCTTGCCGGTGTAGACGAAGGGGTTGCAAAAGCGAGACAGGAAGGACATAGCCCAGCTTCGGATGACAGGTGGGCCACACATGCGGAGGTCTCGGCGAGTGGCCCTGCTGTCTGGAGATGGCCCGCATTCAGGATCTCTGAGCACTCAAGGGCTGGGATCTCCGTTAGGTAAAAGCCACCATCTCACGCCTTGTGCAGGGCTGCGAGTTCTGAACACAGACTCAGCCAGGCTGACAGCTGGGTGCGGGAGCCAGAAAGGTAGACAGCCGGCACCCACGCTCTGCGGTAAGCCCAGGGCACGCCCCGAGGGGCTCTTCACCCGCTCAGTGAGCATGACCGCTCATAAGGGGTCTTTCTGAGGGAGAAGGTGGGGAAGGCTGTCCCTGGCTGTCCCTGGCTGTAGGAACAGCTTGTGCGAGGGCTGGGTGGCTTGAGAAGGGAGGGAGAATCGCTTGGGATGTGTCTGGTCTGGATGTGTTGTGGGTCCCGCCCTCTCCCCCGAGTCCCCCGGGGCCTCTACCCTGGACCCAGCTGCTCCCTGCCTCCCACTTCCCCTTTCCAACCAAGCGGCCGTGGTTTCGTGGTTTCGGGCCTCGGCCCTTTTCTGCTGCGGCGAAAACACACCCACCACGTCCAGTGCCTGTATGTACATCATGTGCACCAAGAGGGGCCCTGGGTTCCGCCCCGAGCCCAAGTCACCGCAGGAGGGACGTGGAGGGGGCCGAAGGTCTCCTGAGGGCCCAGGAGGCTGAGTCACGGGGTGGGATGGATGGAGGTTCCAGAAAAGCCAGCGGCAGCCTCCCCCGGCGTCACTCCTCCCTGAGGTCGCGTCCGGACTGGACCATGCCCCCCATGGCTGTGGTTAGCCCCGGTGGCCCCGGGCGGGTCCAGGCTCACGTTAGATGCAATGGATGCTGGAAATAACAGCTCCGGCATTGGCTTCCTGGAGGTGGGGGGTGGGGCTGGGAGGAGGGGCCACCACGGGGACGAGGGGAAGCGGCAGAGAGATGGGAAGGAACCCCGGGGTGGCCAGAGGCTCCCGGCTCAGGGCCTTTCAGGAAGTGACCGGCCGTATCCCCGGCTGCTGGGAGGTGGAGGTCCCCAGTGTCCGTGGGGTCAGCAGCAAGGGTCGGGGGGTGAGCGGTGGGGAGAAAAGGAGTGGAGGGGGTGGAGGGGGCGAGGTCGGGGTGCGGGGGAGACAAGAGCCGGAGAGGTGGGATTTGCTGTGGCCCTAGGGTTGAGGGTGTTTTCAAGAAGGAACAACCTGGCTTGAGTTAAGGGGCAAGAGGCCTAAGGTGTTTCTGAGCAGAGAGTGGGAGGAGGAGGAGGAGGGGGAGGAGGAGGAGGAGGGGGAGGAGGAGGAGGAGGGGGAGGAGGAGGGGGAGAGGGAGGAGGGGGAGGAGGAGGAGAGGGAGGAAGGGAAGGAGGAGGGGGAGGAGGAGGAGGAGGGGAGAGGGAGGAGGGGGAGGAGGAGAAGAGGGAGGAGGGGAAGGAGGGGGAGGAGGAGAGGGGGAGGAGGAGGAGGAGGAAAGGGAGGAGGGGGAGGAGGAGAGGGGGAGGAGGGGGAGGAGGAGGAGAGGGGGAGGAGGAGGAGGAGGAGGAGAGGGAGGAGGGGAAGGAGGAGGAGAGGGAGGAGGGGAAGGAGGAGAAGAGGGAGGAGGGGGAGGAGGAGGAGGAGAGGGGCAGGAGGAGGAGGAGGAGAGGGAGGAGGGGGAGGAGGAGGAGGAGAGGGAGGAGGGGAAGGAGGAGGAGGAGGAGAGGGAGGAGGGGGAGGAGGAGGGGGAGGGGAGGAGAGGGGGAGGGGGAGGGGGAGGAGGAGGAGGAGGAGAGGGGGGAGGGGGAGGAGGAGGAGGGGGAGGGGAGGAGAAGAGGGAGGAGGGGAAGGAGGAGGGGGGGAGGAGGAGCGGGAGGGGGAGGGGGAGAGCAGGGCAGGGGAGGGGATGGCAGGCTGAGGGGGAAAGGCAGGAGGAGTCCCTCTTGCCTCGGGGAGGATAAGGCTGGAACCGGCAATCCTTTCACCCGAAGGCATCTGTTCCCCATTTTACAGACCAGGAAACTGAGGTACAGGGCATTCTTGATGGCAGGCCAGAGCTCCTGCCCAGAGTTTGGTTGTGACTTCGGTGTGGTCACGGTTTCGGCCGAGTCATCTTTCTGGGATGTGAGTTCTGGCTCTTCCGGAGCCCACTCTTTCAGTGTTCGTGGGACTCCTCTAAAAGATTGCGATCAGCAGTCAAAGCCGCATCTGCGTCAGGCCACCATGGAGTCTCATTTTTGGCTCAGAAGTATGATTGTAGAGCTCCAGCCAAATGTGGTTACTGTGATCTCCGGTTCACATGATCTCTGCGTCCTTCTGTCCCCTTTTCTGCCATTGTGGTCTCATCTCTGTGGCGTCTATGTCCACGTTCATGGGCCTGGGGGTGTGGGGGAGGCCAGGGGTACTTGCTACACACCCTCCTGAATCAGTCCCACCCCAGGGCAGCGCTGGGGCTCCCGACCTTCTCCTGCTTTGAAAATTGAGTGGCCCAAACTCCCTCTGTGGGCTCTGAGGGCAGGCCTGGGTGTCTTTGTGTTTTGTGTTTCTTTGAGACAAGGTCTAGCTGTGTTGCCCAGGCTGGAGTTGCAGTGGAGCTAACACAGCTCACTGCAACCTTGACCTCCCAGGCTCAAGTGATCCTCCCACCCCAGCCTCCCAAGTAGTGGGACTATAGTCACATGTCACCATGCCCGACTAATTTTTAATTTTTTTTGTAGAGACAAGGGTCCTGCCATATTGTCTAGGCTGGTCTCTAAACTCTGGGCTCAACGGGTGCTCCTGCTTTGGTCTCTGAAGGTGCTGGGATTACAGGTGTGAGCCACTGTGACAGGCCAGGGTTGTGTGTTTTAAAGATACTCAGGGCCGGGTGCAGTAGCTCATGCTTGTAATCCCAGCACTTTGGGAGACTGAGGTGGGCAGATCACAAGGTCAGGAGTTCAAGACCAGTCTGACCAATAAGATGAAACCCCGTCTCTACCAAAAATACAAAATTAGCCAGGTGTGGTGGTACACACCTGTTGTTCCAGCTACTTGGGAGGCTGAGGCAGGAGAATCGCTTGAACCTGGGAGGTGGAGGTTGCCATGAGCCAAGATTGCCCCACTGCACTCCAGCCTGGGTGACAGAGGGAGACTCTTTCTCAAATAAATAAAATAAAAGATACTCAAGGCTGGGTGCAGTGGCTGATGCCTGTAATCCCAGCACTTTGGGAGGCATAGGTGGGTGGATTGCCTGAGGTCAGGAGTTCGAGACCAGCCTGGTCAACACGGTGAAACCCCATCTCTACTAAAAATACAAAAATTAGCCAGGGGTGGTGGCGCACACCTGTAACTCTAGCTACTTGGCAGCTGAGGCAGGATAACTGCTTGAACCTGGGGGGCGGAGGTTGTAGTGAGCCAAGATCGTGCCACTGCACTCCAGCCTGGGTGACAGAGCAAGACTCGGTCTTGAAAAAAAAAAAAAAAAAAAAAAGGATATCAGGACATGCTCTGGGCTTTGGCCTTCAGTGAAGAAGTTCTTTAAGGCATGATGTCATCCAGTGCCTCTTACACCAGAGCACGTAAGAGCTTTCTTCTGGCACGGTGTTAAGAAAACCCATCTTGCTAAGAAACTGACGTGCTTCTCCTTTTCAGTAAGGAGAACTGAGTCATGTATCCTGCTTCCCTTTTTGCCCCAGCTGCTGGGAAGCTCAGGCAAATCTGAATTGCAGCAGCAGCAACCCATCATTTGGCATATTTCCCTCGGCTTTTCTCCTTGGTCTTGATCTTCTACTTTCATATTCCTAGCTTTTTGTATATGTGGGGGATGGAGATTCTCAATATAAAAGGAAAGGAGGAGGGAAGAAAGAAAGGTAGAATAAAAATCTCCATCAAAATATGGGTGCAGGGGTCACGGGAGACCACGCTGAAAGTTTTGGCTGCCAGCCTGTTGTGTGCCCTCTGGTAACTCACTCTCACTCTCTGATTCCCTCTACCCTCCTCACCCCCATCAGTCTCCCCTGAAGCTTTCCCTTTCTCTACCTTCCCTGAAATATTTGTTCTCTTATTTGTTCAACACATATTTATGGAGTACCTATCTGTTCTACTCCGTAACAAACTACTTCGAAACTTCTTAAGTGGATTTAAACAGCATTCATTTTGCTCACGAATCTGCAGTCTAGGCAGGGCTCTCCTGGAAGAGCTGGTCTCTAATCTTCTTGAGGTCGGCCAGGGTGTTAGTATCTGAAGGCTCAAACATGTGTTGGGGGATCACTCACTATTTTCTAAATTTTCCCGTCTAGCTATTTGAAATATACAAAACTCATTGTCAGCTATAGACTTCCTGCTGTGTTACAGAACAAAAGAGATGATTCCTCCTATCTGGCTGTCATTTTGTACGTGTTAACCAATCTCTCCCTCCCCTCTGCTCCCCCATCCCCTCTGGTGACCACCATTTGTCTTCCTGTGCCCGACTTAATTCACTAACGAAGTGTCCTCCAGGCTCATCCATGTTGTCACAAATGATGAGATTTCATTCTTGTTTATGGCTGACTAATATTCCGCTGTGTGTATGTACCGCAGCCATTCATCCACTGAGGGACCTTTCGGTTGCTTGGCGATTGTGAATAATGATGCAGTCAACAGACATCTCTTCGAGATGCTGATTTCCTTTCCTTTGGATATATACCCGGGAGTGGGATTACAAAATCATACAGTGGTGCCGGTTGTAGTTTGCTGAGGAACCTCAGCCCTGTGTTCCGTAAAGGCTGATTTACATCCCCACCAACGGTGGCTGAGTTCCACTTTCTCTTCTTGCCAGCATTCGCCATGTTCTGTCTTTTCGATGACAGCAGTTTTAACTGGGGTGAGATAATATCTTATTGTGGTTTTTATTTGCATTTCCCTGATAACTGGCAATGTTGAGCATTTTTTTTTTCCCGTATATCTGTTGGCCATCTGTATGTCTTCTTTTGAGAAATGTCTCTTCAGGTCTTTTGTCCATTAAAAATGGTATTTTCTTTTTTCTGTTGACTTGTGTGAGCTCCTTCCATGTTCTGGATGTGAATCTTTTGCTGGGTGGACGGTTTGCAAATATGCCCTCCATTCTGCAGGTTGCCTCTCTCTCTGCTGGCTGTTTCCTTTGCTCTGCAGATGGTTTTAGTTTGCAGCATTATCTATTTGTCTATTTTGGCTTTTGTTGCCTGCACTTCTGAGGTCTTACCAAAAAACACTTTGCCCTGACCAGTATTCTCAGGCATTGTCTCTATGCTTTCTTCTAGTAGTTTCATAGTTTTGAGTCTTACATTTCTGTCTTTTTTTTCTCTTTATTTTATTATTATTATGATACTTTTAAGTTCTGGGATACACGTGCAGAACATGCAGGTTTGTTACATAGGTAGACACGTGCCATGGTGGTTTGCTGCATCCATCACCCTGTCATCTACATTCGGTATTTCTCCAAGGGCTATCCCTCCTCTAGCCTCCCTCCCTGCTGACAGGACTGGGGCGTGATGTTCCCCTCCCTGTGTCCGTGTGTTCTCATTATTCAACACACACTTATGAGTGAGAACATGCGGTGTTTGATTTTCTGTTCTTGTGTCAGTTTGCTGAGAATGATGGTTTCCAGGTTCATCCACGTCCCTGCAAAGGACACGAACTCATGCTTTTTACAGCCGCATGGTATTCCATGGTGTATATGTGCCACGCTTTCTTTATCCAGTCTATTATTGATGGGCATTTAGGTTGGTTCCAAGTCTTTGCTTTTGTGAACAGTGCCTCAGTGAACATACGTGTGCATGTGTCTTTATAATAGAATGATTTATAATCCTTTGGGTATATACCCAGTAATGGGATTGCTGGGTCCAGTGGGATTTCTAGTTCCGGATCCTTGAGGAATCGCCACACTGTCTTCCATTTATGTCTTTCATCCACTTTGAGTTGATTTTTGTGTGTGGTGGGAGGTAGGGGTCTAGTTTATTCTTCTGCATGCTGACACCCAGTTTTCCCAGCCCCACTTACTGAAGACATTGTCCTTTCTGCAGTGTATATTTTGGTGCCTTTTTCAAAAAGCATTTGGCTGTAGATACATGCATTTACATCTGGGTTTTCTATTCTGTGCCATTGGTCTATGTGTCCATTTTCTTTTCTTTTCTTTTTCTTTGAGATGGAGTCTTACTCTGTTGCCCAGGCTGGAGTGCGGTGGTGAGATCTCAGTTTACTGCAACCTCCACCTCCCAGGTTCAAGTGATCCTTCCACCTCAGCCTCCTGATTAGCTGGGAATGCAGGCGTGCGCCACCATGCCTGGCTGATTTTGGTATTTTTAGTAGAAATGGGGTTTCACTATGTTGGCCAGGCTGGTCTCGAACTCCTGACCTCAGGTGACCCACCTGCCTGCCTCTGCCTCCCAAAGTGCTGGGATTACAGGTGTGAGACACCGTACCTGGCCTATGTGTCTATTTTTATGCCAGTGCCATGCTGTTTTGGTTACTATAACCTGGTGGTATATTTTGAAGTCAGCTAGTGTGATGCCTCCAGCTTTCTTCCTGAATGCTTTGTCCATACAGATTCCATACAGATTTTAGGATTTTTTCTCTATTCCTGTGATAAATATCATTGGTATTTTGGTAGAGATTATGTTGAATCTGTAGATCACTTAGGGTAGTATGGACATTTTTACAATATTAATTCTTCCAATCCATGAACATGGGTTATTTTTCCATGTTTCTGTGTCCTCTTTAGTTACTTTTATCGGTGTTTTTAAATTTTCATTGTAGAGATCTTTTACCTCTTGGTTTAAATTTATTCATAAGTGTCTTATTACTTTTTTGCAGCTATTATAAACGGGATTAGTTTCTTTTCTTTTTTCAAATTGCTTCCTATCGGTATAAAGAAACACTTCTGATTTTTGTATGTTGATTTTGGATCTTGCAAATGTACTGAATTTATTTATTAGTTCTAACAATTTTTGAATGGAGCGTTTGGGTTCTTGTAAATATCAGATCACATCCTCTGCAAAAGGGGACAATTTTACTTCCTCCTTTCCAGTTTCGATGCCATTTCTTTCTTTCTTCTGCGCAATGGCTCTGGTTAGGACTAGAGGTTCAGTTTTGCAAGCTTAAAAAAGTTGCACATTGTGAATGTACTTAATGTCACCGAACTTAATTCTTCAATATGGTAAAAATGGTACATTTTCTGTTGTGTATATTTTACCACAGTGAAAACAAACACACAAACAAAGCCCTATAGAAGAGCTAAAAATTAAAAAAAAAAAAAAAAAAAGAAGACTGGCTGGGCCTGGTGGCTCACGCCTGTAATCCCAGCACTTTAGGAGGCTGAGGCAGGTGGATCACTTGAGGCCAAGAGTTCATGACTGGCCTGGGCAACATGGTAAAACCCAGTCTCAGGCCGGGCGCGGTGGCTCAAGCCTGTAACCCCAGCACTTTGGGAAGCCAAGGCGGGTGGATCACGAGGTCAAGAGATTGAGACCATCCTGGTCAACATGGTGAAACCCCGTCTCTACTAAAAAATATAAAAAAATAGCTGGGCATGGTGGCACATGCCTGTAATCCCAGCTACTCAGGAGGCTGAGGCAGGACAATTGCCTGAACCCAGGAGGCGGAGGTTGCGGTGAGCCGAGATCGCGCCATTGCACTCCAGCCTGGGTAACAAGAGCGAAACTCCATCTCAAAAAAACAAAAACCCAGTCTCTACTAAAAATACAAAAAAAAAAAAAAAAAAAAAAATTAGCCAGGCATGGTGGTGGGCGCCTGTAGTCCCAGCTACTTGGGAGGCTGAGGCAGGAGAATCGCTTGAACCTGGGAGGCAGAGGTTGCAGTGAACGAGATTGAGCCATTGCACTCCAGCCTGGGCAATGACAGCAAGACTCCCGTCTCAAAAGAAAAACAAAAACAAAAACAAAAAAAAAACCCAACAAAAAAACCCCCCAAAAACCAAAAAACAAAAAACCTTTGGGGTTTTTTGGAAACCTCACCAAAATCCCAAAACCAGGAAGACCAAAACTTCAGTGCGCCCTCTGCCCTCAGCCGACGACGAGCCCCTGTGGAACTGGCCCCGTCTGCCCCTCCAGCCCTCTCTTCTCTTCCTGTCCATGCTGCACATCTGTAGACCCGCTTCTCTCAGGGCCCAGGGCCTTGGCACGTATCGCTCCGATGCCCGGAATGCTTTCTCCTTGCGGTCTCTGCCCGCCCCCTACTCACGCTTCAGGCTCACTCTGTTGCTTCGGGGCAGTCTTCCCTGACCCGCATGCTCAGGACTCCTACAGAACCTCTCGGAATCCTGGGGCCCGTCGCTGTGATTGCTTTATGTTTATTTTCACCACGGAATCATAAGCTTTCTGAGGCCTGGGCCAGGTCTGTCTGGTTGGCTCATGGCGCAGGGTGCTGCAAAGTAACTATTCACTGAAGAATGAAACGGCTGGGGTAGGGGTTGGAGTTTGACCCAGTTAGCTCCAAGGGCTTCCTATGGCCCCGCAACGTAAAACGCCATCTAGCCAAAAGACAGGTGACTGGCAGGGTCAGACCCTCAGCATCTTCTCACCCCTGATCGGTCTCAGGGTTGGGAGCAGGCGGTAACGCTGACTGTCAGTATCGCCGGGGAAAGCAGTGAGAGCCGAGACCCTCCGCGGTTTCCATCTGTTTTCTGACGTTAAGCTCGGGTCCCTCACTGTCGCAGTGATGCTGGCCAGTCCCATAAGTGCATGACAACTCTGTTCATGAGAACCTGCAGTTATCAGGGAGCTGGGTCCCTCGGCCAGGCTGGGCCACGGGGTCCTGTCCAGAGGTGGTGAAAGAGACGAGCTCCTAATTGCAGTGAGCTCGCAATTCCTGCATCCCAGAACGCTCCTGCGGAAGGGCCTTTAGAGTGTCAGATCTCTCCCCTACAGTTACAGAAGGGAACACTGAGGCCAGGGATGGGGGAAGGGGCTTTCCCAAGTACCCCCACAAAGCCCCTGAGCCTCGGTTTTCATTCTCTATCCTCCAGCTGCCCCTCACTCTCTGCAGCTGTTTGCTTGGCATGGAATTGTCCGTGTTTTCTGCTGGGGAGGAGGGCCTAGCCAGCTACTCCCTGGAGCCCCAGGCCCGGCAGGTCCGGATTAGCCTTGGCACAGCCGAGGGATGCTCGTCATCCAAGCTCAGCCCCACGAGGGGAGGGGCAAAGGACTCCTGAGTCCTGCTTACCAGAGCTATCCAAGCCTGGGTCTGACTGAGTCTGTGGGTCTCACAGGCGTAGGACAGGCTCCCAGGGGGCGTGATGAGGACACGGATGGAGCAGAGGAGCAAGGAGGATGGGGTCAGGCAGACCCAGGCCCCTCCGATGGCTCTGGCTGTGTGGCCAGAGCTAAGTTACTCAGAGACTGAGTCTTGGTCTCCCCCTCTGCCAAATGGGATGGTTTGCTCATTAAAGCCTAGACACGTCATCTGCAAAAAAGGACAATTTTACTTCCTCCTTTCCAGGTTGGATGCCCTTTCTTTCTTTATCTTGCCCAGTCGCTCTAGTTAGGACCAGAGTTTTGATTTTGCAACCTGAAGTTCTGGAGAGGCATGGTGGCGGTAACTGCATGGTGCGAACATACTTAATGTCGCTGAACTTTCCACTTCAAAATGGTAAAAATGGCCCATGTTCTGTTATGTAGATTTCTTTATTTGAGACAGAGTGTTTTGCTCTTGTCGCCTGGGCTGGAGTGCAAAGGTGTGATCTTGGTTCACCACAACCTCTGCCTCCTGGGCTGTAGCAATTCTCCTGCCTCAGCTTCCTGAATAGCTGGGATCACAGGTGTGCACCACCACACCCAGCTAATTTTACATGTTTAGTAGAGACGGGGGTCTCTCCATGTTGGTCAGGCTGGTCTCAAACTCCCGACCTCATGTGATCCACCCGCCTCGGCCTCCCAAAGTGCTGGGATTATAGGCATGAGACACCATGCCCAGGCTGTTATGTATATTTCACCACAATTAAAACAAATAACACAAACGCAGCCCTACAGAAGACTTTTTAAAAAGCCCAGCAAAAACCCTAGAAAGCTCTGGGAGGCACCCAGTGTGAGACCCACATAGAGGGGCTCAGGCCTGAGATCAGGCCACCTAGCTGGGCAGACACGGCCAGCTCCTCCCTGTTACCCCTGCCTGCCCCACTCTAGGGAGTGTCCCTCTCTGGGCCTCGGTTTCCTTTACTCTAAAACTGGGTTGGTGATGTCACCTTTCTCAAGGGGAGGTTGTTTTCATTTCAATTTTTCAAACAAGGGAAGTTTTGCAGGATGTAATGAAAGAATCCATGTAACGCAGTCAGCACAGGACGCGGCCATGGGTGCCTCGGGGAGGGGCCTGGGGTTTCTTAGCTCTCCAGAGTCACAGGAGGTGCCAGACCAGAGACCAGGAAGGGGTCTGGCCCTCCTTCTCCTCCTCGTCAGTTTCCTTGGTGACCAAAGCCAGCCCGAGGGCTCCCCTGTGTGGTCACCTCGGGGATGGCACTCAGAGAACCCACTGCCTGGGGCTCTCCTGTGAACGAGGGGGCCTCTGAGGGTCCTTCAGCCCCAACACCCGGTCATCCGTGGGGCTGTAAGAGCATGCAGTTTCATCTCCTGTCTTTTCTTCTCACCGCACCTTCCCCTGCTCTCTGTGGCTGGCGTCAGGGTGCCTTTGGTGGCAGTGGGAGTGCTGGAGGCGCTGTAGTGGGTAGGAAGGTGATTGGGTTGGCAGAAAGGCCTGGATCAGGGTGAGCGGTATGTAAGTGCTGGATCAGATTTTATCTTTACTTGAAAATCTGGCCAGGTGCGGTGGCTCATGCCTGTAATTCCTGCACTTTGGGAGGCTGAGGCGGGCGGATCATGAGGTCCGGAGATCGAGACCATCCTGGCCAACCTGGTGAAACCCCATCTACTAAAAATACAAAAATTAGCCAGGCGTGGTGGTACACACCTGTAATCCTAGCTACTCGGGAGGCTGAGGCAGGAGAATCTCTTGAACCCGGGAGGCAGAGGTTGCAGTGGGCCGAGATTGGAGCAGTGCACTCCAGCCTGGGTGAGAGAATGAGGCTCCGTTGCAAAGAATAAAAATAAATAAAAATAAAAATAAAAATTGTTTATCATAGTTTTTTTTTACATTGATTTGATTTTTAAAACTATTGTGTAAAGCTTTCACTAACCAAGATAAACCATCATTTATCTTGGTTAGTGAATTTTCAGCTTCCCCTTTGATGTCCCTGACCCTGAGGTGACTTCATCCCCCCATCTCAGGTGGAGTGGAGGGGAGGTGGGAGGTGGGAGGTTGCAGGACAGGGCAAACCTCGCGTGGAGTCCTCCTGACTCCGTGATCCAGCAGCTGCCCACCCACTCCCCTTCTCCACGTCCCACTGTCTGTTCCTTCATCTGTCCCTCCAGGTCCGGTCCATCTGTCCACGTGCCACAGCAGTTAAGAGTGTGTTCTGCATTTGGCTGGATGCGGTGGCTCATGCCTGTCATCCCAGCACTTTGGAAGGCCGAGGCAGGCGGATCACGAGGTCAGCAGACCGAGAGCATCCTGGTCAACATGGTGACACCCTGTCTCTACTAAAATAAATAAATAAATAAATAAAATGAGCTGGGCGTGGTGGCTCACGCCTGTAATCCCAGCTACTCGGGAGGCTGCGGCAGGAGAATCGCTTGAACCTGAGAGGTGGAGGTTGCAGTGAGTCGAGATCGTGCCATTGCACTCCAGCCTGGGTGACAGAGTGAGACTCCATCTCAAAGAAAAAAAAAGAGTGTATCCTACATTCAGATGGCCTGGGTGACCTCAGATATCCCCTCAACACCCACACTGTCATTTGGTATATTTTTACATTTAATAGTGATTCCTATACAACTTTAATACATAGTTTAAAAAAGAAAACATCTATTGATCTGATTTCTAATCTTCACAAATGTTCAGTGAAAGGCATACAATGATCGAACCTTAAGGGGGAGGAAGTGAGGCACCTCCCACGGTCTGTGAGTGACAAGGGTGCGAGACCCGAAGTGTCTGAGTCACATGGTCAGGCAGCATCCAGCCTTCCTCGCCACCACCTTACCTCAGGTGAACTGAGGGCTGGCTGTGCCCTGAGGAGCCTGTCACATGGGGCAGGCAATCCAGTCCAGGATGAACCTGCTGACCCGTAACCAGTTCTTGGAGCAGTATGAACAGGAGCGGTGAGGACGGATCCCACATGGGGAGAACTGGGGAAGGCATTGTCAGGTGTGGGGGTGTGTGAGGAGAGCTGGCTTGGAAGAGGGAAGGGCCCCAGTGGTGGGGACAGCATGTGTAAACCACAGAGGTGGAGACTGGGCCATCTCTATGTACACTGGTGGGCAGAAGCACGTGCTGTTAGCTGAGGGGATGCATGTGTGTGGCTTCAGCGGGAAGTAGGGGGAGATGGGTCTCAAAACAGAAATGGGCCGGGCAAGGTGGCTCAAGCTTGTAATTACAGCAATTTGGGAAGATGAGTGGATCACCTGAGGTGAAGAGTTCGAGATCAGCCTGGCCAACATGGTGAAACCTTGTCCCTACTAAAAATACAAAAATTAGCTGGGTGTGGTGGCAGGTGCCTGTAATGTCAGCTACTTGGGAGGCTGAGGCAGGAGAATCTCTTGAACCTGGGAGGCAGAGGTTGCGGTAAGCTGAGATCACACCACTGTACTGCAGCCTGGGTGACAGAGTGAGACACTGTCTCCAAAAAAAAAAAAAAAGAAAAAAAAAAAAAGAAAAATGGAATCCAGGTGGCAAGAGGCTCTGAATGCCAGAACACTGTTGACTCTTCTTATTTTTTCCAGATTGGCAATAGGTAAGAAAGAAACCCTCCTTGGTGGGAAATGTCTCTTGTGCCAGATGCCACTGAGGGGTCATTCAATGTCTTGTCCCAAGTACTCATCAATGCAACCCTTTGAGATTCTGTTATGAGCCTGCCTTGCCCACGAGTGATGCTTAGCCTCAGAGAGGTTTCCTCACTCCCGCCGGGTCAGACGCCAGATGGTGGAGGGCTGAGACCCGAGAACCACCATGAGCCCTGGTTTGCAGTTGAGAAAGGTCACTCTGGCTGTCATGTGAAGGAAGGACGTGATGGACAGATTAAAAGAGGAGGCTGTTAAAAAGCCCCAGGCCGGGGATGCCGATGGTTTTGGGTACAGAGGATCCGGGCTGTGAGGGACCTTTGCGAGAGGTAATTAGATACTGAAATTGACTGGACCTCATGAAAAATCGAGGGTGAAGGTGAGCAGGGTGAAGGGGATGCATGTGTGTGGCTTCCAGCTTGGGAGACGGGCAGGTGATGGTGCTGTTCCTACAGGGGTCTGAGCAAGCCTAGTGGGCGGTAGGTTAATAATGGCTGCAAAGTCTTCGTTTTCTTTTTTGAGATGTAGTCTCCCTCTGCCGCCCAGGCTGGAGTACAATGGCGTGATCTTGCCTCATCGCAACCTCTGCCTCCTGGGTTCAAGCCATTCTCTTGCCTCAGCTTCCCAAGTAGCTGGGATAACAGGCATGTGCCACCAAATCCAGCTAATTTTTGTATTTTTATAGAGATGGGGTTTCACCATGTCAGCCAGGCTGATTTCAAATGCCTGACCTCAAGCGATCCGCCCGCCTCGGCCTCCCAAAGTGCTGGGATTCCAGGTAAGAGCCATTGTGCCTGGCTGATGGCCGCAAATTCTGTGCTACTCTTTCTGTTGAGGGAAGGAGTTTATTTCCTTTCTTTGAACCAGGCTTGGCCCAGGACTCACTTGACCCATGGAACACAGGTCCAGCTAGTATTCCATCTCCTGGCTATTGTTCAAGAGTGGTTCTGTGACCTGAGTAAGTCAGTGAGATTCAGTCCTGGGACTTTTTGCTGAAACAATTAGGCAAACGAAACTCCTTTCCCAGCTGTGATGTCCAGCTGGGAGGATGATGATAATCTGGAGTTCCAAACATCAGAAGGCACCTGCGAATGAAGTAACAGCAGAGGAAAGTGAATGGGGAGATGGACAGCGATTGAGGCTGGCTGGTATCACATGGGCTTCTAAGTCATCCATGACGCAGCTACCTGCTCATGTGGGCCAGCTAATTCCCTTGATGGCTATGACAAATATGAACTGCCTTAAGAGCAATGGCACCTGCAGACCCTGGGGTTCGGCGTCTGCAGGCGGCTAGGCAGGCTGGGGCTGGGACTCTGTTGCTACCATTCCACGATAAGGTTAGGGCTGAGCTAAGAAAGGGCGAGGGTGAGCCGGGTGCAATGGCACACGCTTGTAATCCTAGCACTCTGGGAGGCCGAGGTGGGAGAATCACGAGGTCAGGAGATTGAGACTATCCTGGCTAACAGGGTGAAATTCCATCTCTACTAAAAACAGGAAAAAATAGCTGGGCGTGGTGGCAGACGCCTGTAGTCCCAGTTACTCAGGAGGCTGAGGCAGGAGAATCACTTGAACCCAGGAAGCAGAGGTTGCGGTGAGCTAAGATCGAGCCACTACACTCCAGCCTGGGTGTCTCAAAAAAAGAAAGAAATAAATAAAGGAAGGGGCGAGTGGTGAATGTTGGGGGCCTAGAGAGGAGCACCCCAATGCCCAGTCTTGGAGGAGGAAGAGGATTTGGTCGGGTAGGAAGGAGAGGGCAGGAACTCTTGTGGGGAGGGAATGGCTTGGCAAGGGCACGTGGGAACTTCCAGGGGTCTGGCCTGAGGGCTGCAGAGGGAAGAAGTTTTGGGGTGAGAGGTGAACAACAGGACAAGCATGGAGAACCTTTCGCCCTGAATGGATGACAGGGGGCTTTGTCCCAGAGCAACACAGGATCCCACGCGCAATCTGGAAATCTCGCACGCCCTCTCCCGGCAGTAACGCATCTCTGCATCCCCAGGGAGAAACTCGGAGTTCTGAACGAAAGCTTCGAGGTGGAGAGCCAGAGAAGGAGGTGGATTCATGAAATGTTTAGGAGAGAGGAGCCACGGGGCCCTGAGGATGGCAGAGGCTGCGGCCGAGAGGAAAACGCCAAGAACGCCGCCCAGCCCGGAACTAGCTTTAAATCCACACCCAGGTTTTGTATGAGCCTCGCTGGAGAGATGTATATTCAGGGTAAATTGTATTGATCAATGGATACTGTTAACTGAAAAAAAATCACGCAGTTTATATATTTGGAAAGGAGATTTTATTTCTTGAAAGAGTTACAGCCTGCAAGGTGGCCATCCTGCACGTGGCATGTGGCAAAGGCCAGAGACAGGCACTTCCAAAGAGAAGGGGTTGGCGTAGGAGCTTTATGCTGAAGAAGTTGGCTATACATACATATTCAACAGCCTAGAGGAGGAGTATGAATATTCATGGCGGTGGCCCTGCCGGCTGCAGATTGTACGAACCTGCGTGTAATATACAACCCATGTTCTTTTGGGGAGGAGACTTAACGTTTAAATCCGTTACAGTTAAGCCCAATGCCGCTAAAGGCCTGCAGAACACAGGCGCGCAGCTTCTGTAACCTGGCCAGTACCAGTCCGTGATCGGTGGTCTTCTGATGTGGAGAAAGTTACTGAAATCAGTCTCTTGTCCAGGGAAAGGTGGCGTTTGTCGGTGGGGCAGGGACTCAGTTGCTCAGCGTGGGGGGCGCTGGATGAGCTGGGATTGTTTTCATCGGGCTGTTCTCCAGGCCGGGCTTGTTCAGCTGATGGAGCAAAAGAAACACCTTGTGGCAGGCGGATCACAGTTTACTGCTGAAGGTGGGGTGCGTGACCTCGCTCTCGCCTGGCATGGCCTGAGGTTCTGGTTATCATTTAGTATTGTGTGGCTACAAGGATTCTGTTCTGTCCATTTTATGGTTCTTTTTTTTCTTCAAATTTAAGTTTGTTTTAACATGACTGCTGGTCAGTTGTGTCAAATCGGCAAAAGGGAGGGGCATAATGAGGCACAGCTGACTGCCCTGCCCATCACGGTTGGGATCCTGGAAAAATTTTCCTAACCGGCTCGCTGTGGGGGCTCATGCCTGTGATCCCAGCACTTTGGGAGTCTGAGACCAGCCTGGCCAATATGGTGAAACCCTGTCTCTACTAGAATGCAAAAATTAGCCAGGCGTGGTGGCGGGCACCTGTAAGCCTAGCTACTCTGGGGTTTGAGGCAGGAGAATCGCTTGAACCTGGGAGGCGGCAGTTGCAGTGAGCCCAGATCGCCCGACTGCGCTCCAGCCTGGGAGACCGAGCAAGACTCCGTATCAAAATAAAAATAATAGAAGTTTTTCTGAGGTCCCTTTGGCCAAGAAGCGGTCCATTTAGTCAGTTGAGGGGCTTAGACTTTTCTTTTTAGTTTACAGTAGCCATCTGGAAAACTATAAAGCTGGAGCTACCTCACATCGTGCAGTGGGATAATGAGTCATGTCAAATACTTAAGTGTAACAAATAAAACCACAAAACTGTAAGAAGAAACTATGGTAAAATATTTGAAAAGTATAATTTCAGAGCGGCAAAGACCTTTCTAAAAATCACGAAGAATCCAGAAGGCATAAAAGAGAAGATTGATTAGCCAAACTATTTAAATGTGTGGACGTCCCCGTGGCTCAAGCCCCCATCAGTTAAGGCAAAGTGCCAGTGGTCATCTGGGAACACATGGCTGTAGCTTGTGTGATAGACCAGCAGTGAGGCCCCCTAACGTGGAAATCAATCAAAAAGACCAACGCCAAATAAGAAAGTAGGCAAAGGGTATGAAAGCACAGTTCGCAGAAAAAGCAAATACAAATGGCTTTGAATTTTTAATGTTTTTTTATTTTTTGAGACAAGAGTCTTGCTCTGTCGCCCAGGCTGGAGTGCAGTGGCACTATCTCAGCTCACTGCAATCTCCATCTCCTGGGTTCAAGCCATTCTCCTGTCTCAGCCACCCGAGTAGCTGGAGTTACAGGCATGCGCCACCATAAGCGGCTAATTTTTGTATTTTTAGTAGAGACAGGTTTCATGATGTTAGCCAGTCTGGTCTTGAACTGCTGACCTGGTGATCCACCTGCCTCCCCTCCCAAAGTGCTGGGATTACAGGCATGAGCCACTGTGTCCGGCCTTTTTTTTTTTTCTTTGAGATAGAGTTTCTCTCTGTCGCTTAGGCTGGAGCACTATGGCATAATCTTGGATCACTGCAACCTCTGCCTCCCAGGTTCAAGTGATTCTCCTGCCTCAGCCTTCCAAGTAGCTGGGATTACAGGTGCCCACCATCATGCCCGGCTAATTTTTGTATTTTTAGTAAAGACAGGGTTTTGTCATGTTGGCTAGGCTGGTCTCAAGCGATCCAAAGTGCTGGGAGTACAGGCGTGAGCCACCACCGCGCCAGGCCACAAACGGCTTTTAACCCTCCAAAAAGATAGATGCCTATCCTATGAAAAGAAATGCGAATCGGCCGGGCGCGGTGGCTCAAGCCTGTAATCCCAGCACTTTGGGAGGCCGAGGCGGGTGGATCACGAGGTCGAGAGATCGAGACCATCCTGGTCTACATGGTGAAACCCCGTCTCTACTAAAAATACAAAAAATTAGCTGGGCATGGTGGCGCGTGCCTGTAATCCCAGCTACTCAGGAGGCTGAAGCAGGAGAATTGCCTGAACCCGGGAGGCGGAGGTTGCGGTGAGCCGAGATCGCGCCATTGCACTCCAGCCTGCGTAACAAGAGCGAAACTCCATCTCAAAAAAAAAAGAAAAGAAAAGAAAAGAAATGCAAATCAAAACTCCAGTGCAATGTCATTTATTGCCTACTGGGGTGTCAAAAATAAGAAAGTTCCCCAAAACACTGTATTGGTGAGGAAGCCAGCTTTCCCACACACTGCCGGCCGGAGGATGGAAGGACACAGCCCCATGGAGGGCCATTTGACCCCGATGCATGCATTCTGTCACCCAGCAAAACCCCTGATGGCGAAGGCTGCCTTCAGATACTCGAGTCTGGGTGAAATAGCACATGTGCGCTGTTATTCACGGCAGCTTTTTTGTGTAGCAAAACGCAGGGGAACTCCATCCTTCCTTCATCAGGAACTAGTCAGATTCATTCTAGCCAGTCTACACAATGGAATGCTTTTCATCTAGAGGAAGCTCTTCGTCAAGGTAAATAGTGGAAACCAACAAGGTTCAGGACGGATGGGGAAGAGAGATGGAAGTGGAGAAGGCTTTCTTCCCTCGCAACAGCTCTGGAGGGACATAGATACACCAGTGACCGAGGTGGCCTCTGGAAGGGAATTGAGTGCCAGGCAGAAGGGCTTCGAGGTGGACTTGTGCCTTCTGAATTTTGGACCATGGGATGCATCCCCATTCAAACGTTGTATGAAAATATTAAAATGTAACCAAAACACTTTAAACACTTTAAAAACGTTTGCTGTCTAGATCCCAGTTTAGGGGGCTGGGGTGACTGCGTTGTACTGGGATAGGAGAGACTGTTGGATTTGAGACGGCAATGGATTGTCCTGGGTGGGGGTGGGAGGCATCTCCAGCAGGCACTGGAGAGAGATCTAGGAACCACCCCGACTGAGGCAACCTCAGAGGTTGTACAGAGAAAGCACTGCGACCGAGTTCTGTGGCACAGGTGTAGGAGGCAGGTGGCGGGGGGGTGGTGTACCCGTTTGGGGATGGGAGGGGCAGCTCTCATCAGCCCGTCAGTCAGAGGGTGGCCTGTGGGGCCCGCTGGGAGGGCCTCCTAGGATCTGGGGTGTGGGGCAATGGGAGCTTGGTTCTGTTCCAATCTGGGTGTGTCTGCGGCATGGAACCTGACTCTGGGAGCAGGATGATGGTTTTCTCATCAGGAAAGTCCCTGTTGAAGAAAGGGACCCACATTCTTCACAGGAATCTTCTAGGAGAAAATCCCCTTCCAGAGGTAGGGAGGTGACTGGAACTAAAGAGTGGCACAGGGCGGTCAGCCCAGGGAGCCGGTGTGGGATCGGGTAGGGGTAATCAGCGGGAGTCCCAGCAGCTCCGAGGAGTTTCACCTCAGAGCCCACTGACTCTGGGAAAGTGATATAGAAAGAGGTAATATTTCCAGCTCTCAACTGTCAGGCTGGGACTCGACTCCAGCCCTCTCTGTCACCTCTCTTGGCTGTGAACTAAACACAGGATGACCCCAAGGCAGAGTTGACCTGGACCCAAACATTTGCCAGCTCTGACTCCAGGGTGCCAACCAGAGACACCCTGGGCATCCCCTCAATGTCTTTATTTATTTATTTTTTATTTTTTCTCTCTGAGCAGAGATTCCATTCACAGCCAAATGTCTGTCTTTCCCTCCCTCCCTCCCTCCCTTCCTTCTTTTCTTTTTCTTTCTTTCTTTCTTTCTTTCTTTCTTTCTTTCTTTCTCTCTTTCTTTTCTTTCTCTCTCTCTCTCTCTGTTTCTTCTCTCTCTCTTTCATTTCTACCACATCTTACTGAATGCTACCTCTGTGTCAGATTTTGGGATTTAACAAAGACTTTTAAAATGTTGGCTGCTATTTCAATAAAAGCTTAAATATTTTAGCATGATCTAATAATTCTAAACTTGCATGCATTTGATGACATAACCTAAGAGTTTAAAAACAAAAATAGAAAGTGACAGAATTACAAGGAGAATTGAAGATTCACCACCACGGTGGGTGATTTAACATACTTTTCTCAATAGCTGATAGATCAAGCAAGGTAGATATAAATTTATTTGCAACAATACAAAAGATCTGAACAATGCAGAGAGGCTGGGCGCGGTGGCTCAAGACTGTAATCCCAGCAGTTTGGGAGGCCGATGTAGGCAGATCACCTGAGGTCAGGAGTTTGAGACCAGCCTGGCCAACATGGCGAAACCCCGTCTCTACTAAAAATACAAAAATTAGCCAGGAGTGGTGGCGGGCGCCTGTAATCCCAGCTACTCAGGAGGCTGAGGCCGGAGAATCGCTGGAACTCAGGAGGCAGAGGCTGCAGTGAGCTAAGATTGCACCACTGTACTCCAGCCTGAGAAACAGACCTAAACTCCATATCAAAAAAAAAAAAAAAAAAAAAAAAAAGCAGAGAATACTAGCTTAGGGATAGTCAGCAATATTCCCCAGATTAACTAAATTAGCCTTATCCGGGAATTTGAAGAGAATTGGACATCAGAAAATGTATTAATATAATTCACAACATTTCCATGGATATGGAAAAAAGCATACAATCAAATCAAACACTTAAGATAAAACAAAACGGCTGCTTCTAAGAATAGCAGGGCAACTTCTTTAACTGACAATCATATCTGCCAAAAGCTTACAGTAGACATCAGGTGCAATGGGGAAACATTGGAAACAATGTCTTTCAAATCAGAAATAAGACAAGGATGCCCGCCAGCACTGATTCCACTCAGCCCTGTAATAAAGGATCTAGACAAGCCAAGGAATTAATACTATAAAAATTGGGAAGGAAGAAATAAAACTGTCACTTTTCATAAATGATTAGAGTGTCTATAAAGACAGCCTTAGACTTGTTGGTAGCAAAATCTCTACATAAATTAGAATGAGAATTTCCATCCAGGTTTCTGTATAATTTCAATATGCAAAATGTGACATTTTCCCTACACGTGGGCAACAAATAGAAAATTCAATTTAAAAAACATTAGTTATAATGGCACCGAAAGCAATAAGGTATCAAGGAATGAACCTTTTGAAAAATGTGCGTGACCTTTCTTGGGGGAGATTATAAAACTTTATTAAAAGATATAAAGAAGCAATATACCATGTTAATGGACAGGAAGACTCAGTATTATAGCGATGTCAATTCTCCCCAGATTCCTCTAGAAATTGAATACAAGTCTAATCAGAATCCTCACGAAGTTTTTCTTGGAACTTGACAAGCTTATTGTAAACTTTATATGAAAGAGTGGCAACAGTAACAATTTTGAAAAAGTTCAAGAGTGGAGGATTTGCCCTGCTGGGTATAAAGATCTGATACAGAACTGCAGTAACTGGGACAGACACACCATGACACATGCAACCACGTGATGAATCTCGAAAACAAGCTGTGTGAAAGGACTTGGATGAGAGGCCACACAGTGTGTGATGCCGTTTTTGTGAAATCCTAGAAAATGCAAAGTCATCTATATGGCAAGCGGATCAGAGTTTGTGTGTGTGAGTTGAGCGGTGGCTGGAGGGGTGGGGAGGGAGAAACAGGGAGAGGTGGGCTATGCTGGGGTGTAAGGATGCTCTTCAAGGTGATGGAAATGCTCTATGATGTTCTGTATCCTGGGAGGTTTCGTGGATGCATATATCTGTCAAAATGAATGGAACTATATGCTTTAAATGGATACAACTTATTGTGTGCAAATTATACTTCCATATAGTTTTTTTTTTTTTTTTTTTTTTTTTTTTTTGAGATAGAGTTTTGCTCTTGTTGCCCAGGATGGAATGCAGAGGCACAATCTCGGCTCACTGCAACCTCCGCCTCCCAGGTTCAAGCGATTCTCCTGCCTCAGCCTCCCGAGTAGCTGGGATTATAGGCATGTGCCACCATGCCCTACTAATTTTGTATTTTCAGTAGAGACAGGGTTTCTCCATGTTGATCAGGCTGGTCTGGAACTCCCGACCTCAGGTGATCTGCCTGCCTTGGCCTCCCAAAGTGCTGGGATTACAGGCGTGAGCCACCGCACCCCGCCTTATACACACACACACACACACACACACACACATATATGTGTGTGTATATATATATAATATATTATCTTTGAGACGGAGTTTTGCTCTTGTTACCCAGGCTGGAGTGCAATGGCGTGATCTCGGTTTACTGCAACCTCTGCCTCTTGGGTTCAAGCAATTCTCCTGCCTCAGCCTCCCAAGTAGCTGGGATTACAGGCACGTGCCACCATGCCCAGCTAATTTTTGTATTTTTAGTAGAGACGGGGTTTCACCATGTTGACCAGGATGGTCTCGATCTCTTGTCCTCATGATTCACCCACCTCGGCCTCCCAAAGTGCTGGGATTACAGGCTTGAGCCACCGCGCCCGGCCATATAGATATTTTTAAAGAAAAGAACTAAAAGGTGAGGTGGGCTGGGGCAGGGGTCAGAGCTGCTGCTTCATGGACTCGGTCACGTAGACTTGGGCCTGACTGCTGTCGTCCAAGCAGCTTCACTCTGGCCATCCTGCCAACCCTGGGCTGTCCATGCAATCCCAGGGCCACCTGCAGATGGGGGACATTCCCAGACAGTGGCTCCAGGGCTCCTGTGTCATTCTCAGCATGGGTGACAGTGCTTCAGGGATAGCTTTCTGTTCTTCCATAGTTTGTATTCACTACAGTACCAAGCCCAGAGCTGGGTATTCAGGTGGTGTGTCATTCATGCATGCAGAATGACGGAGAGAATCCATGGCCTAAGCCAGGGAGAATTGGTCCTTGGGCTGTCCTGGAGAAGTGGCTTTCTTTGGATGGAGAGCAGTTGCAATTTTAGGACCGCTATGGCCACGACCAGTTAAGTGGGTTGTGTACTGAAAAACAACAACAACGACAACAGCAAAACCTCTGCCCTTGTGGGTGAACGAAAGATAAAACTCAGTACAGGTGTTGATCGACTTACAACCTATGCAGCTGACGACCATTCGACTTTACGACCACAGTCGCTAGCCACGACTGCTCCGCGTCTGGCAGCGCAAACGTTGCCCAGCTGGGCGGACGACAGTGAGGACCAGCTTCCGGCAGGCAGCACTGCCATCTCCGCGTGCAAATCGTGTTCCGACCGGTCTGTCGGGACCAGTCGTGGTCGTCGTAAGTCGAGCACTAGCTGTACCTACATTGCTTTCCAAGTCAGGTGGCTGCACCCATTGGCTGCACCCATTGGCTGTGTATTCCTGGAGAAGTGTGTTATTTTCTTCTCTTCTCATTTTTAAACCAAAAATGTTTTATTCTGGAAGCATTTTAGATTTACAGGAAAGGCACAAAGATAGAGTGTTCACATATAGTTTTCACCCAGTTTCTATGTTAACAGCATTTGTGGAACCACAGTACACTTGTCAAAACGAAGAAATGACTGTCGGTACAATACTATTAAAATTTCAGACTTGATTTGGATTTTACTACTTTTTCCAATGATGTTCTTTATTTTTATTATCACTTTTTGAGATGGCGTTTCACTCGTGCTGCCCAGGCTGGAGTGCAATGGCACAATCTCTGCTCACTGCGACCTCTGCCTCCTGGGTTCAAGCAATTCTCTGCCTCAGCCTCCCGAGTAGCTGGGATCACAGATGCCCCCCACCATGCCCTGTTAAATTTTTTGTATTTTCAGTAGTGACGTGGTTTCACCATTTTAGCCAGATTGGCCTCTAACTCCTAACCTCAGGTGATTTGCCTGCCTCGGCCTCTCAAAGTGTTGAGATTACAGGCGTGAGCCACCACACCTGGTCTAAAGCCGGTTTAATTGTTTAAATTGATTTAAGAAGTTGCTAGCTGGGTGTGGTGGCTCATGCCTGTAATCCAGCTACTTGCGAGTCTGAGGCAGGAGAATTGCTTGAACCTGGGAGGCAGAGGTTGTGGTGAGCTTCAGGAACTATAAATGATTCTTTAAAAAAATTTATTTAAAAGATTTTTTTATTTGTAATTGACGCATAATCGTACATATTTATGGGGTATGATGTGATGTTTCGACGCATGCATATGCCGTATAATGATCAAATCCAGATAATTCCCACGTCCATCACTTTCAACATTTATCATTTCTTTGCTGCAACAACATCTGAAACTTGTCTCCCTGCTCTCTTGAAATATTCGCGACATTGTGATTTGCCGTAGTCACCGCACTGTGTGGCAGAACACCAGAACTTACTCTTCCTGTCTCACGCAAGCTCCACGAATGCTCTTTTTCTGTTCCAGGTTGTAATCTGGGGTACCGCCCTGCATTTAATACATTATTCTTTTGTTTGAATTAACATGGAGGTTGCCCTAGGGACTAGCAGTGGAAGGAAAAATAAAGGGGCAGTGAGGGAGGAAGCCCCAGGGTGGCCACAGGGAATGCCTGGCTTCTCGGACCCAGGGTCTCAGCACAGCATATGCAAAGTGCAGAGGAGAGACACCGGTTCGCTGGTAACTTTCACAGTTGACTTGCCCGGTGCCGGGGCAGGCGCTTGAGGAAGTTGTATTTCCCTTTCTGTAAAAGTCAATGTTGTGAACCCAGTAACTTGTGTGAACTGCTCTGAAAGGGTTCAGCCTCCAGGTGCCTGGTGGGAATCCTGGGCTCTGCCAGCCAGCAGGCCCTGGCCCTCCGCACCCTCCTTCGGGATTCCTGGCCTGTCCTGCAGGACGGTCCAGGGTGGGTGACCAGTGGCTCTTCCTCTCCCCACCTCTGTCCCTTCCCCCTGGAGCTGGAAAGGCGTGGGGGTGGGGAGTGATCACAATGATCAGTGAACTTGGTGCCAACTGGGGTGATCGAATGTTCTCCCGAGTGCCCCCCAGAGAGCCCTCGTGGCTAAGGGAGTTCCCCGAGAGCTGGAGAACGCAGGCTTTGTCCCCTCAAACAGCAGCTGGAGCCAAGAGCTCCAGTTGGAGAAGAGCTTGGAGTAAACTGAGCCTCCGGCTGGTTTCAGGCTAGGTGGTCAAATGACTTCTCAGATCCTCAGTTTTCCTATCAGGGAAATGGGCCACAGTTCCTAGCTCCAGGGTGCCTGGTCCCCCAGGGCGGCCTCAGGACAGGCTTGGCGCCTGTGGGGCACTGCCCGCCTCTTCCCCTCAACGTGCCCTTCTCCATCCGTGGACCACACCTTCCCTTCCTGCCTCATCCTCCCACACAGGCCCTTGCCTGGCGGAGCCTCTGGGTCCTGGCTCGAGAAACCTCCCTGGACCTGGAGTGGCCTCTTTAGGGCACATGTGTCAAGAACCAGCTCCAGGGCTGCGTGCAGGCCCCCCGCTCTCCCTCTCGGTAACCCCGAGGCCCTCTCTATAGAGTCCCCATCGCCCCAGTCACTTCCTGCCCGCTTTCTAATCTCCTGTGCTGAAGTCCTGCCACCCCCTCTGCAAATGGTGTAAACTCCAGGGACCAGCTGTCTCTTGCATCCCGGGATCACTGGCACCTGGTACTGTGCCTGGCACACAGTAGGCCCTCATTAAATGCTGTGCTCAGAACTGAGGTGTACTTGGAAGCCTTACATTGATGGAGAACAGCCTCTGGGCCTGCCCCGTGGTCAGGAAGTGAGCTTCCTACTACAGAGGGGAGTCCAGGCCGGGGGGTGGGGGTGGGGGGTGCTGTGGGGATGGCCAGGGCTCAGCCCAGCACCTGAGCGCCCCGCCCACCAGCTGCACTGCCAGACCCATGCTCCGCCCCCTGCAAACGACCTTGAAGGCGGCAGCTTGGGTAAGTTCCCCTTCCGCTTCCTCCCGCCCCACCACTGCTGCTCCTCAGCAGGCGCCTTGCCAGCCTCCACACCCCTTGTGCCTGCAGAAACGCGCCTGGCCCTGAGCTGTCACCACCGACACTGTCCAGGCCCCGGACACGATGCAAGCCATCAAGTGTGTGGTGGTTGGAGATGGGTAGGTGCCTGGCTGGACTTCGTCCCAGCCCCCAACCAGGATGCCGTGAGATCCTCCCGCCCTGGTGTCCCTGGGGAAGCCCCTGGCCCTGCAGAACGAGGTGTCCCTGGAAGGCAGCTTAGAGGGGTTGCTTCCTTCTTCTCCTATGGCTCACAGCCAGCACCCTGGGGTGGGCTGAGGACAGTTTCACCCTCTTCAGCCCACCCCACCCTGAAAGCCATCTGGGTGGAGGGTGCAGGACAACGCCTGAGTGTGCCCGGGCCCCTCACCTGCACCCCCAAAGCTGGGGGCAGGTCTCCCACGGAGGTGAGCCTCAGCCTTCAACTCTGTGGAAGCACGCGGGAAGTGGGAAACCCGAAATTCAGCCTTCGTCCCCAGGCTGACTTGGGCTCTCGTCACTGGTTTGGTGCTGCTATGTGGCCTTGGGCAAGTCGCAGCATCTCTCTGAACCTCAGCTTAACCATCTGGGAGGAGGAGGCCTATGCCCTAGGGATGCTGCGGGGTCACTGGACATAAGCTGAGTGGCTGTCTTGCTTGTAGTGTGTGCTCAGTAACCACCCCCTGCTGGGACCCCCACTTTCTTTCCCTTCCCTTCAGCCTGCTGGGGTGGGGAGGATGTGTGGGGGATGTGGGCGAGGAGCAGAAGGGGCAAAGGGATGCTGAGAGAGAGGGGAGGAAGGAGGAGGCCACAGGCTGGAGGGTGATTGTGGGGTCTGCAGGGGAGGGGCAGGCTGGGCTGACACCTTCTCAGTTGTTAGATCCCAGTGACCCCAGGCTGTCATGTCTCCTGGGGACCTCAGTTTCCTCATCTGTAAAATGCCGAGTCTAGGCCAGGTGCAGTGGCTCATGCCTATAGCCCTAGCGCTTTGAGAGGCCAAGTTGGGAGAGTTGCTTGAGGCCAGGAGCTTGAGACCAGCCTAAGTATCACAGTGAGAACCCATGTCTACAGAAACGTTTTTTTCTGGGGGGGGGGGGCGGTCTCGCTCTGTCAGTCAGGCTAGAGTACAGTGGCACAATCTTGGCTCACTGCAGCCTCTGCCTCCCAGGTTCAAGCGATTCTCCTGCCTCAGCCTCCTGAGTAGCTGGGATTACAGGTGCATGCCACCACACCTCCCTAACTTTTGTGTTTTTAGTAGAGACAGGGTTTTACCGTGTTGGTAAGGGGCTGGTCTCGAACTCCTGACCTTGTGATCCGCCCACCTGGCCTCCCAAAGTGCTGGTATTATAGTCATGAGCCACCAAGCCCGGCCACAAAAACATTTTTAAAAGCCAGGAGTGGGAGCACGTCCCAGCTATCGGGAGGGTAAGGTGGGAGAATCGCCTGAGCCCAGGACTTTGAGGCTGCAGTGAGCTATAATTGTGCCACTGGGTGACAGAGCAAGACACTGTCTCTTAAAAACACAAAATAAAAGGACAGGTCCCATTTGTCAATCTGTCGTGCCTGCCAGCAGCCATGTCTTAGGGTCGAACCCACAGGCCCAGCTTGGGGCTTTCTGTAAATCCATCCCAGCATGTTCTAGCTAGAAGGAGCCTCTTGTCCAGCCCTCCCATGCTACAGAGGAGCAGCCCAAGGCTGTGAGAGACTCAGCTCTCCCGGCCTGGGTCCTGTGGCCCCGACTTCGGCTCTGACTCATCCAGGTGGGGGTGGGCCCGTTTGCCCACCAGCCTCAGCTGATTCTGATACATGGCCACTTATCTGCCCGTACCGGCCTGGCCCTGTTCACTTCTGCTTTGTATCTGATCCGAAGAGGGGCAGGCGGAAGTCAAGGGTTAACGTCCCAGTCATTCAAAGTTACCTCGGGACAGGCCCTGGGGAGGGCGGTGGTAGAGAGGAGAGGATGAGTTGTCTCCTCTGAGCAGGAAGTGACAGAACCAAGCAGGGCAGGGGAAGGCCCAGAGCTGCCCCCCACCCCCACCCCGGTCTCGGGGCTTTGGATGAGCTACCTGCACCTGCTCCCAGTCTCGAACGCTGGGGGTGGAGAAGGCGCGCAAATAATGGCGATCTCCGATTATCGATCCCTTCCTTCCTATGTACCAGCTCTGGGGTTAGCCCAGCCTTCTCTATTTATCCTCTCACCAAACCTAACAGGTCCATTTTACAGGTGGGAAAACGAGTTCAGGAAGCCATGCAATTTGCCCAAAGCCTCACAGGATTTGAACCCAGCCCACTCTGACTCAAACCCTGGCCCGGTAACTGCTCTGTTCCGTGGGTTGGTGAGAGGGAAGAGCCCGGTCAGGCCTTCCCTGGCAGCCACCGGCTGCTGCCGTGTGTCAGGCCCTGTGCTAAGTGCTTCCACAGGCATCGTTGGATTAATTCCTCAGCACTCCTATGAGGATGGGCTCAGCCTGATTTTCTAGATGGAGAAACTGAGGCAGAGGCAGGTTAAGTGACTCGTCCAGGGTCACGCCACTGGCAGGTGGTCCGGCTGGGGTCTGAAGCCCAGGTCAGGCGTCGGGGGCCCCTCAGGATGGCCTGAGTTTGTGGGGCACCCCATCTGTCTCACATCTCTGGTCCCTGGAGAAACCTGTGGGAAATGCAGATTCCCAGCTCTGCGAACACCCATGGGTCAGAATCTCTGGGGCTGGACCCTGAAGTCTCCACTTGAACAAACACGCACAGGACCTGCAGGCTCTCGGGTGTGAGAACACAGACATGTGGCATCTCAGATGGGGAGACAGGGACCCAGAGGGCTAGGCTGGGTGGATGCTGAGGTCTTCTTCGCAGAGGACGGGGCAGAAACCTCCCCATGTCTCCGGCAGAGCCCATGACCGCCGCCCTCTTGCACTTCCTGTCTTTCAGGGCCGTGGGCAAGACCTGCCTTCTCATCAGCTACACCACCAACGCCTTCCCCGGAGAGTACATCCCCACCGTGTGAGTTCCTGGGGACACGCAGTGCTGGGAGGAGGGTGGGGAACGTCACCAAGTCGACCCGCTTTCAGGCACTTCCTGCGGGCCAGACCCTGTGTAGGCACCCGACGGGGTGCCAGAGCCACAGCCTCCAGCCGGGCAGAGCTGCCTGATGGTCCAGCCGAGAAGCAGCACCGACGCTGAGAAGTGCTGGGGGTGGGGTTGGGGGGAGGGCTGGAAAGGGAGGAAGGAAGGAGGCAGTGGCCTTTACGCTGGGTCTCCAAGCAAAGCGACGTGGAGGAGCAGAGGCTGGGGAGGAGCCTCTGAGGAGGCCAGCTGGGCTGCGGGAGGAGGTGATCCAGAGGGTCCAGCCCCACGGAGCAGGGACACCTGGGGCTGTGGCGTGCCGAGGGGCGGAACAGAGCCATCTGCAGGCCTCAGAGGCTCTGCGCTCTATTGCAGGACGTCGAGGCAGGGCTGTCATCGGACGTGGCGGGAGTGTATTGGTGTTAGACTCAGGAGGGAAGGATGACTGGGGAGTCACCAGCCCCTCTCCAGCCAGCCCTCAGGGGCCCACATCACTCCTAGGACATTTCCTTGACTCCCTAGCATGGCTCTCAAGGCCCCTGATGCCCTTCACTCAACCTCCCGCCTGGCCTCATCACCCATTACTTGGCTTCAGACCCTGCCTCCCCGAGACACTACGGTTCACCACAAGTTCCCTGCACATTCCTACTCCAGGGCCTTTGCTCAAGCTGTTCCTCTCCCCATAGTGCTTTTTCTCACCACATCCACCTGCCTAAAGCCTCCAGACCCAGCTCCAGTGCCCCCTCCTCCAGGAAGCCTTTCTGATCTACGGCGAAGGGGTCTCCTCTCCCCAGAGTGACTTTATCTGGTCTCTCCCATGATCATGAGCCTGTGGAGGACAGGGAGCCCTGGCCAGTCCTTTCTGGGTCTCCCTATTGTCTTAGTACAGAACATTCTGTGTGGTATCAGACACACATTGCCTTACACACAACACGGGTTTTGAGTTGACCTAAATTGAACATCATGGGAGGGACCGCAGGAAGATCGATCATAGCCACCACCTAGCAAAGGCCTGCTGCGTGCTGGGCCCTGCACAAGATGTCACGCACATGTGATCTCATTGGATCCCCCTTGGGAGATGGCCATTAGCATGCGCAGGACACCCATGGGGAAGCTGAGCCTCACAGCCACGAAGAGGCTTGCTTCCCAGGCTTACACGGTCCTGTCTGGCTTCAGAGGCAAGGTCCATGCAGAGCCTCTCTGGGACCCTCATTTCTTGATCTTAATGAAACCCCCTTTTAGGAGCAGGGATCAGGCTCTCCTAGGAAGAGGAGGCAGGTGGAAGGGAGAAGAGACCCTGGAGCTGAGATGCTTCCAGCCCCCCACAGAGGGTCCCCCACTACCCACCCCTACCCCAGACTTGAGTGGACTGAGTTCCCTCTGCTGATCTCTCTCCTCGTGACATTCTACTCAGCTGGCCCAGGCTGGAGGAAGGCAGGGAAACTCGGGCGGAGAGCTTAGAAGGCCGACTTCGCCCCAGCTCGGTCCTGATGCTGGTGAGCGCCCCTCTCTGCACCTGTCCTTACATACAAAATGGGCACGGGGATTCCTGCCCACTCACTGTCGACCAGCAGACTTTATCAGGTGCCTCTCAGTGCCGAGAGAGGGCTGGCTGCAAACCTGAGCAGGAGGCAGAATTAGGCGTGGCGGCTCCTGCTCAAGGCTATGGTCACCGGCAGGGCGTTGTCACGGCCTGTGTCCCTGGGTCTCTGGATGCTGGCTCGAGACCTCGCCCCGCCTTGGTGCCTCCTGGCCGGGTTGGAGGACCCAGTTGCTGAAGGACCTTGGACCGATCACTTCCCCTCTCTGAGCCTCGATTTCCTTTTCTATAAGAGGTAGAGGCTTGGAAGTCCCAAGCTGCTTCCATTGAGATGGACGGCTGAGGCTGCTGACGCCAGGCTACGGCCAGGTGCCCTCAGCAGCCTGGAGGCCCCTGGTCCCTGGTGGCTCCCAGTGGACTTTCTTGTCATCCTGGGCAACCTCGCAGAAGCTGGAGGAATGGACCCGGCCAGCTCTACCTTCCCAAGACTCTCTGAAGGGCTGGGGGAAGGTATCCCACTAGGGCCAGCTCCGTGCATGTGGCCAACTATCCAACTGCACAAGGCCCCATGCTCAGAAGGGTCCTTCACCTTGTTTAATGCTCTGGTGTCTCAGAATCTTGAAATTCTTATTGATTTTTGAACAGGGGACCTGCGTTTCCATTTTGCACTGGGTCTTGCAAGTTGCATGGTGAATCCTGCATCACACGCTCCTAGGGCTCCTGGCACGGTTTCTCAGTCCCAGCTGAGACCCCAGAGGGTTATCCTGCTACTGCCAATGCCTGTGCCTCCGTGAAGGGCTCGTAACGTCATCACACTGGGCCTTTGACATTGAAGGGGGATGGGGAAGACAGGATGGGTTGAGAAAAACAGGCAGCCCCAGATCTCTGGCATCTGAGATGAAGATGGAGAGAGCTTTTGGGCCAGGGATGGTAGGTTTGGGGGCTGGGGAGGCCGGTGCTGCAGAGACAACATCAGAGAAGCCTGAGAGAGCTGGCTTCCTTGCTGCTAGCCAAGAGGGGTTCCCAGCAAAGGAGTGGATTTGAACCTTCGGAGCTGACACTTGCCTGAGCAGCCCATCAGTTGCCGGGACTCGCAGGCTGCCCTGTGATTGGCTCTCGCCGTCCCCGCCTGCTCTGTTGTAGAGACCCTATACTGGAGCCGGCAGGGCGCTATGAGATCTTTGCACCAAATCCCCCATTTCGCAGATGGGAGCCTGAGCCTGCTCTGTGGATGGCCCCATGCTAGGTGTTGGGGATATAGAAACATGGCAGGAAGACGGTGCCCTCGGGTGCCTGTGACATCGAGGGGCTCCCCCTTACACCTCATCTCCTTAGATCCTGCTCCAATGGAAGCCCTGGTGAGCTTTTAAAACAGAAAGTTGGGGCGCTGTGGCTCATGCCTGTAATCCCAGCACTTTGGGAGGCTGAGGCAGGCAGATCATGTGAGCCCAGGAATTTGAGATCAGCCTGGGCAACATGGAGAAATCCCATCTCTACAAAATAAATACAAAAAGTAGCTGGGCGTGGTGGTGCATGCCTGTAGTCCTGGCTACTCGGGACGGTGAGGTGAGAGGATCGTTTGAGCCTAGGAAGTTGAGGCTGCATTGAGCTATGATCATGCTACTGCATGATCATAGCTCAGTGGGCAACAGAGTGAGACCCTGTCTCAAAAACAACCACACAAAAACAACGGAAAGTGATCCTGGCCTAAATCCCTTCTGTGGCTCCCTTCACACTTAAAACCCATCTTGACGTTCAAACCGTGAACAACAGCCCCCTCTCCCCAGCCTCGTTTACCACACTCCCTTACTTACCCACTTCACTCCAAGTACATAGACCGCCTTGATGACTTCAGCCTTCCCCCAACCTCTTCACTCCCCTTCTGATACCCAGAACCCTCCTCACTTCCCGTCATTCAGTTCCTTGCCTAGACATCGCCTCCTGACCCCCTGTCTAAAGCAGCTCCCCTCCTCCACCCTGCCCTCTCCATCTCTCTGTCCCACCACCCTGCTCAGCTGTCTTCACAGCCCCCACACCCCAGCTTCATCTTACTGCTCCTTCACTGCCGTTCCTCCTCGGGGATGGAAGCTCCCTGAGGACAGGGCCCTCATCTGCCTGGCTCCCTGCCGTTGTGCCAGTTTCTAGAACAGAGCTGAGCGCATCCCTGTTGCTCCGTCATGAACGCCCCCCGCTCCCCACAGGCAGGCAGGCAGGGGTCAGCTCTGCATGGAAGAAGGCGTGTTGCTAATTGAGGTCGAATCGTTTGGCACTGAATTTTCACTTTCATTTGAAATCCTCTCTTGGGTGAACTGGCGCATCCAGCCTGGGATTCCGGTGAGCAGGATGACATCAGCCTCCCTAGCTGTGTGCGCCAGGCTCCAGCCTCTGCCTTAGCTCAGGCCCCTCTTCTGTTGGGTATTCTGTTCCCTCCTGCTCCACCTCTCCCCACCCTGTGACACCTCCAGCTGCCTTCATCTTTCACCAGTGACATGGTAAGGGCCTCCCCTCCCGGCTGACCTGCCACTTTCCCCTCTGACCCCTCCCTAAGACTTCTCCAAGAGGGACCTTTTCCTTTCTTTTCTTTTCTTTCTTTCTTTTTTTTTTTTTTGAGACTGAGTCTCACTCTGTTGCCAGGCTGGAGTGCAGTGGCACGATCTTGGCTCCCTGCAACCTCCGCCTCTCTGGCTCAAGGAATTCTCCTGCCTCAGCCTCCCGAGTAGCTGGGACTATAGGTGTGCGTCACCACAGCTATTTTTTGTATTTTTAACAGAGACAGAGTTTCCCCGTGTTGACCAGGATGGTCTCGATCTCTTGACCTCATGATTCGCCCTCCTCAGCCTCCCAAAGTGCTGGGATTACAGACATGAGCCACCGCGCCCGGCAGGGACCTTTTCTAAATACAAATCTGACCTCATCACCCCTGCCTGGTTTGGCGCCGTGGGGGCTCCCCATTGACTTGAGAACAAAGATCTGACTGGTCCAGGCCCCTCTGACTGCCATCCTTCCTCACCCCCAAGTCACCAGCCATGGGTGCCCTGTGGTCTCTGGGTTCCTCCAAGGCACCATCCTTCCTCCCTGGGGGTGGGCTTCACTGGTGGGCCGGGGATCCCTGGGGGCTGCACAACGGAGCAGGCGGGGCAGCGAGAGCCAATCACGGGGCAGGCCTGAGAGTCCCGGCACCTGATTGGCTGCTCATGCAGGTGTCAGCTGCGGAGACTCAGATCCACGTTTGCTGCGAACCCCTCGTGGCTGGCAGCGGGGGAGCCAGCTCTCAGGCTGAGCTGATCTGGTACCTGCAGCGCGGGCCTCCCCAGCCCCCTTCCACCTGCTCCATTCCCCTCCTCCACTCCATTCCAGGCCGGGCCTCAGACTTCTACAGGCTCTGGGTGAAAACACGGTATCCACTGTCTCCAACTCTTTTTTCAGCCATGAAATAGCGGCGGCGCTTACCATGTGGGCTTTTTCTGAATTGGGTAACAGGATCTAGCCTTGCTCTGCCACCCACTGGCTGGGAGATCTTGGGCAATTCCCTTCCTCTTTGTGAGCCTCAATTTCTTCATCCGGAAAATTGGGTGAGGGTTGGCCATGGTGGTTGGTGTGTAAGGTTCCTCTCTGGTCCTGGCTGCCTGTAGGTCTCGGTCTCTCTCTCTCTCTCTCTCTCTCTCTCTCTCTCTCTTTCTCTCTTTCTCTCTTTCTCCCCACCTCCTCTCTCCTCTCTCTCCTGCCTCAGCTTCCCAAGTAGCTGGGATTACAGGTGTCTGCCACCACGCCCAGCTAATTTTTGTGTTTTTAGTAGAGATGGGGTTTCACCATGATGGCCAGGCTGGTCTTGAACTCCTGACCTCAGGTGATCCACCTGCCTCAGCCTCCCAAAGTGCTGGGATTACAGGCATGAGCCACAGTGCCCGGCCACCTGTGGGTCTCTTATGTAAGGGGGACCCTCCTAGGTGTCACACCATTGACATATCCCTGTAGCTGCCCCTCTGGTCCTCTGGGGAGGGGCCCAGTGGCAGGGGCATTTAGGGGCATGGAAAATGAGACTGCTTAGCTTCTTAGCATCTCCCAGTGGGGTGGCTTGAACATCCTCTGTTTTTTTGGATTCTCCTAATGATCCCAAGAAATAATTTCCCCCTCCACTTTAAAGAGATTGAGGCTCAGAGAAGTTAGGTTACTCACCCAGGGTCACACAGCTAGGATGTCCTGGCTTCACAAAGAACTCGTTGTCCCTCCCAACAAGAAAGGTTCTTGACCTCTTCAGGCCTCACTTTCCTCATCTGTCTAATGGAAGTAACTTAAGATCCTTTTGTGTTAGATCACATGAGCCTTCAAGACCTAACATGCAAAGAACCTCAGCCCCCTGCCTGGCCCCAGAGGAGGTGGCTGGTGCTTCTCAAGGTCCCAGCTCTTTCGCCATCACTGTGGCCCCAAGATCCCAGGGATGACCCAGAGGAGACGGGTGCCTTTGGTTTGAGGACTATCGGGGGGCTTCTTGGCACTAGCCTTTTAGCTAGACATTAGAGGAGGGAGTGTCCAAGCATTTCCCAAAGCTGTGTTCCTGGTCAAAACCAGAAAAACAACACAGGAACTGCTTTTTCCATCACACCCAGCTGTGTCTCCCTGGACAGCGCCTTCTTCCTGAGATTCCACAGCAGGGTAGGTGGTACCCAGAGCAGGCGCAAGGCAGCATCTCCTGTGCACCAGATCCCGGGCCCGCCCCAGGGTGCAGCGACAAACAGGTCAGGTTTAGTGCCTGCCGTCTGGGAGGCCGAGTTCCCCAAGGAGTGCTGGTTTAGGTGGGGTGGGGGCCCCGACATGGCTGCAGGTCAGGAAGGGCTTCTTGGAGGAGGTGACATTGAGCAGGGGCTGGAGGGATGAGTAAAAGCCTGGCAGTGGGAAGGAAGAGAAGGGAGAGAGGAAGGAAAGCGGGAAGCCAGAGGCCACTGTTTGCAGGCACTTTCCAGACAGGTGGGAACAGGGCCGTCTGAGGAACTGAGAGGTGACCAGGAATCCTGTCCAGGGCCGGACAAGCACAGTGTCTTAAAAAGGCTGGGCTGCCCACCGGCACCCGGTGAATGCAGGTGGAAGGGAATTAAACCAAAGTGAGCTGAAACCCTTCGGATGCCACCTCGTCCAGGAAGTCCTCAGAGAATGCTACTCAGTGTTGGGCTGCAGAAGCACTAATGCTTCAGAGTAACAGGAACAAAAGTTTGGAGGGTTGGGCAGCCTGGAGGGTGCGGGGGCCGGAGGCCAGATTAGTGAGAACATTTGGACAGCTAAGGTGGGAGAGACATTCTGGGCGGGGGCTTCTTGTGGAACAGCACGGGGAGGTGGGCAGTGTGAGCCTTTCCTGGGAAACAGCTTGGCTGGTGTGTGAGGGGAGGAGTAGGAGGAGAAACCCGAGGAGGAGCTGGAGGTCTCAGTGGACCAGGTCAGGAGATGAGGCACAGGGCCTGTGTGGGTGACCACAGTGTGTAAGTGAGAGTGATTCCCTAGCCCTCGGGGCAGAGTGTGTGGGCATTCCCGGAGGCACAGCTGTGCCCTGGGGCAGTGAACGCTGCTTGTGATCACTGGTTTCTTACCTAGTTTGGTCACTCGCTGGCTGTGTGGCCTTGGGCAAGTCACTGCATCACTCTCCACCCAGTTTTCTCTTCCACAGCTTTGGGGAGCCAGTACCTTCCTTGAGGGGATATGTGTAGTGAGAACTGGCTTGCAACACCTCCCCTGCTCCGAGCTCGGAGTCCTGGGCTGGCCCTCCCAGCGTTCTTTGGGCTTCCCCCTCTCTGACGTTTGTCAGGCCCCTCGCCCCGTGTCTGGCTTCCTGCCAGCTGTGAGGGTCATCAGGCTTGCGCTCCTCGGTGGCGCCAGCGCTGGCTCTGCACCCGATGCATGGTAGGTGCTCAGCAAATGCATCTGGAGGCTTGTTCCGTGGCCCTGCAGGGCCCTCTGGGTCTGGCGGGAGATGTTGGGAGTCAAGGTCGGTGCCCCACGCTATCCCCTCAGCAGCACGTGTCGCCCAGGCTGGAGTGCAGTGGCGTGATCTCAGCTCACTGCAACCTCTGCCTCCTGGGTTCAAGCGATTCTCCTGCCTCCGCCTCCTGAGTAACTGGGGTTACAGGCGTGCACCACCATGCTTGGCTAACTTTTTGTATTTTTAGTAGAGATGGGGTTTCCCTGTGTTAGCCGGGATAGTCTTGATCTCCTGACCTTGTGATCTTCCTGCCTCGGCCCCCCAAAGTGCTGGGATGACAGGCCTGATCCACCACACCCGGCCAGCACGCGTCTTTCCACCATGTGCCGTGGCCCTTCCAGTGGTCCGTGACTGACAGCTTTCACATGCACTCTGGGGTGGGCTAGAAGGTTCCAGAAGCAGCCCTCTTCCCCTGGGAGATGGGAGATGAATGGCAGCACCCCAGCTTCCTGCCGCCTGGAGATGTCCTGGGCACCGTTTCTACTGTCTCCTAGGCAGCCCCAGCAGGACTGAGCACTGGCGGCCCACTGCCGTGACAGCTCGACCGCCCGCCCTGTGTCAGCTGCTGCCCCCTCCCTTATTCCTTCCCAGTCCCCTTCTGCAGCATCCTGGGGACACCTTCCAAATAAACCCCTCGCACCACCTCCTTGTCTCAGAGTTTGCTTCTGGGGGAACCCAGCCTGAGATGGGATGAACATTCATTCAACGAATATTGAGGCTGGGCGCTGAGGCTCATGCCTGTAATTCCCAGCACTTTGGGAGGCCAAGCTGGGCGGATCACCTGAGGTCAGGAGTTTGAGACCAGCCTGACCATCATGGTGGAACCCCGTCTCTACTAAAAATACAAAAATTAGCCAGCCGTGGTGGCGCATGCCTGTAATGCCAGCTACTCAGGAGGCTGAGGCAGGGGAATTGCTTGAACCCAGGGGGCGGAGGTTGCGGTGGGCCGAGATCTCACCATTGCACTCCAGCCTGGGTGACAGGGCGAGACTCCATTTCAAAAACCAAAAACCAAAAAAGCAAAAACCAAACATCGAGTGATAACCTCGCTGCGCAACCTAGGAAAATAATTAAGTTTATTCTCATCGAGACTCGGAGGAAAAGTTACATAGCCTTGAACAGTGACCTTTCCAAAGGACAGTTACGGGTAGGAAAAGGATCAAGAGATCATCTTTTTCTCTTCTTGTTTACTTGTATTAGATTTTTAAAAAACATAATGAATCAGTAATGAAACAAACCCAACCCAACTGCAAATGCTGTGTGACTTTGGGCCAGTGTCAGGCCGTCTCTGGGTCTCAGCCTCCGAATGGAGTGACACAGGGCTGGGCCGCGGTCCCCAGGTTCTGGGCTTTGAGATTGACCTTGCCGCTGCCCTGCCTGCCCCCCACAGGTTTGACAACTATTCAGCCAACGTGATGGTGGACAGCAAGCCCGTGAACCTGGGGCTATGGGACACTGCCGGGCAGGAGGACTACGACCGCCTCCGGCCGCTCTCCTACCCACAGACGGTGTGCTGCTCTCACTCCCCTTGCCGCCCTGCCCTTCGCTGCCTCCGTTCCCTCCACCTGGGATGCCCTTCCAGCCAGCTCAGCCCGGGAAACGCTTACCGTCCCCCGAAGGCCCAGCTCAAGGGGTCTGCCTGCCCTGCACATCCCAGGCAGAGCGGGGCCTCCTCTCACTCCCCCAGCCCTGCGCTGGTCCCCCGTCCTCACAGTGCCCGTCTTCCCACCCCGCTGCCTCCCGGGCACCCCCTGTTTCCGGTGATGGACTCTGCACAGGGCCCCAGGAGCAGCCCAGGATGGTGATCCCTGGGAGTGCGGGGGGAAGGGCAGAGGCGGAGGATGCCTGCAGGTGGCTCCCGGGTCCCCACTCGTCCTCCAGGACAGGCAGGGAGGCGGCTGAGGCCAGCGATCAAGATGGCAGACAGTATGGATTGGAGTTTGGATTCTGGAATGCCAGATCCTCCCCTTGCCAGGGTGCACCTTGGCAAACTCTTTAGCCTCTGGACGCCTCACTTTCCCCATCTGAGGAATGGGGCTAGCAGCAGTGCTTGCTGCAGTGACATGTGACGACAACCACTGGGCCTTTAGCAAGCGTCCTAACGAACGGCAGCCTGCTGGTAGAGGCGAGAAGGGTGTCTCTGCTCTGCCCAGATCCTATGTCCCCAGCGTCCCTGGGCTCCTCCACCCTCAGGGAGCCCCAAGCTCCACCTCTCGGTGGCTGCCACGGGGGACACCTTCGGGCCCTTCTCACTGGCGACCCTCCCTGCTCTATCCCCAGGATGTCTTCCTCATCTGCTTCTCCCTCGTCAGCCCTGCCTCCTACGAGAACGTCCGAGCCAAGGTGAGCTGGACAGAGTGGGCCTTGGGGGCGCGGGGGCAGGTGACCCTGCGGGACAGAGGGAGGAACTGGTAACTCTAGGCTGGTCCCGGGGGCAGCAGAGGCCACATGCAGAGGGTTCCCAGTGCCAACCAGGGCTGGCAAGGGGACTGAGGGGGTGAGATTTGGAGGGTCTGAGGTGGGGCAGGCGCTGCGGTGGTTAGCTCTCCTCCTCCTCCCCTGCAGCCTCACGTCCGCCTCCGATCGCCACACAGCCTCGTGCTGGCTCCTTATGTCTGCACAAAACCTTGCCGCCCCCTTTCCTACAGCCCCGCACCCTCCTGCCTGCACAACCTCGCGGCCTCCCCTCCCGGTGCCACCTCGCGTCTCTCCTGCCCCTCATGCCCACCTCTGATCTTCTCGCAGCCTGGTGCCCCTCTTCTCCCCACACCCTCTGCTCCCCAAAACAACCTCGTGCCCCCTCTTGACCCATACAACCTTGCGTTCCCCGCCCCCACCTGTCCAGTGGTTCCCGGAGGTGCGGCACCACTGCCCCAGCACACCCATCATCCTGGTGGGCACCAAGCTGGACCTGCGAGACGACAAGGACACCATCGAGAAACTGAAAGAGAAGAAGCTGGCTCCCATCACCTACCCGCAGGGCCTGGCACTGGCCAAGGAGATTGGTACGGGCCTTGGGCTCTGAGAGGGGAGCTGGCTGCAGGGGAGCCCTGGCTTGGCCTCGTGGTATGATTGTGCATACGAGCTGCAGGGCCAGGCTATGCTGTTCCAACTTACCTATGCTGTGTATTTGCTGTGTGACCTCGGGCGAGTCACGTAGCCTCTCAGTGTCTGTTTCCTTATCAGGAAAGCATGGGATAGTGATAGCTCCTGCCTCCTGGGGTGGTTGGGGGAATTAAATGAGTTAATACAGGTGGAGCTCCCACACATGCGTGTGGGAAGCACTCTGTGTTAGCTAGTAGTTGTCCCAGTAGTATTAGTAGTATCTATTAATAGATACTGAAAATAAGGAGGTGTGTTTTGAGCAGACAGAAGCAGAGACTGAGTGGGGTGCTGTGGTTGCTTGGAGGATAAGTGGCAAGTCAGACTTGGGTGTTCTGGGAAGGCTTCCTGGAGGAGGTGGCCCTGAGTTAGATCTGAAGGGTGACCCATTCCCTTCCACTGCCTTCTTGCCTCCCTTTCCCCATCCCCTTGACTTCTCAGCTCAGCTCCGCTCCTCTTTGCCTCCAAGTCACTGGGCTGGAAAAGAATGGTAACTTCTCAAGGTCGCCCAGCTAGCAGGTGGCCCGGCGATTTTTGAAGGAAGGACATGAAATTGTTGGCTTACTGCTGGGGCGGTGGGGGAAGGGGGGGAGGTGGCTTCTTTGCAGTGGCTCAGGGCTGCTTGCACCAGGGAGGTGACAACCATGGGTCTGGCTTCCTGCATGGCGCCCAGGACTGCTGGCTCTGTCCCTGTCCCTGGTAGGTCCCAATGTGCATGTAGCCCAGGGATCCCTGCCCAAGAGCCCAGGGCCACCAGCTGAGTTTGGTCACTGTGAGCCGTGCCCTCTGCCTCACCATAGGGCTCTGCAGGCCCGGGGTTTGGCCCCCGAATTGAATCCGCTAGACCTCCCCCCTGCCCCACTGCCCCAGCCCCGCCACTCCTCCCCCTGACGGAACTGGGAGGGCCCTGGGGACTCACATCTCGTCACAGGAAGGGAAACCGCAGCCACCACCTCCCTCCTCCCCTGACTGGCGTGGTGACACGGCCATCTTCCCCAGGGGCCTTGAACGATGGCTCACACCCTGGGTCCCTTCCCCTGTCCTGGGGCCACAGCTCCCTGGGGCCTGCTGGTCTTTCCTTGCAAATAGCAGGGACTCATCCCTGCCTTCTCTTTCTGACCAACAGCAGCCCCTACCCCCACCCCTGGACTCCTTCCGCTCAGGGGGCAGCTCTCTAGCCTGCGGTCTGCTGTCACTGACCCTTCCCTTGCAAAGTGCATGCTTTGGGATCATGTGGAGGGTTCTGGAGGCCTGGGTCCTGGTCTTGGCTGTGACACTGATTGGCTGTATGACCTTGGGTTAGTGGCTGCTCCTCTCTGGGCCTCAGTCTCCCTATCCGCATAAGCTGGCCTGGACAGTTCCCATAGGCCCTCTCTCCTCTAGGGTGGTGACTCAGGCCTCCTGGCTTGGCCTCTAGCCAACCTCTCCTGGCTGACCCTGCAGGGAGCTGGGTTTGGGCAGTGATTCTGACCAAGCCTCAGGCCAGCCCAGGCCTGTGGGGCATCCTGGGGGGACTGGCAGGGCTAGTGAGGAAGGCAGCAGCTGCCTCTGCCCACCTGGGCTCCCCAGCCCTGGGATGACGAGTGTTGGGGGCAGCCCTGAGCGCAGCTGATAATCACGGCTGATGTGGACCCAGCACTTCCTGGGAGCCACTTCCTAGCAGCTACGATGAAGGACTCTCGTCACCTCCGCTTTACAGCGGGGAAACAGGCTCAGGAGGACAAGTTGCTGGCTTAAGGCCACCCAGCCAGGACGTGGCCCAGCCCAGATTCCAGTGCGAGTGGACTGGCTACCCGAGCCACAAAGCTGAGGGCCATCTGCCCTCCCCCAACCCCTCGCCCTCCCCGCCGGCTCCATGGCTCCCCTGCCCCAGCTTCAGCTTGACTAGCCATTGCTTGGCAGTAAGTCCTAGACAGACAGGAGACCGCGGCTCGGAGACAAGGAACCAGCTAAGTCCTAGAGAGGTCAGAGGCAGAACCAAGGTGAGCCCCGGCCCCCTGGCGGCTCAGGACATGTGTCCTGGGTGGGTGGATGGCTGGGTGCCAGAGAAAAGGCAGCTGGTGGATGTGGGGGAAGTGGACGCAGATGTGGTCCTTTGTGGGGAGACAGTGGCCAAGTGCCCAGTGACGCCTCCTCAACAGAGGGGGCTGTGGTGACCAGACCCTGGCCTGGGCTCAGGGCACCCTGCTCGTGCCAGCCAAGCCCCACGCCAGCCACTGCCATGATCCCTGGTGGGTGTACATGGCTCCAAATAGAGGGGAAACCCCCAGCATGTGATTCAGACCAAGTGACATCCTCTCTGAGCCTCATGTCCCTGCCTCACCCTTCCTTTCTCCGCAGCACGGGGCCTCAGTGGGCTCCCCTGTTCCAGGGGCCGCCCCTCCCAAAACCCCGACTCCTCCTCCCAGCTCCGTGCCTTTGGGCCGTGGCTTCCCCTGTTTCCGAGTTGGTGGAGTGGGAAATCACAGTGTTTCTTCACGGTGTTGTCGGAAGTGCACAGCTCAGTGCCTGGCACAGAGCCGGGGGTGACCAGCGTCCATCCCCTTCTCTCCTGCTGCAGAGAAGCAAGTGGGCTTTGGCGGAGGGCCCAGAGCGCCCCCTCCTCTCTCGGCCTTCCTCTTGGTTCTAAAATCAGTCCCCAGGCCAGCACGTGTCTCAGAAGAAGGGGTTTTGTGGTTTTTCATTTCAGGGAAACGGTGTGGCTTGAAATGGACATGGGAAGTCACACAGACTCTTTGCAGAAGGTCGTGGGACACTGTCCCTGGGGGTGGGGGCTCAGCCTGCCTTTCTCCCCGTCTGTGCCCCGGGCTCTAGCCCTGAGAGATCTTCATGTGGGAGAAGGCTGGGCCTCCCATGGGAGGAAGCGGGAGCTCTCTAATTCCACTCCTCCCGAAGGCTCCCAGCTGTGCCCAGCTAGAGGGAATATGCCCAGCGTGTGCCTTTGGGTGAGTCACACGCTCTGCACCAGCCTCGGTTTCCTCGTCTGTAAGATAAGGATGGTGCTAAGGAAGGGGCAGATGAAGTTGGGAAGTTCTGGGGAGGGGTCACGAGGGCTTCAGGCCTCCTGGGGATTGTTTGCAACCCTGGGAGAATCCTGGAGGGATGGACTCGGCAATTTTTCTTTTTTTCTCCTTTTTTTTTTTTTTTTTTTTTTTTTTTTTTGATGGAGTCTCATTCTGTTGCCCAGGCTGGAGTATACTGGCACGATCTCGGCTCATTGCAACCTCCACCTCCAGGGTTCAAGTGATTCTCCTGCCTCAGCCTCGCGAGTAGCTGGGACTCTGTAGTAGTGTGCCACCACGCCCGGCTAATTTTTGTATTTTGAGTAGAAACTGGGTTTCACTGTATTGGATGGGCTGGTCTCAAACTCCTGACCTTGGACAAGGCAATTTTTTAGAAGAAGGTGAGGCTTCCAGAGATTTGGTCACTGATGCTTGAGCCCTTTCCTTCCCAGAAAAGCATCAAAATTCCTGCCTGCTTTCCACGAATTAAGAGCTATGTGTCCGGCCGGGCGCGGTGGCTCAAGCCTGTAATCCTAGCACTTTGGGAGGCCGAGGCGGGTGGATCACGAGGTCAGGAGATCGAGACCAACGTGGTCAACATGGTGAAACCCCGTCTCTACTAAAAATACAAAAAATTAGCTGGGCATGGTGGCGCGTGCCTGTAATCCCAGCTACTCAGGAGGCCGAGGCAGGAGAATTGCCTGAACCCAGGAGGTGGAGGTTGCGGTGAGCCGGGATCGCGCCATTGCACTCCAGCCTGGGTAACAAGAGCGAAACTCCGTCTCAAAAAAAAAAAAAAAAAAAAAAGAGCTATGTGTCCAAGGAAGACACAGACCTGCCCTGTAGGTCTTAGTCTCTCAGTGAATTCAAGCTCGCTATTTCAGACGTGTGGAAACTGAGGCACAGTGACATTAAACTCCCTGCTCCAGGTGACACAGCCCCCAGGTGGCCGCACTGGGACTGGAACCGGGATAGTGGCTCCCACAGCCTGGTGTTCAGTTGTATGGCATGGGAGGGGTGTTGGACCAGAGCCCCCTCCCTTCCCTGACTCAGGCTTTGCTGTCTATCCCCCCAACCAGACTCGGTGAAATACCTGGAGTGCTCAGCCCTCACCCAGAGAGGCCTGAAAACCGTGTTTGATGAGGCCATCCGGGCCGTGCTGTGCCCTCAGCCCACGCGGCCGCAGAAGCGCCCCTGCAGCATCCTCTAGGGGTAAGAGTCCCCGCTCTAGTGCTCCGTGACCCCCAACTCCCATACACAGCAGGCCCTGGATGAGATGTGGCCTTTGGTTCACTGTGAGTGGCATTTAGGTCAGGACAAAAAGAAGCTGGGTATGGAGCTAGCCTCAGTTTCCCCAGCCTACTTGTCACTTGCCTGGGCCAGTCCCACTCTCTGAAGCTCATCTCTCAGAGGCAAGGCCCAAGGTGCAAACAAATGCCTGGTTCCCGCCCCCCCCCCCCGCCCCGTGACCCACCGGACCAGGGAGTGGGATGTCCTGGGGCTTCCACTCTGCCCATTCCTGCAGGGGGTGATGGAAAAGATGCCTTGGCCCCTGGCCCCAGGAGAACCCCGCTGAGCTAGGGAGACCTTGCACCCACAAACCGGGTGGAGGTGGGACAGACTGAGCTATGAGACCCAGAGGGCAGATGGCGGGGTGCGTATGAGTTGGACGCAGCCCACAAGGCTCCCTGGAAGTGTGGGACGAGAAGGACAGAGAGGCCTGGCGAGGTGGGGGGGGCAGCGCGGCCAGTCCTGGGGGGAGGCAAACCTTGAGCAAAGGCCCAGAGGAGGGAATGAGCGGTGAGCCAGGAAGGCGAGAGCTGTGGACTCTGCATGTCCCCAAATTCTCTCCCCCTGCTTACCTTCCTTTCAGGTTGCACCCCAGCTCTCCCAACCAGATGGGTCTGATCTTCCAGGATCCCCACCCAAAGCCCGATGGCACCCCGGCTGGCCATGCCATCCCCTCCCTCTGGCATTCCTTAGCAGATGGCTGCAGAGCTTCGTCAATGGTTTTTTCTGTACCGGAAGCCTCCTGAGGTCAGGAAGATGCAAATTTGCAGGCACTGCCTCCCAAGCCCCTCATGCTCCTGCCTTCCTGAGGACCAGAGGGGAGCCCCAGGACCCATTCAACCACCCCTGTGCTCCTGCCGTCAGTGCCAGCTGCCGCCCGTGGAAGCATCTACCCGCTCACTCAGTCCCACCCCACGCCTGACTTCCCTCTGGAAACTGCAGGCCGGCTGGTTGCCGCCACCACTGTGTTCCTGCAGGGACAGGGCTCTTACTCCCTCCTGAGGCAGCCTGCTCTAATATAGATAGTCCTGCTTGTCGGAGAGTTCTTCTGCCCAGCAAAAATGAGTGTCTCAGAAGTGTGCTCCTCTGGCCTCAGTTCTCCTTCTTTGGGACAACATAAAACAAATAGAATTTTCTACATCTCTGAAGGTATCTGCTCAGCCAGTGGAAAGTCTGGGTTCAACACGGTCCCTGCCATCTCTTAAGACTTTCTGCTCCACTCACAGGATCCTGAGCTGCACTTAACCTGTGAGAGTCTTAAACCTTTTAAACCTTGCCAGTCAGGACTTTTGCTATTGCAAATAGAAAACCCAACTCAACCTGCTTAAGCAGAAAATAAACGTATTGATTTAAGTTTGGAGATATCATGATTTCAGGTGCAGCTTGATCAAGGGGTTCAAATGATGTCATCAAGGCTTGCTTAGCTCTAGGCTCTGCCTTCTGCTGGCTGGTTCATTCTCAGGCAGGTGACTTAGGGCTTCGTCCTTCCAAGTTCAAGTTCAAGCCAAAGAGAGCAAATGTCTATCCCAGGCAAAGTTCTAACTAAGGTTTATTGTGATTGGACCAGCTTAGGTCCTAGGCGCCCTTGCAACCAATCATATTTGTCAGAGCCGTGCTGTGCTGTGCTCTGATTGGCCAGGTCTGAACCAGATGCCGGGCCAGAACAGAATCGCCGCAACCCCAGGGAGAGCATGTGTGTCGGGGAGGGACGGTGGGTTCCAAAGTGGACTGAGAGCCTGGCGGGAATTTGGGAATTTGGGCCCGGAACCCTCAACTTCCGCTACTGGAGGTCGTGAGAAAGTGTTCATTCCAGGAGTGAAAAGAAATGGTGCTGGACCCGGCCGGTGCTAAGCAAAGGAAAGTTTCTTTAAAAGCGAGGCGGAGTTGTTGTGAGGATTTAAGAAGCTCAGACAGGAGCTCCGCAGCACCTGATCCAGTCGGTCCCACCTCAGGGCTTGCTAAGTTCTGGGGAGGTGCCGGCCCTCCCCCTCCTGCGGACACTCACTCTCCTCTATCTCAACTTCTCGCTCATTCATCAAACACACATTTATTGAGCACCTCTCCTGTGCCAGGCACTGTTCTAGGTGCAGGGGATCCAGCAATGCCCAAGAGTCCCTGCCCTCGGGAGGCAGACACTCTAGAGAGACTAAGATCTAAGAGCCCACCCCTGACAACCCAGAAGACCCCAATTTCCAGCCCATGAAATGCTTGAGTTTCCACCTTGTGCTTTCCCAGAGCTCCCAGCCAACCACATTGTCCCCATAAGTCCCCCTGCTCTGAAGCAGAGCCCCCCAGCAGCTCACTCACCTCCTGGGAGCCCCCCACTTAAGAGGGACTGGTTGCAGAGGGGAAACCCATTTGCTTTTCTTAGTTTCAGGTCAGATAAAGTCATGATGTTTTTAAAGTTACTTCTCTTCCGAAACAGAAAGGAAATACTAAAACCTGCCCATCCATGGCACAATACAGACGGAGATGGCCAGGACGCCATATCCTAGAACGTTTGGTGTCTGAGGTCCCTGAGTCAGTCCCTGCAGTTAGCTAGAGTCTGAGGAAGCCTCTCTCTGCTCCCTCTTCTTCACAGAGCCTTGGGATAAACTCCAGAGTGTCTGCAACAAACCATGACCCTGGAGGCCTGGCCATCCTCTGCCTCCTGTTCTTATTGTCCTCACGCCTCTACCATCAGACAACTCTCATTGCACTCACGCCTCTACCGTCAGACCGGACTCTCATTGCACTCACGCCTCTACCGTCAGACCGGACTCTCATTGCACTCACGCCTCTACCGTCAGACCGGACTCTCATTGCACTCATGCCTGTACCATCAGACTGGACTCTCATTTCTTCCACCCCACGTTCACGCTTCTTTCTTTCCAGGGTTTTGTACCTACTGGTCCCCTTTCCTCGGACCCTTTCCTCCACTCCTGGAACCTCCCTGAAGGTCAAAGGTGGGCTGGGGTCTCCTTCCATGTGTGTTCAGCCCGTTAGGCCCACCTCCGTAGAGACAATCTTTGCTTCTATATAATAATAATGTCAGTAAATAACTTCCTTTACTCATTGTCTTGTCTCCCATGCACATATTATCTCATTTAACCTTCTAATAACCTTCCGAGATAGGTACTCATAGCCACGGTTTGCAGAAGAGGAAATGAAGAAGTGGGAGGGCACAGGCAGGACTCGGCTCGGATTGACAAGGGAGATGCTGTGCCTTCCCACCCTCTGCCTCTGTGGCCATCCTTCTTGCTAACAGAATCCTAGTTTCGTGCACAGCAGCAATGCACCTAACACCAACAAAATACTTGTTTTCCCAGCTGGTTTTGTCATTGGGGTTTTCGGGTCACATAGGTTCTGGGCAAGAAGACATATGTGAAAGTCAGCTGGAAAGATGGCTTCTGTGAAAGTTGTTTTCTTCCATAAAAAAATGACAGGCCCAGCGGACACTGCCCCTTGTGCTGTCCCCTCTCTGGCCTGAATACTGATGGGATGTCTGGAGCTGCAGCAGCCCTCTTGTGAGCTTGAAGTCACAAACATAAAGATACAAGGCCACAGGCTGAGAGTGGATGAGCAGGAAGATAAAAAGAGCCTGGGTCTCTAGCAGCAGCAATTGGCAGCTGAGCCGATGCTAACAGCTGGCTGGTTATAGGACAAAAGAAAATGGAACTCCCTAATTGTTTATGTCACGGTTGGTCAGGCCTTTTGTTCCTGAGGCGATGGGACTCCTAGCGCAGTGCTCTTTCCACCATAGAACGGTTCCCAGCAGCCACTGCTCATGAGGAGAGCGGCTTGTTTCTGCTCTGCGAATTGGCTGAGGACGGAGGCCCCTCATGCAGGAAAGAGAAAGCTTGTGGGGAGTCAGTGAGAACCTGTTTTGAAACAGGAAGACCTGCTGGTTGCGGGCAGGAGCTGACACCATGGTGTGCTCTCTCATTCGACAACAACCCCTCCCAAGTGCCCAACTAGTGCCAGGCCTGGGCTGGCAGCCAGCTCGATGCCTCACTCAGCCCCTTCTTGCAGTGAAATCAGGGCCTGGTGGTCGAGGAAAGTGCCTGCCAGGCGAGGCCCCTTCGTCTGGTGTTCTGTATTCTAGGCACTGGCTGTTCCTTGTCCCTTCTTCCAAAGCAGAGGCCCGACGTCCCCTAAGCTCCTCCGATCCTTTCACCTTGGCATTCACTGGCCACCAAGCCTGGACAATTCGGCCCCCCAATATCTATTAAGTCCATCCCTTGTCGCCATGCTGCTCCCTAACCTAGACCTGCCACGCCTCCCCTGGACAGTAGCCACAGCTTCCCCAATGGCCTCTGCCTTCCCTCTCTCTGCCTATGCTCCATTTTCCACCAGGTGGCCTGAGGGATCGTTCCCATTTACAAACAGCTGTGCCGTCCAAAATGCTGATACAACCACGGACTTATTCCATCTCCAGTCCTTCAGCAAATAGTTATTGAGACCGTGTGTCAAACCCAAGGCTTGGGGGAGGGGCAAGCATGAGCCCGCTCTAGGGAGCTCACAGGCCCAGCCATTCGAGAGTCCTGGGAAATGGCCCCTCTGCTTGGATGTCTCCTGAGCATTTCAAACGCCCACGCCCCTCCCAGCCTTCATCACTCCATAAATGCGTCCAGGCTCCAAACCAAAAACCTGGGAGGCCTCCTTGACACCTTCCACTCCCTCAGCGTCCACTTCCAACCCGTCACCGACAACCTCCCCAGCATCCCAGCGTCCCCCTTCTCGGCGTTGCCATGGTTTCTAATGTGCAGGCCAGCACCGTTTCCTCCCTGGAGTCTTGCGGTAGCCTCCTGCCACAGTCAGCGATAGGCGCAATAATGCTGTGTAACAAACCAAACCACTTTGAAATCCAGAGGCAAGCAGCAGCAGCCTGTACTCACTGGGCACAGCTGGGCAGTGGGTCTGCTGACTTAGGAGGCTTTTCCTGGTGACTTGGCTTCAGGCTGGGGACGGGTGTGTCTGGGTTGGCTCCGTCCATGTCTCGGCCTCCTTAGACCGGCATTCCCTGGGGACACGTCCTTCTTATGGCGGATCACAGGAGTACGAGAAGCCAAGCCGAGCCATGCAAGCCTGGCTGAGCCCAACACCAGCGGGGCAGGGACAGGAACTCCTCCCAGACTTGGAGGAAGAGAAGTATTTGCCGAGCAACCGTCCTGATGCTCATACCTCCTATTTTCCTTGTTTTCCCTCTTGCCCTTGGCCGTGGGTTATCTCCATGGAGCATCCAGAGAGATCATGTTAAACCACCAATCAGATCAAATCACTCCCTCGTATAACACCCTCCAATGGCATCTCGGGACATTTGGCACGAAGCCTCCGCCCTCAGCTACCAGGCATGCAGGATGTTTCCAGGTTCTGCCTCCAGAGCTCGCTTGGCCCCGTCTTCCCTTTCCTTGCAAAGCTCCAGCCGCAAGGGCTGCGGTCTTCTTTGGCTGTGTCCCCACACGAATCTCATCTTGAATTGTAGTTCCCATAATCCCAAGGGAGGAACCAGTGGGAGGTAACTGAATCCCACAATCCAAGTGGGAGGGGTAATTGACCCTCCATGCTGTTCTCCCGATAGCAAGTCAGTTCTCACGAGATCTGACGGTTTTATAAGGGGCTTTCCCCCTTTGGCTTGGTACTTTTCCTTCCTGCCATCATGTGAGAAAGGACGCGTGCTTCCTTCCCCTTCTGCCATAATCGTAAGTTTCCTGAGTCTTCCCCAGCCATGCTAAACTTTGAGGCAATTAAACCTCTTTCCTTTATAAATTACCCAGTCTTGGTTATGTCTTTATTTTTATTTTAAATTTTATTTTAGTTTTTGAGACAGAGTCTTGCTCTGTTGCCCAGGCCTGGAGTGTAGTGGCACAATCTCAGCTCACTGCAACCTCCCCACCTCCCAGGTTCAAGCGATTCTCCTGCCTCAACCTCCTGAGTAGCTGGGACTACAGGTGTGCACCACCACGCCCAGCTAGTTTTTGTATTTTTAGTAGAGACAGGGTTTTGCCATGTCGGCCAGGCTGGGGGTATGTCTTTATTAGCAGCGTGAGCCCCGACGAACGCAGGCTGCTCCCAGGATTTTCACTGTGTGCCAGGCACCTTCCCGCCTTGGGACCCTTGCTCGAGCTGCTCCTTCTGCCCACAGCACTTACTCTCCCAGAGTGTCCTCCACAATCACCCCACATTCAGTCTCAATCACCTCCTCCTGCTGCTTCTCTCTGGGTGCCTCTGGTGAAGAACAGTCTTCATCGCTGTTTATTAAATAGGTCTATTTGTTTCTAACGTGCTTTCCTTCTAGGCTATAAGCTCAAACACACACAAGGACCTATGTGTTTTATTTTACACTAAGACCCTATTGAGTTCTGGCCACCTAATCCATGTGGGATGAATGTTTGTTACTTGTATAAATAAGTAAGTGGGTGAAAGAACGGACTTCAATGAAAAGAGACTCAACCATCCCAGTGACCCAGCTGAGCCCAGCTTCCAATCACTGCAGCTAGGTGCCCCCCTGTGTGAGAGCTGACCTGGATGTGCCAGCCTGGCTGAGTCCCGAGACGACTAGCAGACAGCCAGCATCAAAGAAGAGAAGAATGGCCTGAACAAGCCCAGCCAACCCACGGCATCATGAGGAATCATGACATGGCTGGCGTAAGCTGCTACGTGCTGGGGTGGGTTGTGACAGAGGCACTGATACTGCACCCGTGACTTTTTGGAGGCAACTCCTCTGATCTCTGACCTCTCCTCCCTACCCTCCCTACCCACCATTCATTCCTACCATGCTCGAGAGAGATATTGACATGTGGGGACATCTGACTCCATCGAGCTCTCACATGATATGGGAGGCAGAGCAGGACAGGCCCTGGAGAGGGAGAGGCAGATCCAGGATGTCCCTAGAAGGCTTCTGGGGAGGACCCCAAGGAAGGTGAAAGAGCACTTTCCCGCAGAATCCAAAATGCAATCCATACAGTTCCCATGTACTAACTATACGCTTCATATCAAGCTGTGGCGGGAGTTGGAGGTGCAGAGAGGCGTGAGGCACTCACTCACCAGCGGCCCAGAGGCCAGGGGAGAGACAGGTGTGTACATAGACACCCACCATGTGGCTTGATCCACACATCATCACAGAAATAAATTCAGGGCAGAAAGGAAGAGACTCTGGCCTCAAGGGGCTGGGGTAGGGACATTTCCACGCCCTCCTCCTCGCTGAAAAGCAGCCACGTCAATAAGGAGAAGAAGAAACAGAAACACAAACTCCCACCTTCAAAGAAGCCAGGAGACACCTGTAACCCCAAACCACAATGTATGAGCAGCGAGCGCAGACGGGGGTGGTAGGTGATTGAGCAGAGCTGAGGACAACAAACCTAAGTGCCTGCTGCTACATGCTGTGGTGGAGTCGGGGCTTTGGAGATTGAAAAGATGTAAATTACCTGGTCTTGCAGAATCCTGGGGAGGCTCAGAATTAGGGAACCCAGACACCATGGAAGGAGAGGCAGGAGGCGGAAGACAGGGGGTTATGTGGAAGTCTGCTTGGGAGGAGTGAGATTCCCTCCAGCACCCCCCCACCCCCGATCTTCTTTCTTTGCACTATGTGGCAAGGTGCCTACCCCTCCCTAACCCCAGCAGGGAGAATTCAGCCAGAGTTCTCTGGACCCAGGGACATTTGCGACAGGGCAGAGTGGGGTGAGGCACCAGACTGCTTTTGAAGATGCTGTCAGTTCGATGATGCTTTGCAAATAATCACTCCTTCACCTTCTCCTCCATGGGAGGGGCATGTTTCCCCACTCCCCTGATGCTGGGCTTGGCCACGTGACTTGCTTTGGCTACTGGAATGTCAACACACGCATCAGGAGGGACTTCATGAGCTTGTCTCCTTGGACATGCTCTCTTGTGGAGCCAAAACAGTTCACATGCCCTGGATGAGGCTGCTAGTTCCCAGAGTAAAAGAAATAGTGGGATGTGGGGACTCAGGCCTGGAATCCTAGCACTTTGGGAGGTTGAGGTGGGCAAATTGCCCGCGCTCAGGAGTTTGAGATCAGCCTGGGCAATGTGGCGAAACCCCATCCCTACTAAAAATACTAAAAATTAGCCGGAAGCACCTGCAGTCCCAGCTACTCAGGAGGCTGAAGCAGGAGCATCGCTTGAAGCTGGGAGGCGGAGGTTGCAGTGAGCCGAGATCGTGCCATTGCACTCCAGCCTGAGCAACGGAGCAAGACTGTGCCTCGAAAACAAAACAAACAAACAAACAAAAAGAGAAACATGGGACAGAGCTGTCTGTCTGACCTCCAGACCTGCAACTTGACACAGATCTGCCCAGCCAAACCTGGTCTGGACCAACCCATCCCAACTGACCTGAAGATGTGTGAAGAGAAGAAATACTGTTGTGTGCTGTAGAGATTTTTGTGGTTGTTTGTTACACAGCACTATCTGACTGATATGGGGAGAGCAAATGAAATTCTAAATATGGAACATGGTGACCCGAGCCCCCTTCCCCGGCCCATTTCAGGGGTGCCACCACCCAGCCATATACTCACCCCAGAAAGGAAATTGGGGGATCTGGTCACCCCAGAGAAAAGTCTTACAGATGCTGACATCTGGGTGTCCTTGACAAAAGATCCATCTGCCCCACGGAGATGCCCATTATTGTACGGGTACTGCTTTTGAGCTCCGGCCAGCTTTTAATGCCTCATTCTGAAACAGGAGTGGGTGACACAGGGAGAATGGTGGAAGAAGGCTCTAATAACAGCACTGCCCCAAATGAGAAATGACAGAGACCCCATCAAATGAGTAGAAGAAAAAGAATATCAGTAAGTAATAAAGATGATGTCGTGAGCAGAAGAAAACTTTCACAAAACCATTATTGTCATCCTTGAAGAGGTAAGGAAACGCATATCCACAAATGAGTACAGAAGGCCACAGCAAAGGACTGGGCAGAAATCAGGAGAGAGCTGGCTGGGCATGGTGGTTTGTGACTGTAATTCCAGCCCTTTGGGAGGCCGAGGTGGGTGGATTGCTTGAGGTTAGGAGTTCAAGACTAGCCTGGCCAACATGGTGAAACCCCATCTCTACTAAAATTACAAAAATTCGCTGGGTGTGGTGGTGGGCGCCTGCAATGCCAGCTACTCAGGAGGCTGAGGCAGGAGGACCGCTTGAACCCAGGAGGTGGAAGTTGCAATGAGCCGAGATTGTGCCACTGCATGCCAGCCCGGGGGATAGAGTGAGACTGTGTCTCAAAAACAAAAACCAAAACCCCCAAAAGCCAACCAAACAAAAAATAAAAAAAAAGGAGAGAGCTTTTAGAAATGAAAAAAATATGTTTTTTTTTTTTTTTTTTTTTTAAAAAGAGGGATTGGAAGATAAAAACAGATTTTTAAAAAACTTCCCAGGAACTAGAACGGAACGGTAAAAATGAGCAGCAAGGAAAGTAAAGATTTCATCCAGGAGGCCCAGTATTCAAATAATAGGAGTGACAGAAGGAAAATGCAGAAAATTGCGTCTCGGAACTAAAGAACACGAATCTTTACATTGAAAGTCTACTTGGTGCCCCAGATGATAAATGGGAAAAAAATCAAATCTTATTGTTATAAAATTTTCAGAAATTTAGGGATAAGGCAAAGATCCCAGAAACTTCCAGAATAAAGGAAAAAAAGTCACCTTAATTTATACACAATGGATTGGGACTGAGGATTGTGCTGGAAGCTAAAGACCCCAACAGACGCCTTCCATCAGCTGAGTCAGAGTGATTCTCGATCTCCGATTCTATACCCAGCTTACCTATCAACAAGTGCGAGAGGGGAATCCACTATTTTCAAACATGCACAGTTTCTCCGGAAGTTACTGGGAGCTATGCGCCATCAAAATCAGAGAGGAGGCCAGGCGCAGCGGCTCATACCTGTAATCCCAGCACTTTGGGAGGTCGAGGCAGCTGGATCACTGGAGCCCAGGAATTTAAGACCAGCCTTGACAACATGGTGAAACCCCATCTCCACTGGAAATGCAAAAATCAGGCGGGTGTGGTGGCAGGCGCCTGTAGTCCCAGCTACTCAGAAGGCTGAGGACGGAGGGTCGCTTGGGCCTGGGAAGCAGAGGTTGCAGTGAGCCGAGGTTGCACCACTGCACTGCAGCTTGGGCGACAGAGCAAGACCTGTCTAAAAAGAAAAACAAACAAACAAAAAAAACTAGAGAGTAAAACATCCACAGGAAGATATGTAATGTCAGAAACTGGATTCATACAGGAAAAAGCTGAAGAGAATCCCCAGGCGACAGTGGAGAGAGAATCTCAGGATATCAGCTGCACACACACCCAAGGGGCAGCTGGTCCAGGTCAAAGCTCAGCAGTCTGTAAGACGAAAACCATCCTTGAGGCTGGACTCTGGAAATTCCACTGTGATTTTTTTTTTTTTTTTTTTTTTTTTTTTGAGATGGAGTCTTGCTCTTGTTGCCCAGGCTGGAGTGCAGTGGCATGATCTCGGCTCACCACAACCTCTGCCTCCCGGGTTCAGACGACTCTCCTGCCTCAGCCTTCCAAGTAGCTGGGACTACAGGTGCCTGCCACCACACCTGGCTAATTTTTGTATTTTTAGTGAGACTGGGTTTCACTATGTTGGCCAGGCTGGTTTTGAACTCCTGACCTCAGGTGATCCACCCACCTCAGCCTCCCAAAGTGCTGGGATTACAGGCATGAGCCACTGCACCCGGCTACTGTGTGGTTTTTACAAAGCTGTAGGAATGTGTGGAAACACTTAATCCAAAAAATTCGCAGAGATTTTTAAAAACCAAAAAACAAAGCAAATGAAAAAAAAAAAAAAAGAAGAAGAAGCAATTATGAACTTGTGGCTGAGCGGGAAGTAATATTTACATTGCATTAATAATGGGAACACTGGATATGCATTTAACAGATCATATTGAGAAGATGGGGAGGAGGGCTTGAGAGTGTGTAAGAAATGTGAACTTCTCCTCTGCCGTAAGAGGAGTCTGTATATGAAGGGTAAAATTGAAGGATTAAGAGATTTTTAAAAATCTGTCTGATATTTAGCAAGATAGAGTTTAACCGAGGGAGCAATTGCTGAGTGGGTAGGATTACCTCAGGGGCGGGAGGGGCGGGCGGGATGCAGGGGGACTGCCGTTTTTTGCTGTTAGAAGCCTTTTCAGCACTGCAACAGTCCACGTTATGCAGTTTGTTACCTGTGATCAACCTCAGTCCAAAAATATTAATAGATTTTGAAAGAAAATGACAGAGATAGAGAGTGAGACCACCTTCTGTTACAGTATATTGTTATGATTGTTCTATTGTATATCACATTATTAATTATTGCTGTTCACCTCTGAGCTGTGCCTAATTTATAAATTAAACATTATTTTTCTCCACCATCGTGGTGTGTGGTTGACTCGGTTTTTTGCCACAGCTTCTCACAAGACTTTCAGGGTCAAGCGATTTCTGGCCAAGAAATGAAAGCAAAATGGTCCCATTTCCCAGTGGATTTGTATGAAAACTGGTAATAACATTAGGGACAGCTCCAAAAGGAGGTGTTGGAGAAGAACCGAGCTGGGTCTCTAAGGAATTGAACATGAGATGGCACATGTATGTATCAAGGTCATGATCAAGGTATCTTCCCACATCAAGTTGAAAACCTCGCCACTATCCGGACAGCTGGACATATTTGCTTGGGAATGTACTTTTTCTCTTTATTTATATGCACTAGTGGGTGGGGTTCAGTAATGCATATGTGAGATTTTTGTTGTTGTTTTTTGAGACAGACTCTCCCTCTGTTGCCAGGCTGGAGTGCAGTGCCGCGATCTCAGCTCACCGCAACCTCTGGTTCAAGGGATTCTCCTGCCTCAGCCTCCCAAGTAGCTGGGATTACAGGCATACGCCACCAGGCCTGGCTAATTTTTGTATTTTTTTTTTTTTTTTAGTAGAGACAGGGTTTCACCATGTTAGCCAGGATGGTCTCGATCTTCTGACCTCATGATCCACCTACCTCAGCCTCCCAAAGTGCTGGGATTACAGGCATGAGCCACCGCACCCGGCTGGGATCTTTTATTAAAAAAAAAAAAAAAAATTATCAGGCTGGGTGAGGTGGCTCATGCCTGGTAATCCCAGTACTTTGAGAAGCTGAGGTGGGTGGATTGCTTGAGACCTGGAGTTTGAGGCCAGCCTGGCCAACATAGTGAGACCCCGTTTCTATTTTTAAAATTTTAAAAATATAGGTATGCAAACATCATATAGGGAAAAAAACAATAGCATATAGATACAGGTTTACTGCTATCCACGATTTCAGGCATCCACTCGGGGTCTTGATTGGTTTTTAAATTTACTTGTAAACAGTACTTTGATAAAATAAAAGCAAATGAAAAATCATTGCATTGGCCAGGTGCGGTGGCTCACAACTGTAATCCCAGCACTTTGGGAGTCTGTGGCGGGTAGATCACGAGGTCAAGAGATCGAGACCATCCTGGCCAACGTGGTGAAACCCCGTCTCTACTAAAAATACAAAAATTAGCTGGGTGTGGTGGTGGGCACCTGTAATCCTAGCTACTTGGAAGGCTGAGGCAGGAGAATCGCTTGAACCCAGGAGGTGGAGGTTGCAGTGAGCTGAGATGGCGCCATTGCATGGCGACAGAGCGAGAAACACTGGCCTCAAACAAAACAAAACAAAACAATCCCAAAAAACCAACACTGCATTACAGCTAAAAAGGAAGCTAGACGGAGGGAGTGTTGGAGAAGGGGAGGGCTCTGGAGAAGGCCGCCAGAGCAGGGGATGCCTAACCAGGCTGGAGGTGAAGCGGCGACACAGCGGCGTGTCCTGTGCGAAGTTAAGATAGAGGGCCGAGTGGCAGAGGCAGGCTGAGGCTCGATACATGGGGCTTTTAGACCACGGTAGCAACTGCGGATTTTATTTGATAAGGAACAGGTGCCCATAGGAGAGTCTCAAGGGGGCATCTGGCAAGATTTATGTTCGTAATGGACTCTGTGAGTAGGAGTGAGGGTGGAAGCAGGAGACTGCAAGGTGATGATGGGGTGTAGACGGAAAAAGCCTTCTCTACTGTCTTAGGGTCTCTGGCTGGGCTGAAGAATTACACTGAATAAGACAGATCAGCAGGAGAAAAACATACAGATTTCATTTACGAGTCACACACACACACACACACACACACACACACACACACACACAAATGACCAAGACCCTAAGAAGTGACTAGGGATAAGTACTTTTGTACCAGGTTGAACAAAGAATGGCAATTGTGTAATTAGGAAGATACGCATTCATTGAAAAGGTTTATGGGTACAGATCAGCTCTCGTTATCTGGTAATAAGAATGCCTTTCTTCCTCCGGGCATAGGGAGGGCGTCTTTCCCAGGGGGATTGTATCTCCTGCTTTCTGGAAGAAAAGGAGTGGTCAGAGTACCCTTCCTGCACCTGCTGTTTCTGGAGTGCCTTTAGTCCAAAGAAATCGATATGGCAAAGTGGCAGATTCTGGAGTGATGTGTGCTGAACTCCTTCAGTGGCCTGGCCTGGATGGAGAGCGGCAGGCAGGCTCCGGGGAGGAGCAGCAAGGCTGGGTGCCGGGGAGGTGTGTGGCGGGGGACCTGATGACCATTTACTCCTCCAACCTTCACAAGAAGCCCGGGGCCGGGCAGTCAGGTGCCTACGATCAGGAGAAACTGACGTTCAAGGTCACTGCATGGTGGCGGCAGAGCCGGGGCTCCAACTCCCTGTCCAGTCTTCAGCCCCTGTACCCCAACCTGCAAGAACAAGTGAATGAATACAAGAAGAGGGGCGCGCCTGGAGCAGAGAGCGGGGAGGGAAATCAGCAGGCGTGCTGCGTAGGCTGCCGGGGGAGAGCTTTATTCTGAGGGCAGTGAGAAGCCGTGGGGAGGGGAGGGGGTCAGTGCCATGGAAAACCCACCCTCGCCCCTGAGGACACGCTCCCAGGAGCCTACCCACACCTCATGAAATTGTACGAACAAGGACAACGGGAGGCTGAGACCTGGAGCATGGCAAATGGAGGGGCAGCGTTCAGAGGCCAGGCCGACTCCGGGTGTGCCCTACTGGGTGCTGCCGCATGCACAGTGGCACATCTGGACCAATTCAACTTCCAGTTCTCTGCAGCCCCAGGTGCCTAGTGACAAAGGGGGTCCAGCCCTGGTCCCAGGGAATGGCCCAGTCTGGATAGGAGCTTCAGTGGTGCCTGGCACATAGTAGGTGCTCAGCCAAGACGGGTGTCCTTTTCCTTCTCAGCTCTGACTGTTCCTTTCCTTACCACTCCTGCGCTGAGGCAAGAATCGGCACAGCTGGGGCTTGGTGTCCTGAGGCAGCTAGCCTGTGCTCCGGGCCGAAGGGCAGAGTCCCTTAGACCAGAGATCAGTAAATATGGCCACGGGCACAACCCACCCACTGCCTGTTTTTGTTCGGCCTACAAGCTAAGAATGGTTTTTACAGATGACCATTTGCAATCAATTTGATGATAGAAAACACTAACTCTAAACTCGAATTAAGCAACATGTGATGCCCCTAAAAAGAACTCTATTCTTCTCATTAGTGGACCTGCGTTACAAAACACTGGCCTCGATTATTGTCATTCTATTTTGAGTTTTGTCAATCACAAAACAGTGAAAATCTGTTTTCTCGCTGCACAACGATTTTCCCCTTAAGGCCTAAATTACTGATTCTCCACCTTGTCCTTCCACTCCTCCCTGCCCGGGGCTCTCCAGATTTAACCAATCCCAGGACTAACGACCCCCATCGGGCCTCCCTGGTGGCCGGTGCTGCCGCAGTGAGCCCGGACTGCAGGACCGGACGGTGGACTCCCGGGCTGGCCGGCCCCACACCCAGCCTTGCCTGGGGACACAGCTGTCGCCCCGGGGGGACCTGTGCCGCAGTGGCCTTGGGGAGCTGCTCTGGCCACTGGCTGGCAGCCTCAGCTCCCCTGAGCACTGAGAACATTCTTTTTTCCAACTCCCAGCAGGAGCCAAGGCCGGGCGGCGTGGGTGGCTGAAATCTCCCCGGTAACAGGGTCTGCCCCCTCCTGCTCCCTCTCCGGGCCCCCCACCCCCGACACCTGCTCTCCGGCCCTCGGCCCCTCCCCACTGGCTCCCTCCTTCGCCGGCTCCATGTCACCATCTGTGGCACAGTTCCTCTCTGTCACTCTCCTGGCCGCCCCCTCGCTCTCCTTCCTCCCTCCTCTCCCTCCTGCCTCTCCCTGCATCTCTCCCTCTCGCCAGTGTCTCCTCGCCTTTCCTCCGTCTCCTGTCACGCATCTCTCATCACTCCCCCTCATTCTGCCTTTCCTCCCACTCACCGGCTCCTCTCTCCCTCTCCTCTCCCTCCCTCTCTCTTTCTCCACCTCCTCCCGACCCCCTTTCCCCTCTATTTCTATTGGCTTCTGCGTCCCTTGCTTCCCCTTCTCTTCTTCACCCTGGGAAGCTTCTCCCCCCATCCGTGCCCCTGCCCCCCCAGGATATGTCCTGGAGATGGGGGGTGACGTACCAGGCACTGGTTGGGAAGTCAGGGCCGGAGACCAGATGGGAGAGGCTCTGTGGACAGCTGTGGCCAAGGGCCTGGGAGGGCACCCAAGCCCGCAGGCAGACTAGAAGTGGGTGCCGTGTGGGGACCCCAGTTAGGAGTGCCCTGGGGCACCTGGGGACTGGGCAGGGAGAGGGGACAGCAGAATGATAACCAGCCTGGCGGCAAGGAGGGGAGCCCTCACCCCATGGGCAGGTAAGGAGGCTGGGGCCCGGGCGATGCCCCGAAGGGTGGGGTCCTGGAAGCCCCTTCTCCACTCAGAATGAACTTGGGAGGCTGGGGCTGGGGAGGCAGAGGGTGGGGAGTCCCAGGGAGGCAGGGGGGAGGCCTGGTGGGCTGCAGGGGCGGGGGCATTAGTCTCAGAATCTTGCATGATTCTAGGATTTCAAAATCGCAGAATCGCAGGCTGTTGGGGCTGGAGGAAGCCAGATGCATCACGTTGGCTTCCCCAGCTCACGTGGCAGCTCTCCCGAGCTCCTCTCCATGCCCGGCCCTGGGCTGGGCACGCCTTCGTGTAATCTTTGCAACCACCCTGGGAGGTGGGTCCGCTTGTCTTCCATACCAGGAAACTGAAGTCCCAGGGGGAGAAATGACTTGTCCAAGGCCACGTAGCAATGTGGCACTGTCGCTGGGCAGTGGAGCCCAAGCCCCCAACCCGGGCCTGTGGGGTGTGCTCCTGGGATCAGACCCCAGGTCTGGGGTGCGCGTGCATCAGTCGGCACTGACAAGCATAAGCCACGTCTCTCTGCGGGAGAAGGCCCGAGGATGTAGAGGACAAGCAGAGATCCAGGGGCCATCACCCTGCACTGTCAGGGCTGTCACAGCCTCTGATTCTTCTCAGCCTGAGGCCTTCAGAGGAGCCAGTGTGGCCAGGAGGTACTGATGGTTTAGAAGTAGACAGAAGTGGTTCGAATTCCCACTCTTCAGCTGGGTGACCCTGGGCAACTTACTGAACCTCTCTGAGCCTCAACTTCTCCCTCTCTAAAAACTCTTCCTCTTGGGCTTCTTGAGGATCTCGAGGAGCCGGTGATGCGGATCTGAGGCTTCCCCCCAGGGACAACGTCCCACTTCGGAGCTCTCTCCTTGCTGCACTGCTTGGCTGTTCATACTTCCGGATGTTCTGGGTCACGTCCTAGGTTCTGAAGTTAAGAAAAACATCATTCAGGGCCCCTGCATTCAAGAGCCACTGTTCTAGCGGGTAGGAGACGGGCCAGCGGAGAATAATCGGTGTGCCTGGCCTCCCTGAGCTGTAAGGGCCGTGGGGCTCAGGCAGCCACTCACCCGCTCTGTGCCATCTCCTCCTGAACAGTCCTCCGAGGAGTCCGCCCCCAGCTTTCAGGCAAGCTTGTGCCAAAGATAAACCAGACAGGGAGGAAAAGTCCCTCCTTCCCAAGGATGAACTAGATCAGGCACAGGATTCCGGCTCTTTAAAGAAAAGACGGCCCCTCAACTGCAGGTCTGGCTTACGCGCGTGGAAAACTGTAATTTCCCTGCCTCTGCTGCCTGGGCCGGTCAAACTTTGACTGGGAAGGGGTCGAGATGAGGGTGGAGGCAGGGTTTTCCGGGGGTGAGGGTGGACAGGGGTTCTGGGAGGGGCAATTGCATTCCCTGGTATAAAGGTGGGTCTGGCTAGGCACGCCGTGTTCCTGCCAGGATGATGTGTGGGTTAGCGCATGCTCTTGTGGGTGCACAGACGTGTGCTGGGCAGGCGTGGGGGCGCGGGCAACCTCAGAGCTTACCCCCTGCGGGCTACCCCAGGAGCATCTGCCCCTGAAGCCTGGAAATTGGGCTTGCCCAGCTCCTTGCTCCTCTCTGGAGCCTCGTGCTCCCCTCCCGGATCTAGCCCTGGCTTGCGATTGGCCAACCAGCAGGGATGTTATGAAGAGGATCTGTGCATGGCACAGGGCGGCAAGGTGGGTGGTGACGCGGGGGTCCCCCAACCAAGAAGGCAGGACTCTAAGGTCCCAGGCTCCACAATTCCAGGCCTAAGAAGGACTCATTCTAACATTCTGAAATTCGAATGTTCTCTGATTCAGGGACACTGGGTATAAGATCTGATGGCTCTAAGATTCTCTGACTGTTCTAATAATTCAAAATTCTGTTTTTAGCCCTCTAAGGTCCATGGGGCTTTGAGTCCATGATCGTCATAGCTCAAAGCCCTGGGGGCAACTGGGAAAGCTGGATACCAGGTGGGCACTTAGGCAGGTGCCTTCCCAGGCCTGGCTTCAGTTTGCCAGGCGGCGGAATGGGCATAGAGGTGGGGTGTGGTCAGTACAGGCCTTTCCAGATTTGCCCATTCCTAGCTGTGAATAGAACACGTGACCTCACGTTTGCTCCCCATCTGTGCATTGGGAGCGACAGGAACGCCTCCCTCATAGGACACCCTAGGGTGCTGTAGTTCACCGGCTTAGCCTGGCACCTGGCACAGTCAGGGCTCAGTGATAAGCAGCTGGCAGCCCCGTTGGGATCCTCCAGCCCACTGTCCAGGTGCCCCTCCCTTAGTGCTGCTGTCCCAGGCTCAGGAGAGCTGATGAGGGGTTGAGGAGAAGGATGGGTTGAGGATAGGTTGGGGGATGACCCAGGCTCAGAATCCTCTTCTCCCAGCTCCAGGAACAGGGGGGAGATGCTCTCAGCCCAGCCAGCTTGGGATGATTTGGAGATTCCGTGGCCTAGGAGTTCCTGGCTACCCTTGTCTTCGCCCAGCCTGGCACTCTAAGTCCATTCATCAAATGAACCTTCTCTGGTTCGATGCTCTCTGCAGCCCCAGGTCCCTGGGGCAGGGGCAGCCAGGCGTGCTCAGAGGCGTTTGTTTGCATTTGGGGTGCCTTCCCTTCCCAGGAGCTTTGCACCTCAACAGTGACGTCCGTATAGGGCAGTGCAGACCGCAGCTCCCACTGCGCTCAGGAACTGCAGGCCGAGGGTCAGGGAGGCCAGAGGAAGGGCTTCTCCTCTGAGAGATTTCTCTTCCCTTCAGGGTTTCCTGCAGGGAGAATCCGAGGACAGCCAGGAGCCAGGGGATCGGGGGATCATTAGGAAGAAGGGCTGCAGGGCGTGGTCCAGGCGGCAGAGGAGGCTCCTGTTTCCGGCCTGGCTCTGCCTGGGCCTCCTCCTGAGCGTGGCTTTCCGCAGCGGGGCCTGCCTTCCCCCCCGGCATTGGAATTGGTCCACTCCAGGCTTCTCTGGCTCATTTGATGCCTAACACTGAGGCAGAGCTTGTGCCTGTGCGCGAGTGACGCCAGGAGGCGGTGGGGAGGGTCCGAAGCTGGCTGGAGATTCCACACGGGAGGGGAGCAGAGTCTCGCAGGGGAGCCCCGAGGAGCCCCACTTCTTATACGCAAGCATGGGATGAGAACGGCACTAAGAAAGCCCTGGAGTGCAGTCCCTTCTGAAACTGGCCCCTTCTCCGGGAGGCTGGCCCCGCCAGCCAGTGGGAGGGACTACCCGTGGATAGCACCTACCAAGAGAATCGTGAAGTTCTCGAACCCTGGCCGGGCCGCTGGGGAGAAGGGGCCTCAGCAAACCCAGGTTTGCAGCCAACCTTCCTGGGCAGGGTCTTTGGGAGGGGCCCAGTGGGATGGCCCGGGCTGAGGGGGTGCCAGAGAGCTCTGACTCTCAGGGGAGGGGACGCCGGAGCCTGTGTTTCTTAACAGCATCTGGAACCTGAGGACTCCATGGACCTTCAGCTGGAGTTTAGGGCGTTCGTGGATCCTCTGAGGTTCATCTAGGGAGTGGGGTTCCAGGTGAAGGTCCTGGGATTTGAAGCAGTGTTTTTCAGATGCGAGGGTGAGACCCGCTGGTGGCAATGCAACTCACTTCCCAGGGCCCTGCCAGCGGGGGCCTCACCTGTAGACAGGGCGGATACTGGTTGACAAAACGGTGTGACTTCGTGCCACACAGCACACCTGGCTGCGTGATGGAGCCTCCCTGAACCTTGGTTTCCTCATCGGAGGAAAGGGGATACCCCCACTCAGCCTTGTGTGGCTGTGCAGGGTGAATGAGATGGCGAAATCTCTCAGACGATGGGAGGATGGGCATGCAGCATGACGGGAGGGGCAGCAGAGACAAAGCCATCCTCTGCCGTGACCGAGCTTTTTCCTTCCCCCAGACAAATACTGACTGCTGACCACGCCCTCGGCCATGGACACGCTTCATCCATCATCGGTGTCTACGACCTCAGAACCCGAGAATGCCTCCTCAGCCTGGCCCCCAGATGCCACCCTGGGCAACGTGTCGGCAGGTCCAAGCTCGGCGGGGCTGGCTGTCAGCGGTGTTCTCATCCCGCTGGTCTACCTGGTGGTGTGCGTGGTGGGCCTGCTGGGAAACTCGCTGGTCATCTACGTGGTCCTGCGACACACGGCCAGCCCCTCGGTCACCAACGTCTACATCCTCAACCTGGCACTGGCCGACGAGCTCTTCATGCTGGGACTGCCCTTCCTGGCCGCCCAGAATGCCCTGTCCTACTGGCCCTTCGGCTCCCTCATGTGCCGCCTGGTCATGGCGGTGGACGGCATCAACCAGTTCACCAGCATCTTCTGTCTGACCGTCATGAGCGTGGATCGCTACCTGGCCGTGGTGCATCCCACGCGCTCGGCCCGCTGGCGCACGGCTCCGGTGGCCCGCACAGTCAGCGCGGCCGTGTGGGTGGCCTCGGCCGTGGTGGTGCTGCCCGTGGTGGTCTTCTCGGGAGTGCCCCGCGGTATGAGCACCTGCCACATGCAGTGGCCCGAGCCGGCGGCGGCCTGGCGAGCCGGCTTCATCATCTACACGGCCGCGCTGGGCTTCTTCGGGCCGCTGCTGGTCATCTGCCTCTGCTACCTGCTCATCGTGGTGAAGGTGCGCTCCGCCGGGCGCCGGGTGTGGGCACCCTCATGCCAGCGGCGGCGACGCTCCGAGCGCAGAGTCACGCGCATGGTGGTGGCCGTGGTGGCGCTCTTCGTGCTCTGCTGGATGCCCTTTTACGTGCTCAACATCGTCAACGTGGTGTGCCCGCTGCCTGAGGAGCCCGCCTTCTTCGGTCTCTACTTCCTGGTGGTGGCGCTGCCCTATGCCAACAGTTGTGCCAACCCCATCCTTTACGGCTTCCTCTCCTATCGCTTCAAGCAGGGCTTCCGCAGGGTCCTGCTGCGACCCTCCCGCCGCGTGTGCAGCCAGGAGCCCACTGCGGGTCCCCCGGAGAAGACTGAGGAGGAAGATGAGGAGGAGGAGGATGGGGAGGGGAGCAGGGGGCGGGGAAAGGGGAAGGAGATGAACGGCCGGGTCAGCCAGATCACGCAGCCTGGCACTAGTGGGCAGGAGCGGCCGCCCAGCAGAGCCACCAGCAAGGAGCAGCAGTTCCTTCCCCAAGAGCCCTCCACCAGGGAGAAACCCAGCACACAGCACACCAGCTATCTGTAGGGGCCTGGGGAGAGCCAGGGTGGCCCGAGGAAGGGGCAGAAGCTGTGGGCGTGCTTGGGGCATACTTCTCGAGGTGTGAGAGGCCCACGATGGGACGCTGAGGGGCCTGGGCTTTGATGCTCTCGCTGCCAGGACTTTCTGTGTGACCTTAGGTAGGTTTCTTCCACTCTCTGGGCCTTGTTTTCTGCTCTGTGACTCAGGGATAGGAGTCGTCAGCCAGGAGGAGCTATGTCAGATGGGAGGTCTGTAGGGCACTGCTGCTGGGCTGACCTTGCTGAGCGGGACCCAGATGAAGAGGTGGGTGCAGACTGGGCTCCACCCCCCCAGGGATGGAGTGTTTTGGGGGATCAGCCTGAATCTTGGCCCTCAGAGGGATGAACCAAGGCTCCTTCCTGGAGACTGAGGGAGGGACCCAACCCACGAGGACTGGCAGAGTGTCTGAGGAGCACTGTGAGGAGAAGAGAAAGAGGAACACAAGGGGGAAGGGGGAGGGGGAGGAGAGGGAAGGGGGAGGGTGAGGAGGGGGAGGGGGAAGGGGGAGGATGAGGAGGGGGAAGGGGGAGGATGAGGAGAGGGAGGGGGAGGATGAGGAGGGGAGGGGGAGGGGGAGGATGAGGAGGGGGAAGGGGGAGGATGAGGAGAGGGAGAGGGAGGGGGAGGATGAGGAGGGGGAGAGGGAGGGGGAGGATGAGGAGGGGGAAGGGGGAGGATGAGGAGAGGGAGAGGGAGGGGGAGGATGAGGAGGGGGAGAGGGAAGGAGGAGCACAGATTTGTTTCCTGGAGCCATCTTTGACCCCTCTGGCCCCTCTGGCCCCTCTGACCCCTCTGGCCCCTCTGGGCTGAGCACAATGGTAGCATCTGTGAACCTGAGTTGCTGACAAGGGCCCCAACCAGTACTGAGGAAAACACACGGCCAGGGTGGAACGGCAAAGGCACACAGTACAGACAGGCACAGGGCCCTGGTCCCCGAGGGGCCTGAGAGTGCTGCTAACAAGGACTCGGGCTTTAAGAGAAGCCCCAGGGTGGAGCTGCCTACCAGGGACATTGGGAGGCCTGGCGTGCTCCTGGGGGATGGTGAGCAGGTCTCCCCATGCTCTAGAATCCTGGGGACTACAGGTTGGGAGGCCCAGGGATGACAAGAAGAGGCTGAAGTGGGACCGTGCCGTGGGACCAGGGGAGCAGCCACTGGCCAAGGCAGGGCCTGGACTCCCTCCCAGAGCTGAACCCTCGAGCTGTGGCGAGGCTGGCCCTGGGAGGGTGTGACCCCCGGGAAATCCCTCTGCTTCCCCACCTCCTGCACAGGGCAGGGGGCCTCAGGGAAAGCACAGGAACCAGACTTTTGGAGACTTGGATCTTCAGCACACCTCAGGGTCCTTGGCTGGCCTTGGGCTTCTGGGCCTCAATTTCCCCATCAGCAAATGGAGATGAATCCCAGCTTGGCTGCCTCCTGGGATCTGAGGAGAAAATGAGTCATGTGAGGTAACTTCCAGGCTCCCTGCAATGGGTGGGGTGGGGTGTATCAGATTATAAAGTGGGGGTGTCCTCAGCCCCAGGCTAGGCCTACGCCCCCTCTCCTTCATCAAGTGACCTCTCTGTGTCTGTCCTTTAGGGTGAGGACACTGTAGACTGTGAGAAATGGGCAGCTGGGGGGTCAAAGGCCAGGGGTCAGGGAGGCAGAGTGTGGGGAGGGTGTGGGACCCTCAGAGGGGAAGGAAGTTCATAAAACCACATCTTGTGTGGAAATGGAGGCTGGAGGCCCAGCCCTGGGGCTTGGTCTGGGGTTCCTTAAGGAAGAGCTGAGGGTCTGAGGGAGGAGGGACACCCTGGCCTTCTGGCCTTCTCTGGATGGCCCTGCCTTCCTGATGTCAGGACAGGAGCGCAATGTCCTGGAAGGGTGCTGGGAGGCTGCTCAGGAAACTCTTTGCTGCTTGTCTCTAGCTCTTGTCAATAAAGATGGTGACATCTGATAACAGCTGTGGCCTGGGCCAGTTTCTCCACCAGACCTGCCACCAGATGGGTGTGAACGTGTCGGTGTGTGTGGGCTCTGAGCATCCTGGTCTCTCCAGGTGTGACCTCCCAGGGTACAGGTCATTCAGGGGACATGGAAGATACCCTTGATGGCCCTGAGCCCACATCCTTACAGACCTCCATCCAAAAGCAGATGTCCTTTCTTCCCGTCATCCAAATAGCAGATCTCAGGGAAGAAAGTGGATTGGCTCTGACTAGGTCACATGATGGTCCCTTGGGCCAGTCGCAGAGACACAGTGATAGGATGCCATGATTGGCCGGGTGCAGGTCACGTGCCTACATTGCCAGACAGAGAGAAGGCAGGGCAGTGTGATGGACAGTCTGGCCTGGTCCGTGGGGCAGGGGTGGGTCCAGGACAGCCTACTAATGGCTAGGGGAGGTGGGCCAGGCACCAGCAACCAACAACACATGGGCCTGGGTGTGTGTGGGGTTTGCTGTGTGTGGCTGCCTTTGCTGGTGTGATATTGTGCGTCAAGGTGTGTGTGAGTCCAGTGCAGGGCGCATAGCAGCTGTTTGGGACGTCTTAGCTGCGTCCACGAGTGAATGTGCATTGCAGTGTGACACACGGCCGGTGTGGAAGTGGTGGGAGTGGAGGAACTGCTGGGGCCCCAGCGTTGGGTGGGAGTGGCTCCCGGGCAGGGTCCCTCCTCTGGGGCCTGGCAGCCCTTGCTTCCCCACCACACTGGGTGTCCTCGCCAGTGCCTGCTCACATGCAGCCTGTGTGTGTGTGTGTCCTTGTCCCCACACACACGTGTCTGCCAGCCTTGTGCTCCCAGGGCCTGGCAGTGCTGCCGTGGCCTTTCTTAGGAGTATCTGGAATGAAGGAACAAAGGGAGCCACTGCATGTCACAACTCCAGGGGGGCCTGTTCACGCTGTGCCTCTGACCTCCTGTGAAACTACATGGTGGCTCTGAATAAATGAGCGATAGGGGACGGGAGTGCTGACGGAGCTTGTATGGGGGTTCGGGGCTAGAATCTGTCGGTGAGGGGAGGCTCTGGAGCTGTGAGCTGGAGCAGGGAGGAAGGGGTGACGATAACGCACCTTGCCCACTCCTGTCCTCCTCCTCCAGCCATTGAGGTTGCTCAGACCTGAGCCTTTACCTTGAACTTGTCTCTCAGAGGTGGTTGCCAGGCAACAGCCCTGGGCCACCAGGCTCTGGACCGGGACTTCCTGCGTCAGCATCGGTATTATCAGAGGGGAGCTGGGAACCCACAGGGCCTGGGGCAGGAAAGACCACGCCCCAGATCTTTGGGATCCTCTTTACCTAGAAGAGGTGGGGTAGGTGGAGGCCACTGACCCACAGAGCTGACGGCCTGGACTTCACAGGATGCTAGACACAGAAGAGCACAGAGACAGGCCGGGCTCACGCCCGTCATCCCAACACTTTGGGAGGCCAAGGTGGGCAGATTGCTTGAACCCAGGAGTTCGAGATCAGCTTGGGTGAAAATCCATCTCTACCAAAAAAACAAAAAGTTAGCCGGGTGTGGTGGTGTGTGCCTGTGGTTCCAGCTACTTGGGAGGCTGAGGTGGGAGGATCACTTGAGTCCGGGAGGCGGAAGTTGCAGTGAGTCAAGATCGTGCCACTGCACTCCAGCCTGGCGACAGAGCAAGACTCCGTCACACACACACACACACACACACACACACACACACACACACACACAAGGTCCTGGGGCCAAAGTCAGCAGGCCTGGGCCCTAGGCCTCCCACAGCAAACCTACTGTGTGGCGTTGGGCCATTTATTTCACCTCTGGGTGTAGTTCGCTTAGCTAACAAAGGCTTTTCTGAGCACCAGCTGTATGCAAAGCCCTGGCAGGTGGCTGGGGTCCTCACTCAGCACTCACAGGCAACCCACGCAAGGAAGTGTAGCCCAATTCTGGGGGCTCAGTGCCGAGCGGGACATGCCGCGTGCTCTGGAGAGCTTCAGGAGGGCTGGGGGCTGATGGGGGCTGTGTCTAGAGTGGAAGTTTCAGCCTAAGTGTTCCAGGAAGAGGCATGTGCAGGTGCTGAGGCCTTGGGCTGGAGGAAGTCAGTGAGCGAAAGGAGGAAAGGTAGCAGAGGCCCCCTTTTCGGGACAGAGGCTGCGTCACACAGGGCTTCCTAGGGCATCCATTCCTGTTAAGGCTGAATTGTCTCCCCTCTGAAATCCCTATGTTGAAATCGTCACCTCCAGAGCCTCAGAATGTGACCTTATTTGGAAATGGGGTCATCGAAGGCGTAGGTGGTGAAGAGGTCACACTGAGGATGCTCCCTAATCCCATACAAGTGGTGTCCCTAAGAAAGGGGGAGGCCGAGGCTGGTGGATCACCTGAGGTCAGGAGCTCGAGACCAGCTTGGCCGACATGGTGAAACCCTGACTCTACTAAAAATACAAACATTAGCCGGGCGTGGTGGCGTGTGCTTGCAATCCCCAGCTGCTCAGGAGGCTGAGGCACGGGAATTACCTAAGCCTGGGAGGTGGAGATCGCGCCCCTGCACTCCAGTCTGGGAAACAGGACAAGACTCCATCTCGGGAGATTCAGATACAGACAGGCACCCAAGGAGACACCACACGAACATGAAGGTAAAGATCAAACGAGGCACCTGCAAGCCGAGGAATGCCAAAGATTGCCGGCCCAGAAGAAGCTGGAGCAGCCCTTCCTTCCTTTGCAGCCTCACAAGGAACTAATCTGCAGTGGCCAAGCCTGGACTTCTGCCCCCAGAACCGTGAGACATTCAGTTACTGTTGTTAAAGTCACCCAGTGCGTGGTGCTCTGTTAAGGCAGGCCTAGCAAACTCCTAATTCCCAATTGCAAAATGGAGATGTGGCCCCTTCTCTCCCGGGGCTCGCAGAGGACCAGTGGGGTTAACCCATTCGTTCCTTCAAACTCTCCAACAAGAATGTATTGGGTGGTTGCAGTTATAGTGAACCCTACATTTCTCTTCAAAGAATCAGGATGTCCTGAGCAGCTCTCTTAGACTTTAATTCTCTATTTTAAAGTTTAATTTCCTTGGAATTCCAGTAAACAACCTTCTCCACCTGTTCTAATCCGTAGTTCACATCTGCTCCCCGCCCGCCCCCCATCCTGACTCATCCCGGTCACCTGATCACCTTTGGCTACCTGCTCTGACACACCTGTAACTCTCCTCCCTGCCAAAACATCCGCCCTGCCACTCAGCCTGGACCCCCGCTCTTTCTAAAATAGCCAATCGATATTAGTCTAGCTTGTGCCGCCTAACCCTAGCCAATAGGGGGTGACACAGCCGTGGGGTCAACCCCTGTCGGGAGTGAGTACCTCCTCCTCCATTGTCTAAGTGAGTAGCAGAGCGCACTGCAGCCTTCTACGGAAGTGAACTGCCTTTCTGGGAGGATTCATCTTCCAGTGCTATTTCTTTTGTGGCTTCGCAATTTTACTTATAACATTGCCAACTGCAAAAAACTGCGGGCAGAGAAGTCCAGTACAAGGCCTATCTGTCTTCCAGGAACCAAGGGAGTCATGGTGGCGATAAGAGAGCAATTCTCTCTTTTTTTTTTTTTTTTTTTTTTTTTTTTACTTTTTACTTGAAAACTGTATTAAAGGATTAAACCTGAAAAAAGAACCATCAGAATGCCAGCCCTTTGCATAAAGCCAGCAGGAAAAAGGAAAGAGAGAGAAAGAGAAAGAAGAAAGAAAGAAAAGAAAGGAAGGAAGGAAGGAGGAGAGAAAAGAGAATGAGTTCTCTCCACTTCTTACCAGAGACTTAAGTTCGGGGAGGGAGGAGACCCAGAAAGCAATTCTTAAGCACACGGACTCTGGAAGTGCCTGGGCTGGAATCTCAGCTCATCTTCACTAGCTCTTTGATTCTGAGCCAATTAATTGGCCACTCTGTGCCTGAATTTCCTCCTCTCTGAGATGAGCATGAGAGTGACTGTCCTATTGCTAGGATTTTTAAATGAGTTAATATTTGCAACAGCATAGGACAGCACCCAGCACACCATGGGTGCTGTGTGTGACATGGACAGGAGACGAGCTCTAGCAGGAGCAGGAATCCATCTGCGGTGGGGCTGAAAGTGTTCCAGAAGGGATTATAGTCCAGATGAGTGAAAAGAGAGAACCAGAGTGTGTCCACAGGGAAGGCATAGACCTTCCAGTTCCCAAAGACATCACTGATACGAATATTACCCCTGAAGACAGTGGGGCCGGGATGGTCATGTGGTCATGTGGCTACAGCACCGGGAGCCGGACCCAAAACATTGTTTTCCTAGGCCCTAGTCCAGGGACCATAGTTTAAAAAGACAACTATGAAAATGGGGGCTGAGCGGCCAGGAGTGATGCTGCGGGGCGGGGCGGGGAGACAACACCCTACAGGAAGACCCACCAGGCAGAGGGCAGCCCAGGCGCCACCGGGACCTTGGTTCCTCCCCAGAATCCCAGCAGCCAGCAGCCCTCCAGCAAGCCTCATAGCAGCATGCCCGCACCGAGGGGTGAATGACAGGCGCGCGACAGTGCACACGTGTGTGCGGACGGTGACAAGCCTTCGCTTTCTCATAGGCTGAAAAAATGTGCCCGGGCCACACTCAGCATCCCGCGGGGTCCCAGACACCTCGGGTTCTGGCTCACACTCTCCTGGAGCCCACGGCCTCTGTCACCATCTTACGGGTGGGGACACTGAGGCAGGCCTGCGGTGGGGGTGGGGTGTATCGGAGGGAGCCCAGCAGAAGAGCCGAGATGCGGCCTCTCCACCCTTCTGTCCGCTTCAGTGGCCAGCAGATGTGTCAATATTTGCTCCGGAGAACTGCTCGCTCGACAGCCCCCGGAGCGCGCCTGGTCTCTCCCTCTGTAAGACCGGGGGTAGCCCCTGAACTCCAGCCAGGACCCTGCACCTGCTCTTCAGAAGGGAGGGGCTCTACCTGCTGGGCCGTTTCAGACCGCAGCTACCAGGGAGGGAACGGAACGTGGGCGGCAGTGGCAGGTGAGCGCTCCGCCACGCAGTCGGGTCTGAACCCCAGCGCCACAACCTCTTAGCGCTGAGTGCCTTTCAGCCAGCTTCAAAAACCTCTCGTAGACTCAGTTTCCTCATCCGGAAAATGGGCTCCACGCCCATCTCACCGGCCAGTCGCAGGGCTGCTGGGACAGGCGGCGGAGGGCGAGGGGGCGGGGGGGGGGGGGGGCTCTGTGCTCCGCAGGCCCGGCAGGGGGCGCCGCGGGTCCTCAGGCCTCGCCCAGTCGCCACGTGGTGTCCGACCTGCAGCTGCGCTCGGCTGAACTTGGCTCCACTCGGCCAGGCTCGGCTCTGCTCGGCTGCATTCGGCAACACTCGGCCAGACTCGGCCTCGTTCGGATCTGCTCGGCTTCGCTGCGCGCCGGAAGCGCAAAGGCCCTGCCCCGGCGCGGCTACGGCTCGGTGCTGGCGCGAGGCCCTGGAGTGTGTAGGCCGAAGTGGCGGGTCGTCTCCTCGGCCCTGGGGCCTTGGTGCTGCCCTGGCGGTGCGGGTCCCGCTTGCCTGGGCCCTGGGCTGTGCAAAGGAAGCCACGAGCCAGGGCTTGAGGCCGAAGCAGGTGGAGAGCGAGGCGCTCCCCGAGCCTGGCGCTGGGGCGTCGTTCCCCTTCCTTCTGCAGGGAAAGGGGGAGAGCTTGGCGCCGACCGCAGGCCGGAACCTGCTGGCTCTGCCTCTGGTCGGTCGTGTCGGGGGAGGTTGCTGCCCCGCGGTGTCCCTGACTCTCGGTTTCTCCTCCAACAATCAGTAGGTTTCCCGCTGGGGCCGAGTGCCTGGTGCGGCGCTGGCGCTCTCCTGACTCAGTTTCCCCTTTTGTAAAACCTGACAGACCGCCCAACTCCGCGGAACACCTTTGGGATCCGACGCGCGTTACTGCAAGCCCAGGACGGGGACACTGGGTCCGGAGAGCGAAAGTTTTCCCGGCCCCTGGACGTGTCAACACGGGGGGATTCGATAGAGCAGGACCTGGCGCTGTGCCCGCGGGAGGAAGCCGCTGTGTGTTGCGGGGTGCTGCGGGGACTGCGGGGCTTTGGAGGAAGAAGCGAGTACCTGGCGCCCCGGCCTGCCCCAAAGTTCCCTGAGGAGGGGACAGGCTGGTGGGACGGGCTGTGGGACAGCCGGGGGCCGGGGCCGGGGCCGGGTAGCCTCCCCGGTTCCCGGGCGCGGCGACTTGCCCAGCAGGAGGCGCTCGCGTTTTCCTTTGCTGAAATTGATCTCTGCACTAGAACAATCAGGTCTGTGACTGGCCACTCACAGCCTCTATAGCAGAAGCCAGGAGTCAGCATGTTTACCGTCCTGTCTCCTTTTCTGACAGGCACACATTTTATTTTTTAAATAGATGAAGCGCGCGGTGCTTTGTAAGCCCTGGCTCGAAGGTGCCTGTTTTCACATCCTCTCCTGACCCTGGGCTGTAACGTGGGCGAGGGCAGGATGGTGGCCAGGGTTTTAGCAGGCTTGTTGACCACATCCTGCTGTCAGTCTGTGCTTCATCTATCTCCTCGGTAAAATAGATGAGTTAACACGTGTTCCTACCTCAGAGCATTGTTGGAAGGATTAGGGGAGTCAAGACATGGAAGGCCCTCAGAATGGGTGGGGCAAAAGCCCTCCGTCTTAGGGGTAGGGGAGAGGGTGGAGGTGCCTGGGGAAGGGGCCCATACCCTGGCTTTCTGCATTGGGGTTCCTGCTTTGCTGCTGGGGATGATAGCAGGGTCATGAGAGCCACCCTGGGCCCACACTCCTGGTCATGCTGTTGTCCTGGGTCCCAGGGTACTTGAGAAAGGGCACACACCCCTTACTGATGGGTGACCAGTGGGGAGTACCGCCACTGGACATTCACCAGTCAGCTCACATGGTCCTGGCCGCCCCATGTTTATCTGGCCCAGGCACACCGAGGCTGAGAGAGGCAAGTTTGCCCAAGGTCATACATCTGGGAGGGGAACTGAGTCATCATCCAGGTTTTCCTGCCCCAGGGCTGCAGCTCTGTTTCCAGGCCACCTGACCAGCTGAGGAGATCATCAGAAAGGCTGGGACACCAACGGATGACGCATGAATGGAAGAATTTTCAGGCACGGTGAAAGCAAGTGGGAGGGAAAATACCGAAGTGTAATATTCTGGAGTTCTGTTCTCTTGCCTGCTCTGACTCCAGCCAGCTGCCCTGCACCTAGAGGAACAGGAAGCCCTTCTCTGGGGCATTGCATGCCCTGGGAGCCAAATGAGGTGGCCCTGGAACCTGGTGAGTTGCCTGCCTTTCCAGACCTCAGCCTCCTCACCTGTGCAGTGGGGTAAGCAGCTCATCCCTGCTGGGGAGCTGTTGAGGGCAGCATGGGATACACTGCCAGGCACACAGTTGGCCCTTGACAAAACCATTCCTGTGTCCCTAGCCTGTTTCTCCCCAAGTCCCATCTACCTTTCTCCCCATCCCTCTTTCCTCAGAAGGTCAGTTTTCTAAGCCCCAAGGCTTGGAGCCAGCCAGGAGCTGTCTCTTTCTCCAGTGCTGCCGACTCAACCCTTTTTCCTTAGAGGCTGCAGGGAGGGAGGCTCCCTTGGCTCCCTGTGTCTGCAGCCCTGGCTCTGCGCCCTGGGAATGCTGCCTGAGGCAGGGCCACGTCGAGGGCAGGGTCAGTGCAGGCCTTTGGGTGTTCCCAGCGGCCACAGTCCTTCAGTCTGCTTTCCTCGGGGCCCCTTTGCACCCCTGAATGGATGGCCTGGGGCATTCCAAGTTCGTTTGGGAGGGGCAGCACCACAAGGCTGGAGGTTAGGAGGGTCTGGCTGTCATCCCAGCTTGGACTCCAGTGTGCCGTTTGACCTTTGGGCCAAAGAGAAATCCTCCCTGGGCCACAGTGTCCCTGCTGGTCAGATGAAAGAATCAGACGAGATCATCTCTGAGGATCTCTCCAGGCTTCATATTCTTCTGTTTGATTATCCCCCAAATACATTGGAAATTGGAGGCCCAAGGATGAGTCCTGGTCGAGGACACACAGCCCAGAGGCTATTCCATCCTCTCCACGTTTTGCCCAGCTGTGAGCGGGGACTGGGATTTAGCACCCAAAGCCCTAGATTTAAATATGTCCCTCTCCCCATGGGGTCCTTGCACTCCTGCACTTTCCTTCTCCTGGGGATGGCCCTGATCTGTGAGCTTCGTTCCACGCCCGTGCGCAAGCCCGGAGGGAACTCCATCAGGTTGGTGAGTCTTCTGATCTGTAGGGGGGCTTTGCTCCTCTCCACCAGTTATGTGATCTCGGACAAGTCACTTTAGCAGCCTGACTCCAGCTCCCTAGGACTAGTTGAAGTAATGGATATAAACACCCTTTGGGGGCCAAAAGCTCCTAGAGAGATGAGACCTGGTTCAGGCAGAAGTCCCCAACAAATGTAGAATAGGAAGATGCAGTAAAGAAGCCAGTCAGAACCCACCAGATCCCTTGGGGAAGGGCAAGGGATGCTTGCGACAGTCTTTATACAGGAGTCCTGGGCCCCAGGAAGCCAGGGCAGAGAGTCTTTGCCCAACTTCAGCCTCACAAAAAGGAAACTGAGGCAGGCCCCTGTGCAGACCCAGAGGCACACAGGCTACCCTCCTATGAACTTCTTGGGGGTCATTGCCACAGGGGAATAGCTCTAGAAGACCAGGATGAGTTAGTAACTGGCAGGATTGCAGTTAGGGGCAGACGGCTTTGGTAGCGGGGGCTGGGGCATGGGGAAGCGACTTGGCTGCTGCCCTGGCCCTGTGTCAGAGGCGTTAGAACCAGAGCGACTCCATCTTGACTAGGGGCTGAGTGAAATGAGGCTGAGACCTGCTGGGCTGCACTCCCAGGAGGTTAGGCATTTTTCCTCATTTTAGTCATTTTTAGGATGAGCTAGGAGGTCAGCAGGACTGGTTTCACAAGGTACAGGTCCTAAATGCCCTGCGGGTAAACAGGATGTGGTTAACAAGCCTGCCAAAACCCAGCAAATCCAAGGTGGTGATGAAAGTCACCTCTGGGCGTTCTCCTTGCTCATTGTACACTAATTATAACACTCCCACCGGCACCATGACAGTTGACAAATGCCAGGGCAACGTCCAGAAATCACGTTATACGGCCTAAAAGGGCGAAGAGGTCTCAGTTCTGGGGAAAGGCCCTTTCTTGGAAAACATTAATACTCCCCCCCCTTGGTGTAGCATATAATCAAGAAGTAACCATAAAAATAGCCAACCAGCAGCCCTCAGGGGTGCTCTGCCTATGGAGTGGCCATTCTTTTGTTTCTTTACTTCTCTAATAAACTCGCTTTCCTTGCTCTGTGGACTCACCCCAAATTCTTTCTTGTGAGAGTCCAGGAACCCTCTTTTGGGGTCTGGATCAGAACCCCTTTCTAGTATCATTTTTCTGCTGAACCACGAAGGGACGATACCAGAGAAACCGCCGACGCAGAGGAACCAGACTACAGCATCGAGGGTCCGACCTTGGGTAAGCAGTGGGGTGTTTCATCCTGCGTCAAGTATGGATTGGGTTTAGGGTCCCTCCTAAGAAATAGGGGTGAAGGGCTCCTCTTAGTAAAGGGCACGGGTGGTTGTCAGAAATTGGGTTAGAGGCCCAACTTCAGAAGGTTGGAGGCTTGCCTAAGATTTAGGGGGCTAGAGGTCCCCCTTGATAAAGTGCCTTGGTGAGGAGAAATGAAAGCCCTATTGTCTTTGGAATAATCTGCCTTGCACTGTTTGCCGACAGCTGTGGGACAGAGGATTAGGCATGTACAGGATCATGGGACATGGGGAGCTTTCTTCTCCCTAAAGGGGGCAACTTCAGAGCTGATGGGATTGCTGGAAAAGATAACTTTGCTGCTGGCAAGCGACCACCTGAACCTCCCATCCAGTGTCGATGGAATGCGTGGTTCTTCCTCCAGCCTCCCTTAGCTCTGGGCCTTCTCCACCTTCTGGGAGGCAATGCTTTTCTTTCCCTCTCCTTTCTCTTTCCTACCCTTTCTGTCGCTCAGGGTGACTGTCCGCTCTTCCATCTTGCCCAGAGACCACATGTTGAAATTCCTGGTTGGAGGCCATTCCACCCCACTTAGAGAGGATCGAAGATGACAAGGGCCGCTGGGGGCAAGTTTGAGCCTTGCCAGGTTGACGTTGGGCACTGACTGGGGCGGCTGGTGACCCGGAATGGGAAATATTAATGTTAATTGGGTTTCCCATGCAGTTGGGCGGCACCTTACAAAATTCAGAGGCTTTTGTGGTTCCATGAAATGGAAAAGACGATTTTCTTTTGTAATGTGCTTGGCCCCCATAGCAATGGCACAGCAAGCAGGGCCATCAAAGCCACACAGAGAAAGGGAACCCAGAAGCCTGGCGTGCTGGTAAAGGGTAAGAATTTCTTACCAGTCAGGCTTCTGGCCTCCCTCTCTTTGTGCAAACTGGTTGAATAAATGATACAAAATCACTGTTTGTCTCTCCTGCAAGGAATTTGAGGAATAAGAAAAAGGTGGCCAGGCACGGTGGCTCACACCTATAATCCCAGCACGTTGAGAGGCGGGGGCAGGTGGATCACGACGTCATGAGTTCAAGAACAGCCTGACCAAAATGGTGAAACCCTGTCTCTACTAAAAATAGAAAAATTAGCTAGGCATGTAATCCCAGGTACTTGGGAGGCTGAGGCAGGAGAATTGCTTGAACTGGAACCCGGGAGGTCGCAGTGAGCCAAGATCGCACCACTGCACTCCAGTCTGGGCTACAGAGCAAGACTCTGTCTCAAAAATAAACAAATACATAAAGAAAGAAAAAGGATTTGTGGGGGGCGGTCTTAAGCTTTAGAGAATCTGTTGTACTTTGTGCTGTGAATTTATCTTTCTGTGTCAATCTGTCCTAAAAAGAGGTACTGTAGGATAGGGCCTGGGACCCCCGTAAGCCTGTTACTCAAGTTGGCCCAGGAAACTGGTCAGTTACAAACTTTGTGGCAGGTCCCTGAAATAAAAACTACATGAGGTTTCTGTCTGGTTTGTTTTATGTCCTTGGGAGTTCTTTCTCTTAGTCTCCATCATCCAGAGGACAGGAAGCTGGAGGTTCACGTGATAGCCGTAAAAATTATCCTGAGCAGTGGACAGCCTTTGCAAGTTTGAAATTGGCTTCTCTCGTCTCCTTCGAGGAAAAACGACAAAAGCCATCCAGTTCTGTGGCCCAGAAGCTAAGGCTTTGTCTTTTCGCAGTGGGGACCCAGGTTCAGTTCTTGCCTTAGGGAGTGAGTCCTTTCTGGTTTAATATCTGTGTGACCTTTGCCATTTATTGATTCTCTTCCCCTCCATAAACAGCGTCTGACTTCTCATTTGAATTTTCTTTCTCTGACCTACCTTTGGCGAGTCTAGATCTGGTAAAAACTGCTTATCACCTCTTTGAAAATACCTCATATACCTGGGTTAAGTCATAACCGTAGTTAAAGCTTACTGGTTTCACCTGGGAGGCTACTGTTTGTGAAGTCCAAAAGCCAGAAATATTGGCTGTTTGTCCTGGCTGGAGTCTGGTAACAAGATTTGGTTAAAAGTCAGCTTAATTAAAAATGGATATCCAAGCTATACCTACATTGAAAAGGCCTTTTATGGTTTTGGTTTTTTTTTTTTTTTTTTTTTTTTTTCTCTTCTTGGATCTTATTTTTCTGAAAAAAGTTTTTCTTTTCAGTCAACTGAATTATTTTCTCCATTTTGTTTCTCGCCACTCTTGATGCCCTATCTGAGAGGACCTAAGATAAATTTTTTTTTTTTTTTTGAGTTGGAGTTTCGCTCTTGTTACCTAGGCTGGAGTGCAATGGCGCGATCTCAGCTCACCGCAACCTCCGCCTCCTGGGTTCAAGCAATTCTCCTGTCTCAGCCTCCTGAGTAGCTGGGATTACAGGCATGCGCTGCCATGCCCAGCTAATTTTTAGTATTTTTAGTACAGACGGGGTTTCACCATGTTGACCAGGATGATCTCGATCTCTTGACCTTGTGATCCACCCACGTCGGCCTCCCAAAGTGCTGGGATTACAGGCTTGAGCCACCGCGCCTGGCCGATAAATTTTAATAGCCTGGGACTCCTTGGGAAAAACAGGAGGTGCCACAGACCCCATTTTGGAAGACACCTCTATTTTCCTCATGGACCCCTAGGAACTGAAAGCAGATAGACCCCTCTCAGAATCTAAGGCTCTGTTCTGTTTTGCATTGTGTTATCTGACGGTTTTGACTTTTGGGGATATCAGAAATTAGTTTGCATTGTAAGAGAGCTTGTAGCCTTGTTATGTAATAACTAGGTGGGAAATACAGTTTTAGGGATGGCTAATGGCAGTTGTCGGGGGATACTTGGCTTGCACATTTGGATCGGAAAAGCATGCTCTTGGCCACCTAGAAGGTATGGAAGCATCCCCAGCCTCCATTGAGAGATAAGACTCCCATGCGGGATGGGCTGATTGCCTCTCTTTGGGATCCAGGATCCAATATAAAAATGGGACCCTTTAATTTTGGGCATCTGTTTTGCCTTCAGCTGTGCCTACTCATTAGAAACTGCAGGGTTTCCTGGCCCTGTTCCTTGAAGGGCTCCACCCTGACGTCAGTAATCGAATGAAGAAACTTAAAAACTGGCAAATGAAAAATCTGACAACTACTGGATCTTCTGTCTGTGTATTTGTATGTGTTGTGTGTGTGATGTTGATATATGAAAAAGCTCTGACAAATAATAAGTGTTTAAATCAAATATTTTGTCAGAAAAAATAGAAACAGTAACACCTTTTGGTTCACATGACTTTAATAATCTTTGGGAAATAAAGACAGTTTTAAAGATTACTGATAAAATTAAAATATCTTCAAAATTTAGACATGTGGTCTAAATTAGGCAGGTCGGATATTAGGTGTGCTAAATGCTTCAAGGTCATAAACTGCATCATTGACTTTTGAAAATTGTCCAGCTTACCTGTTTTGGGGTCATTAGATTCTAGTTAAGACCTGGGACTTGTCAACTTAGCCATGCCCCCAGCTATGCTAGAAAGAGTCAGACTTTATCTGCCCTTCTGCCTGGTGTCCTAGGCTCCACACTTGGAACATAATTAAAATGGCTTACTTACCAGGTTTTTCACCAAAAGTAAAAGTTGCTAAGAGTTAACATTGTAACATATGTAATTGAGACTGCTGGACAAGCAGTTATATATGCAAGGTGTGTAAGGAAAGTAGAATGTAAGAAGATTAGAAGAAAGCATGAGAATGTGGATTTGTTTCCCTCACTGTAGAGGGCTAAAGGATTGTTTTTAAGTTAGGTAGGATAAAGCTGAAGGTTTGAGCAAGTTGTGGAAGGTTTGTGAAAGACTAATCTTGTGAAAGAAATTCTGTGTGAATCTATTGGCTAACGTTAAAGGGATATTATTCAGTTTTTTCATAAATTTAATATGGAATAAAAGTATAATGGGGTTTTCTTAGAGCACTGGTATACTCTTTAACAAGAAAATTGTAAAGAGCTATAAAAGGTTTATGAGAATCTTACTTCAGGGTCAAACAGTAAAATTGGATAGAGTTGTCCATAAGGCTTTATGAATTGAGTTTGACATGAATAATACACAAATGCAAAGGCAAAATTTCTCTCTTGAACAAGATTTTCATGTGTTGCTGAAAAATAATTAAAGATTTTTGTTTGCCTTTTGAATAAGCTATAGAAAAAAGAAGGGAAAGAAAAGATACAGTTTTTTTTTTTTTTTTTTGCAGGGGGAGGTGGGGAAGCTAAGTATTCCTGAAGACTTTCTTCCCAAAAAAAGAAAGAGAAGAAAAACAGTGAGTAAAGGTTTTTGCCTTTAGAAATATATTTGAGTTGTTTTGGCCAAATAAATGACTTATGGTGACCTGGGATGCTATTTTATAGTACCAAATGTTTTAAATTTTTGATATTTGACAAACTTTTCAAAATCAAGTTCTAAGTTATGTCTTTTTCTAACCTGATTAGTCCTTTAGATATTAGGCCCCCTTAAGTCCAAAGATGACGTATTTGGCTTATTTGGTGCATTAAAATAATACAGGAAACATTGTCAAGGATGAAATTGTGTTGGGCTTTCTTTGGGCTGTATTTGTATATAACTATGTTATTGTTATGTGTTCCAAAATTATGGGAAACTCCTATAATTCTGACGTGACTTAATGTACATTATTAAAATCATTGTAATTGTTATGTTGTTATTGTGTGCCACAGAGGTATCCAGATTTCCCACTCAGTGATATTAATTTCTTTAACCGTGGCTGCCCTAAGCCTTTCTGTCATCCATAGACAATTGTCTTTTCATTATCTTTTTTTTTTTTCCTCTTAGAAAGGGGATTTATAATCAGCTGTAGGACTTTGGTGAGTACTTTTAAATGCAGGGAGAAAGAAAACAACATCCAAGACTCTGGGAAAACGAACACATATCTATCAGACAAAACAGGAATTAATTGCATAGACTGAAGTAATAAAAGACTGAAGTAATCTTTTAGGACTTTTTGCTTGAAACGTTGATCTTTCTGTTTTGTTTTTCACAGTCAAGAAACCCCCTCTTTTTGAGCTATTTTCAGCTTTTAACAGTTGAATAAAGTATGCTCCCGCAAGGAGTATAAAACAAGGTTTTTGTCCAAAAACAAAATTCAGAATATATTTTTTTTCGCTCTACCTGATTTCTCCAGAATTTGGAAACTATTTGTGAGTGTTTTTACTTATGGCAATATTGTTATTTGCATTAGTTCAGTAAGAATCTGTTTTTCTTCTCTCTCTCTCTCTTTCTTTTTCTTTCCTTTCTTTCTCTCTCTCTCTCTCTGTCTCTCTCTCTCTCTCTCTCTCTCTTTCTTTCTTTTTGTAACAGAACACAATTGGAGAAACTGTTTCACAAGGGTTTGACTGGAATGACATACTTTCAAATATGAACAGACTGCTTTAAGGAATGAAGTGGACTAATAGAGCCAATAAAAGCCCCTTGGAAAAACTGGTCTAATACCTTGTGTATGAAGTCCTGCACATGGTTCCTGACCTGTAGTAAGTAAAGAATGTCACTTTCGGACATGCCCAGGAGCCCCAAGTTATCTTGGGACCTCAAGAGGAGAGGAATTAATGTAACACATACAGGTACTTGCAGGCATAGCTCAATCCGTGGCTGGGCTCAAGGCTTTAAAACATCTGATCTAAGATGCTTTATGAAACCAAGCTCCGTCACAGCCAGTTTTAAAAGGAGCCTCTATGGCAAATAATTGTACTTGCTGTACCTTATGCAAAGAACGAAGCAAGTATAATAAGACTAAAGCTTATTTTGCAAAGAAATTGTTCCTACCATGATTTGTTTTTTAATAAAAAATAGGAGGCTGGAGAGAGAAAAGTGATGTTTCAAAAAATATAGCACAGCTGTCATTAGATTCTAGTCTTACTTGTCGTTTTGAGTTTTTTTCTGCAATTTAGACTGACCTTGCTTATTTCTGTGACTCAAACAGTCATCTCTTGACTGCTTCTCATCAGAAACAAGAGGGATGGGTAACAGAAAAATCTGGATCAGTATCTAGTTCTGCGCATGGATTGGAATCAGCTAGCCATTCATATCAGCTCATTTCCAACCATTGCCCAGGTCATGGAAAGCCTTCTTATTTAGTTTACTTGGGATAATTTTACTTATTTGACTTTGCTGTTGTGGAATATATGGCTGTCATACTCTTTGTGTAAGAATGCACGATAAGCTTACTCAAAGCTTTCTTAAATTGAACACATATTAATCTTCCAGATGTCACCTTTTGCCAGGACTCTGACTTAATGAACAATTCTGAACATCCCAACACTTTCTTACTGAACTCTGCTCTGCATGAACGCAGGAGACTCTAATAGTTAGGAATGTCATCCCCCCTGTTCAGCCTGAAGAAGTTACAGACGATGGATGTTTGTCTCTCACAACCCTTTAGATTAAGGATTCCCTTGTAAAAGAGAGTAGGGAAGGAACAGGGTAACTCCATCTTAAATGTGGGCTGGGTAAAACGAGGCTGAGACCTACTGGGCTGCATTCCCGGGAGGTTAGGCATTTTTAGTCACAGGACGCCCTAGGAAGTTGGCAGGACTGGTATCACAAGATAGAGGTCAGAAACACCCTGCTGATAAACAGGATGAGGTAAACAACCTGCCACTTCTAAGACGGTAATGACAGTGACCTCTGGTCATCCTTACTGCTCATCGTATGTTAATTATAATGCATCAGCATGCTAAAAGACACTTCCACCAGCACCTTGACAGTTACAAATACCGTGGCAACGTCTGGAAATCACCCTGTATGGTCTAAAAGGGGGAGGAACGCTCAGCTTCAGGAAATCCCCACCCCTTTCCCGGAAAACTCATGAATAATCCACCCTTTGTTTAGCATACATCAAGAAATAGCCATAGGAATAGCCAGCTGGAGTGCTGGGGTGCTCTGCCTGTGCAGCAGCCATTCCTTTGTTTCTTTGCTTCTCTAATACGCTTGCTTTCACTTTGGTTCTGTGGGCGCGCCTCACATTCCTTCTGGCGCAAGATCTAAGAATCCTCTCTTGGGGGCTGGCTCAGGACTCCTTTCTAACACCTGCATGATACCTGAGGAGATCAGCCTGCTCATTCACCCAACAAACCTGGGTGATGCCCTCCCATGTGTCTGGCACAAAGGGAGCTGAAGACTGCGGTTCTGGAACACAGAGACGATGTGTCTGGCCCCATCGCCGGTGGCAGGGCCAGGGTTCTAGCCTGTGGCTGGAGGGCCAACACCTGCACCTTTTCTGGTACCCACCCTGCCTCTGTGACTCGGAGCAGTTGAACACTTTAGCTCAGGCTGGATTCAGGGCTTCTTGCCCCCTTCCTGAGCAACCTCGGGGCTCTTGTGCCCCATCCCTATGTCCGTGTCCCAATCATCAGGGGGCCTCAGACTCCTTCCTGCTCTGACTTGGTAGGCCTTTGAACAAAACAAGACCCCACTGGATCACCAAAGAGTTAAGCAAAGGAAATCCCTGTCTCCCTTTATCTCCCAGAACCCAGAGGCTGAGGGGAGGGAGGAGGGAGGAGGGGAAGTGGGAAGCGGCTCTGCCGGCTCCCTCCGCCCGCCCTCCCTCCACCCTCTCTCCCTCCATCCCGTCCTCTCTCCCTCCTCTGCTGAGCCTGGGGGTCTGGGCCAGCAACAAGTTAGTATTGCAGACATGGGCCAAGGAGTCAGAGGCCATGCAGTGGCTCAGGGTCCGTGAGTCGCCCGGGGAGGCCACAGGACACAGGGTGAGTGACCAGAGGCTCCTTAGCTTGGGGGCTGGGGTCAGAGCCTAGAATTCCTCTCTTCCCTCCTTGCTTCTCGGAAGCATCTGGGGCCCTGCTCTCTCCCTCTGACTGGGACAGCCTCTCCAGGCTCTCCCCCACATTTCCTCCTGCCTCTGGCTGAGGGCTGCACTCCGCTGCTCCCGGCTTTTGCCTGCCCCTGCCCGGGCACAGCACTGCCCGGGCATACACAAACTCAGCTCTGCACAGCCTGCCTGGACTGAGAAAAGTTGCCTTGCCGTTCTCTCCCCAGAGAGGTCCCAGCTCCCCAGTGGAAGCGGTAAGGACCCCAAAAGTCCTCCCTGTGGCTTGGTCCCCACACTGGGTCCCTGCCTGGCACCCTCCCCCAGAGCCAGTTCGTGATCCTTGCTGTGGTTATTCTTCCTCGTTAACAGCTTCCTGATTCCTGCTCCCAGGCCACGGTTCTGTGTCTCACAGCCTTTGACTCCCATCTGGCTGGGGCCAATAGGAATCAGAAATGCTCCCAAACCAGGCCAGTCCTCTGGGAGAAGTTCTCCATCCCATCCCATGCAGGCACAGGGAAGCGATGGGAGCACGCTTTTTTTTTTTCTTTTTCTTTTCTTTTCTTTTTTTTTTTTTTTTTTTTTTTTTTTTTTTTTTTTTAAAGTCTTTTACAAGGCAGCACTTTCCCTGCATTGAAGTCCTTCCTGGGAAGGAGATGGTGGTGTCATCTCCTTGTAAGTGTCAAGGAGCAGGAAGCCCAGAGAGGTTCAGCCGCTAGCCCTAGATCACACAGCTTGCAAACTGTTCTGGGTCTCAGATCTGACTCGAAGACCTCAGCTTTTCTCATGAGGTTATATCTATGGCTGGGAAAAGGAAGGAAATGTCGCTCTTCTCAAAGCCACTGGGATTTGTCATTTATAAGCAAAAGTAGAGGATGGTAGTTTCAGACTGGGAGGATGTTGATCTCTGAGGATTTGACTTCCTTAGTCAGCAGAACCAGGAACCCAACCAGGGTGGGCAGAGAGGAGCTTGGGAAGGGTCACCTCGAGGAAGAGGGAGGTGGCTCTGGAGACTTCCTGCCCAGCCCCCTTCTCCTGCTGCTACCACCCAGCTCTGGGGGTGGGGCAGGGGTCCTGCCTCTTTATTTATTTTTAATTTTAATTTTTGAAAAATAGAGACAGGCTCCCACTATGTTGCCCAGACTGGTCTCGAACTCCGGCACTCAAGTGATCCTCTTGCCTCGGCCTTCCAAAGTGCTGGGATTGCAGGAAAGCTCGCTGCACCTGGCCATCCTGTCCCTTTAAAACTCTGCCCTCACTGGTGCTCAGCTGAGATCAGGTGGCATTTTACAAAGTAATAATTGTACCTTCTCTACATGTATTAACCACAGAAAAATATTTTTGAATTCTACTAAATGTTAAAGGAGAGCAAAAAGGAAATAAACAAAGAAACGCCAGAAGTGTAAAAACCAGTCTGATTTCAAAGCAGAGTTTCTGATCCTGCGATAACTCGGCACCAGCCCCCAGAAGCTGCACCACCTCAAAGGTCTTTGCCCGGCTTCCTGCCCACCGAACCCAGGCCTGTCTCTAGCGCCTGGTGTCCAGGCTATTTCTTGCCGCTCTCCTGGAACCCTGGACCCTTTCCTGTCCGAGGCCAGAGACAGAACCTTAGCAACGCTTGCACTTTTCTGATCCTTTAGAATTTTTCAGACCTCCTGGTCCTACCTCTTAATTCCCATCTACCACCATGGCACCTGATTGGAGGTCTACAAAGATTGACACAACCAACTTCCAATGATTTTTTTATTTTGAGACTGACTGTCTTGCTCTGTCGCCCAGGCTGGAGTGCCGTGCGGCAATCTCAGCTCACTGCATCCTCCGCCTCCCAGGTTCAGGCAATTCTCCCGCCTCAGCCTTCAGAGTAGTTGGGACTGCAGGAATGCACCACCACGCCTGGATGATTTTTTGTTGTTGTTGTAGTTTTAGTAAAGACAGGGTTTCACCATATTGGCCAAGCTGGTCTTGGACTCCTGACCTCGTGATCTGCCTGTCTTAGCCTCCCAAAGTGCTGGGATTACACTCGTGAGCCACCGTGCCTGGCCCCAATGAATGAACTCTCCAGAGCCTTCCCTGCAGGGCTTCTGGCTAAGGTTGGGTTGCACAGGTTGTTAACTGCACACAGGTGCTGAACTGGGCAGTGGGCTAGCACCAGCCCTTGCCAAGCCGCACACCCTCAGCATCGCTTCCCTCCAAAGGGGACTCATCATTTCTAATTTGTCCAGAGGGCACCTTCCTCACTGCACAAAGGCACTCTAAAGGCTAGCAATGGCCTGCAGTCAGGCCCCTGTATGCCTTCTCCTGACTGCTCAGTGACGCAATGACACCGTCAGCACACACACCCCGCATGCTCTCGTGGACGTCGCTCTCTGTCTGCTAGGATAAACGAACTCCTATCTCTTTTGACAGGACTATGGTGTTCCCACGTCAAAGCATGGGCCCGGCCACCTGTCCCCCCCTCCGAGAAAAGCCTGCAGAACCCTTCGTGTTTGTCTCCCATGCCCACTAACCTCTGTCCTCCTGCTGGGGGCCGGGAGGCACGTGTTTGCTAGCGATAGTGGAGTCTGTGGCAAGACAATGCCAGAGGGAGGTGCAAGGGCGGGAGAGCATTGGACGGTCTCCTGGGTTGCCAGCCATGGGCAGCTGGAGCGTCCTCTCACCTGCCCCGGCAAACGCCTCCTGGGATCCCTTTCTGCTGTCAGCTGTGACTGTCTTCAGAGGGGCTTCTTCCCAGACCTGTGTGGGGCAGAAGCCTCCGTGGACTGGGTGCCGGGAGACTCAGGGTCCAGGCCCTGCTCTGCCACAGTCCGTTCCTGGTCTCAGGGAGCTTGCTGATCTGCGGAGGTCTTAGTCTTCTTGCCTGATAAATGGGGACAATAACCTTCCTTCCTGCGTTAGGTCAGGATCCCTCTGGCTGGGGGAGGCGGCACCCGCCCACCCGGGCATCTCTGCACATAGTAGATGTTGAGTGAAATTCAGTTCCTGTCCCTCCTTCCTTGTTCCAGGTCACCATGGGGACAGCCACCCTGGGTTCCCTCTCGGCAGTGCTCCTGCTCTTTCTCCTGATGTGTGAGGTCCCTGCGGTGGAGCTCAGCTTGGACAGAGATGTGACCAGTGGCTGCCGACGATGCTGTGACCCTGAGGACCCCCTGGCGCCTGACCCTGTGTCCGCAGCCTCTCCCTCCGTCCTCCCACACGCCCTGCCTGAGGTCAGGCCTTACATTAACATTACCATCCTGAAGGGTGAGTGCCCTCCTGTGGGACCTGGTAGTGGGCACGGAGGGCCGGGGAGCTGAGGCAGAGGGAGTAGAAGGCAGGGCGGAAACCAGTCCAGACCAAGATGCCTCCCACCTGCGCGCCCATTCTCGGTGGGGAGACAGGCCGTGAGCAAGGGACACGTCAGCCAAGTTAGCGGAGTGGAATGTTCGATGGTGATCAGTGTTCTGGGAAAGGAAAAGGGGCCTCAGGAGTGCAGGTCTGGGGTGCAGGCTGCATATTAAACGGGTGGTCAGTGAAGGACCCACGGAGCACAGGCTCGTAAGAGGCGGGAGAGGCACATCCTGGCAAAGCACACGGCTGGTGCAGAGGCCCTGGGCAGGCTTCGAGATGCAGCAGGCTCAGATCACACGGGCACCTGTCACCACCAGCCACGTAGGGACCTGGGCTCCACTGAGTGGTGTGGGAACAGGGGCAGGTTTGAGTGGAAGAGAGACTTGGTGCCCCTCAGGTTTCAAATGGATCCCTCTAATGTCGGGTGGAGAAGAGCCAGCAGGGGCCAAGGGTCGGAGCCCGCAGCCCTGTGGGGCTCCCAGGGCCGCCATCCAGGTAGGGCTGGCTCCCGCTCTCTCAATCAGACACGGAGGACTCGCTTCCCTCACAGGGACTGTGGTGGCTGAGGGCTGTGGCCAGACCTTAACACCCGTAGCTTCCGTCTCGGCCCACGGCAGCCCGTGAGGTCAGTATTTTCCTATTCCTCCCACTTCGAGGATGGGGAACTCCGTCTCCCTGGGGACACGCAGCTGTCATGGACGGAGCCAGGATTGATTTGTTCCTGAGTTGTCCACGGGGCCACACCATTGCACGGCCAGTGGTCCTGTGGCGTGTCCACTGATTTCATGGAGAGGACATTGCTCTTCCTCACCCCCCGCCCCCACCCAGCTTCCCCAGGGCCGGCTTAGCCCTCTGCATGGGGTTGGAGAGGTGCCCGGCTGCTGATGGCCCCTCCTCACTGCCCTCCCCAAAGACGGGGTCACTGCTTCTGGTCCCGGCTCAGCAGCCTGCTGGGAGCTGGGTTGGCTGCTGTGGCTGAGGGACCCTGGGCTGGCTTTGGGAGTCCTCGGTCGCAGCCTCAACTCTGGCTCCCTTGCCCAGTAGGTCAGGCTGGTCTCTCTCCCTGGCCCTGAGCCTGCCACCTTATTAGTCAAAGAAGATAGCCCCCTCGTCCCAGCCACCTCCACTCCTTCCCTCTCTCGGGCTGAGCTGTCCAGCATTCTGCACGGGGTCTGGGGCTGTGCAGGTGAGGGGCGGTTCTCCCGACCTCTGCAGAGCTGTGGACTTGCCCTGCTCCCCTCTCTGGGCTTCTGCCCCAAGGGACTGTGCCCTCCTTTCTGCCCTGTCCCCCACCTGTGGAAAACACAGGGCCTTCTAGCCCATGCAAGGGTGTGATTGCTGGTGTGACTCCAGGCCCTGTGACAGGTGGCAGGGAGCTGTGCGAGGTCGGGTCCCTGCAGGCGTGGGCGGCCACCAGCTTCTCTTACATTGAAAGCAACCTGGACTAAGGGCCGCGCCTGCCTGGGGGCCATTGCACGTGCTGCCAGTCAGAGCAGGTCGGGATGGGCCAGCCATGCTGGGCGAACTCTTCGGCCCCTTATTTGCAGAGGTTGCACAATGCTTTCCCATAGGACGTTTCATTGAGAGGTCACAACCACCCCTGTGAGATGGACATCATCCTCTGTAAAACATAGACCCCAGCCGTGGAGTGCCCCAGGTCACATGGGGCAGGACGGCCAACCAAGGGCTTCCTGGCTCCTAACCTGGGCTTTTCCTCCAGGTGGGCGAAGGTATTTTTCTTGGTTTCTTCCCTGGGTAAGAAACCCAAAGTGCATTCCAGCACGCCCCGCATCCCCGCCAGCCTGGACTGTGGCGCCGTGGGCCTGGGGTGGGGGCCTGGGCCTGGCCTCCCAGAGACAACAGTCGGACCCTCCCTGCTGGGTGCGGGGACGCCAAGTTGCCCTGAGGATAGAACACATTTTAAGTCCTGCCTCTTCTGTTCCTGCACTGTGTGGCCCTGGGGGAGTCACTTAACCTCTCTGTGAAGTGAAGATGGTCATGATGTTTTCTTTTCTGTTTTTGAAACGGAGTCTTGCTTTGTCTCCAGGCTGGAGTACAGTGGCACAATCTCGTCTCACTGCAACCGCCGCCTCTCAGGTTCAAGTGATTTTTCTGCCTCAGCTTCCCGAGTAGCTGGGACTACAGCTGCACGCCACCACACCCAGCTATTTTTATTTTTTATTTTTTTATTTTTAGTAGATACGGGGTTTCACCATGTTAGCCAGGATGGTCTCAATCTCTTGACCTCATGATCTACCCACCTTGGCCTCCCAAAGTGCTGGGATTACAGGCATAAGCCACCGCATTGGGCCATGTTTTCTTTAGGTAGGCATTTGGGATGGCAATGCCTGGCATATAGTAGGTGATAAATAAATCCTGGATTCTTCTCTGGGCCAGGACAGGGGCAGAGCCTTCACAGATGAGTGTGGGTACCTCCCTGGAGCAGGCTCAGATGTCCACCCTGAACTGTCCCCTTCTTATCCCCACAGGTGACAAAGGGGACCCAGGCCCAAAGGGTATCCCAGGGTCTAGGGGCATGGATGGTCCTCAAGGAGAGCCTGGCCCGCAGGGCAGCAAGGGCGACAAGGGGGAGATGGGCAGCCCCGGCCCCGCTTGCCAGAAGCACTTCTTCGCCTTCTCGGTGGGCCGCAAGGAAGCTCTGCACAGCGGCGGGGACTTCAAGACGCTGCTCTTCGAGAAGGTCTTCGTGAACCTCGACGGGTGCTTCGACATGGGTGCCGGCCACTTCGCCGCTCCCCTGCGCGGCATCTATTTCTTCAGCCTCAACGTGCACAGCTGGAACTACAAGGACACGTACGTGCACATCATGCACAACGAGCAGGAGGTGGTGGTCCTGTACGCGCAGCCCAACGCCCGCAGCATCATGCAGAGCCAGAGCGTGATGCTGGACCTGGCCGCCGGGGACCGCGTCTGGGTGCGGCTCTTCAAGAGCCAGCGCGACAATGCCATCTACAGCAACAACTTCGACACCTACATCACCTTCAGCGGCCACCTCATCAAGGCCGGGGACGACTGAGGGCCTCCGTCTGGGCCACCCTCCCGGCCGGAGCGCTCAGGGGCCGGCCCCGCCCCCTGCCAGGCTCGGTTTGCGTCTCGGTGAAGCGGGAAGGCCAGGGAGGTCCCCGGGGACCTGGCGTTCTGGAGACCCGGCTGCTTTCTTGGCTGCCGCCGTCCCTCCCAGACTATTTCTGCTCCTCTCTTCTCTCTTGGACCTATTTTAAGAAACTTTCTAACCTAAATATTCTAGAACTTTTCCAACCTCGTAGCCCAGCACTTCTCAAACTTGGACGTGCACGTAAATCACCCGGGGTTCGTGTTCAATGCGGATTCTGACTCAGTAGGTCTGAGTGGGTCCAGGATTCTGCGTTGCTAACACATTCCTGGGTGATGCTGATGCTATTTATCAGTCTATGAACCGCACTGGAGGAACCAGGTTCTAAAACTTTCTCAATATTCTAGTACTTTCTGAACATTCTAGAATCCTCCACACATTCTAGAATATTCCCCAATTTTTTTTTTTTTTTTTTTTTTTTTTTTTTTTTTTTGGAGACAGGGTCTCACTCTGTTGCCCAGGCTCGAGTGCAGTGGTGTGATCTGGGTTCACTTCAACTTCCACCTCCTGGGTTCAAGTGATTCTCCTGCCTCAGCCTCCCTAGTAGCTGGGATTACAGGCGCCCGCTAACACGCCAAGATAATTTTTGTGTTTTTAGTAGAGATGGGATTCTACCTTGTTGGCCAGGCTGGTCTCGAACTCCTGACCTCAGGTGATCCAACCGCCTCGGCCTCCCAAAGTGCTGGAATTACAGGCGTGAGCCACTGCGCCTGGCCTCTCCCAACATTCTTAAACCCTCTCCTCCCTCCAGGGCTCCCTGTGCTGTGTTCTCTTTGCTCCTTCGCCCTCTTCTCTTGCTCACACCTGCACTGCCACAGCCACCATTCATTTATTCACTCATCAAACACTGAGTGCTCACTCTGTGCTGGGTCCCGGGAAGGGTAAGGCAGTCAGACACAGGCCCTGCCCCTGCCTCAGTGACCGGCCGGTCCAGCCAGGCAGGGAGAGATGTGTACGCAGGTTTTGAAGCAGACCCACAGCTCACACGGGTCTGTGTTCTGGGTGTTCAGGCGCTGCTGGTCCTCCATAACGTACCGCTCCCCAAGGCAGGCAGGGCGGGGTCCCGGTGGCAGGGGCAGGTATCCCCTCCCCGCTTCTCATCCACCTGCCCAATGTCCATCGTTAAAGCAAACCCCAGGGGGCCTTGTCCAGGTCAAGGGTGCTGTGAGTAGAGGACTCAGGAGTGTGGGGGCTTTTGGGGGCGAAGGGGCCCCCGAGGAATGGAGCCCACACCCATAGCTCTCCCCACAGCTGATATGGCAGCCTGTGAGGACACCTCCCCTCCTCACTGAGATCCCTTTCCTGCTCCTCCCAGGGATCTGCCAGGGCCTTGCTCACCTCCTTCCACCAAAGGCATCCGAGCCTCAGTTTCCCCAGGACCTCCAGCTGCCCTCAGATGCTGATGTCTGTCCCCAGGTGCTGTCTGCCCCTCCTTCCCCTCCCACTGGCCCAGTGCCCCGACTCTGCAGGCTTTATCAAGGTGCTAAGGCCCCAGTGGACAGCTGCTCACCTCAGAGCCCTCCCCCGGCCTGGTGCTGCCTCTCCAGACACCTGCAGGCGCAGGGCCAGGGCGGAAGCCCCAGGCTTTGGAGCCTTCAGCAGGTCTGGGGAGCTGATGCAGACTATGTTCTGTTCACTGGGAGAGGCTGAGGCAGAGGAGGGACCTCGGGCCTTCTGTTTCTTCTCTCAGGGTGGGGTGGCCCAGTGGCCCCCTAGCCTTCCAAACCCAGGTGGCCTGCTCTTCTCCCTAGAGGGAGGCGGCCTCTGCCCATTGGTGCTCATGCGGACTCTGGGACCGAGGTGCCGGGGTGGGGGGTGGTCTTTGGTGCTCACAGCCAAGGGAGCTGTCGCTCCACAGCTGGATGACAGAAACAGGGCCCGACCAGTGCCAGGAAGACTGATGCTATCGACTCCCCCCGAGCATGCCCTGCCCTTCCGTCCAGCATGATTAAACAACGCTGTCTCCTCTTGGCAACTCAGACTGGTTCTTTCTGCTCCGCTCCCTCTGCCCACAAAGAAACCAGCCCCCGGCTCACACAACCCGTGCACCTTGGAGTTAGTGGAACCCGAACGGAGTCTGCCGTTTCGCTCTCTGGCCGTGACCTAGGGCAAGCCCCCACATCTCTGCACCTCGGCTTCCTGTCTGTGAAATGGGGATGATGGTCATCTACCCTGTGCGGTGGACGTAAGGATGCCAGGTTGCCCCGTGAGTGCCGCGCTCACTTTCAGCATCTACTGAGTGCCTACTGTGTGGCGCAGAGCTGAGAGCCTGTGCCACGTACATTCCAGTGAGGCCCTCGGAAGCCCGCTCTCGTGCCCCGGGGACCCCGTCTCGTGTTTTGTGTCTAATTATTAGGATAACTGCCGGATCTTCTCTCCGGGAAAACACGAATCCACTGGATGGTGGAACAGCTTGACAGGTCTGGCTTTCTAATATGCAGTCAAGTTTGGACTTTCTAGGCCAGCCTGGAGGCTACTCACATAAATCTATTTAAGTGACCTCCGAGGCCAAGCGCAGTGGCTTACACCTGTAATCCCAGCACTTTGGGAGGCTGAGGCGGGCAGATCAGGAGGTCAGGAGATCGAGACCATCCTGGCCAACGTGGTGAAACCCCGTCTCTACTAAAAATACAAAAATTAGCTGAGCGTGGTGGCGCGTGCCTGTAGTCCCAGCTACTTGGGAGGCTGAGGCACGAGAATCGCTTGAACCTGGGAGGCTGGAGGTTGCAGTGAGCAGAGATAGGGCCACTGCACTCCAGCCTGGTGACAGAGCAAGACTCTGGGTCTCAAAAATATATAAATAAATAAATAAATAAATAAATAAAAAGGGACACACGCAGTGGCTCATGCCTGTAATCCCAGGACTTTGGGAAGCCAAGGTGGGCAGATCACAAGGCCACGTTAGTTCAGGGAACTGAGACCGGGAGGTCCACCATGCTCAGTGCTGGTGACTTCTGCAAGCTGGTTGAATGCCCGTGTAACCACCTCTGGGCCAGCCCTTTCCATTACATATTTTGAAAATGATGTTTTCTGCCTGAAACATTAGGCCATGAGGAAGGGGAAGGAGAGGGTGGTCAAGAGGAGCCGCGGCATGGGAAATGAAGGACCCTTGACAAGGAGTGTGCCCCGGGCAGGGCAACCTTGCCCCCATGTTGCCATTGCTTTGTTGAGTGGCCGGGGGCAAATACAGGGAAGATCGATGGGGGAAAGGGTGATGAGATGGGAACCTGAGTTAAAATCGGGCAGAGCTGATGCAGGGATTTAGCTTGACCTGCAGTCTGGATGGGTGGGCTGCAGCCATTTCACCGGCTACGTTAGGTTGTGTCTGGAAGTGTTCGGTCTTCCTGGGAAGAAGCTCTGCGCAGGAGCTCTTCTGCCACACGGGAGTGTGGGCCGTGGAGCAGAGAATTCTGATGTGGTAATCTGGGAAGGCTTCTTAGTGGAGGAGCCATCTGGGAAAGGCCTTGGAGGATGAATAGGAGTTTGAAAGACACTTGGCTCAGGGAAAGAAGCCGATGGGAGGAGAGGATTGCAGGTGGCCCAGTGTGGTCTATGCTCTGGGCAGTGGGAGAGGCCAGTAGGTTAGATAAATGTCTGGGAGGGAGGCAGAGAGAGCAGGATGGGGTTTGAGACAGGGAAAGGATGGAATGGAATGTCAGGCCAAGTCTAGGGTTGATCTCTTAGGTGCTGGGGCACTTTTAAGAGGCAGATCACTCTGTGGCCAGGAGGAGCACAGACTGCAGAGGGTGACGCTGGAGGCAGGGAGGGGGCCTGTATGGTGGTCCAGGGGAGGACATGGAACGCCCAGAAGCTGGGGGAATCATGAAGACGTCATCCTGGAGGAGGAGGCATGTCTCCAGTGGACTTCGAAGTTGGTGAGATTCAACAGCAGAGAGGAGAGAGGAGGGCTGCCAGGTGGGCAGTCCAGCTTGGATAAAGGGTCTACCAGGGTGTTGCTCCCGCAAGGCTTTCCTTAGACAGTGGGAAGCCAGCAGGCCGGGGTGCCAGGAGGCGGGCTTCTGTGCCAGCTCTGCCCAGGAGAGTCGCTTGTTTGGCTGGAGGACGGGAGGGAGGGTGCTGGGTAAGTTGTTTAGCCTTCTGGGGCCCCCATATTGTCCTTATCTGTAATATTGGATGCAAAAGCCCTTCTCTCTTACCCCTCTGAGGACTTCAGGGAATCCAGGGCTGCAGACAGAGGCATGGCTATTTTTAGAAACCACAAATCAGGACCCATGGAGAAGTGGCAGTGGGGCAGAAAACATGAAAATAGCAGCAGTTGCGCCAGAGAATACTAAGAGCACGTGACAGGGCTGGGGAAGCCCGAGCGAGCGGTGAGTGCTCAGACGCCAGAGCCTATGGAATCTGGAGCCAGCTGCGGGCTCTGACTCCTGCGCACCCTTTCCCTAGACCAGCTCCTGGCTCAGGGCACACAGCATCACTTTTCCTATAGTATGACCCGGGCTTGTCATTTCCCCGCTGTGAGTCTTGGCTTGGTTTCAGCAGAGGACCGCGTGTGACGGTGTATCTGGATATTAGCAGTGCCTGGCACACAGCCGTGCTCTGATGGCATGAGTTGGATGAGTGACTTCCCTGAGCATCCCCGGAGAGGTGCGGGGCGAAGGGAGAAGCAACAGCCCTTGGCCGGGGGTGGGGGGAAGCCCTGCAGCCCCGCTCCTCTCCCCTCTCCTCCTCCACTTGGCAGGCCCGTCACAGTAGCCACACACTGCCACGTGTGCATCTGGAGGAAAGGAGAAACACAGGCAGAAACTTAGCATGACCAGAAACAGATGTCAAGAGCATTACGGGCGAGGCCAGCGGGTGGCCGCAGGAGCCAGAGAGGAAGGAGGGATTTCCAGGACACGAGTCAAGAGAGCGTGGGGCTAAGCTGGCGTGGCTTTGGAGCAGCTGGCCTTCAGACCCAGGAGGGCAGGAGGCGGCGGTGGCCGGCACCTGGGGGCTGGGGTCATAGCGCACGGTCAGGCGGGCTGTGGAGTTGCAGCCTGGAGCTGGTGGCATTGGCCGTAGTAGAAAGGGGTCATGGGAGACAGCCGGCCGTAGGCACGCGGAGGAAAGAGGTGACCCCTCTGCAGGTCAGCAGTAGGGTGGGAGGGGGGGGCGGTTCCTGAGGTGGCTGCCTGCTCGTCGCTGCTGGTGGGAAGGAACGGGTGACACAAATGCAGATATTTGCAAAACAGGCCGTGCTTTATTTCTCTGAGTAAATTTCGCTTCCATTAGGCATTTCCATGGGCTGAAGTCAAAGAAATGTGGTTTTGGCCAGCTGAGATTCTTCCCCCCTTCCCCCGACATTTCCCTGCGGCTGCATCTAAGTGCCCCTCCCTGCCAGCGGGAGGAGCTGGGGCACTCCATGTCCACGTATCCTCTGCTGAGTTTGGCAATGTCCCGTCTGCTCTGGGCTCCGGGTCCCGCTCCCATAGCTGCTGAATCACACTCACTCCCACAGCACCTCCTGGGTCCTCATCCTTCTTGGGACACCCGGCTGCTCCCTGTACACCAATTCCTTGGCCCTCTGAGGGCTGTCTGACCCAGCCCCATCTGCCTGGATACACTCTGGGGACATTTCTTTGCTGGGGTCTCAGCCACCTTCCTAAGCTCTGCCCAGGAGGAGAGGAATGGCTCCTCTGAAGCTCAGATGTCCCGAACCTGCTGGGGGTCAGCCTGGGGAAGAGCGACAGGATCACTCTGGCCAGGAATCCCAATCCTAACACATTTCTTGTTTCCCCTCTGCACCTGACCACCCCATCATCTAGGGGTACCTTGAACTCCCCTGAGTGTCAGGAGGAGGCTCAAGGCAGCCTCACCTAGAGCTTCTGGAGGAAGCTTGTTCGGAAACCCCAAGAACTGCAAACTTTCCCCCTCTGCTTTGGCTACGTAGCCCTCTGTATTTGTTAGGATGCTTCTGGGTGCAAGGTACACATACTCAACCCAAAGCAGCAAGAGAGAAAAGTCTCCCTAAGTGCCAGGTAGGGCAGCTTCAGGGTATGTCAGTTCAGCAGCTCGGCAGCTCACGAAGGATCTGGGTGTGCCCCGTATCTCCACTCAGCACTACGGCTGTGCTCGTAGACCAGTGACATGGTCTGGCTCTGTGTCCCCGCCCAAATCTCATCTTGAATTGTAATCCACATTGCAATCCTCACACGGTGGGGAAGGGACCTGGTGAGAGGTGATTGGATCATGCAGGCGGCTACTCTCAGGATAGTGAGGCGGTTCTCCTGATAGCGAGCGAGTTCTCGCGAGGCCTGATGGTTTTATGAGGGGCTCTTCCCCCTTCACTCTGCACGTCTCCTTCCTGCCGCCATGTGAAGAAGTCGCCTGCCTCGCTTTCCCTTCCGCCTTCCACCATAATTGTAAGTTTCCTGAAGCCTCCCCAGCCAGGCAGAACTGTGAGTCAATTAAACGTCTTTCTTTTCTAAATTACGCAGCCTCGGGCAGTTCTTCACAGCAGTGAGAGAACAGACTAATCCAGCCAGCTTTCCTCAGGGCCACAGGATGAGAGTCCCATGGAGGTGGCCAAGAGATTTCTGTTCTGGGTCCAGGTGTCACATCTGGGTGTCACCCACCAGGTCCCATTCTGCCAGTGTGGAGTCAATCACTGTGACTTGGGTTTTGCAAAAGAGAAAAGACTGATTCACAAGGCTGCCAAGCAAGGAGGTGGGAGAACAGAGTTCAAGTCTACCTCCCCAAAGATAAGGTTTAGGGATATGTATGGGTTAGAGAAATGAGCCTAAGGTGTGCGGAAGGATGATTGGCAGTGGGGAAGAAGGAAGTAACTGGTTTGTTCTGTGCAGGCGTAGCTGGGGTTCATTGCACTTCATAGGACACATACAGAAAACAGAGGCATTGGCCTGATCAGAGGGTGGAGTTTTTGGCCTCCAATATCAAAGGCCATCTCTTCGGCACATATACAGGCCCAGTGGAAGATTCACTAGTCTCAACAAGTTTCAGCTGGCCCAATTCCTGAAAAACAACTGATGCCACCGTTACCATGGTAACCTATACATTTTTTTTTTCTTTTTTCAGACAGTCTCACTCTGTTGCCCAGGCTAGAGTGCAAAGATGTGGTCTTGGCTCACTGCAACCTCCACCTCCCAGGTTCAAGCAATTCTCCTGCCTCAGCCTCCCAAGCAGCTGGGGCTACAGGCGCAGCACCACCACGTCTGGCTGTTTTGTATCTTTAGTAGAGATGGCGTTTCACCATGATGGCCAGGATGGTCTTGATCTCCTAACCTCATGATCTGCCCACCTTGGCCTCCCAAAGTGCTGGGATTACAGGCGTGAGACGCCGTGCCTGGGTCTATGAAGGTTACCTCTGAAATAGCCAATGAAGGTTAACTTTCAGCATTTGCTGGCAAGGCTTTCAGCTCCCTTGGCCCTCAGCTTCATGGAAAGAAATCACAAAACCCAGAGATGATGAATCCTTCCGTTTCATGAGTATGGCAAGGGCGGGTGAAAGAGAATCAGAGATTCTTTTGTCTAGCAGCCTCCCCTCGATTCTCGTTGGCCGGAACTGCTCACATGACCCTACCTAACCCAACCTCAGGGAAGCAAGATTTACCTCTGAACCCTGAGGGATTGAACTGGACCCTCCAGGCAAGATCAGAGTCCCACCCACAGGTCGGGGTGGGGCAGGGAGACGCTGTCCAGAGTCCAGTTGGTTCACGTGTCCTAAAAGCTCTCTGGCCATGTTGTCAAATGTGGGTACCTGACTCAGCCAGGGGGTCTTGGTTCCAGGAAAGCCTGCCAGACGTGAGAGGCAGCCAGGTCCCTGAGCATGTCCTGGTTATACTATCTAGCAATGGTTGGCCCTGCTTATGAGGCTTCAAGCTCTTCTAACTAGGGCTGGAGCAGCGCCACTGTTACCAGCTCTGGGACCCCTCCCCAATCCCCCTCTGCAGCTTAGTGTGTGGTTAAGGCTGAGGCTGCTGAAGGCACTGCCTGGGTTCAAATCTGAGTAAATTAGGGCAGGTCACTGAACCTCTCTGTGCTTCAGTTTTGTCACTTGTAAAATGGGGAGGATAGTAACACTATCTACCCCACAGGGCTGTTGTGAGGATTAAAGGAGAAAGTGTACTGGAGCGCAGGAGGTGCGCTATAAATGTTAAACATTATTTAAGGTAGACGCTTTTTTATATTTATCATACAGAAGAAGAAACTGTGAAGTACAAAGAAACTGATTAATTTCCTTCCTTCATGTGTCATTTGTTCATCCAATCAATAATTATGGACTGATCCCTATTCTACAGGCTTGGCCCTGTGCAACGCATGGGGGGCAGTGTGGTGAGCCAAACCTCACAGTGTCCTGCCCTCATGTGGCTTCCAGTCTAACAGGGGAGACAGACATTACACAATCACAGCAGGGCTTCAGCGTGGGGTAAGTGCTGTCAAGGGAGAAGCAAATTTGGGAGGGAGAAGTCAGGGAAGGCCTGTCTGAGGAAGGGGTGGTTCAGCTGAGACCCAAAGATCAGTGAGAGACGCAGTGCGGCGGGTAGAGGGGCCAATACACGTCAAGGCCAGGAGGTAGGAGGCTGCTCAGCCCCTCCCAGGAACTGAAAGAAAGAAGGAGCTCTGGGGATCCATAAACACCTTGAGCAGCTCAGATCCCCCTGTGGGTTCTCAGTCCAGGGGAAGGCTCTGACCTGCAGTAAAACGAGGGAGACACCACGTATTGGGGCTAGAAAAGAGCTTTATACAAGGTGCAGGCACAAGGAGCTCAAAGGAGGAGCATCCAACCCTGCCCATTTTTGTTTGGGTTTTGAAGGCTGGGTAGGAGTTTCCTAGGAGGAAGGGTGAAGAAGAGGATTGTGAGCAGCATTCTATTCTGTACAATTGCAGCTATAAATCCCATCAATCGTCTTTGAGAGCAAGTCAAGCAGTCTCTTCTCACGTGGCGCTTACAGGCTAACGTGGGCAAAGGCATGCACTGGGAATCGTGTGGCACATTTCAGGGAGTTATAAATTGCCTCGTATGTTCAGGAAGTGTTCCATAGTTTTCATCCTTCCTCCGGGTCTGCCTGGCTCCCTCCTTCCTTCAGATTTTCCCATCGCCTTCTCATGAGGTCCATCTACTCTGATGGCTGTGTTTAAAATGGGGCTCCTGATTCTCTGTCTCCCATTTTTTGTTTTCTGAGAGCGTATTGTCATCTTTCAACCTCCTATGAAACTTAGTCCTTATGTTTCTGGTCTGTTTCTCACCTTATGCCCCACTCGACTGTAAGCGTCACAAGGGCAGGCGCCTTTGTTTTGTTCACTCTTGTGTCCTAGGCACCTAGGAAAAGAGGTTGGCACGGAGTGGTTCCTCAGTAAATACTCTTTGAATGAAAGAGCATGAGGCTGGGTGTGATGACTCATGCCTGTAATCCCAGCACTTTGAGAGGCTGAGGCAGGTGGATCATCTGAGGTCAGGAGTTTGAGACCAGCCTGGCCAACATGGTGAAACTCCGTCTCTACTAAAAACACAGAATTTATCCTGGCATGGTGGTTGCGCCTGTAGTCCCAGCTACTCGGGAGGCTGAGACAGGAGAATTGCTTGAACCTGGGAGGCGGAGGTTGCAGTGAGCCGAGATCGCACCATTGCACTCCAGCCTGGGCAACAGAGTGAACCTCTGTTTCAAATAAAAAGAAAAGAAAAGAAAGAGCATGAGTTCTAGAATTTCAGAAAATCCATCCTCATCCATAATATCAGAAATTACACAGGCTGGCAGAATCATCCCACAACATGCCCAACTTCCAACCAGAGAAAGGCGCTTCCTGGATTTTGCAGGATATCTTTGGATTTGCTGTGTGTTTATCTTTGAGATTGCTTCATCTCTTTGGAGATCAGCAGTAAAGTCCTAAAGGCAGCAGGAATCTGTGTGTTTGCAGAGACAAGGAGGAAAGGAACGGGAGGGGGCTGGGGGTGAGTGCAGCCCGTGCAGTGAGGCCGGGAGGCCATGAGCCACATCAAGACGTGACTGTGTGGTGGATGACCCCACATGGGGCACTCTTGGGACTGAGAGGTGGCCAGAAGTGGCGAGCCGATTCCCATGGTGCCTCCCCAGAGAGGGATGGAGGTCTGGGTTCTAGACCCTCCACCCCCAAGAGGCCATGCTTGTCATTTCCCCAGCCCCTGGGTGGCGCTGCTTCCCCCGTGGCAGACACGCATCTCTCCACGGCTGAGGGCAGTGGGGACAGTGCAGAGTCCGCCCCCACTGCCGGCCTAGAGGGGAGCGGTTGCTCTTCTCAGCTGCACGCCTGTTAGGTCCTGGGACCTGCAGCTTCTGTGATGTGGCCACCACAGGGTGCATGGCCTGGGGCTTGCACGGCAGGTAAAACATACCCATCTCCTCTGCAAAACAGATAGCTAATCTCATCCCCAACCTTGGTAAACACCAAACTTCCTGTAGCGGCCTTGGCTTTCTTCAGGGCTTTTCTGCTGTGTTCTGGTCTTCCTGAAAAAATCTTGTTATTCTGTCCATCCATATCCACTGTCTGTCCATCTATCTGTCTCCCCCACTAGATTGTAAGCGTCACAAGGGAAGGCATCTTTGTGACATGCCCTCAAGCTCTTTGGGTGGTTCTCACGACAAGGCAGGGCTCCTTACAGGAGTCTATGAGAAGCCTTGTGTCCTCAGCTGCACAGCTGATGGTGGCGGCGGCCGGCTTGCATTGGAGCCGACTGTGGGGATGTCTTCCCAATCACAGGTTCACAGACATCACGATGCTAGCTTGAAATGGGTCATGGTGGCAGGATATATACCACTAGAAACTGGCAGATGTTGCAATTTGCCAATTTCTACTTAAAGCGTTTAAAAATTCTTACAAAACAAGGCCTTCATTAGAAATGGGGCTTGGGTGGAGACTGGGCCCAGGAAGGAGGTGCTCTGGGTATGGCCCCAGGCTCACAAGAACTCTTTTCCAGGGACCCCTCACCACTGCCCACCCCAAAAACTTCAACCCTTTACCCCACCTCTGGGCTCATCTCTGTACCTCATTCTGACCCCTATTGGGTGGGTGATGGTTCCAAGGGAGGCTTGTTCGTCCATCCATCCGTCTGTCCATCCATGCATCCATCCATCCATCCATCCATCCATCCATCCTTCTCCCCATCATTCCTTCTCTCCCTCCATCATTCCCTCTATGATCCCCCATTCATCCTTCTTCTGTTCATCCATCAATCCATTTTCCATTAATCCATTAACCACCCTTCCATCCACATCACAATGACTAAGCACCTCCTATGCTCCAGGCACATACCAGGCAGCATAAAGAAACACAGAGCGAAGGGGACACAGGTCCTGCGCTTGGGGAGCACCCATTTAAGTCAGGGAGAGAAGCAAGGCCTCTGGCTGGTATCTAGCCCCATCAGAAAGCAAGGGTCAAGGCCTGGGAGGCTGCATAGGGGATGCAACACCAGGGACCTGAAGGATAAGGAGGCTGTGGGGTAAGAAGGAAAGGAAGGATGTCACAAGCAGGGCAGGGAGGGGCCAAACCCTTGGGGGGAAGGGGAGGCCTACGAGCCATTCCCCTTATGTGTGGCCACAGGATTGGATGCCTAGGGGGAATCTTCAGGAGCCGGTGTGGCCTCCAGTCAGGGAGGGCCTTGAAGCCAGACTCATGAAGCTTGGATAGGGTCCTGAGGGCAGTGGGGGCCCCTGAAGAGCTGTGTGCAAAAATTGCTCTGGCTGCACGGGAAAGAATGACATGGCAGGGTCCTGTCAACAAACTAAAAGCCCTCTGTAAACGGAACCCTCTCTGAACGGAACCCTCTGTAAACGGAACTCAGTGTAAACGGAACCCTCTGTAAACAGAACCCTCTCTAAACAGAACCCTCTCTGAACGGAACCCTCTGTAAACGGAACCCTCTGTAAACGGAACCGGAACCCTCTGTAAACGGAACCCTCTGTGAACGGAACCGGAACCCTCTGTAAATGGAACCGGAACCCTCTGTAAACGGAACCCTATGTAAATGGAACCCTCCGTAAACAGAACCGGAACCCTCTGTAAACGGAACCCTCTCTGAATGGAACCCTCTGTAAACGGAACCCAGTGTAAACGGAACTCTCTCTAAACGGAACCCTCTCTAAACGGAACCCTTTGTAAACGGAACTCGGTGTAAACGGAACCCTCTCTAAACGGAACCCTCTCTGAACGAAACCCTGTGTAAACGGAACCCTGTGTAAACGGAACCCTGTGTAAACGGAACCAGAACCCTCTGTAAACGGAACCGGAACCCTCTGTAAACGGAACGGGAACGGAACCGGAACCCTCTATAAACGGAACCCTCTGTAAACGGAACCGGAACCCTCTGTAAACGGAACCCTCTGTAAACGGAACCGGAACCCTCAGTAAACGGAACCTTCTGTAAACGGAACCGGAACCCTCAGGAAACGGAACCCTCTGTAAATGGAACCGGAACCCTCTGTAAACGGAAACGGAACCCTCTGTAAACGGAAACGGAACCCTCTGTAAACGGAACCGGAACCCTTTGTAAGCAGAAACGGAACCGTCTGTAAACGGAAACGGAACCCTCTGTAAACGGAACCGGAATCCTCTGTAAACGGAACCTTCTGTAAACGGAACCGGAACCCTCTGTAAGCGGAAACGGAACCGTCTGTAAATGGAACCGGAACCCTCTGTAAACAGAACCCTCTGTAAACGGAACCGGAACCCTCTGTAAGCGGAAACGGAACACTCCGTAAACGGAAACGGAATCCTCTGTAAATGGAACCGGAACCCTCTTTAAACGGAACCCTCTGTAAACGGAACCGGAACCCTCTGTAAACCGAACCTTCTGTAAAACGGAACCCTCTCTGAACGGAAACCTCTCTGAACGGAACCCTCTGTAAATGGAACCCTGTGTAAATGGAACCCTCTGTAAACGGAACCGGAACCCTCTGTAAACGGAACCCTCTCTGAATGGAACCCTCTATAAACGGAAACCTCTCTGAACGGAACCCTCTGTAAACGGAACTCAGTGTAAACGGAACCCTCTGTAAACAGAACCCTCTCTAAACAGAACCCTCTCTGAACGGAACCCTCTGTAAACGGAACCCTCTGTAAACGGAACCGGAACTCTCTGTAAACGGAACCCTCTGTAAACGGAACCGGAACCCTCAGTAAACGGAACCCTCTGTAAACGGAACCGGAACCCTCTGTAAACGGAAACGGAACCCTCTGTAAACGGAACCGGAACCCTTTGTAAGCGGAAACGGAACCCTCTGTAAACGGAACGGGAACGGAACCGGAACCCTCTGTAAACGGAACCGGAACCCTCTGTAAACGGAACCGGAACCCTCTGTAAACGGAACCGGAACCCTCTGTAAACGGAACCGGAACCCTCTGTAAACGGAACCCTCTGTAAACGGAACCGGAACCCTCTGTAAGCGGAAACGGAACACTCTGTAAACGGAAACGGAACCCTCTGTAAACGGAACCGGAACCCTCTTTAAACGGAACCCTCTGTAAACGGAACCCTCTCTGAACGGAAACCTCTCTGAACGGAACCCTCTCTGAACGGAAACCTCTCTGAACGGAACCCTCTGTAAATGGAACCCTGTGTAAATGGAACCCTCTGTAAACGGAACCGGAACCCTCTGTAAACGGAACCCTCTCTGAATGGAACCCTGTATAAAGGGAAACCTCTCTGAACGGAACCCTCTCTGAACGGAACCCTGTGTAAACGGAACTCTGTGTAAACGGAACCCTGTGTAAACGGAACCCTCTGTAAACGGAACCAGAACCCTCTGTAAACGGAACGGGAACTGAACCGGAACCCTCTGTAAACGGAACCCTCTGTAAACGGAACCGGAACCCTCTGTAAACGGAACGGGAACGGAACCGGAACCCTCTGTAAACGGAACCGGAACCCTCTATAAACGGAACCCTCTGTAAACGGAACCGGAACCCTCTGTAAACGGAACCCTCTGTAAACGGAACCGGAACCCTCAGTAAACGGAACCTTCTGTAAACGGAACCAGAACCCTCAGGAAACGGAACCCTCTGTAAACGGAACCGGAACCCTCTGTAAACGGAACCGGAACCCTCTGTAAACGGAACCGGAACCCTTTGTAAGCGGAAACGGAACCCTCTGTAAACGGAACCCTCTGTAAACGGAACCGGAACCCTCTGTAAACGGAACCTTCTGTAAACGGAACCGGAACCCTCTGTAAGCGGAAACGGAACCGTCTGTAAATGGAACCGGAACCCTCTGTAAACAGAACCCTCTGTAAACGGAACCGGAACCCTCTGTAAGCGGAAACGGAACACTCTGTAAACGGAAACGGAATTCTCTGTAAACGGAACCGGAACCCTCTTTAAACGGAACCCTCTGTAAACGGAACCGGAACCCTCTGTAAAACGGAACCGTCTCTGAACGGAAACCTCTCTGAACGGAACCCTCTGTAAATGGAACCCTGTGTAAATGGAACCCTCTGTAAACAGAACCGGAACCTTCTGTAAACGGAAACCTCTCTGAACGGAACCCTCTGTAAACGGAACCCTGTGTAAATGGAACCCACTGTAAACGGAACCCTGTGTAAACGGAACCCTCTGTAAACGGAACCCTGTGTAAACGGAACCCTCTGTAAACGGAACCGTCTCTGAACGGAACCCTGTGTAAACGGAACCCTCTGTGAACGGAACCCTGTGTAAACGGAACCCGCTGAAAACAGAACCCCTTTGGCCCTGGGCATGGAGAGAAGGAGATGGAGCTGGAGAGATACGAGGCTCTGGCAATAACTGCTGTTTCCCGCCTGCCTGAGGCCGCCTGCTCTGTGCCTTGGCTCCTGCAGCTCCTTCTGTCTCAGGGCCTGTCTCTGGACCCATCCCTGCCTATGGAACACTCGCCCTTATCCTCCCGGAGAAGAAGAAGAACCCAGCCTTCCTCAGGTGTCCTCTGCATGCCAGGTACTGTGGGACTGGCTTCTATGTATGCACGATCTCATGCCATCCCATGAACCTAAGAGGTGGGGAGTAGTCCCATGTTTCAGATGCGGAAGCAGAGGCTCAGAGAGGTAAAGGAGCTTATCCAAGATCACACAGCTAGGAAGTGGCCACGGTGGGATGGGGCACAGCCCTCGCTGCCTTTGCACACTGATCCACTGCCCACAGCACCGATGCCACACCCTCTGGAACCTCCCCTCTGGTTGCAGTCACGCCAGGCTCTATTTTTGGATTTGTGTTTTTGTGTTTTGTCATTTGCATGTGTTTCAACCTGGGCATGCTCTGTGCCTCTCATACTCATTATAACCACATTTTTTTCTTTTTCTTTTTCTTTTCTTTTGTTTTTTGAGAACGGAGTCTTGCTCTGTCACCAGGCTGGAGTGCAGCAGCGCGGTCTCAGCTCACTGCAACCTCTGCCTCTCAGGTTCAACCGATTCTCCTGCCTCAGCATCCCAAGTAGCTGAGACTATAGGCGCATGCCACCACGCCTGGCTAATTTTTGTACGTTCAGTAGAGACGGGGTTTCACCAGTCGGTCTCTTGACCTCATGATCCACCCGCCTCAGCCTCCCAAAGCGTTGGTATGACAGGCGTGAACCACCATGCCCAGCAGCCTATGACCACATTTTCTAAAGACAAAATTGCCCAGACAGCCTGAAAAAGTATTTTTTCTGTTTTGTTACTTTATTTAATAAAGCCGTAGCTGGTTCAGAATCAAATCACATGCTTTTTTTTTTTTTTTTTTTTTTTTTTTTGAGACGGAGTTTCACTCTTGTTACCCAGGCTGGAGTGCAATGGCGCGATCTCGGCTCACCGCAACTTCCGCCTCCTGGGTTCAGGCAATTCTCCTGCCTCAGCCTCCTGAGTAGCTGGGATTACAGGCACTCGCCACCATGCCCAGCTAATTTTTTGCATTTTTAGTAGAGACGGGGTTTCACCATGTTGACCAGGATGGTCTCGATCTCTTGACCTTGTGATCCACCCGCCTCGGCCTCCCAAAGTGCTGGGATTACAGGCTTGAGCCACCGCGACCAGCCTATCACATGCATTTGAGTCTACTCTTCTCACCTGATATCAGGACTGTTCTGGAAGCTCAGGCCAAGGGTCACCACACTGACATGATTTCCTCAGTTATAATCATTTGCATATTTGTCCTACCCCCCTATCAAGAGAAGGTACCTTGAGTTAAGAGTTCAGACCCCACACATCCTCGCCATTCCCACAGTGGCCAGCACGATGCTGCAGGCAGGTAGTCAGTAAATCCTTACTGAAGTCACCCAAGGGGGACAGACATAGCCTCAGCCCAACACCAAGACTGCCCTCCCTCCCTCCTGCACCCCTTCCCTCCCTCCCGCGCTCCTTCCCTTTCTCCCTTCCTTCCCATCTTTCAACAAACGTTCGAATGCCTACCCTGAGTCACACAAAGCTTTAAGCTCAGGCTGTGGAACTCCGTGCCCTTCACCTGTGGCCTTGAGGTGCCGCAGTCCAGCGGGGAAGACAGACACCAGGCAAATCCTCCCACCTATGCCCAGTGGATTGGGAATACGAGCAGCTGCTCTGGGGTTGGGCGAAGCAGGGCAGTGCCCACTTTAGATCTGTGGGGGGCTGGGAAGGCTGCGCTGAGAAAGTGACCTGGTGTGGAGAAAGTCTGGGGCGGAGAGAATGTGGGCAGGGGACCGAGGCAGGGTAGGGCTTGGAAACTTCCAGGAATTGCCAGGCAGACAGGGGCCATGGGGCAAGGGAGAGAAGAAGCCAGAGAGGCCGCAGGGCTGGGCCTTCCACGGTGAGAGCTGGATGCCGTGTGAGTGCCGCAGGAAATCTGGGGGTTCTGGTTTTCCCTTTACAAGGGGAGTGGCTGGGGCTGAGGGCACAGGACTCAGGGAGGGACTCAGGAGGCAGAGGGATGGCAGGATGAGACTGAGGGTGCCGACTGGGGCTGGGGCAGAGGACTGTGAGTGCTTGACACTTGGTGGCAGTCAGAGCTGGGCAGGGGCGCCGTCACCCATGGCCAAGGAAAGAGATACAGGAGGGGCAGAAGGCTGTCCTAGAGACTCTAAATGTGGGTGCCAGGAGAAGGAGGTGCACCCGTTTCTGATCTATACCAACTAAGGGGAAGGTGAAAAACTGCTTGGGTGGAGTGTCCTTCTCTGAGTCTGGGGCTTAGGTGAGAGATGAGGAGACCTGAGAGGCTGGAGGCCAGAGTTCACACTCCTGCCCTGCTGTGTGACCTGAGGCTGAGCGCTGCCTCTCTCTGAGCCCAGACACATCATCACCTAGGCCCCGAGGAGCTGGATCTGAGAGCCTCCGAGACCACTTGCAGATTGGCTGGTCTTGGCTGTCTTTTCCTCGGGCTGCCCTCATGCTGTCTTCCCAGAAGTGGGGCCCAGCTTGCTTCCCCTGCTTGTCCCTGTGGGCACTTGGGACTTCCAGGGAGGCAGCAGACACTGTCCAGCGTGGCCAAGCTCCTGGCTGCGACCTCACTTCCCTCCTGCAGAACAAGCCTGGTGGAGGCTGGGGAGGAGCCCGCACTGCCCTCTGCTGGCAACTTCTGGGCGCACCCGTCATGGTGCCCTGCTGCTTTCTAACTCACTTATTCTTAAAGCGATGATTGAGTGCCTTCTGCATGCAAAGTCCTGAGGCAGGCATGATGTAGGTGGGCAGTCCAGATGGGGGAGAAGGCATCCTGTATGTGGAGCCCCGAGCGTGACTCTCCGCGCTCCTGATCCCTCCCAAGGCCTGGGCACCCTCCCCCACAGTGGGAATGGAACAGCGGTGGGGCAGAGCTGTAGCTGCAGTGAGGGTTCAGCGGCTGAATGCGTCGAGTGCATCTCAGCCTCGCTTTGGCGCAGGAAGCACAGGCTCTGTGTTTAACACACGCAGCGGCACAGTGCCTTCAAAGGGGGCATGTGGCTGTCCGCGTGGATGCGCCAATTTTGGGCTTCCTCTCGGCAGGAGGTGGGGGGCGGGGAGGCTCAGGTGCTGAGGGCCCCTTTCCATTGTGGTCCTTCGGTGCAGTGGAGGGTACCCCAGTAGCGGGGGCGTTTCCAAGGATCCAAGACTTCAAGGGCCTACGGGTGGAGGAGCCCTGTCCAGTGCCACAGAGAGACCTTGAACCTGTGCGGGGAGGGGGTCATCTCGCCCTGCCTAGCTATCTGCCGAGCAGGATCTGCACGGCCCACGTTTGTACAAAGGAGGTCCACTTGTGCACAGGCGTTCTGGAAAGAACACACCCGTAGCGCAGACGCACACACCCGTGCACACCGCACAGGTCATGGGCTCACTCCTCCAGCGAGGCATGAGTTCCCTGCCATAGGGAGAATTCAGGGGAGTCTGGCACTCTGGGGAGAGGCTGCGGAGGGGAGCTGCGGATGGGTGGCTTCAGGATGTTTTCCGCTCCAGGTGTCCGCTTCAGGCTGTTCTGCGTCCGTGTCCTTCCCGCCTCTGCCCCTCTGGCAGTTGCCCTGGGTTGACCTGGCTCAAAGCCCTCTCTTCCATGAAGCCTGTCCTGAAGAGTCCCCTGCCCAGGGACTGTCGGCACATCTCATACACACTTTAGCTGCGGTTACATTGCATTCGTTCCCATGCCTATTTCCTGTCTCCGCAACTCGACTCTGGAGTCCTGGAGGGCTGTGTGGGGTCTTGGGCATCTTTTGTGGTTACCCTCACTCCCAGCCCTGAGCCGGGGTAATGCAGATGCTTGACGAATGCACCATGCCGACTGGCACGTGTTCCTGCTTTCCATGCCCGGGAAAACCATGAATCACTCTCCCTGGAGGGGCCAGGGTCAGAGAAACAGCGGGAAGGACAGAGTGGCTTCGGGAAGGCCGGAGCCGCATGGCCAGGGCAGGCACAGATGTGGCCAGTCGTCACTCACATTCCCGTGGCTCTCTTCTTCACCTGCAAAATAGGATGAGGGTCCCTGTCTGCAAGGGTTGTTGTCAGGATCATTGAGATCACACAGAGCTTCTCAAACTTCGGCGTGCACTTGAGTCTCTTGGGGATGTGGTGAAAATGCAGATTCTGACTCAGGAGGTCTGGGCTGGGGCCTGGGCATCTGCATTTCTAACCAGCTACTGGGGGACACTGATGTCCTTGCACCTCAGACTGCACTTGGGATAATTGGGAATCAACACGTGTTCTTAGAAAAGGGCCTGGGGCACCGGACGCGGTGGCTCAAGCCTGTAATCCCAGCACTTTGGGAGGCTGAGGCGGGTGGATCATGAGGTCAAGAGATCAAGACCATCCTGGTCAACATGGTGAAACCCCGTCTCTACTAAAAATACAAAAAATCAGCTGGGCATGGTGGCGCGTGCCTGTAATCCCAGCTACTCAGGCGGCTGAGGCAGGAGAATTGCCTGAACCCGGGAGGCGGAGGTTGCGGTGAGCCGAGATCGCGCCATTGCACTCCAACCTCGGTAACAAGAGCGAAACTCCATCTCAAAAAAAAAAAAAAAAGAAAAGAAAGGAAACGAAAAGGGCCTGGGGCATAGTAAGGGCTAGAGGAGTTACCTAGTACCTCCCTGGGAAGGCTATGCTTCTAGAACTTTCTGCCCTATAGCATTCTGCCCTCTGCATCCCTGGTGGCCCTCTGGTCTCTGAAGCCTTGGGATGCTGGAGCCTCTGAGGTCTCTGAGTTGGGATGTTAGAGCCTCCTTGGTGGTCTGCATTCTGGGCCTGAGGGGACAGATGGGAGGTGAATTTTAAAAATAGGAAGATGGCACAGTGGGGAGAGGTGACTTGCCTGGCCCCCTCACTTGAGCGTCCAGGCTTGATGCGAGCTTCACAACCTGAGAGCAGCACCTCTAGGCTGTAATCACAGGTCTGGAGCCACTGACCACATCCTCCCGATCAAAGAGTCCCCGCACTCCGTCCCCACTCTGCCCCCTCCTCTGATCCCTTGTGTGCTGGCCAGGTCTCTTCTGGTCCCTGACACCTGGCTTGGGGAGGAGTGAGGCCGGGTTTCTCGGGTACTTGTGGAGAGGTGGAGGAGGTTGGGGGTGAAGTGGAGGGGCCGAGGGGTGGAGGGTGCAGAGGGAGACTCCTGTGTTGAGGGCTATGTGGCTGAGTGTCACCTTCCACTCTGCTCAGCACACCACCCCTCCTCACGCACCCTCAAGTGTGGGGGTGACAGTCTCAGGGCTGTTTCCAGGGTTCCCATGTGTGACCTACAGAAAGCGATGTGGAACAGCAGAGCACCTTTGTGGGTGAGTAGTGGCCATGGCACCCCTGGCCTGTGCCCCTGGCTGCCACCTGAGCTCCAGTTTGGGGCCGTTTTTTGAAGAGCAGCTCCAGGCACTGAGGAATGAGCTGGTCTGTTTCCTCCAGCCTGGCCCAGTGAGAGGGTGACAAGCCTGGGGCCCTTCGTCCCCTGCTGCTTTCGGATTTGCTCATGAGTTCCCGGAGGCCCATGAAATCAAGGTCACAGGCTCATGCCCATGTGGGTGGTAGAGAGGAGCGTCCCTCTGTTCCACTCAGGTAGCAGCCTCACCCTGCCTGGCTTTCTCCAGAATGGGGGGCCTCAGGGTGGGATGTGAAGCATCCTCATGCTGGGAGCCCCTCCCAAGGGCTGAGGAGAGGCTCTCCTCTCTTGAGGGAGGCAAGGTGCTCAGTCTGGATTCCTCCAATCAGAGGATGCCTTTCCTGGAAGAGCTTCTAGGATCATCCAACCCAAGCCTGTCCTTGCGGGGCAGGGAGGCCAGGCACCTTGGGTTCCTGCTTGCTCAGCAGGCATCTGGCCTCCTGCTTCTAGAAGCGGCCCCCTATTTCTCTTTGGGGAGCTACCTTCCTGCATTTTGTGAAGTCTTGGTTGAGCTGTCAATCAAAGTACCCCACACTTTCCAGCTGGAGGGTGGGCATTTGACCTGATCTTAGCCAGTGAGACTTGGAATGGTAGGGAATAAAGCCAGGAAATGGCCAGAGGTTGGTGCCTCAGTGGGGTCCCTGCAGCTGGACCACACTCAGCTGTGGGCGTGGCTGGTCTGGAGTCCGCCCATCCCTGAGGTCTGGGTCTTTAGCTCCCTCCAGAACCTGAGAGCCACTGCAGATCTTTAACTAGTTCTGTTGGGCTCAAGCTACGGCGTGTTCCTGGGGTCTGCAGCTCCAGAGCAGTAACGACTGCAGGGAGGTACCCTAGTGAGTTGATGGTACTGCTGATGCTCAAAGTTAGGCCTGCAGATGCTCAGTCCAGGGCTCATGCCCCCTGGGCGGAACTTCTGGCCTGGGGACAGGGGTGGGACTAAAACGAAGTGGAACTGAAGGGAAGAAATGAGTGTTCTCGTGGTCTGAGGCTGCGGTGTGGGTGTTGGTAGTTTGACTGTGGGGCAGAGTGTGAGAAGGTGTATAGAACGAGGCAGGCGGGGGTAGGATGGGGTCAATCAGAGAGGTGACCTTTGGCCCTCACAATTCCCTGCCCTCTCCCCAGTACCCCTGACATGTGGTAGGAACTCTGATCTGGGGTAGAAGGGTGGGGTGGGGGTCAGAGATGCAGGGTCCTCCAGGGAACAAGAGTTCGGTAAACAGAGACTGTGCCTGACCTGATTCAGAGTAACCAGAGTGGGTTTGTGACTGCGTGGCAAAGGATTCACACTGGGACTGTCTCTAACTCACTTTGAAAGTGAAACCAGCCACTCACCAAACATGGGGGCCCCTGCTGGTTCTGAGAGCTCTGGCAACCTCTTCACTCACCAGCCATCCAAAGTAGAAACCAGTTAGCAAGGCAGGTTCAAGGTCAGCCAGCCAACTGGCATGTGCATGGGCCTCACCGGGCCTTCCAAGTGGGTATTTAGGTAGCCTTCTTGCAAATCATTGGGCTGTGAACTCAGGGTTAGCTCTCCCCCATTTTTGGGTCACCTACCCCACCAGTACACTAGGCAGAGGAGGTTTTTATCTTAGACCTTCTGTGCTGTGCTTGAGCATCCAGCGCCCAGACTAGCGCCAGGGCCTGTGGTACAACACTGGTCCTATTCCAAGGCCCACAGAGAGAAAACCATGGGGTGGGCACACTTCCCCTTGCTGCCCTCTCACTCTATCCATATCACCCAACATGGTCAGTCCTTGCTGTAATTAAAGATGACTTTAAATCTGACATCTGCCCTAAATGCATGTGTCCTGTGCTTGGTTAAGGCACCTCTGTCAGCTAGGAATTTCAGTTGCAAAAACTCTACTGCCTACTGTCGTTAGAAAAGGAATCATTCAGGATATTCTGAAGCTCAGGAATCTCTGACAGGACCCACGAGTCAGGCTTAGAAAAGCTTGGAGAGGCTTGGAGAACTGCTGCGTCTCGAACACGATGTTCCCATGCCACCCTCACCAGCCTCGCAGGCCTGGAGCTGAGGCTTCTGATTGGAGGAGCCTAATCACATGCTCACTCTTTAGGCCTGAGGTCTGGAGCTCAGGCTTCTGATGGGAGAGCCTGGTCACATGCTTTCCCAGCCTGTGGTCTGGAACCCAGGCTTCTGATTGGGGGAAGCTGGTCACGTGGTCTCCTAGCCTGAGGTCTGGTGCTGAGGCTTCTCATTGAAGGAACCTGGTCACATGCTCACTTTCCCAGCCTGAGGTCTGGAATGTAGGCTTCTGATTGGGCAGCCTGGTCACATGCTTATGCCCTAGCTGCAAGGGAGGCTAAAAAAGCAGTTTCAGCCTACTGATTGGGGTAGAAGACTCCTAAAGAAGAAGGTGCCTCCAACCCAATAAAGGTTTGCAAAGCTGCAGTGCACACACGGCGTAAACTGGATATCCGGGAGGGCACTTGAGAAGCAGCAGGCCTGGCAGAGGGCCCCTTTGTCAATGCTGCCCTCGGCTTCGCTCCTCCCTCTGAAAGTGCCCCTTCCCCACATACGGCCCAGCTGTGGTGGCAGAGTTTTGTTGCATGTTTAAGTTAGAATTAACGGCCACAAACCTGTATACATAGGACTGACGTCGAGAGAGTCGTGTTTTAAACTTGGCCAGGCACCTACGTGAGCAGACAGGTGGGGAAGGCTCAGGGCTGCAGACGCGGGGGCCATGGGAATAACAACAGGGGGCCCCCACGCCAGCACCCGAGTGCCCCCCGAGGTTGGGGGGGGGTCCTTCTCTGTAAATCCTTGTCACTGGCCTGTCACTTTTGGAGGCTTTGCCCTAGTCCGGGTCTTCCCCTTCTGCAGGCTCAGTTCGGCCCCTTAGTTCCGGGGAGACCTTCTCTTCATCCTCACTGTGGTGTGTTTTAGGGTCTGCCAAAATGCAGCTGCCTCTCTCTTCTCGCGGCCTCACCTTGTTTAGGCTCCTGAGATGGTAACGGAGCACAAATGCTGGGACTCCCAGAGGCAGAGACCCAGAGGAGAGGTTTTACAGTTTCTCTCTCTGCACGTTGTAGGGCCAGGTGATAACCAGATTTAGCCTGTCGTGTTCCTCCCCCTGCCTGAAATGGGCATCTTTCCTGCTCAGAGGAGTTCAAGGCCTTCTGTTCTCCAGGGGGCCCAGGGTGGCTGGCTCCTGGAACCAGGCCTGACTGGGGGCATCACCACTCCTGAGTGAGACCATGTTTCTGACCCAGTTTTTTGCTTTTCGCCAAGTGGATGTTGCAGGCAATGGCGACAGGCAGGGATCACCTTCTTAGAGGGACATTTTTATTTTTTCCAATTCTTTAATAAAAACACGAAGAAAAAAAAAAGCAAGCGTTACTTCTTGATAGAGAGGAACTTCTCACAGACACTTTGCAAATATCACACGTCCTTTTTCCTCACAGCAACACCTAGATTGCCTTCTGAGAAAGATCGCAGATTTTGGCGAAACCTGCCGAAGAAGAAAAAGCAAAGAGATTGTTTGCACTCTACCTGTTTCCCACGGGAAAAGCAGAAGCCACTGTGGGTACTGGGAGAGGGTCTTTGGGGCTTTCCTGCCTGTCCCTGTCACAGGACGCTGGCCTGACTCTGAGGAGTCCGTCTTGCTGCCGACAGTGTTGGCGGCTGTGGACAGAAGCCCCCCCTCTCTGGGCGCTCTCTGTATAGTGAAGAGGGCGGGCGGGTGGTCCCACGGGTCTGGTGACTCGGGCAGTTTCAGGTTAGGAAACTGACCGGAGGTCTTGGCTGCTAGCAGTCTCCAGGGCTCCTGGCAGAGTGGCCCCGTGCAGGTATGCAATAGTTCACAGACACACTCCCACGCCCCTTCACAAACGCACACCATGCACGGGCCCTCACACGCAGGCAGGCTCGCCTTCACACACATGCGCTCCCCTTCCCCGCTCTGTGTTGACCTGAGTGGTCAACAGTGCATGCTCCCCTGCTTGTGTGCCTTCTACTTATATCCGGCTGCATCTCCCAGCCTCCACGGCAGCTTGGCTGGTCATGTGACTCAAGCGTAGCCAGTGGGAGGTACGTTAGAAGTGTCAGGAGCAGCTTTGGGGAAGGGTCCTTAACAGGCAGAGGTGAGCCCTCCTTCTCTCCTTCCTCACCCTTCCATCTGCAGGAACGCAGACGCGATGGGTGGAGCTCGAACAGCTCTCTAGGTCTATGAGGAGGTGGGAGAACGATACTGAAGAGGCCCCAGTAGCGAGACAGATTTAGCTCAGGATCCTGACATCGTACAGCCACGCCACCTGCCCGGGACGGCTTGCCTTTGGACTTCTTTTATGTGAGAGAGAAATAAAACCCTCTCTTATTTTAGGTCACTGTTTCCTTCTTCTGCCCTCTTTGGACACAGACAGCTGAACTCCATCCTAACTGGGACACTGTTGCAGAGTGAAGGGGTGATGGGAGCAAGGGGGTGGGCTGAGGCGGCAGTCAAGGGGCCTGGGTTAACACAGGGCGGAATGATGGCAGCGTGCAAGTGCGGGCCTGCGCGTGGGACTGCTGTGGAACAGATCGGAGGGAACAGGAGGGTGGAGGCCACAGCGCAGACCCTGACATCTCCCGAGAGGTGCAGAGGAAGGCTGAGCACAAGGGCCGAGCACTCCAGTGAGCAGGGAGAGGGCCGGTGGGGCGTTTGGCGGATACAGGTCTGAGGAGGATGTGGTCTGGCTTGGCCCCCGAAAGCAGCAGCCCCGTGATGGGGAGCGGAAAAATCACAGTCAGCACGGGACAACAGGGCTACGAGACCCCAGTAGGTGCTTGTCCCCATGGCCCCTATGAAAGGGGGGTCTGGGTCTAGCGGTGGTGAGGCTGGGTGTCTGGAAGCAGAGGGTGTGAGGCGGTTTGTCCTAGCTGGCCCCATGAGGATCCAGTGCAGAGGGTCAGGACGGGATGTGGAAGATGCAAGAGAAGTGGTTACAGGAAGAAGGCGGTGGAGACTCGGTCCACCCCCAGCGCTCCTGAGACCCAGATCTGGGCAGGTCCGAGTGGGCTCTGTCAGGGCCTGGCCATCAGAGAAGCTTCTGGATTACATCTCAGGTTGCCTCAGAGAGAATCAGATGTCCTCTGGGACAGACCCAGGTTCTAATCCTGGCTCTGCCACTTTCTGGTAGGATGACTCATGAGCTCTGGTTTCCTGGCCTGTCAAATGGCAAGGAAAGAGCAGGCTCAGCACGCACAAAGCCCTGACAGCGCGTGAACGCCCAGGAGACAGGGTCAGAGATGAAGGTGGGGCAGCCCCTGCAGGACGTGCGGGTCAAGACTGAGAGTTTGGATTTTACTGTGAATGCACCGGGAAGGTTGAGTGTGTGTGATGGGGTGTGGCTGGGGGGTGAAATGACCTGATTTGGGTTTGGGAAAGGTTGCTCTGGCCACTGAGTGGAAAACAGGACAGAGAGTCCAGAGTATTAATAGAAACAGGGAGACCAGGGTGGAGACCACCATGGGCCTGCTGAGGTGGGAGATGACACGTCTGCGAGCAGGGGTGGGGGCACTGAAGAAAGCACGGGCACCTCTGCGCACACCCCTGCTGGTCACCCAGGCCTCTGGGCTTCTGCTGGCATCCTGTCTCACCCCTTCTCACCTGGTTTCAGGTTCAGCTTTGGCACCTGGGGAGCAGACTGTATGAGTCAGAGAGGACGGGAGCAGCAGCCCCTAGGGCTCAAAGGCCCAACAACAGAGTTTTCTTTTTTCACTCAAGTAATAGCCCAGTATGAATTGTCTGAGGCCGGGGGAGGGCCTGTCCTCCAGGGGACTGCAGCTCCTCTATCCAAAACTTCTCTGGATTCTGGCAGGGGAGGGGAGAGAGAGAAAGAGATAGAGGGATTAATAGACACAGGAGGATCAAAGGTGAGGGTTTTTTTTTTGTTTTTTTTGAGACAGAGTCTCACCCTGTCGCCGGGGCTGGAGTACAATGGTGTAATCTCAGCTCACTGCAACCTCTGCCTTCCGGATTCAAGTGATTCTCCTGCTTCAGCCTCCTGAGTAGCTGGGATTACAAGCGTGTGCCACCGCGCCCGGCTAATTTTTTCTATCTTTAGTAGAGATGGGCTTTCATCGTGCTGGCCAGGCTGGTCTTGAACTCCTTACCTGGTAGTCCGCCTGCCTCGGCCTCCCAGTGTGCTGGGATTATGGGTGTAAGCCACCGCAAAGGAAGACTTTTTTTAGGTCTAGAACTAGAACAAATCACTTCCTCCCACACCCCACTGGCCAGGCTCGGTCCCTGAGCCCCAGCTCACTGCAAGGGAGGCTGGGAAGCGGAGCCTAGCTGTATCCGGGAGGAAAGTGCACGCGGAGGCCTGGGGATGCATTCCCCCAGATTTCCCTCCTACGCGCTCCCACAGACCACGAGGTGTTACGTGGAGGATGCAAAGGAAGATTGTTCTCCGCATAGCCCACTCCCTGCCGCTCCACCTGAGGCGTTCTGGGCTAGGACCCTTGGCAAAAGAACAAACCCACTCCAACTCCTGTCACCTGGGGTGGGAGACTCTGTGTGTGGGGGCTGTGCCCTTCCACATTGTGCTCCCCTTCCCTGGCTGTTAAACATTCCAGAGGCACGAGGGTGGAGAGAGCCCTGGCCCCCTCCCCTGGCCCTACCCCACTGGCCTGGGCTGCCCGCCTCAGGGTTCCTATGTCTGGCCTGGCCTTTAGGGCATCTGGGATGCTCAGTAAATGTTTGTTGAATGAATAAAAGAAGGAAAGCAGAATGAGGAGGCAGAAGAGACCTGGGCAGTACGTGCCGGGCAGATGGATGCCGTCTCATGAATGAAACTGCTGTACGCAGCTGCTCCTTACAAGCTGGATCTGTGACGTCTGGCTTTGGCTGGGGATGCAGTTTTTTTCTTTATATATGCTTTTCAAGTTTTAACTGAATTCATTTATTTGGGTGCAGGAGATACATTCACGCCATACAAAAGGGTCTATAGAGAAAAGCGTCCTTCCTACCCCTTCCTCACCTGGCTCACCTCCCTGAGACAAGCAGTGTTCCTAATTTCTTGCAAAGCTTCCAGAATATCCGATGCTTAACAGATGTTGGCTATTATGCTCATGGTTGTGGCTGTTGCGTTCGGTATCCTGTCCTGCTGCCAGACAGCCTTAGTCTAGGGGAGCGGGCAGGGCAGTGTGGAAGGAACGGGCCCTCACAGCAAGCCTGTGGGCGTGGCCACGTTAAGTGGGTGTTATGCGCACCTTCTTGTCCGATTCTGCCCCTTCATTTTATAGGTGTGCAGGCTGAAGCCCAGGGAGGCCTGGGGCGCAGCCTCGATCTCCAGTCCTGCTTCTCCTGGTGGTACTGCTCCACGCTTCTCCTTTTCCAGTGCCGGCTTTGCATATGGGAGTTGAGCCTGATTCTTTTTTTAGAACCTTGAATTCCGCTTTCTCTTGTCTGCAGACCTGCCCTCCCTGCTCTTCTCTCTCCCCTGAGAGAGGCGGCAGGCCGGGCACAGTGGCTCATGCCTGTAATCCCAGCACTTTGGGAGGCCGAGGCAGGCAGATCACCTGAGGTCAGGAGTTTGAGACCAGCCTGGCCAACATGGGGAAATCCCGTTTCTACTAAAAACACAAAAAATTAGCTGGGCATGGTGGTGCATGTAATCTCAGCTATCTGGGAGGCTGAGGCAGGAGAATTGCTTGAACCTGGAGGTGAAGGTTGCAGTGAGCTGAGATGGTGCTACTGCACTCCAGCCTGGGTAACAAGAGCAAAACTCCTTCTCGGAAGGAAAAAAAAAAAAAAAAAAACGCCCTGAGCTGAGCTCCCACACCACCCTTCCCCCCACCAGAAAATGGGGGAAAGGGTTAGGAACCATGACTTGAGAGGAAGATGCAGGTTCTAGAATGTTTAATAAGTGGCCATCAAACTGTTCACAAAGTCCTGATAGTCATCTCTAGGAAGTGCTAGCAAGAGCACACAGACAAGGGAAAAAAGGAAAGGGCAGCCAAATTGGAATGCCTAAAGACTCCACCAAAAACTATTAGAACAGATACATTCAGTTAAGTTACAGAATAAAAAATCAGCCTACAAAAATTGGTAGCATTTCTATGCACCAACAGCAAACAATCTGAAAAAGAAATCAAGAAAATAACTCCATTTGCAATAGCTACAAATAAAATAAAATACCTAGGAATAAAAGTAACCAAACAAGTGAACAATCTCTACAATGAAAGCTATAAAACGTTGCTGCAAGAAATTGAAGAGGACACAAGAAATAAAAAGATATTCCATGTTCGGGGATTGGAAGAATCAATATTATTTCTTCCGCCCTTCCCTCTGCCCTAGACCAAGGCTGTCTGATGGAGACAGGTCCACACTACCCAAAGAAATATATAGATTCAATGTTATCCCTATCAAATTACCAATGACATTCTTCAAAGAAGGAGAAAAAATAATCGTCAAATTTATATGGAACCATAAAAGACATAGAGCAGCCAAAGCTATTCTAAGCAAAAAGAACAAAGCTGGATGAATCACATTATCTGACTTCAAATTATACCACAGAGCTACAGTAACCAAAACAGCATGGCACTAGCATAAAAACAGGCACACTGACCAATGAACCAGAATAGGGAACCCGGAAACAAATCTACTTACCTACAGTGAACTCATTTGCAACAAAGGTGCCAAGAGCATACCTTTGGGGAAAGGAGGAGAATGTTTTCAATAAATGGTGCTGGGAAAACTGGATATCCATATGCAGAAGAATGAAACTAGACCTCCATCTCTCTTCATATACAAAAATCAAATCCAAATGGATTAAAGACTTAAATCTGAGACCTCAAACTATGAAACTACTAGAAGGCAAAATTGGGGGAAACTCGTTAGGACATGGAACTGGGCAAAAATTTATTGAGCAACACCCCACAAGTACAGGCAACCAAAGCAGAAATGACAGATGGGATGACATCAAGTTAAAAGGCTTCTGCACAGCAAAGGATACAATCAGCAAAGTGAAGAGTCAACCCACAGAATGGGAGAAAACATTTTCAAGCTAGCTATCTGACGAGGGATTAATAACCAGAATAGATAAGGAGCTCAAACATCTTCATAGGAAAAAAATATAACAAACCCATGAAAAATCAGAACAATCTAAATAGACAGTTCTCAAAAGAAAACATGCAAATGGCAGCCAGGTCTATGAAAAGGTGCTCTACATCATTGATCATCAGAGAAATGCACATCAAACCTGCAATGAGTTGTCTCATCTCAGTTAAAATGGCTTTTGTCTAAAAGATAGGCAATCATGAATACTGGTGAGCATGTGGAGAAAAGGGGACCCTTGTAACACTGTTGGTGGGACTGTAAATTAGTACAACCACTGTAAAGAACAGTTTGGAGATTCCTCAAAGCACTAAAAATAGAGTTTTGTCTTTTGTCAAATTTATACAGAACCACAAAAGACACAGAGCAGCCAAAGCTATTCTAAGCAAAAAGAACGAAGCTGGACGAATCACATTATCTGACTTCAAATTATATCACAGAGCTACAGTAACCAAAACAGCATGGCACTAGCATAAAAACAGGCACACTGACCAATGAACCAGAATAGGGAACCTGGTTCTAAAAATAGAACTACCATATGATCCAGCAATCCCACTGCTGAGTATGCACCCAGAAGAAAGGACATTGGTATCTGGAAGAGACATCTGCACCCCAACGTTTGTTCCCGCACTGTCCACAATACCCAGGGTTTGGAATCAACCTAAGTACCCATCAACAGATGACTGAATAAAGAAAATGTGGTACATATATGCAATGGAGTATTATTCAGCCATGAAAAAGAGTGAGATCCTATCTTTGCAACAACATGTTCGAAACTGGAGGCCATTATATTAAATGAAACGAACCAGGCACAGAAAGACAAACTTCACATGTGCTCACTTATTTTTGGGAGCTAAAAATTAAAACAGTTGAAATCATAGAGATGGGAAGGGCAATGGGGGCGAGGGGGAGTGAAGATGCTTGTCTCGTACAAAAATAGAGTTAGAATGAATAAGATCTAGTATCTGACAGCAGAGCAGGGTGACTTTAGTCAACAATAATTTATTGTACATTTAAAAATAACTAAAAGCATAATTGGATTGTTTGTAACAAAAAGAAAAGATAAATGCTTGAGGTGATGGATACTCCATTTGCCCTGATGTGATTATTACACATTGTATTCCTGTATCAAAATAGCTCTTGTAGCTCATGAATATAGACATTTACCACATACCCATGAAATCAAAAATTAAAAAAAAAAAAAACCAGTCATCTCTGAATGCTAAATGGAGTAAGGGGCTTCCTGGAAGGCAGGGCGAAAAGGGAATCTCCAAAGGATGGTGTGTTGCAGGCTGGGAGGAGGGTGAGGCGCTGGGGTCACCTAGAGGGACGGGCTTGTGTGAAGCCTACGTGTTAGTGGGTATGTGTGTGACCGGATGGCGGTGCCAGAAGTGTGGGGTGGCCTGTGGGAGTTGGTGTGGGGGTGATGTAGGAGGGGAGAGAGGGAGGGTCTAGGTTCCCTTGGCTTCTGTGTGCAGCTAGGCCCCTATTTGAGAGTGAGTGTGTGTGCCTGTGTGTGTGTGTGTGTGTGTGTGTGTGCGCGCTCGCGCGCATGTGTGCCGCCCCCAGCGTAGGAGGCAGATCTTTATCTTGGCCCGGGGTGCTTGAGGAGTTTCAAGCTTTCTCATAAGCCTCATCTCTCTGCCTCTCCACCTCAGGCCTTGCCCCTCTATTCTCTGCACAGGAAGTGGGCTGGCCCTGGGCTTTTATAGCTGCAGCCTTCTCCCGGGCCAGAGCTGAGCAGGGCCCTGGGGAGATGGCCTCGGTCCCAGCAGCGGGGAGGACTGGAGAGCACGCGCTGCCACCGCCCCATGTCTCAGCCAGGTGATGCCCCCTCCTCCCTCCCGGCCCCTGTGGACCAGCCAGGGGGCTGGGAGTGAAGGTCACAGAGAGACTTTCAGCTCAGACTCAGTTCACCCAGTGGTTTCTGCCTGAACTCCCATCCCCCAACTTTATCTTAGAATTCCCCTGGGGAAGGAGTGGGGCCGGCTCTCAGGGTTCCTGGCTGGAGAAAAAACAAGTCCCCAGTCCCAGGTCACCCCTCCTTCCCAATCCACCCAGGGGAGGCTAGGGACTGCTATGGCATGAGGGGCTTCCCTGGGCCCTGTGTGCTGGGCCTCCAGCCTGGAGAGGTGGAGGAGCGGTGGGTGGATAGCCTGGGTGCCCTGAGAGGGTGCCAAGTACGGGGTGGGACAGGCGGGAGCCCCTCCTGCTCTCTGGAGTGGGGCCCGTATACTGGGAGAGGCCTCTCTGTGTTGAGTGCTTATCAGGAGGCTTGTGGAGTGAGTGGGGAGGGGAGGGTCCCCTTGGAGAGCCTGCTGTGAAATGAAGTGTGCTGCGTGGCTTCCGTGAGCCCCAGGCTGGAGGCAGAGTCCTGAGTTTGAGTCTGGGTTTGTCCCTTCCTCGGCTGCATGAGTGGAAAGGTCAGTAGCATCTCCAGGCACTGGGGATGGGACCCCGTCTTTGGGGCTGCCTCAAGCTCATGCTGTCTCCTCTCCTGGGGGCCGAAGCCTCCCACCCTTAACTGTGTTTGTAGTATCTCGGGGGACAGGGGTGTGGAGTGAGGGACTGAGCCATCCTCAAGGTCCCCTTCCTTCCTTCACAGCCAGGATCCCGCACCCAGCTGGGAAAGCCCCTGAAGTTCAATAGCAAGAGACAAACACAGTGTATGGGGCAGTGGGGTGGCAGGTGGAGGGGGCCAGAGGGGACGAGGGGACATGCGCCCCATCGAGTTCAGAGGTCAGGCGGGACGCACCACGGGCTCCCGAGCTTTACCACCCTGTCCAAGCCACCACGTACGCCTGATGGCAGCAAGGGCTCCAGACTGCATTGACCAGGTTCAAATCCCAGCTCTGCGCCCTTCTTGCCTGGGCGAGAGGCTGACCTGTGCCTCAGTCTTCTCATCTGGGAAAAAGGAGGAACACTGGAGCCTCCACATGGGGCTGCTGGGGGAGCTAAATGCTGAACTACCCCTGAGAGCTCAGGACAGAGATGGAGCGGGCACTAGTCCCTGTCCGCAGCAGCATCTCGCTGGCAATCAGATGGTGGGGTCAGCCACTCCGGGCTTCAGTTCTGGCATGGATCAAATTGGGAGGGGGAGGTGAGACCCACCTTGCAGGGTTGTGGTGAGGACATCGGCGTCCGTGGGTGTGACCAGTTTTGAGTCATGAGAGACAGGGCACGTGTGGCTGTGCCTGAGGACCTGGCGAGGGAGCTCTGGACTTGAGGCCCTGTGCTCCACTTGCTGTCACATGAGGCTGGGCTTCTCCTCGCAGTGCGACCTTGAGTGGGTTCCTTGGCCTCCCTGAGGCTCAGCTTCCCCTTTGCAGAATGAGGGTGCAGCCTCAGTGACTGCCAGGCACCCCCTCAGCTCTGAGCCCCTCTGGCACCCCCGCACTGTCCTTCCCTGGACTTTGCTCTGTCTGTGCATGGCTGCAGCCCAGGCAGCGGGAAGCAGACTGCAGAGGCACTTTCTCTGCTTGCCTGGCTGCCTCGAGGCTGGACCTGTGGTTTGTCCCTCATCTTCCTTTGACCTTGTGCCCCTTTGTCCCCCACCACCTTCCTCCCACCCTGGGGCTCTCCGAAGGTCCTGTCCTGGGCATGGGGTCATCCTGAGGCTGGGCCCTACCGGGGGCAATCAGGGGGACCCCCACACAAAACACTGGTGGTGCCCTTGCCTGAGGGCCAGGCTGGCGTGATTAAGCATGAAGGGGCACAGGGGCTGTGGGAGTCCGTCCCCTGGTTGGGCTCTTAGGGGCTGTGGGAGTCCCCTGGTTGGGCTCTGCACTCTTTGGGGTCCCAGCCTTGTGCCCTCTGCTACTGGGGGATCCCAAGAAAGAGGTGAGCAGCCTCCACCCTGGGGAGATCATGCTCCCATGGAGACGATGGGCCAGGCCAGGGCGAGCCCATGGTACCCAGGACATGCACCTGCCAGTCTGTCTGTGCCCTGCTGGGCCCTGACTCCCAGGGCAGGGAGGGTGGCAGCCTTACCTTTGGGACCAGTGTCTGGCAGGGTGGGACAGCATGAGGGGGTGAGCCTGGAATCCCTGCTCTGCCTCTTGCTATGTATGTGATCCTGGGCAAGTTAGGGGCTTGGAGTCTTAGCTTCCTCATCTGTGCAATGGGATAATAAAGGCATTGGGCAGCTTATGTGAGGCTGTTGGGCATATGTGAGGCACTTGGCCCCAGGCCTGGCACAGAGTAAGTGCTCAGTGCGTATGACGAGTATTAGTAGGTCACCAGTGTGTTTACTGTTGTGTGAGCTGTTGTGGTGGGAAGATACATACGGGGAGTTCCCGGGGGGAGAATCCCTGCCTGGGAGGTGGGCAGTCTGCCCTGGCTCAGATTCCGGAAGGGCATCTTATCCACTGCATGACCTTAGGCAATGTATTTCACCTCCATATGCCTCAGTTTCCTCATTGGAAAATGGAGATGATAAGAGTATCGCCACCAGAGGCCCTTATTGCAGCATTTAAAGAGATTTCAGTGGAGTCTGGCATACAGCAACCTGTCAGCCGATGGTTTTGGTGTGGTGAAGGGGGTGGCAAGCAGCGTGCAGGTGGGTTCTGATCCCAGCTCTGTGCTGGGCTCCTGATGTGACTGTTAGCAAGTCTGTTCCACTTCTGGACCTCAGTGTCCCCAAATATAGAACAAGGGACTGGGCTTGCTCAGAGAGCCTTTGCAGCTCTGACAATGTGTGGGCCTCGGACTCTCATTCCTGTGACATCTGCCTTAGGAGATGGAACCCATGGCTCTTGGGACCAGGGCGCATGTCCCTGCTCCACGCTGGCTACGACGTAAGCCGTGAGACAACCCAGGGCCACCCAAAGCGCTCTGCTTTTTTTTTTTTTGCAGTACTGAGGCCTCTGACCACACGCATTCATTTTACTGCATTTATTGAGCACCAACTGTGTACCAGGCCCTGTGCCCAGCAGTTCCTGGAGTGAGTGCCCTGCTGAGCCAACCCCTGGCCAATGCTGCCCTGCTGCTGCCAGCCTAGAGAAAGGAACAAGGCGCTCAGAGGGGCAAGACCTCATCCTCCATTGTGGAAATCAGGGAGGGCTTTGTGGGAAAAGGCATGAAGTGCTGTTTGAAATGGGTTTGAAGGATGGCAGGATCTGTAGGGGACCCAGGGAAAGGATACACTTGGGAAGGGCCTTTGGAGGACGAGCGTCGTTCTCCTGGCCACCTGGAGCCACTGGCTTTTGCAGGCGGGTAGGTGCAGTGTGTGTGTGCTTCTGCTTGGGCACCTGCCCCTGATTCTGTGAGGGCAGAGCCTGGAAGGGTTCGCTGATCTCGTCCCGGTCCCAGAAAGCCTCGAAAGCAGGAATTTGGGCTTTGGTTGCAACAGGGCCACTGCGGGTTTCTGGGCAGGGAGGCGGGTAGTTGGGCTTCAGGGAAGGCAGGTGACAGCCTGCTGATGGGGTGGTGCCATCACAGGGCTGGCCCGGTGAGGGTGAGGAAGAGACAGCAAGTTATCATTGGACTGTCCTCTTGTATATGGAGTGTCCTGGCTGGCTAGGTACGAGGACAAAGGTTCCCTGGAACAGGAAGGGTACAATTGTTCCAGAACTGAAAGTCAGACCGGAGAAGAGCTGGGGATGAGCTGGCTTTTTGCTGGGCACAGGAGCATCCCCTGTGAGGGGGTCCTGCAGACCATCGGGAGAGACGGAGGGGCTTGGGGCTGAGCTAGAGAAAGACCTTGGAAGCTGAGGGCTGAGGCCATTGAGAGACTGGGAGAGAGAAGAGAAGGGGAGTGAGAGCTCGAGGTAGGAGCCGCTGCAGAGGGAAGAGCAGGAGGCAGCAGAGCCCAGAGCCGAGGGGCCTTGGGAGCTCTCAGGATGAGAGAGCTCCTCCCCAGTTCTCCACTCATCTGCCCCTTTCCCCTCTGTCCCCGCCCCTCTGACTTGGGCCACCCTCGTCTTTCCCTGGAAGCCCCCCCCCCATCTCCCTGCCCCCCCCCCTTTGCCTGCTCCAACCAACTCTCCTGGCAGCAGTCCCCTCGCCTTCCCGAAGTGATGGAGTGCCTACTTTCATTCCCCTCCACACACCCAGCCCCTGCAGGGGGTGGGAGCAGCCACATTTCTTGGTTGGCCGTTTCCCCTGCGACAGTGGTGGTCGCCTCACCTGTGTGCTGAACGGAGCTTCCACGGTGGGCTAGGGGTTCCCTGAGAAGAGGCGCCGGCAGACACTGTTTCTTATTGGGCCTCAAATATGGGGGCCCCGGGAGGGGAGTCTGGGAGTCTCCTTGGCAGGAGAGCAGCATGTTGGCTGAAGCAGGAAGGTGGTTCCCCAGGCACCAAGGGCCATGGCGGCAGGCACTCCCGGGTGCAGATCCTGGATAATAGGAACAGGGAAGGTGACCTGGACTGATGCCTGTAAAGGCACCGGCCACCGGCCGCAGTGGCTCACGCCTGTAATCCCAGCACTTTGGGAGGCCGAGGCAGACGAATCACCTGAGGTTGGGAGTTCATAGACCAGCCTGACCAACATGGAGAAACCCTGTTTCTACCAAAAGTACAAAATTAGCCAGGGTGGTGGCAGGCACCTGTAATCCCACCTACTCAGGAGGCTGAGACAGGAGAATTGCTTGAACCTGGGAGGCGGAGGTTGTGGTGAGCTGAGATCGCACCATTGCACTCCAGCCTGGGCAACAAGAGTGAAACTCCGTCTCAATTAAAAACAAAACAAAACAAAACAAAAAGAGAAAGAAAAGAAAAAGCACCAGCCAGGGTCCGGTCTGTAATAGACACTCTGGGAAGCTTAGAGATTTCATGTCTCTTTCCTCCCTGGGGAATAACCTGGGTGATCAACCTGGTCTTGTGGTCTTGCCTCCAGGGAGCTTCCATGTAGCTCCCCTACCTAGGAGAGTACAAATGCGTACAAGGTCCTCCATAGAGGCTAGTGCCGCTGCGGCCCTCCGTACCTCAGTTTCCCCTGTTCTCTAGGGCTCCTCAGTCTTCAGGTCAGAGCTCTTATCTGCTTTTCCGCTTCTCCGAGTTCACGTCCCGATGCCTTCACACCATGGCCTCCACTCCCTTGGGGGAGAGCAAGGGGAAGAAGCAGGCGCTAGCCTCGGAGCCCTCTGGAAGCCCCTCTGCCTGCTGACTTTAGCTCGCTCTGTTTTTATTCCATCACTTGCTTGTTCAAGAATTTTTTTTTTTTGCCAGATGCCTACTATGTGCTGGGCGCTGTTCTAGGAATTGCTGACCTCGCAATGAACAAAACACAAAAATCCCTGTCCTCCGTGTGCTTATGTGCCTCTCTGTGTGTTTGTGAAGAGAGACAGAGGAAGACATAAATCAGTCAATAAACAACAAATAAATAGTGCCATGATGAAAATGTGGGGGTATGGTGAGTAGGGTGCTTCTTCACGCAGTCTAGTCAAGGAAGGCCTCTTGGAGGAGGCGGCAATGGAGCAGAAACTTGAAGGAAGGCTGTGAGCATGCGTGGGGCAGTGGGACGAGCAGGTACAAAGGCTCTGGGGCTGGACTGAGCTGGCACAGGGCAGTGCAGACCACGAATACTGAGGGGGCGGCCCAGCCTGCCTCTGGGGACAGCAAGGCCTGGGGTGTGTATTTACGTGGGCTCTCTCTCCCTCCTCTCCCCCAGGCCTTCCTTCCTCGGCTCCACCCTGTGGATGTAATGGCCGCCCCTGCTCTGTCCTGGTGTCTGCCCCTCCTCGCCCTCCTCCTGTCCCTGGCGACCCCTTGGGCATCCGCAGCGGTGAATGGTAAGGAGCCTGGCATCTGGACAGCTGTGCTTTCCCTAGGGGAGGTGGCTAAGGCCCTGCTGGAGCCTCTTCCCAGAAGGAAAGGAGGGAGAGGTGATGGGGCCACCTCCTGCCTCACCCTCTGTCCTGGACCCCTGCCCTGACACGTGTGCCCGAATGTAGACACGCACGCACGCGCGCACACACACACACACACACACACACACACGCCTCTCCAAGCCACAGGCACGTGCTGCTTTCTGTCCCTGCCCTGCCTTAGCTTGCCTATGGGAACTTGCAGGCTCTGGGGCTCCATTTCCTCTTCTCTAAAGTGGGCCCACGAGTTCCTTCTCCGCTAGTCAGAGTTACCCGCCTCCTCCTCCGGCAGATGTGGGGGCCAGGTACAGGGGCAGTGGGCATGCCTTGGGGGGCCATGGGCACTGCAGTCAGCACTCACACCTCCTCTTGCCCAACAGGCACCTCCCAGCTCACATGCTTCTACAACTCGAGAGCCAACATCTCCTGTGTCTGGAGCCAAGCCGAGGCTCTGCAGGACACCCCCTGCCAAGTCCAGGCCAGGCCGGACAAACGGTGAGCGTATCCTCCTGGCCGCACTGCGGAATCTTAGGATGGTGGGAGCTCAGAGTCTGGATCCTATGCATCGGACTCCAAGGAGTCCACATTTACAGGATCTTGCATTAATAGGACCCACAGACACTTTGAATCACAGGAGGTGGGACCCAGGCCCGGAATCAAGGGATCGTTTAAGAGACTTTGGGAGTCAGCTATTTAGACTTCTAGTACCTGGGTGGAGTCCAGGCTGCAGTGGAGGGGCTGGGGATGAACTAGACAGGGAGGTTTGGGGACACTGAGCTACAAGCCTGCTATGCCAAGGCTGGGCTCCACTCCGGAGGCAAGTGGAGAGGAAGTGGGGAGAAACGGGGTCCCCCAAGCATTTTGGGTAATCTCAGATTTTGAGAGACCCTGTGGGCAGCCGTGGGGACAGGGAACCTGGGAATGGCTGGGGTGCCTGGGGGCTGGGGGGACAGATGTCACTGTGATATAAACATCCAGGTGGCCGGTGAGGGACTGACCCCAGATAGGCTTGATAGGGTCAAGGAGAAGAGGAAGGCCACAGAGAGCGGCCTGGGCCCAGGTGGATCCCGTGGGGTGTGGGGTGGGGAAATCGGGAAGGGAGACAGAGGGCCAGGGTGGGTTAGGGTCCTGGCATCTGGGTGAGTGGTGACTCCACAGGGTTCTGAAGGCCTAATTAAGGAGCTGAGCCTCAGGGAGCTTCGGAGGGCTCTGGGTGGCGAGGACCGCCTGTGCTGATCTGGTTTGTTTCCAGATGACTGCAGGTGCCGTGGGACCAGGCTGGGGTGAGGGGCAGGACAGGCTCCTGTGCGGGAGGAATACTGGGAGTCAGAGAGGGAGGCAGTGCCCCTCATGGAGGTTGGCACAGGGGCCCCAGGCCGGTCTTGCTGCCTGGAGCCATCCTGGCAGCAGAGAGATCTGAGAAGGTCGCTTGGGCCAGCTCCGTGGGTCCTTCCTGTTCTTCTAAGGAGGTGCTTTTGCCTTGAAAGGCCGTGGAACCAAACCTGTGAGCTGCTCCCTGTGAGCCAGGCATCCCGGGCCTGCAGCCTCATCCTTGGACCCCCCGATGTGAGTAGACCACCCAGGGAGAGGGTACAGGGAGAGGGTAGCCTCCCAGCTCCAGGCTGCAGTCTCAGGGTGGGCCTGATGCAGGGGAGGAGCTTGGGCCCAATGGCCGGGGCTGAGGCCAAGCAGAACGCCCAGCACAGAGGAGGAGGTGGAGAAAAACACGTGACACCCCAAAGCGTGGCCTCAGGGCTGCCCCGGGGCCAAGGGAACCTTCACCTGTGAGGCATCCGCCACTCTGCTTCTGCTCCTGCTGTCTCCCCAGCGCTTTGTGGGTCCTATGACACTTGTGTTCCTTATCAAGTAAGATGGTCCCCGGTAACTAATAATGACCACACCTGCTCTTCCCGGAGTCTCGGCGGCGCAGCGCAGTGTGGGGGTAAAGGCTGCATACTCAGGAGCTGGATGCTCCAGCCCTGACTCCCCCTTACACCCGCTGAGTGACACTGGGCAGCCCCTGTGCCCCACTTTCCCTTTCTGTAGAATGGGCATTATAATAGTACCTACTTGCTTGGGTCAAGGCCCAACAAAGGCTTTGTTGTTCAGGACCTCCCCAGCATGAAGGTGGGACCTCACCGGGGACCCTCCCCCTTCTGCCCAGGCTGCTTGGGCCAGGGGCACCTGCAGGCCAGTGCCAAGCTGTCCCCAGTGCCCCCTTGCCTTCTCAAAGTCCGGGGGGTAGAGGGGGCCGAGGCAGCCGGGGCCAGTGAGTCAGCGCTGCCCCGAGCTTGCGCATGTCTGGCCTGGCTGTGGCAGCGCCTGGGCTTGGCCTTGCTCTGAGATTGGAGTGGGCATGGGAGCAGGGAGAGGCCAGACAGTGGGAGCAGATGCCCCCAAGCCTGTGGGGGCAGCGAGGGTCCTCTTGGGGACCCCGAGAGCACAGAGATGCCTGGGTCCAGGCTTGGGTGCCACAGCTGCACCAGGGGAGCTCCTGGCTACTTTGGAAAGGGCAGGGGTCCTTCTTGTCCCCAACTTGCACTGGATCCATGGAGCGTGCAGCCCCGGCTGTGCCTCCGGGATGGGATCGGGCGCCAGAAGCAGGGAAGAGACCAGACAGTGGGAGCAGACACCTCTGAGCCTGCAGAGGCAGGGGGCATCTTCCCAGCCCCTGAGAGTGCAGGGACGCCTGGGTCCACAGCCACAACCTGGGCGGCTGCAGCTGTGCCAGGAGCGCAGGTCTCCTGACTACTCCCTGCTTGCAAGAGCACTTGGGTTTCTACCCGGGACCCTGAGAGTGCAGGGACACTTGACTCTGCAGCTGCGACTTGGGGGGATGCAGCCGCACCGGGGAGAGTGGGGGCTCCTGCCTGATTGCAGCCCCCAAGAGCACCAGGAGGTCGGGGTCCACAGCCAAGACTTAGGCAGCTGCAGCTGCGGCCGGGAGGGCAGGGCTCCTACCTGCTCCATGGAGCGGGAAGCCCCAGCTACACCTCCCTGCTGCAGCCAGTGTTTTAGCAGCAGTCACTCCAGAGAGGCAGCTGCTGCCATCACCTGCAACCCCATGGGGTTGCAGCACTGTCCCCTTCTTACCAATGAAGACACAGGCTCAGAGAGGTATGGTCCCTGCCCAGGGTCACACAGCCAGGAAGTACAGAGCTGGGATCGAACCCAGGCCTGCGGGCTCTGGGCTTGGGCTTTTGACCATTGCATTAGGCTGCCTCCTCTTGCTTCTTTCTCAATACCTGGCCATGTCTGTGTTGGTGTACATCAAATTATTGTCGGTCAAAGCCTCTTGGGCAGCAGCGGGCTCTGAGGACACCCAGACCACATCTTCTACCACCATCGGGTTATATATATTCTGGAGGGGCAGGAGAGTGTGGAGATGGAGTCCCACAGTGGAGCTGATAAACTCACAGCCTCTGGAACCCGATGCTGTGTCCGGGCAGGGAGCTCTGTAGGTGGCCTGTTTCTGATCCTGGCTCCACTATTTCTTAGCTGTGTGATCTCAGGCAAGTCCCTAAGCCTCTCTGTGCTTCAGTCTTCTCAGCTATAGGATGGAAATAGTAACAGTACCTGTGCCCAAGGGTGTTGAGAGAATTAAATGAGATGATATATGTAAAGTGCTCTAAAGAGCACCTGGCACAGTCTGAGTGCTAAGGGGAATGTATGATTGGCAATATTTTTACAATGAAACTAGGAATAATGATGAGACTGTATTATCTGGGAAAATCCAGCCCCCAGAGCAGGTATAAGAAGGCTAGGACAGGATCTGTGGGGTGGAGAGGAACTGGCCAGTTTGGGGAATTCTAATGACCGGGTTTAAGGTTTGTTCATCGGGGGTCTTAACGCAGGTCAGAGGGACTGTGCCCACGGTCCTGGCCCTGAAATCGGCATCCTGGACCTCAGATCCGAACAGGCCTGCACGAATGCTTCTCAGATCCAGGCCTCTGGTCCAGATGTGGCTGTGGACCCAGGCGTCCCTGCACTCTCAGGCTCTGGGAAGATCCCCCCTGCCTCTGCAGGCTCGGAGGTGTCTGCTCCCATTGCCTGGACTCTTCCTTGCTTCTGGCACCCGATCCGATCCTGGAGACAGAGCCAGGCCTGCGTGATCGATGGATCCTGCACTAGACCTCCCCTAAGCCGCTCACTCGGCAGCCCTCTGTCAAGTGTGACGGGCCAGGACTCGGAGACGCAGTCATGCTGCAGGACACAGAGGGCCTGGGTTTAAACCTGGGCTCCCCTGCTGTCCAGCTGCATGACCTCAGGCAGGTCCCTTGACCAGCCCAAGCCTCAGGCTTCCCAGCCACACCGTGGGATGGATGCTGTGTGCGTTGAGGGGCTGGGGCATCTGAGCAGCGCCTGCTCACAGGAGATGCTCAATACCTGGCCGTTTCCTTCCAGAAAATTCAAATCGTTGGGATGGGGAGAGGTGGGGAAGGAGAGGGCCTTTCACACTCAAAAATGTTAAATAGGTACAATTCCAGACGTGTACCTTTGTGGTGACTTACCAGCTTGCACGCCTCCTGTGACAGGGAGCTCACTCCCTCTCAAGGTAGTTGGAGGTACCTCTCAAGGTAGCTCAAGACCTAACCTGATCATTTTAGATCAGGCTTTGGTAAACTACCTTGACCCACGGGCTACATCCAGCCCACTGCCTGTGTTTATAAATAAAGTTTTATTGGAACACGGCCCTGCTATTCATTTAGATGTTGTCTGTGTCTGCTTCACACTACAGTGGTAGAGTTGAGTCATCGTGACAGAGACCATGTGGCCTGTAAAGCCAAAAATAGTTGCTATATATGGCCTTTTATAGAAAACGTTTGCTGCCTCTGCCTTGGGTGGCGGGGTATGTGGAGAAGCTCCCGTCCTCCCCAGGCTATCCTGGTGGCCTCCCCTTCCCCCACCCCCAGCTGCCAGAAGCTTCACCTCTGCTCTCCTTCCCCTGCAGTCTCAGAAATTGACCTCAGCGGACATTGTCAACCTGAAGGTGATGTGCCGTGAAGGGGCGCGATGGAGGATGATGACCACTCAGGACTTCGAACCCTTTGAGAACTGTGAGTGAGGAAGCCAGGGTGGGGCTGGGGCAGGGCTGGCCACCCCCTTTCTCCCGCCTCCTCTGGGATCCTCCCTGCTCCAGCCTCTCTCCCCTGCAGCTTCCACACCTACATCTGTCCACCTCACTGCCCACTGTTCTCAGGATGAAGTCCTGGCTCCTTACCCTGGCATTCAAGGCTGCTCAGGCTCCAGCCCTGGGCCTCCTCCCTGGCACTCCCCCTCTTTCAGCCTGTATTTCTGCTACAACTAAAGGCCTGTCCTCCACACCCACCTTGCCTACCCATGCCTCTGAGCCCTTGCACATGCCAGTCCCACTGCCTGGAAGGCTCTTACACCTGGAAAATTCCCACTCATGCTTCAAGGCTTAGTCGAGGGCCACTTCCTCCAGGAGGCCTTCCTAGACTCCCCTAGCTCTTTGTACATCCTCTTTCAGGGACTGTCTGTCTCGGGTTGTCACTGCCTGATTGTAGGTCTGTCTCTTTCACTGGGCTGTGAGCACCCTGAGGGCAGAGTCTCTGCCACCCCTGTGTCTCCTTGCCAGGCACCCAGCGCTAGGTCTCGTCAGGACAGTGCTTTGGGAAGGTTTGTTGAATGCCCGAGTGCCTGCCTGCTGGCCTTGGGGGCCATATCCAGGGAAGCAGTGGGGTAGAAAGAGAGTCAGGCCTGAACTGGATGCGATCTGACTGGCAGACCGTCAGACCTGTCTGAGCCTGAGTTTTGGGGAGAATCGGAGACACCTACCCCAGAGGCTTATAAGGCATTTTTGAAAAAGACACAGAAACTGCTTACCACGTAGTCAGCACTCAACATCTGCTTATCACTTACGTGGTTCTACAGATCTCAGAAGTATAGAAACTGAGACTCACTTAACTTCAGAATCACACAGTGTTATAATCCTCACATTTCAAATAAGTGAGATGATCCAGGTAAAGCTCTCAGGTCACTTCTAAGTGCAGAGAAAAGCTGCCGTGAGCCGTTCATTCAGCAGATACTGAATCAAATACCAGGTAATATTCCAGGTGCCAAGGACACAGCAGACAACCAAGTCCCTGCCCTCAAGGAGCTCCCAGTCTGCTGGGGGAGACGGAAAGTGAATAAAGAAACCAAACCATCTATTTCGTAGGGCAGGTGATAATAAATGAACACTGGGAGTAAAGATTCAGCAGGCAAACGGGATGCCGAGCTGGGGTGCTCAGGGAGGGCTCCTCTGCAGGGGACCATTGAGAGGGTCCTGGAGGCAGGGAGGGAGCAGCCCCGGGGCTCTGGGCATGGGGGTGGTAGGACATGCCAGGAGGGGGGAGTGGCAGGTGCCAGGCTCGAGGTGGGGGTCATGCCTGGCGGCTCTTCCTTCCCCACTCTTGTCTCCAGTTCGTCTGATGGCCCCCATCTCCCTCCGAGTCGTCTACATGGGGACCCACGAATGCAACATAAGCTGGGAAATCTCCCAAGCCTCCCACTACTTCGAAAGAAAACTGGAGTCAGAGGCCCGGATGCTGTCCCCAGGCCGCACCTGGGAGGTGAGAATGTGGCCCAGTCCCCGGCTGCTCTGATTCCTCCTTCCTGTCCTGGTCCATGTCCTGTCCCTTTGTCATTTCGGCGAGATCCCATCAGCCTCAGGTGGACGGACGGTGAGTGACAGTCCAGTCCTTTGCTCTTTCTGCCCTGCCTGGGGCGGCCTCCCCTCCTTCCACGTCCCCTTATCTAGCCCCCTTAGCCCTGGGCATCCAGCTGGCAGCAGTTTCCAGGCTGACACCAGGGAAAGATTCAGACACCCAGGAGGCAGGCAGCTGCCCAGCCCTGTGGGCTTTCAGAGGCCTGGGAACCACCCTCCATGCGTCAAAGCCCATCTGCTCCAGGTCCACGGGGGTCTGTTGCTTATGCATTCACCTTATCCTCGAGTCTTTATTGACTCAATTGCTCACTCAACAAATATTTGCTGAGCACCTACTATGCGCTGGATGATGGGAGAGAGCAGAGGGTGAACCCAGCAAACTTCTGCTCTCAGAAATCTCACGCTGAGGCGGGGCAGGCAGGCAGTCAGCAGCCTCATCAACAGGCTCTGGGACGGTGACTGTATGGGGTAGTGACAAGTTCCATCAGAAAACCAAGTGGGGCAAGGTATTTGAGAGTGACGGGCACAGGCTATTTGAGACTCAGGCGACCAGGGAAGGCCCCTCTGACACCGGGGGATCCAGAAGAGCTGGCCTGCAAAGATCTGGGGAGAGTTTGCAAACACGAGGACCTGCCCCGCAAAGACAGGATGGTGCTGTGTGTCTGGGGAGCGACACAGTGTGGTAGGGCTGTGAGGAGGTGCCCTGCTGTCTGGTCCTCTGCAGAACAGACTGCAACAGGGCATGGGTAGAAATCAGAGAGCAGCTGTAGGCATGGGAGAGGGAGGCCGCTCAGGCCTGGGTGAGTGCAGCTGGGAGAGAAGTGGATGGTTCTGGAATGGCTCCGGGGTGGAACCAGGCTCTGGGGTTGGAACCGGGTTCTGGGGTTGGAACGAGACTCTGGAGGTAGAACCGGGTTCTGGGGGTGGAACGGGGCCCTGGGGGTGGAACCGGGTTCTGGGGGTGGAACGGGGCCCTGGGGGTGGAACCGGGTTCTGGGGGTGGCACCGGGTTCTGGGGGTGGAACGGGGCCCTTGGGGTGGAACCAGGTTCTTGGGGTGGAACGAGACTCTGGAGGTAGAACCAGGTTCTGGGGGGTGGAACGGGGCCCTGGGGGTGGAACCGGGTTCGGGGGGTGGAACCGGGTTCTGGGGGTGGAACGGGGCCCTGGGGGTGGAACCAGGTTCTGGGGGGTGGAACGGGGCCCTGGGGGTGGAACCGGGTTCGGGGGGTGGAACCGGGTTCTGGGGGTGGAACAGGGCCCTGGGAGTGGAACCGGGTTCTGGGGGTGGCACCGGGTTCTGGGGGTGGAACTGGGCCCTGGGGGTGGAACCAGCTGATCAGCTTGACGCTCGGGCTTTAGGGGATGAACCTGGGGTTTGAGGCTCCAGCAACTGGGTAGTGAGGGGGCTTTGGGTGGGAAGGGAGTGGGGTGCAGCTGGCAGGGGGCAAGGAGGGTGCTTCGGTGCCCAGCCTTCTGGCCCTGCCATGGGAGGTGAGGTGGGCACTGACAGTCCTGTCTCTGCCCCAGGAGGCCTCCCTGCTGACCCTCAAGCAACAGCAGGAATGGATCGTCCTGGAGATGCTCACCCCAGACACCCACTATGAGCTTCAGGTGCGAGTCAGGCCTCTACGAGGCAAGTACACGACCTGGAGCCCCTGGAGCCAGCCCGTGACCTTCCGGACGAGGCCTGCAGGTACTGGCGGGCAGCAAGGGTGGGAGGGGGCTCAGGCAGGAGATGTAGGGCTGAGGGTCCCACAGGGTTGTCGGGTGAGCCTTATGCTGTGCTGAGGCGCAGGATCCGAGAAATAAAGAGACAGGACACAGAAGCACAAGGAAAACGCAGCTGGGCTCGGGGGGCCGTGCTGCCTATAAGCGGAGTCAGGCAAGGCCCCGAATGTCCAGAAGCATGAGTGTTTATTGTGTATAGGTTAGAGGGCAGGGCAGTGAGTGAAATCATTTTTAAGGTTAGTGATAGGGTCATGAGCAATAAAACATGGGGTCCACTCCCATTAGGTCACCTAGGCCAGGAGGTGGACAGCGCGCAGCAAGGGGCCCGTTCCCATGAAGGCAAGGGCCGTGTGCAGTAAGGGGCCCACCCCCATTAGGTCACTGAGGCTTGAAGGTGGGCTGTGCGCAGTGAAGAGCGTGCAGTGTGCAATACTTCTATCTATGGGCAAACTACTTCTAAGAAGATGTATAGGAGGATGCTTTAAGTCACACAGCAGTGACAGAGCTGTCAAGGTTACCACCACCTTCTGGCAGCTTCCAGTGGATTCTGTGGGAAGATGCTTTTCAAGCAGCACAGTAGCAAGAGCGGGTAAAGTTCGCAGTCACCAAGGTGGATTGCCGTTCCGAGGGCAGCCTGCCATGAGAACTGGAGCAATGTCCTACAACTCCTTTATCAGGAGGAGTGGCTCTCGCCCCAAGCCTGCCATACAGCGGGTGTCTTCATGATACTGAACGCTGCCGCCTGGGCCATGGATTCTTGTCCTGGTATAACTGTTTTTCCCTTAAATCATGCTCTGCACTGTATCTGCTCTAGACATTCTTCCGATTATAAGCTGCTTATCCCTTAATTCATGCTCTGTACTGTGTCCACTCTAGGCATCCCTCCAATTATGAACCAAGATATAATTATAGGTATGTATGTAGGGAAATACTCTTTAGGCACTCATACTATCAACTATTATATGGTTATATAGAGAGGATTACATAAAGGGAGACTTCAAGCCCTAATTCTATAAACTAATATATGATTATGTAAAGGATTATATAAAAGGAAATAGCTGAGTAGTAACACTATAAAGTGAGATATTCCTCAAGCCCTAACTGTGCCAGAGTTCTGCTTAGTCCTCATTCCTTGGTGCCTATATGGGGGGTTACCCACAGGAGGGGTGGCTGGGGATGGCCCTGGGGGCAGCTGGGAGAGAAGCTGCTCCATCCTCTCCCTGCCTGGGGTGAGGGTACAGCGGTCAGCTCCATCCCTCACTTGCTGTAACCCTGCAGGGGGCCGGGTTTTCAGACAGGAATGAGATTCAGTGAGGGGACCGTGGTTGCCATGGGCCCTGTGAGTTGGGGAGGGGTAGAAAAGCTCTTTTCACTTCTCTCCAACCTGAAATGTCAAATGCCTGGTTTCTGCCGGGGCTGGGGGTGGCTGCTTTCACCTCTCGGCCCCATCTGTGAAATGGGTACAGTGACAGCGAGGCAGGCCTGCTGTGAGGCAGGTGTACGAGGCCCCGGGAGCCTGGACCTCAGCAGGTTTGCTGCCGCCTGTCCCTCATTGCATCACATTTTGAGTTCAAGTACAAGCAAGACCTGGGGTCCTCTAAGTGGTGCTTGGAGGGAGGGGGAGGGAGGGGCGCAGCCAGGCAGAGCCCAGGCTGCCGTGGGGGTGGTGGGTGGCTGTGGGCTTGCCAGGTGGGCCCATGGGATCCGTCTGGAGCTGAAGGAGCTCTTGGAAGGCCACCGTGTCATTTCTTTTTAGCATCAAATCTGGCTTCCCAGAGAGGACAGGCTTAGCAGAACTCTGTCTGCCCCCAGCTCCCTAGACGCAGGCCTGCCTGGCAGGGCCCTGGACCGGGTGTTGGAGTGACCCAGGGTGAGTGGGGGCGCTTCTCTAATCCCTCTCCTTGCTGTTTCTCCCGCCGCTGGGCAGCCCCTGGGAAGGACACCCTCCCTTGGCCCGGCCACCTCCTTGTGGGCGTCAGCGGGGCCTGTGGCTTCATCCTCTTGGTCTACTTGCTGGTCAACTGCAGGAACACCAGACCATGGTAAGAAGGTTCTCCTCCCCTTCCTTTGTGCTCCCACCCCAACACACACACACATACATGCACACACAAGCACACATGCACACCCCCCCATGAACACGCACATGCACACACATGTACACATACACACTCCCGCCCCAGCATGCACACACGTGCACGCACACATGCATGCACAGGCAATCACATGCACACACATACACTCTCACCCCAACACATACACACACACTACACACATGCACATGCACAAACACACATGTACACACACACGTACACGCACACATGCCACCCTGCCGGGTCAGATTCCGGACGGCCCCCTGCTCGGATACACTCCTGCTTCCTCTTCCTTCCAGACAGTCTTTCCTGTCCAAAACCTGGCCTTTCCCTGTGTCCGGGCCCCACAGGGGAAACCTGTGGAACCAGCCCGAGGGGAAGGTGGGAAGTGCAGCCCTCCAGGGAGCGCCCCCGGGGTCCTGTTCAGAGCACTGTTCTCAGGACTGGAGGTGCCCGCGTGCCTGTGTCCGGGTCCCCGCCGGTCCATCTCAGTCTGACTGCCGTTGGCTTATTCCCATACCCACTGAGCACCAGCTGCGTGCCGGGTGCCGCTCAGTGTGCTGGGAATGGTGCAGGCCGTAGGCGTGGGCCCCAGCTCCGTGCAGCCCACAGCCCAGAGGGGAAGGCAGATAATCACGCAGGCGTGTAACAACACATCGGGGTCAGGATGGCAGAGGAGGGTGCCGACGTGTGGCCGTCCCTCGGGATCCGTGGGGAAGTGGTTCCAGGCCCCGCCCCTCCTGCCGATACCAAAGCTGGTGGCTGCTCACTAAAGTCCCTGAAGTTTTTTTCTTTTTGGTGGGGTGCTGCTCTCTGGACCCCCGTCCTGGATCGGTGGTTATTAGCAGTGTTCAGAGCCCGTCTCCCCTTTCCTCACAAGAAGACAGGCATCCTCCACCCACCCGTCGCCTCCCCCAGCTCCCTGCAGGCTTTCAAGGGAAACGATATCCCTGCAGGGCGAGAGGTCCTCTTCCAGGCAGGGGTTCAGTGGCCTCCAGACCGCCCTCCTCCTTGCCACTCTTGCGTCCCTTCAGTCGTTTCTTGACCACGTCATTCTCCTGTTTAATTCTCTTCAGAGGCTGCCTGTTGCACCGAAGTACACCCCGGCCCTTCAGAGCCTCCACCAGCCATGTGGAACCTTTATGCAACTAAAAAATGGTGCATCTTTCTTCCAGGCACTCAGCTTGGCAAGCAGGACGTGGGCTCGAATTCAGCCTCACTCACCACCACCTCTCCTACTCCCTGCCCAAGCCTAATGCCGTTGGGCAATACACAACCTGAACCACCATCCATGGCAGCCCTGACAAGGAAGCTTCTCTCTTCTCTCCCTCCTTCTGGTTCACTCCACTTTTTCTGGACTCCTCCCTCCCTGACTCTCTCTCTGGTGGGTGTGTTTGCCCCCACGGACCCCCACCTCTCCATCTCATGTAGCACCCCGTTCTCTGTCTCCACGGAACGAACACATGCTTTGTATCTGTCTCCCCGTCCGAATGTCAGCTCCTTGAGAGCAGGGACCTCCTTTGCTGGCCATTCTTGCCTCCTCAGCACCCAACACAATGTCCTCCCGCAGTGAGCACTCCGTCGGTATCGGCAGAATGCATACAGAAGTAAATGTGGCTCTGTACCCTGCTTCCGGAGCTGTGGCGCTGACAGCAGGAAGCCATGGCCCTTCCCATTCTCACCCTCCTTCCCTCCTCTCCTCTGTCCAGGCTGAAGAAGGTCCTGAAATGTCACATCCCAGACCCCTCGAAGTTCTTTTCCCAGCTGAGCTCAGAGCATGGAGGAGATCTCCAGGTAGGAGGCCGGGGCAGGGAGGCAGAGGAGGACAGGGGTGTGAGTGGGACGAGGGGGTGGCAAGGGAGTAGCTAATTTTGTGTTTTTCCAGAGGGGACAAAACGCTGAAGTGAGCAGCCTCCTGGGTGGGCATGGGTCTTTTCTCTATCTCTGGCACTTTCTGTCTGAGCTGGACCTCCTGGGTTCTAATCCCAGCTCCACCACTTTCTGGTTGCATGACTTTGGGGCAGCTGTGGAGCCTTTCTGGTCCTCAGTTTCCTCACCTGTTAGATGGGGAGAAAAACAGTGCTATTATGTGTCCTGCCCTGAGAACATGGGCCGGTGCACAGTAAGTGTTCCAAAGGACCCTATCTGGTATTAGCGTTGCCAGTCTGCTGAATGAACAGAACCTGTCAGTGTGGGCTCTCTCTACCCTACGGTCTGTGCAGACATGTCCTGTGCCCTGTGCTTCTCCTGTCCCTGCCCAAAATTCCTGAGCAGGCTCCGTAACTTAGCTCAGATGCTAACAAGTCTTCCGGTCACTTTGAGTCACAAAACACCGACCTCACTTTTTTTTTGAGACGGAGTCTCACTTTGTCACCAGGCTGGGGTGCAGTGGCGTGATCTCAGCTCACTGCAACCTCCGCCTCCCAGGTTCAAGCGATTCTCCTGCCTCAGCCTCCTGAGTAGCTGGGATTACAGGGACACACCACCACGCTCAGCTAATTTTTCTGCTTTTAGCAAAGATAGGGTTTCACCATTGGCCAGGCTGGTCTCGAACTCCTGACTTCAGGTGATCCACCCACCTTGGCCTCCCCAAGTGCTGGGATTACAGGCATGAGCCACCGCACCTGGCCATTACTTGCAGTACTCTTGGAGTGCAGAAATGTATCTCCTTAAAATTCTTCCCCCAGCCTTGAAAGGTAGCAAGATTCCCATCTGTAAGGTACTCAAGCAAGCCATGACTGCCTGTGTGTCAGAAGCATGGTGGAAGAGATTCCCCAGTGAGCCGGTTGGAGGCTGGACTAGCTTAGCTGCGTGCTCAGATTCTCTCCGGCTTCAAGTCCTGATTTTATGGGCCTAGGACACTGGGAGGTGGGAGGGTCCAATTCCAGCTGAGGGCATCCTGGGTCTAGAATCCTGCCTGGGCCTAGTGTGTGGATCGCACTGGGAGGAAGGCACGATGTGGCTGGGGGTTGGGGCTGGCCAAGCGGGCCCCACTTCTTCTGCATCTGGGTGAGAGACCTACCCCTATCCTCTCTACCCTAGGGCCCACAGAGGCCACCAAGCCCACCCTCCGCTTCCCAGGGGATCCTGGAATGTGCGTGCAAGTGTGGGAGTGTGTGTGACGGGCACGAGCTTCTCCTGAAGCGGCCTTCAAGGCATTGTGGGCAGAGGACAGGCCCGGGAAGTGGCTGGCTGCAGGCAGTGGGCCTGGCTCTCTGGCGCTGGCCACAGGCCTGGCCAGTGCCTCTCTGGCTGCTCACTCGCGGCTGCGGCGCGGCCCGGCCCTGCCATAGCCCCAGGTATCATGAACCTCCCCTGACCCATGCTTTTTCCTCTCTGCCCAGCCAGCGACTCCTCTTTGCCATCCTCAGTTGACCCTTTCTGTCCCTCTCGGCCTTTTCTTTTGTGACATAACTCCCGGTTGTGGGAAGGGGGCAGATTTAATTGAGTGATGTGCGCATGCGTGTACATGTGTGCATGCATGTGAGTCTGTGTGTGTGTGTGTGTGTGTGTGTGTGTGTGTCTGTGAAGCAGTTGGTTCAGCCTCAGGGACTCCCCCTGGAAAGGAGAACTGGGCATTCACTGCTGGTTCATTAATTCATCTGAAATAGATCCATGAGACCTGCCAGCCCCGCGCTGGGCACAGAGTGCTGGAGAGCCCGTCGGGCCTGGCCCCTCTGCTTAGGGGGCCATAGTCCAGCTGCTGAGGGCTCCCGGGACAGAGGGTTGGCAGTACCCTCAACTCACCCACCCGAGGCCCTGCCACATCACTGTCCCCACGCTGCTGTACAGTCTGCATCTTACCCCGTTTCGGGTGTTTACATCTCCATTTGCTTACCTGACGTCTCCCTGGTGACCTGATGGGTGACAGCGAGGAAGTCAGGAGAGATGTGGCTAACTGTTGTGGAAACTGAGGCTAAGAAAGGTGCAGGAGCCCGCCCAAGGTCACGCAGTCCGTGAGTGCCAGGGCCAGGGCTAGAACCCAGGTCTCCCCACTCCTTGCCAAGGCTCTCTGGATTCCTGAGCAACTGAGAAATGCTCTGATGGGCACTTTCCTCTCCCTGTGTGGGGACGGGATGGAAGGCAGAGGGAGTGGGGGCTGCAGGGAACTGAGGGGGAGGCGAATTAGGAAACCATCAGCTCCCCCCAGAGACATTCCCACCACAGTGTGAGCGGGGACCCTGGGTCCTTGATGGGGCCAGGGCATGTCCCTCTCTGGGCATCTGTAAGGTGAACAGGCTGTGCTTTCAGTGCCCTTCTGCTTTGGCACGGGTGGATCGATTCACACACTTGTGCTCGTGCCCGCTGGCCAGTCTGAGGACTCTCTCCTTGCTGTGTCCCCAGCATCTAAAACAGTGCCAGGCTCACTGCAAGTGCTCAATAAACAGTCACTCTTGAGCAAGTCAATATTCCTGGGCACGACTGGGAGCCAGGCAGGCCTGTGCTGGGCTGTGGGTCAGGCAGTCTCCCTGGGCGGGTGACCCAGAGGGCTCCCCAAGCCAGTGGGTGGGTTGGGGGAGTGCAGAGCTACAGTCAGGGAGGGCTTCCTGGAGGAGGCAACCCTGGGCCAACTGCTTCAGGAGGATGAGTCGTCAGGAGCTGTTGAGAGTCCAGAGGATGGCGTGGAGGGTGAAGGACGCCCCAACTTACCCACCCCTGGCCTTTCTCCGACCAGAAGTGGCTTTCCTCGCCCTTCCCCTCATCGTCCTTCAGCCCTGGCAGCCTGACGCCTGAGATCTCGCCGCTGGAAGTGCTGGAGAGCGACAAGGTGACGCAGCTGCTCCTGCAGCAGGCCAAGGCGCCCGAGCCCGCACCCTCAGGCAGCAAGCGCTCGCTGACCAGCTGCTTCACCAACCAGGGCTACTTCTTCTTCCGCCTCCCGGACGCCCTGGAGATCGAGGCCTGCCAGGTGTACTTCACTTACGACCCCTGCACGGAGGAGGAGCCTGATGAGGGTGGGGCCGGGGCGCCCACAGGGTCGTCCTCCCATCCGCTGTGGCCTCTGTCAGGGGAGGACGATGCCTACTGCACCTTCCCCCCGGGGGATGACCTGCTGCTCTTCTCCCCCAGTCTCCTCAGTGGCCCCAGCCCCCCAAACACTGCCCTTGGGAGCAGCGGGGCCAGTGAAGAAAGGCTGCCCCCTTCCTTGCAGGAGAGAGTCCCCAGAGATTGGGACCCCCAGCCCCTGAGGCCTCCCACCCCAGGAGTCCCAGACCTGGTGGATTTTCGGCCACCCGCAGAGCTGGTGCTGCGAGAGGCAGGGGAGGAGGTCCCTGACCCTGGCCACAGAGAGAGGGCTGATTTCCCCTGGGCCAGTCCTCCTGGGCAGAGCCAGGTCAGGGTCCTTAACTGTCGCCTGCCTCTGAACACCGATGCCTACTTGTCCCTCCAAGAACTCCAAGATCAGGACCCAGGTCACTTGGTGTAGACAGATGGCCAGGGTGGGAGGCAGGCAGCTGCCTTCTCTGTGCCGGGCCTGAGCGGGGGCCTGTTGAGGGCTCTGTGCCCAAGCCTAGTCCACTGCTGAGGACACTCAGTGTCCAGGTGCCTCTGGACGCCTCCACCCAGCTGGCCCCACCGCTGCACACTTGGCTCATCCATTTCCAAACCTCCATGGCTGCTCCCTGGTCCCGCTGCCCCAGCTGGGAACTGTGTGTGTTGCTGGGGGAGGTAACTCCTCAATTCCCTCTTCAATCACCCAGTCCCACGAGTTTAGTCTCTGAAGCATCGCCCCTCTCTAGCCCTGCGGCTATTCCCCATCAGTCCCCAAAGCTCTCCAGGGCTCCTTGCCCACCTCTTCCCTGGGTTTTCCACCCCAGCCTCCTCCCTTCCCTCCCCCTCCATAGAGCAGCCTGAGCATGCTTTCCAAAACCCAAATATGGCTATGCTCCTCCCTGGTTCAAAAATCTTGCATGGCTCCCGCTGCCATCAGCCCCGCTCCTCAGCCTGGCACCTGCACCTCCGCATCATGTGAGGACAGTCCCTTCAGCAACCCTCCCTACAGTTCTGAGCTGCTCAGAGCTCCCGCACACCCCCTCTGTCACACCTGCTATTCCCTGAGCCTGCTGTGCCCTCCCCCTCACCTAGGTGACAAACTCCCCTGGAGGGAAACACTGCCTCCCTTAATCTGCCAGAAATTTCTAACGTCAGTGCTGCAGGGCGAAGCTGGCGGGGACCCAGGGCGACTGGAGAAAGAGGCCCTGTCACTTGGGATCTCTGAGACCTCAGAGTACCTGGCTGCTGCCTCCTTCATGCTGGGCCCCAAGTATGGGCACAGGTCCCCCCACAAGGTAGATGCCTGCTGCGTCTTCCCACAGTGGCTTCACAGACCCACAGGAGAAGCTGCTGGAGAATAAACCCTGGGGTCCGAGGCCCAGGCAGCAGCCCCTCCTAGTGCTGGGCCTTGATGCTGCCAGTCCTGGGACCTCCCAGTCCCCCCGCCACTGGAGGGGTCTTCTCTGCAGCTCTGCAGGGGTTGGCACACTGGTCTCAAAAGGGCAGCTCCACAGGACAGGGTCTCGTTATCTTTTCACTGTCCTGGACACAGTGCCCAGCACCCCATCGTATACCTTGGATGGACACATGAATTACCTGGCGCCACCTCATCTGGGCTCCCTGCGCCTGACATTCACACAGACAGGCAAAGTCCCATGCCCATGAGGTCCGGCATGCCTCCTTCTGCAAGGGACGCATCCGCACACCTCACAGTCTTCCCCCTCTCACACAACTGGCCCCTTCCTTCTCATACTCCGCCCCTCCCCGCCCCGCCCCGCCCCTCCCCTCCCCTCCCCTCCCCTCCCCTTATCTTTCCTCTGCCCGAGGCAGATCGCATTGCGCCTGCACTAATAGGCCCTGCTCACAGCTGATTGGGCACTTGACCACATGTCCCCATAGGCTGAGCAGTAGCCTATGAGGGGGCTTGGCACCAAGCTCTGTCCAATCAGGTAGGCCGGGCCTGAACTAGCCAAACAGATCATCTCTGCCTTGGGCATTTGAACTCAGGGAGGGAGCCCCCTGGGATCAGGCGCTTGCGGACTAAGCTACCTGGAGAAGGTGGACAAGAATTGAGCCACTGAGCAGAGGACCTTGGGCTCCCAATAGAAAAATACCTACTGCCGAGAGGGCTGCTGACCATTTGGTCGGGATTCCTGTTGCCTTTATATCCAAAATAAATTCCCCTTTCTTGAGGTTGTCTGAGTCTTGGGTCTGTGCCTTGGGAAGAGCTTATTCACAGGACAGTCTCACCTCCTGCTGTAGGGTCCTGCATGTTCCAGACCACAGGGAGCGCCACACCTTTGCTGTGTGTCCTGGGCAACCTACTAAACCTCTCTACAAGTCAGTTTCCTCATCCCCCAAAGGGAAATTGTATGTGCCTGCTCCGGGAGGCTCCCACGTCTTGGGAGGGTTACAGTTTTTAAGTGTTAGTCATTTGTGATCTTAATAATCTATACATCGGTATCTTCTAATGATCTGTGTGTGCTATCTTTGTGATTATTTTCTTAATACTTTTTCTTGAAGTCAATTCATTGTTTGTTAAAATACATTTATTTAAAGAAAAATATATTACTCTGTAAATGAAAAGAAAACGATTTTCACTATGAATAAAAGGTAACTGTACAAAGTAAGTACAATGCAAGAAAATAGTGTTGATGTTCATTGCCTGAAAGTCTGTTTTCGCTTAAAGGGGAAAATTAGAAGCAGCTGGGAAGCTGCTGAAGGAATTCCAGGGCCAAATGCAAACTTCCTACTTGAGAGAAAGGAATAGGATTGTAAGTAAAGGGAATAGCTTTTTCACGAATAGGAGTCAGGTGTGTCTTATTCTGTGTTTAGGCGTCATCTCGTGGCCATATCCCACAAGGCTATGCCTGGGGAAGTGTTGCACTAGATGACAGATCTCTCTCTCTCTCCCCAGGTAAATAGATAAATAGGTAGATGGATAGAGCCCTGATGAAAGTTGGACCAGATCGTGGATGGCAATTTCTGGCATTTATAAAGCCATACTCATAGCAGACATTGCTAATCAATTGCACCCATGTGTGGCAGACATTTGTAATCAACCACAGCCCTCTTGCAGAGCCTGGGTACAGCTTTGGAGTCTGCGATATGGTGCTATAGGCAGCCTCATCAGCTGATATCTGATGACATCTCTGGACCACACAATTCCTCAGCTTCCTAAAACAAAAGGAGCTCTCATGTTTCCCAACTCCGACTTCCCAGGCAGGGAAAACTAAGGCTGAGAGGATGGAGACTGGAAAGCTGAGAGGGACCTGCGAGAGGCAAGCCCAGGGAACCCAGCTGTCCCTGCCATGCCTGGTGAGAGAGTTGAGCTGGCAGGGAGCAGAGTCAGGGCCACCTTACACCAGGTGCAGATGGAGGGGTGGGCCAACGGTCACTGTGTGTCATGTCCAGTGTGGGGCCGAGTGTGGATCTTAGGTGAGGAGACAAAGAGGAAGCAGCTGGCGGTGGGGGTGGTGATTAGATCACAAGAGGGGCCTGGGTCAGATTCAGGAGAGAGAAATAGCACCAGCTGGCGGCCAGGCAGCGTCCGCTGGGGGCCTGAAGAACCGTCAGGTGCAGAGCAGGGAGCACGAGGCATCGGTAAGAGGAAAAGGAGGAGAGGTGTTGGGGGCGGCTTCCAGGCTCTCGTGTTTTCTCTTTGTTGAATTAGGTCTGTTCCTTGCTTCCCCCATTCCCCCACCTTCCGTCCTTCATTCAAGCAACTTCTGGTGCCTGAATTTCCAAAGTAAATTATGGGGGAAACGAAACTGTAGGCCCAGTCTAGGATGAATCACCCACCACTGTCCTCATCACTGACAGCTGTAAAGCAGACCAAAAAGCACAGTAAGAAGAGGCAAGAGCACATAGTTGTTCTACACATTGTGCCAGTGTGGTCTGAGCGTCGTCTTTCATCGCCTGGGAACAACCTGAGAAGCAGGAGCTTCGCTCCCCACTTTGCCAAGGAGGAAACAGAGGCCCAGGAAGGTGGAGAAACGCAGCCCATGGTGCGTAGCGCTGGAATTGAAACCCAGGTACATTTGACTCCAGAGATTCTGGTCCTTAGCATATAGAAGGCTACACAGGAGATGATTATGTGAATGGGAAAATACCTAGTAAATTTCATTCTCAGCTTCCTGACAGTCAGCCGAGGGGAAAAAAGCCAAAAAGATACCACCACCCGTACCTGTGATTGTGGGAGAAAAAGCAAAGCCCTTTGATAGCTTGGTAGGTAGATGGGGCTGAACGGCGGCCAAGAGAGGAGGCTGAGGGCAAAGCAGGTTGGTCAGGCTGAGGTGGCCTTTCTCCCTCCTCCTCCTCTGTAACTGAGCCCCTCCTGCTGCCCCCACACCCCCAAGCTGACCCAGTGTCCCTCTGGGCTAGCATTTCACTGGCTACTCCCATCCCGATCCTGGTGACGCCCATGGCACAGACCTGACACCCTCACCCCTTGCTCGTGTTCCTGCTCAGTCTCCTCCTTGGTCTGCCTGACCCCACGGCTGCCTGCCTCTCAGATCCTTCCACCTCTGAGCCCTGCCAGGCTGACCTGGCTAAGGGTCATATCTGGCCACACCACACCTGTGCTAAATCTCCAGTGACCCACTGTGATTTTCAGGAGAATGGCTGAGGTCCTTAATGTGATCATCTATGACCTGGGGGACTTTGGGGGAGGTCCCATCTGCTCTTATGCCTCAGTTGCCCCATCTGTTAATTGGGCAGGCCGATTGGATTGGATGATTGCTTTTTTTCTTTTCTTTTTCTCTTTCTTTCTTTTTTTTTTTTTTTTTTGAGATGGAGTTTTGCTCTTGTTAACCAGACTGGAATGCAATGGCATGATCTCAGCTCACCACAACCTCTGCCCCCTGGGTTCAAGCGATTCTCCTGACTCAGCCTCCTGAGTAGCTGGGACTCCAGGCGCATGCCACCATACCCAACAAATTTTTTTGTATTTTTAGGAGAGATGGAATGTCTCCATTTTGGCGGGGATGGTCTTGAACTCCCGACCTCAGGTGATTGGCCCACTTCGGCCTCCCAAAGTGCTGGGATTACAGGTGTAAGCACTGCACCTGGCCCGGATGGTTTCAATGTGCTCTCCTAGCCCTGATAGTCTGTGGTTCCAGGTGCCACATGGAATATGGCTTGAGACCTGGGCTCCATGTATTTTATGTCAAGAGTTGGCGCTGGGGTTGGGGAGTGGGGATGAGAGCAGCGACTGCAGCTGCCCCATTTGCCTTGGCACCTGCTAATCCCTGAGTTTTCAGTAGCCCAAACAGTCTGCCCTCGGGCTCCCATGCATCCCTCAGAATCCCACTCAAGCATCTCTGCTTCTGGAGACCCTCTGATTTGCCCCCAAGCAGAGTAGGTCACTTCCTCCTACTGTCCCCCTCCTGAGCTACCTCTGTTCTAACCAGCTGTTGTGCTGTGCGTCAGACCCTGGGCTCGATTCTGGGGACATAAGGGTGATACTAATAGCTTTGGAAGAACATCGGGCAGAGCCCTGTTAGCACAAGCCGTTAGTTAGAAAAGCCAGGCACAAGAAGCCTCTGAAGGGACCTTCTAATTGGGGAAGGAGCGGGGAATGTTGGCTTGCGCTTTGGCAAGGGAGCTCAGCTGAGACTCAGCTGGTTTCAGATGTAGTTGGTTGAGGATGGCGTTTCAAAGAAAGAGGAATTATTCTTGCAGATTAGTAGCCACTCTTTGACGATTTGGGTTTTATCAACAGGTGGGGTAGTGGGGTGGGGAGGGACAGCTTTGGCGTCAAGGATCCGTGAGAGCCACTGTGGAATGTTCTTGGTCCCTCAAGATCTCTTCAAGAACTGCATGTATGGAGCACTTAGAGGCGCCAGACTCTGTTCTAAGCACATTGTGTTATTAACTCGCTGGATCCTTAAAAGAATGCCATGAGGGAGGTACGATTCTTAGCCCATTTTATAGCTAGGCCTGTGGCCCAGCGTGGTCAAGTGACTTGCCCACAATCACACAGCCAGAATGCAGTGAAGCAAGGGGTTAGACCCTGGCAATATTTAGCGCTCACATGGCACAGCTCCTCACCGCTTTTAAAGTGTGAGCACCCCAGATGTCCTCTACAATCACACAGTGACCCAGCAAGACAGGAATGACAGAGCTTCTGAGTCCTGTTCAGCTGTTGAGACCCAGAGGCCCTGAGGGGGAGATGCTGCTGTGTCCCAGGCCACACAGTGCGTTTGGCAGTGGGGGAGGGAGTGTTGCTTACATCTGAGCTCACCACCGGCACCTGTGACGGGCCTGGGACATCCCCTAGGCTGACTTGCTCAGAGATTTTCCACCACCCTTGCTATTACACACTCGAGGCTCCCATCATAGAGCCTGGCAGGAAGCACTGAGTGGTGAGAGACGCAGGTCGGGTGGTGGTTGGTGTGTGTGGAGGGTGGGGGTGGTGTGCCCAGTCTGCGATTCCAGGAAGCCAGGATGCAGAGGGAGGGAGGAGCAGAGCTGGCAGGAGGTTTCTCATCTTCCATTCCTCTATTGACCTGGCCTCACACAGGGCAGTGGCCATAGAGAGGAGGCTGGCTATAGCTCTGTCCACAAAGAGCCTCCAGCGTTGTCTGGGAGTGGGGAGTGACCCTGGAGGACACAGACAAGTGGACCAGCAGTCACAGCCCTCCCTCGGTGGGAAGAAAATCAACCTGGTCCTGTGTGCACAAACTGTGGTCAGGAAATGGTGCCATGAACACCCCGGTGGAGCCTTCTAACCTGGCCAGGGATGATGGATGCCATGAAGGGCTTTAGCAAGAAGGGCTCAGCCAGAGTCCAGCTAGTTTTGGATAGTTGGTGAAGGATGGTTCTTAGAAGAGGGAGGAATTGTTCATTCATTCACTTATTCCTTCAACAGACAGGAGGGGCTGTTACATGCAAGTCCCGGTCCTGGGGATCCAGCTGTGGGAAGTAAAAACGTTCATCTTTAAAGTTTTCTTATTAAAGAATAAGTGTGCTAATAGCTGTGTTGAGCCCTATCCTATGTAGCTGTTAGACCTGCCATGCTTACAGGCACGTAGCACATTCTACGTCTTTGTACTTTAACCAAGATACGTGTGTTAGATGTGCTCACAGACATGTCCTAGCTCTCCATGGCTTTTACCTGTTTAGAAAAGTTTTAAGTTATCAGCCAATCCTTTGTCTCAGTGCTAAGTTTTCTTTGTGGCACTGAGCATCTATTTCCAACACAGCAGTGAAAAAAATCCCCTTCGTTCTGCCCTTTCAGCCTTTGTGGTTGCCTCGGGGCAGTGTGGTGCAGTGATTATGATCCTAACTCTGGAGCCCCGCAGCCCGGATTAGGTACTGGCCCTGCTGCCTACCAGCTGTGACTTTGGACAAATACCTAAGCTTCTCTGTGCCTCAGTTTCCTCATCTGTAATCAGGGAGAATACGAGGACTGTTGTGAGGATGAAAGAAATAAGTGGATGTGGCTGGGCACAGAAAGATGAAAGAAATAAGTGGATTCTGGCACTTTGGGAGGCTGAGGTGGGTGGATTGCCTGAGGTCAAGAGTTCAAGACCAGCCTGGCCAATATGGCGAAACCCCTCTCTACTAAAAATGCAAAAATTAGCTGGGTGTGGTGGCCTGTGCCTGTAGTCCCATCTACTCAGGAAGCTGAGACAGGAGAATCGCTTGAACCCGGGAGGCAGAGGCTGTAGTGAGCCGATTGTGCCACTGCACTCCAGCCTGGGCGACAGAGCAAGACTCCATCTTAAAAAAAAGGAAGAAAGAAATTTCAAGGTCTGGTAGCCCACCCTGTGCCCAACTACTACTCATTCATTCTAATCTATTTATTGAGCTTGTACTCTGTGCACTGGACTGTTCAAATCGAGCATTTCCGTTTGAGGAGCTGGGATTGCTTGGAATGGGCTTGATAGCCAATCCCAGTGTTTGGGTGGTCAGCAGTCCTTGGTCAATGGTCCAGTGATTCTCGTAACAGTGGGTGTAAGAGAGCACCTGTTACAGTGTCGGTCTGAGCAATCAGCCGGGAACAGTATGTGTTGGCGAGAGAATTCTGTTGGGTGTGATTTATGCAAATGTGAAACTAACAATGAAACCTACCTTGCTGGGCTCCCAAACTCAGATGCTGACAGGGGCTGGGATTTGGGTACAAATTAGCCACAGTGATGAAATGCTGACAGTGAACACTCAGCAGATGCCCTGTTCTAAGTTCCTACGTAGTCTCTCTCTCTCTTTTTTTTTTTTTTTTTTTTTTGAGACAGAGTTTTGCTCTCGTTACCCAGGCTGGAGTGCAATGGCGCGATCTCGGCTCACCACAACCTCCGCCTCCTGGGTTCAGGCAATTCTCCTGCCTCAGCCTCCTAAGTAGCTGGGATTACAGGCATGCGCCACCATGCCCAGCTAATTTTTTGTATTTTTAGTAGAGATGGGGTTTCACCATGTTGACCAGGATGGTCTCGATCTCTTGACCTTGTGATCCACCCGCCTCGGCCTCCCAAAGTGCTGGGATTACAGGCCTGAGCCACCACGCCTGGCCGGATTCTTTCCTTTAATTTTCACAACACTAGGGCTGATTGTCTCATTTTCTGTATGAGGAAACAGAGGCCCATTAAAATCAAGTACCCTGTAGTGCAAAGGCTTGTAAAGGCTAATGAGTGATGGAGCCAGGACTCAGACCCAGGCTCCTGACTCTAGTGACTGTTTTTAATCTGTGCAGTGTGATACAATAGGGAGTGGTGGGGTCTGTGTCAAACTGAAATTGCTCCAGGGCAGCCACCACTGATTGCTGCCATGTTGGGGGTCAGGCTAGATCTTCCACATTTTTAAGAGAGGCTGAAAACTCAGTTTTTCCTGAAAGCTGTCCTTATTTTTAAATATTAGCCAATGTTATTTTAAAAACGGGAAACAAGTCCAGCAAAATGTGTCTGCACAGTAGACAGAGAGGGTGGATGGACAGCCACCTTACGGGATTTGTTGTAAAGATCGCTTCTTCCTGACCTCGGCTGTGCTGGCTGCTCTGTCCCCACACCCCGCCCCGCCCCCAACCCCTGCTCTCTGAGCTCAGCTGCAACACTCTCCAGGTCACCATCCTTGGTGACCCATCCATTACCGAACCCCGGCACCTGCCACAAGATGATCGTTGAATGCATGTGTAGGTTGGTAAATGGGCAAAGGGGAGGAAGGAAGAAAGACAAGGAGAAAGGAAGGCGGGAAAGGGGGCGCCGTTACGCAGACGCTCTGAGAACCCGAGTGAATGCGTCTGGCTCCCACCCAAATCTCATTTTGAATTGTAGCCCCCATTATCCCCACGTGTTGTGGGAAGGACCCAGTGGGAGGTAATTGAATCATGGAGGCAGGTTTTACCTTGCTGTTCTCGTGATAGTGAATAAGTCTCACGAGATCTGATGGTTTTATAAAGGGCAGTCCCCCTGCACACGCTCTCTTACCTGCCGCCTGTAGGCTGTGCCCCTTGCTCCTCCTTCACCCTCTGCTATGAGTGGGAGCCCTCTGCAGCCATGTGGACCTGTGAGTCCATTCAACCTCTTTTTCGTTACAAATTACCCAGTCTTGGGTATTTCTTCATAACAGCATGAAAATGGACTAATACGGTCCCCCCTGTCTGTTCTGGGAGCCCCACCTGCTATAATCCCGCAGCAGAGGGAAAGGTCAGGCTGAGTGATGCATGCAGCGTTTCCATTTTGTGTCCCCAAGGTGGCTTGCAGCAGCTGCTCTCAAACCCCAAAGCCCTGATTAGCATCTGTACCCTGACCGTCCCTCTGGGAAAGAGGCATCTGGGCAGGCCAGGGCCTGGTGGTCTAAGTTTGACCCAGCCACACCTTCAGACAGAGGCCAGAGGCCAGGACCCAGGGCTGAGACAGAGGGTAAGGGCTCAGGAAAGGTGTCGTGGGCAGGGGAGAGGAACACAGAGACAGCAGAAGGTGGCACTGGGCAGGACAGCTGGCTCTGAAGCCAGAGGGTCCTGGGTTTGAATCCAGCTTCTGGTGCTTCCTGACTGTGTAACCTCTAGCAAATCCCGGCTCTGAACCTCTGTATTCTCCCCCTGTAAAATGGGGGTAAAGTGACCATTTTTCTTACTGGAGATCAGGCCTATCCTGGGCCTGGCTAGCTGTGCTGTAAGCCATAGAGTACTCTAAGCCTTAGGACCCTTGCCTCTCTGTACAGACAGAGGAAGAAAAGCCACCGGGACAGGGACTCCTGAGAGGTCTCACACCTGAGTCAATGACAGGCCATTCTGACGGATTCTTTTTCCTCCACACACATAAGAAGCATCTCCATGTACTGCTGAGGGTCCTGTCCTCTGCCGGGTGCTGTGACATGGGGGGTGGGGGGGAGCAGGAAGTACCGTGGTCAAGCGTCTGTCCCACTGTCTGTCTTCCCAGGCTTGGCTGCTTTCTTCAAGGGCAGCAACAGGCTTGTTCTATTTCCTTTTCACTCTCGTCCTGGTTCCTTCTCTTTTTATTCTTGTCTGAAATCAAAGTGTTGGCAGGCTCCCTCCTCCCCTGAAGGCTCTAGAAAAAAATCCTTCCCCAGCCTGTCCAACATGGTGAAACCTGTCTCTACTGAAAAATACAAAAACCACTGGCTATGATGGTGGGCACCTTTAGTCTCAGCTACTTGGAATGCTGGGGCAGGAGAATCCCTTGAACCTGGGAGGTGGAGGTTGCAGCGAGCTGAGATCACGCCATTGCACTCCAGCCTGGGCAACAGAGCGAGACTCTGTCTCAAAAAAAAAATATATATATATATATTATATATATTATATATATATTATATATATTATATATATTATATATATTATATATATATTATATATATTATATATATTATATATATAATATATATTATATATATTATATATATTATATATTTATATATATTATATATAATATATATACACATCTATATATATTTATATATATTTATATATATTTTATATATATATATATATATATATATATATATATATATATATTTCCTTGCCACTTCCTACATTCCTTAAATTTTAACTTCTTTAAAGACCGGGGCTTGCCCAGCCCCTGGAGTGCAGTGGCACGAGCATGGCTCACTACAGCCTCAACTTCCTGGGTTCAAGCCATCCTCTCCCCTCAGCCTCCCTAGTAGCTGGGACTACAGGCACGCGCTACCACACTTGGCTAATGTTTGTATTTTTGCAGTGTGCAGGAGCCCGGGAGGAAGCCAGCCACAGGAATAGGCTTTGCACAGCATTTACCCAGTGCCAGTGCAATGGGTCTTGCTATGTTGCCCAGGCTGGTGTTGAACTCCTGGCTCGAATATTCCTCCCACCTTGGCCTCCCAAGTGCTGGGATCACAGGCATGAGCCACCTGGCCCAGATTCCTTATCCTTGTCATGTGGTTTTTCTTGTTCTCTTTGGTGGCTGTGTTGAGGCTCAGTACCAGTCCCATGAATGAACCAGTGAATTGCAGCAGGGACATCGTGCATTGGAAAGAGGTGGCAGAGGTGGCCTCTGGGGACCCTGCCTGGGTAGTCTCAGGAAAGGTGCATCTATTGAGCAGTTCAGGCTTTAGAGGCCCGTGGGAGGTAGAAGGAAGCAGGTCACAACTGTGATTTGAGGCAGGCGATAAGGATGGTGGCAGCTCAGGTGTAGACAGAGGACACGATTCAGAAGTGACTTGAGGACTCAGGGTCACGTGGAACCTGTGGGACACTTACCCATAGCATTGTCAACAGCCAGCCTTCTCCTGCCCACCTCACCGTGCTTATGCTTATTATGGGCTGGATTGTGTCCCTCCACGTGTCTCCATCCATGTACATCTGTGGGGCTGTGGGTGTGTTTATATGTGTGGAAGGGACCCCAAAAGATACACTGAAGGCCTAACCTCTGGACCCATGAGTATGACCTTACTTGGAAATAGGGTCGTTGTGGATATAAAGAAGAAAAGGTCCTGTGGGGCGTGGTGGCTCATACCTGTAATCCCAGCACTTTGGGAGGCTGAGGTGGGTGGATCACCAGGTCAGAAGTTCGAGACCAGCCTGGCCAAGATGGTGAAACCCCATCTCTACTAAAAATACAATAACTAGCCAGGCACAGTCAGGCACCTGTAATCCCAGCTACTCAGGAAGCTGAGGCAGGAGAATGGCTTGAACCCGGGAGGCAGAGGTTGCAGTGAGCCAAAATCATGCCACTGCACTCCAGCCTGGGCGACAGAGTGAGACTCCGTCTCAATAAAAAAAGAGAGAGAGAGAGAAAAAAGGAGATAAGGTCCTTAGGGTTGGACCCTAATCCAGTATGGCTGGTGTCCTTAGAAGCAGAGGAGAGGAGGCGCGAGACACACAGGGACAGCCGTCAGATGGCAGAGATGGAGACTGGAGGGACACTGCCACCAGCCAAGGCACACCAGGGACCGCCAGCAACCACCAAAGCCAGGAAGAGGCAGGAAAGATCCTCCCCGGGAGACACCCGGGAGGGCAGGCAGTCCCGCTGCCACCTTAAGTTTGGACTGGCCGCCTCCAGAACTGGGAGAGAATTAGTGTCTGCTGTTTTGAGTCACCCTATTGGTGGAAGTTTGCTTTGGCAGCCCTGGGAAGCTCATACCCAGCCCTGGAGCCCGGGGGAGCCCCACGCTTCCAGCCACCGTCTAGACCGTGTCTGGCTGGGGCACACAGAGCCCGCCCCTCACCACCTCACCACAGCCCCTGGGCCTCCCCTGCAGGTTTCAGAGACAGGCTCAGCTCAGCAGAGAGTGGAGAAGGTGGTAAGGTATTTATCACAGCAGCCTCCTTGAGCTCTGAGATGTGGCTAGCCCACAGGACGGGGGTGGGGGATGAGGAGGGGGTGACCCTCCTGCCATCTGATCCCTTCTTCCCACCCAGAATAGTACCATCTATTCTTACATTAGGACTGAACAGTGTCCCCTCGAAATTCATGCCCACCCACAACCTGTGAAGATGACCTTATTTGGAAACGGGGTGGGGCCGTCATCCACAGTGACAGATGTCTTTATAAAGTGTGTGCAAGTGGACTCTGAGACAGACACACAAGGAAGAAGCTCGCGTGATGAGGGAGGCAGAGATTGGAGCATTGTACCTACAAGCCAGGAAGCACCGAGATTTGCCAGAGGACCCAAAGCTAGGAAGAGGCAAGGAGGGGTTTCTTCTAGAGCCTCTGGGGAGAGAATGCGCCTACCAACACTTTGATTTCAGACCTCTGGCCCCAGAGCTGTGAAGGAACAAACCCCTGCTGTTTCAAGCCACCCCCATTTGGGGTCATTTGTTAGGACAGCCCCTGAAAACATCAACACAACCCCATCAAAGAGACCAGGCTGGGGTCCATGTTCTACCCGCAGTGGGCTGTGGGACCTGGGGCAGGTCAACGTCTCCTCTCAGAACCTGTCTCCTCTTCCACTAAGGAGGCACATGTTCCCACTCTGAAGCCTGGATTTGCAGCATGATTGAGATTGATTATGTTGGAGGGCCCAGCTCTCAAAACCCTTCCTGTTTATCATCCAAGGAGTTAACAGTGTCCTTTGTTCATTCCACAAATATGTCTTCCTCCTGTGCGCCAGGCACTGCTCTAGGCTGAGTGACGAGGGGGCTGGCGTCCAAGATCCGGGTGTCGGCAGGTTTGGTTCCTTCTGACGGGGTGAGGAAGACCACTCTGGGCCTCTCTCTTGGCGTCTGGTGTCCCACAGGCAATCGCTGGAGTTCCCTGGCTTGTAGAAGCATCGCCAACGCTCTCCGCCTTTACCTCCATGGCATTCTCCCTGTGCGCGTGAGGCTGTGTCTCCAAATTTCCCCCCTGGATAAGGACACCACTCATATGGACTAGGGGCTCACCCTACATTAATTTTTTTTGCCTGTAGCAACCCAGCTTTAACACCCACAGTTCATAGGCCATCAGGTAGTAGCTTGGGGACGTCTTGTGGGTCACCAGCAGGTGGAGGGAATGGCATTTTGGTGGGGTCTGCCCGCTCTCCAGCCCTCAGCTGGATCTTGGTGATCTGAGTGTGGTGGGCACACCAAGGCCTGGTCTGCCCTGTGCTGCGGGGTCAGACCTGTGCTCCCCACTGCCCGGCCCCCACCATGCCCAGCTCCCCTCACCAGGCCTCCAGGACGCTTCTCTGTCCTTGGAGAGCAAGGGGGCTGAAGGCCAGTGTTAGAAATGCAGATTCCCAGAGCAGCAGGGCTTCCGTGCCATCCGCATGAACGCATCTCTCTGCTCCGAGGACAAGAGTGTCCCTTATTGACAGAGGGAGTCCCTGACGCATTGGCAGGCTGTCCCCCACCGTCATGGCTCTCTGGGACCCTGGTCCCTGCTTTTCTCTTCTCTTCTCTCCTCACCGCTTCTTTTTCTTTTGAAGACAGGGTCTTGCTCTGTCCCCCAGGCTGGAATGCAGTGGCACAGCTCACTGCAGCCTCCAACTTCAGGGCTCAAGTGATCCTCCCTCCTCAGACTCCCTAGTAGCTAGATGGGTACCACCACATCCGGCTAATTTTAAAAAAATGTTTTGTACAGACAGGATCTCACTATGTTGGCTAGGCTGGTCTCAAATTCCTGGGCTGAAGGGATCCTCCCAAAGTACCTGGATTATAGGTGTGGGTGTGAGCCACCGCACCCAGCCACGTCTGAGCTTTTGAACACCTCTCTCAGCATTTTGCTGCTGCCTGCTCAGTGCCACCCCTCCCCCCAGGGCCATGGCGGATCGATGGCCAGGCGGCCACCAGGTCTAGAGGACGTTGATTGTGCAAGATCTGCTTTTCAGACTGTGAGGCTCGCAGGCGGCACGGGCCTCTTGATCTTCCCAAGAACAGGATGGGTACAGAGGCTGGGCTTGGGGTGTCTTCACCCACCTCCACACCATCCCTGCTCTGTCTCAAGCCCCTGTCCCTCGGAACGTTTGCAAGGTGGGGGCCAGGGCCTGGAAGAGGGGATTTTGGGGGGAGAAGGGAGAGTTGCTGGGGCTGGGATGAGGGACAGTGGGGCAGGGCTATGGTTTTCCGTCTTAGGGTCAGGGTTGGGCTCACAGGCAGGGGCCAGGGCTCTGGGGAGTGCTACGGAACAGGAGAAGGTGTGGGAAGGGGCCCTCAACCCAGAATCCTAACCAGCCCCACAGTGCGCCCTCCTGCCCTGGCCCTGCCTGGAGGTGGTGCTGTACTGAGCTCATGCCCAGCCCCATGGGCACGGGCCTTCACACCTCAGGACACCCAGGTGCCCCCCATGCGCATGTCAGGGAGGCCCCCGCCTACTGCTGCAGGCCTCCTTAGGGAGCACACACCAGAGAGCATGGAGCACATACATGCTTGAGGCATGGGTGAGGGGCCACATGGGTAGGCACCACACATGTGCAACCATCATCACCTGGACTTCAGTGCACACGCAGACCTGGCCCTGACACACCGGTGTGCCACTGGGAGAGGAGGAGAGAACCCCACCGGGCCACCCCCACAGTGCTGGGCCTTCACACACACTTCCTGTTCATCAAGAAGGGGTGAACTTTTTTTCAAAGAAGTGCATCTCCGAAGTCAGGGATTCTGCCCGGGTTCCTGCAGCTAAACGGGGGCCAGGTTTGGTCAGGGAAAAGCCTGGGCGCAGGGCCTTGTCCCATCCCAGCCAGACCCTACACATCCCACACTTCACACCCACTGCACACTGCACACTGCACACACGCCTCACAGTAAACACACACCACACATGCCTCACACTGCACACACACACGCCTCACTGCACACACCTCACACTCCACGCGCACCTCACACGCCACGCGCACCTCACACGCCACGCGCACCTCACACGCCACGCGCACCTCACACTGCACGCGCACCTCACACTGCACGCGCACCTCACACTGCACGCGCACCTCACACTGCACGCGCACCTCACACTCCGCACACACCTCACACTCCGCACACACCTCACACTCCGCACACACCTCACACCCTGCACACACCTCACACCCTGCACACACCTCACACTCCATGCACACCTCACACTTCATGGACACCTCACACTAAACACATATGCCTCATACTCCACACACATCTCACATTACACACATACCTCACACTAAACATACGTCTGATACTCCACACACACACCTTTCACACTGTGAGCACGCACACACACATACACACACTTGTATACAACTCTCATGCTCCACACACAACTCATACCATACATAGCTCATAGACACACACACCTTACACTGTGCACACTGCCAGCACCCACACTGCATACACATACACAGTCCACACACCCCCACCCCACATCATATGCCCCTCACCCAAATCTTTTATGTTTTTTTTTTTTTTTTTTTGAGGTGGAGTCTCACTGTGTCACCCAGGCTGGAGTGCAGTGGCATGATCTTGGCTCATTGCAACCACTGCCTCCCAGGTTCCAGTGATTCTCCTGCCTCAGCCTCCCACATAGCTGGGATTACGCGCACCACCAGGCCTGGCTAATTTTTTGTATTTTTAGTAGAAATGGGATTTTTCCATGTTGGTCAGGATGGCCTCGAACTCCTGACCTCAGGTGATCTGCCTGCCTTGGCCTCCCAGACTGCTGGGATTACAGGCGTGAGCCACCATGCCTGGCCAAAAATAAATTGTATTTATCCCATGATCGCCAAAGTGTTATTTCAGCCTGCAATCAATATAAAAATTGTTAGAGAGTTGGTTGACATCCTGTGTGCACCTGGCCTTGGAAACCTGGTATGCGCCTCTCCCCCATGCAGCTTTTCTCAGTTCAGACTGGCTCAAGAGCCACGGGTGACCAGCAGCTGCCATTATGGACAGACAGCACAGCGCTACGGAACCAGGTAGGAATTCACACTGGGCGCGGTAGCCTCCCGCCTGTAATCCCAGCACTTTGGGAGACCGATATGGGCAGATCACCTGAGGTCAGGAGTTCGAGACCAGCCAACATGGTGAACCCCGTCTCTTCTAAAAATATACAAATTAGCTAGGTGTGGGGGTGCGTGACTGTAATCCCAGCTACTCGAGAGGCTGAGGCAGGAGAATTGCTTGAATCTGGGAAACGGAGGTTGCAGTGAGCTGAGATCGTGCCTCTGTACTCCAGCCTGGGTGACAGAGTGAGTCTCCATCTCAAAAAGAAAAAAAAAAACACTAAAGAGCCAGGTAGAAATTCAAATAATTCCCAGCTAAACAGAAAATAGCATCCAGCCCCACCCCTGCCTCCCCTTTCTCCTCCTCAATCCCCAGAGTGCATGGGCCCAGCCTCCTTTTCTCTCTCCGGCCAGTAGCTCTTCTAGTCTCGCCCATCCAGGTAAGCAGACCCGTGTACCAGGTAAGCAGACCCGTGTACTGCGCTAACCTGTACCGGCCTCTGCATGGTCCTCGGCCACCCCTACCTCATGTTCTTGGGGTCCAGGGGCTGTAACTAGGCAGGCATGTCACCAGGCAACGGGCGTCAGGGGAGAGCTCAGATCTCCGGCACCTGCCTGCCAGCCTCTGGGGTGCCCATGGCGGGGAGGGGGCGGGGTAAGAACTGCCTTCTCCCGCCTCCTGCCTGTTTACCTGTACTCAGCCACAGTTGCCATCCCAGACCCAGCAGGAGGAGCCCCATGGAGACTGGGGCCACAGGCCACAGGGGACAAGGGCCAGACACCCTGGCCATGGCTCTGGGCCATTGACCCAGCCCAGGCAGGCCCGGTGGGGGCGGGGAGGCCTCGGCCTGGATAAACAGAGGCTCCTGCGGCCTGCATGCAGGCTCGGCACCTATCTGCCACTCCCAAAGGTAAGTAGGGGCCTCCAGGAGAGGGGACCGGGACCTATGAATGACCTAGGGACAGTGTCCACCCTAAGAGCGGGGCCTGGTTCCCTGGGGCCTGAGCCACCTACCCTGCTCTGAGGCCAGGCCTGCAGGGCCTCATCAGCCAGAGAGTGATCCGTGAGCAGAAGGTGAGGGGCCCACAGAGCTGGGGAGGGGAGGGACCATGCAGAGTGACACCGGGTGTGGGGACAGGCACAGCGTCAGTGCTGGGCGGATGGTGGCCTGGGCTTCAGGTGGCAGAGACAGGAGGAAGGGAGAAGCCACCCTACCCCTGCCTCGCAGGACTGGACGTGCTGCCCCCTCCATACCCAGTACCCCACCTGGGCCTTCTGGTGTAGCAGGCAGGCCCAGAGCCCCACACTGTACCTGTGTACTGACTTAAGCCCGGGACCCTGGGCTCACAGGCTCAGAGCTGGTGTGTGTGTGTGTGTGTGTGTGTGTATGTGTGGTGTAGGAAGGGTGTGCATCTATGAATTTTTTTGCTGTTGTTTGTTTGAGATGGAGTCTCACTCTGTTGCCCAGGCTGGAGTGCAGTGGTGCAATCTTGACTCACTGCAACCTCCGCCTCCTGGGTTCAAGTGATCCTCCTGCCTCAGCCTCCTGAGTAGCTGGGATTATAGGTGCACACCACCACACCTGGCTAATTTTTATATTTTTAGTAGAGACAGGGTTTCACCATGTTGGTCAGGCTGGTCTCGAACTCCTGGCCTCATGATCTGCCCACCTCAGCCTCCTCCCAAAGTTGTGGAATTACAGGTGTGAGCCACTGCGTATGGCCACAGTGAGTTTTTGTGTTATGAATAGCTGTGCGTCTGTCCCTCCACGTGTCTCCATCCATGTACATCTGTGGGGCTGTGGGTGTGTTTATATGTGTGGAAGGGACCCCTACCCAGTCTCCCGCACTCAGGACTCTGGGCCCCAATGGCTTCACTGAAAGATGCCTCTATGGGCCTAGCCCAGAGTCCCGCTCTGCTCTGCTCTGCCCTGGCTGAGGGACCTCGGGTAAGTCATGTTACCTCTCTCTACCTCAGTTTCCCCAGCCGTTAAATAGAGTCAGCAAAACCCGCATCCCAGGCTGCTGGAGGCTGCAGCAGAGTTTGCAGCGCTGCTTAGCACAGGGCTGGCATGTGTGGCGTTCACACGCAGTGGTTGAATCCAGATCTGCGCTGCTGGAGAAGTCACGGCCCTGCCCCAGGGAGGGAGACTCACCTGCAGCAGGGAGACCCGAGACCCTCCAGTGGCCAGAAGGGCAGGAGGAAGTGAGGAGCAGGTGCCAGGGTGGGGTCCAGGTGCTCGGAGCTGGGAACAGCTTCAGGGCCCTGCGGCTATTGGGGCACTGTCCCCCTTTCCAGGAGCTCAATGTGAGGGGCAGAGAGAGCACCCGCAAGGTGAACTACACATGGCGAGGGTCAGCCGTCCCTTCTAGGGCACTCTGGGAGAGCTGCCAAGAGGTGAGGTCCGAGCTGAGGTGACGGGGGCTGTGTAAGAGCTGGCCAGGTTGGGAGCTGGGGGCCCAGGCGGGAGGACTGTGGGGTGCCTGGCTGTGAATAAGCACTGACAGGCTCAAGGTCCAGGAGGGCTCTTGGTGCTGACCAGCAACCTGCTGTCGATCTGTAAATGTTCGCTACCAACTCGCCGTTAAAATTCCTTACCAAAGAAGTCCGGTGTCCCTGGGTGCCACGGGGAAAAGAGAGGGTGGGGATTCAAGGAGATGGGTGTGAGGGGCATTTAGAGGGAGGCAAAGTCCGCACACCCAGGACAAGAGGCAGCTTTGGAATGGGGACTCAAACCTGCTGTGTGGCCTCAAGCAGGAGTCTCAGTGCCCTGTTAGTTACTGTTCTGTTTCCTGCCTGTTTCTCACCAGGGATGCTGTGAATATTTGGGTAAGTGGGCGGGGCCGTCCCACCCCTTGCAGGACATTTACCATTCCCTGGCCTCGGCCCCATTAAAGCCAGCAGGGCCCACCCCATATACAGGAATATCTTAGCTTCGCGTGTGGAGGGGAGTGCCATGCCCAGCGAAGGTCCCCTGGAGTCCCTCCCTCCCTTGTATCTGATGGGGGCTGCTCACCAGAGTCGCTGTGGCTGGACACCAAAGACCCTTAGCTGGGAACAATGCCAAGGGGAGCTGCAGGGAGCGGGGAAGCCAGGAGAAGGGCTAGGGTCCTTCAAATCCATCTGCAGGACTTTGAGCCCTGGACTGAGTTATGGATAGAACATTCTGGGTCTCAGTTTCCTCGTCTGTCCAATTACTAAGGAACCCTACTTTTGGAAACCCACTGTGTAAAAACCCCAAGACACAGCCCAAAGGAAGCCCCCACCTACATCTAGGGTAGTTTTTTAATGTTTTTTTTTTTTTTTTTTTTTTTTTTTTTTGAGACAGAGTGTTGTTCCATCATCCAGGCTGGAAGTACAATGGCGGGATCTTGGCTCACTGCAACCTCCGCCTCCCAGGTTCAAGTGATTCTCCTGCCTCAGCCTCCCAAGTAGCTGGGATTATAGGTGCCTGCCACCATGCCCAGCTAATTTTTGTATTTTTCATAGAGACAGGGTTTTACCATATTGGCCAGGCTGATCTGGAACTCCTGACCTCAGGTGATCTATCCACCTCAGCCTCCCAAAGTGCTGGGATTACAGGCGTGAGCCACCGCACCCAGCCCTGGGGTGCATTTTACAGCAACACAGTATTTATGGATATAGTAAGAGGAGACGACCTTCCCAATAGTCTGGAACGCTTGCTCTCCTGGTGGCTGGGTCAAGGGCCTTCTCTGTACTGTGGGGAAACCTGCCTGAAAGGCCAAACACATAGGGATGTTTGCTTGAAAGGGTCTCACAATAGAGCTGCAACCCTTTGCCGGGCGCGGTGGCTCAAGCCTGTAATCCCAGCACTTTGGGAGGCCGAGGCGGGTGGATCACGAGGTCGAGAGATCGAGACCATCCTGGTCAACATGGTGAAACCCCGTCTCTACTAAAAATACAAAAAACTAGCTGGGCGTGGTGGCGCGTGCCTGTAATCCCAGCTACTCAGGAGGCTGAGGCAGGAGAATTGCCTGAACCCAGGAAGCGGAGGTTGCAGTGAGCCGAGATCGCGCCATTGCACTCCAGCCTGGGTAACAAGAGCGAAACTCCGTCTCAAAAAAAAAAAAAAAAAAAAAAAAAAAAGAGCTGCAACCCTGGATTGTGAAGAGAGGTGACTTTCAGTTGTTATTTAATCATGATTTGTTAATTAACAGCTCATTTATGGAGGCATCTTAGATTAGTGGAAAAAGCAAGGAGTCAGACATCCAGGGTCAACCTCCACTTTCCTGCTGTGTGACCTTGGGCAAGTGGCTTCTCCTCTCTGGGCTTCAGGCTTTTTTAATCTGTAAAATGTGGTTGGGGTGAATGCCAGGTTTTCCAATCACATAGGGAAAATGAGGCTAGGAAAAGCCCTAGACTGAGTTATGGCTAGAATACTCTGGGTCTCAGTTTCCTCATCTGTCCGATGGGTGCAGAACTGGAGGATTAAGTGAGATAACACAGTGTGGGCATTAGAAAGAAAACATGGGGCAATGGTTCCATATCCCTGTGTGGCCTGAAAACTACATGTGAAATGTCTCATGAGGGCATGAAATGAAGACTAGTTTTTGATCCCTTCCTCTGCCCCGAGAGACTTTGAGAGTAGGGAGGCGAGACAGACTGTAGAAAGCAAAAAGTTCTTCTTCAAAGTTTCCTTTATTTTTAAAGAAGAATAATAAAGGTTAGAAATAATAGTTTGTTGTAAAGACTTTCTTCAAAGCCTTCTTTTCTTCTTATTTTTTGCTGGTAACTCTTTGTGAAGCCCCATCCTATGTAGCTGTTGGACATGCTCACAGGCACGTAGTACATTCCATGTCCTTGTACTTTAACCCAGATATCTGTGCTGGACGTGCTCACAGGCACGTCCCAGCTCGCAGCCTATGCCTCTTCCTTATTTGGACTTCCTCTCTTCCATTGTTCTCCACTGCCTTTACCTATTTAGAAAAGTTTTAAGTGGTTAGCCAATCAAGTTTTAGTTTAGATCATGAGGGCTCCAGCCAATGGAGATCAGACACAGCAGTAAAGACCCGATGTGTAAGGAATAAGTATGCCTGCCTTTCCTTTGTTCATTGTACTCTTGTGGCAAGATGGCTGACAAGAGCACCCTTTCTGCAGAAAGGAAAATTGCCTTGCTGAGAGAATTTTGTCCGAATGCTAATTTTTCCTTGCAGTATCTAGGAACGAGCATTCTGTCTCTAACAGAGACAGTACTCTGTGAAGGAAGGCAGATCCTTGGCCCAGCACGGTGCTGGCTCAGGGGATTCTGGGACAGGGGCTGAGTGCATTGACTGTGTGGGTGTGATAAGAAGCTCTGTGAACCAGAACCAGGAGAAAGGAACAGTATTCTTTGCGTGGAAGGGAAATGAGGGCAAGAGGTCAGACCTGCAGAAGCCTGCACCCCAGGTACTTTAGTTCTGCCTGTAGGTGTGGCCTCTAGGGAGTGGGTTTGCAGGCACTGAGCCCTCTGTCTGTCCTTTGATCACAGGGAAACCAGTGGGAAGCAAAAGTGGGGTTCTTGAGGCAGACCCAGTCTAGCTCAGGTGCCTGCCCTCTGGGGCGAGCTGCTCTGAGATGCATTTCCCTCCTCTGTGAGCTGTCTCAGCGCCCACTTCCAGTCACTGCCACCTGATGCTGTTACCCTTCTACTCTGAAAGGCAGGAAGTCCTGCTTCCATGCACCACCAGTGCCCAGCAGAGGCTTCCTTGCAAATGTGAGGCTGTTTTCAACTTCAGTCTGTTTCCCTGGCAGGATGCCCATGGCTGAGGCCCCCCAGGTGGCTGGCGGGCAGGGTGATGGAGGTGATGGCGAGGAAGCAGAGCCAGAGGGGATGTTCAAGGCCCACAAGGACTGCAAGAGAAAAGCCCGGGACTACCTCCGCCTGATGCCTCTGTGGTTGGCCCCGGTTGTGCTGGCTTTGGTGGGAGTGCTACTCTGGTATTTCCTAGGTAATGTCATGGGACTGCCCAGGAGAGGCACCTGGGGAGGGCTTGGGGTGGCCATAGCAGGCACAGCAGGACAGAACTGGGTTCCAGGCTCAGCCATGCTTGGCATGTTGATGTGTGACCTTGGGCAAGTCCTTTCTCCTCTCGGGGTCTCCCTCCATGTCCTGCCAGCTGGAGATGCTGTCAGATCCTGGTTCCAGGTCCTACGGCTCAGGTCTGCTCCCTGCTTGGGCAGAGTGCTGCAAAGCTCCCCACCAAGTGGGAAAAGAGAGGTCTCCTAACACCCAGTTCTTGTGAACCAACCAGCCCAGGGAACATAAACATTGCCTTCTGTCCTCCTGAGTTGCCCCAGAGGCTTGGAGCCAACCCAGACCCGAAGAAGGAGACCAGAGGCACTGATGGTACCTGGTACCAATTAGAGCCTCTGCTCACTTGAGCCCAGCCTGGGTTCTCCTCTAGGGTGGGGACCATAATTCTATCCCCTCTGGGTCTTCAGGGCCCAGCATGAATAGGGGATGCAGTGGGCAGCTGGAGAGCAGCCAGCCTTGGGGGCCTCTCCCATGTCCTTAATTATGCCCCCTGATCCCTGATCTCACAGCCCTCAGTCAGTCCCCTGGTGCCCCAGGAGCAATTGACCTGTGCTCTGGGCCCATTCATCCAGGCTTCCATTCATTCATTCATTGAATAAACACTCTTGAGCATCTATTACCTTTTTCTAAAATGGATGCAGTCTATCCTCTTCCTTCTGCCTTTGACAGCAGGAAGTAATGGAGAAATCAAATTGGACTATGCCTATAAAATGCTTCCCGTACACTGTAGAAGACCGATTCATTTGTTCATTTGGTCAGTGCTAAGCACGTCCTGTGTGCCGGGTTCTGGGGATAGCCCCTGTCCTTGTGATTTAGCCAAGGCATCAGACCTGACACACTCTAAAGTGCAGCATATACTGGGACAGAGGAAGGTGAAGGCTGGGGATCCACAGCAGGGACAACCCAGCTTGCCTGTGTGATCAGGGTATCCCACAGGCAAGGTGTTTAACCAGGTGTTTAACCCTGCGAAGGTTAGCTAGTGCTCTTCCTGGCTGAATCTACTGGTGGAATTCCAGGCCTGTTGAAAGCAACCTAGGGACCAACTTTGGAGCAGTGGAGAGAAATCCATGTAGGCTTAGATCCAAGGGGGTCAGGGTTGGGGTATCTGTAAGCAGCCTCTGGGAATGACCCTCTTGGGGACTCCAGGCCTGACATGGGCCTGCTTGCAATGACTCACAGTGATTCTACCCAGAGTCGAGCAACGCGGACAGTAGATGCTGTGTGTATTTCGTCACTGGCAGGAAGCCAGTGCCCCAAATAGCACAGGGCTGGGGTGGTGGGGGGCCTCCTCAGGTAGCACGCTAATTAGTCTTCGGGGTAAACCACAGGGTACTGGGCTGGAGGGCCAGGAACTCACCTGCAAATTGTTTCTCTTTGCAGAGGAGTTTAATTCCCCCTGATTATGCTCCTGGGGTAAATCACCCCCTACCCCAGGAGAGGTGCTCCATGGGGCTGATGACCCAAGGGGTGAGTGGTCCCGAGGGGTGAGTGCTCGTTTGGGGGAAGCCAACACCCCCACAGAGGGACTAAGGGGAGGCGGCACTTCAGGAGCTGTTTGAAGGACTCCTCTCACATGGACCAGGCTGTGCTCTTGGGACTGGGTGCTGGGTAGGGAGGTGGATAAGAGAGTCGCCTTGCCTGGTCTGGAAGAGGAGGTGGGCAAGTGGCCGGTGACACTGGAGCAGGACAGGCCCCAAGCACGGAGGGCAGCCTGGCCCAAGGAGAGGGTGGGGCCAGCTTCCCAAGAAGGATGGTAGCAGGGCCCTTACTACCACCAAGCATACATATTTCCCGGTCCTTCCCCTTTCCTGCTCTCCCTGCCTGAGACACTCTTTGCACAGATGCACATCACCTTCTTCCCTGGGCTCCGCACCGCAGCCCACCCCACGCCCTGATTGCCACTGCACGGACCACCTCTAACCTGTTATACACCACGTGCTGTTTACCATCCAATCCCTTGCTAGTCTTCAAGCTACTAAGGGCAGTTTTCTTCTGTATTGTTCTGTTCATTGTTTTGCTCTTATAGTCCCAAGTGCTTCAGCTCAGTTCCTACATGGCACTGCTCACACGTGGATGCCGAATACTGTGTGGTTCCCAGAGCCACGCCTTTCTTTTCATTGTTGTTTTAAGATGGACTTTCGCTCTTGATGCCCAGGCTGGAGCACAGTGGTGCGATCTCCCCTCACCGCAACCTCCACCAGGCTCAAGCAATTCTCCTGCCTCAGCCTCCCAAGTAGCTGGGACTACAGGTGCCCGCCACCGCGCCAGGCTAATTTTTGTATTTCTAGTAGAGACAGGGTTTCACCATGTTGGCCAGGTTGGTCTCAATCTCCTGACCTCAGGTAATCCACCCCTGGGCTTCCCAAAGTGCTGGGATTACAGGCGTGAGCCACCGAGCCTGGCCGGAGCCACGCCTTTCTTACCCACCACTGTCAGCTTCCCGAGGGAAGACACATCTGTCTTGGTGAACTAGCACACCCCATATAGCAGGTGCTTAGCTCACACCTGTGGGATCCCTGGACGGCCTGCCCAGTGGAAGGATCCTCGTGGGGCTGACCCATGACCTTAGCCTTCTGGGCCTAGGGGATTTCTTGGCCTTCATGTCGTCCGCGTCCTGGACCGGTTGCTGTGTCAACCTCTCACTGGGAGCGTATAGGGCACCATCCATCTGGGGCCTCTCTCCTCCCTGGCACCTGACAGCCAGTTTGTCATCAAGTAAGCTTTCGATGACCATGATGACAACGGCAGTGACAGAGATGATGACGATGATGATGACGGTATCGTGGAGACCCAAGACACTGAGGCTGAGCTGAGGGTGTGGGTGGCAGAAGGCATGGAACAGACAGGAGCCTTTTCCATCCGCTTCCTCTGGTAACCCTGCTGGTTCCTTCCTGGGCAGGGCACAAGGCGGAGGTGACGGTCAGCCAGGTGTACTCAGGCAGCCTGCGCGTGCTCAATCGCCATTTCTCCCAGGATCTGGCCCGCCGGGAGTCCAGTGCCTTCCGCAGTGAAACCGCCAAAGCCCAGAGGATGGTAGGCAAGGATCTGGGGGCTGGGAGGGGAGAGTGTGGGCGTGAAGAGAGGGGTGGGGTCTGATCACAAGGCGGCAATCGGTAACCCATCTGGAGCACTCACGGGACCACAGCCCTGCCCCAGGTTGAGGGTGATGGGAAAGTCAGTGGACGCTTGGGTCAGTCACACTCGGATTAGATCCTGATCACACCTCTTACCAGGGGTGGGGCATGACCTTGGGAAGGGTCCTGAAGCGCAGCTGACTCTGTCGATGACCCCCTGCTGCCCCTCCGTTACAGGGTGGTAGCCTCCTCCTGTCCCTCCGTTACAGGACATTGGCCCTCTCTCGCCCCTCCATTACTGGACGGTGGCCCCCTCTCGCCCCTCCATTACAGAGCGGTGGTCCCCTCCTGCCCCTCCTGCCCCTCCGTTACAGGACAGTAGCTCACTGCATGCAGGCTGGTCTACTGCCTGCCACTTTCAGGCCACAGGACCACTGGCCCTGGCAGGGGCGGTGGTTCAGCGAAAGTTCCAGGCTGTCTCCCAGAGGTACCCTGCTGGGCTGGGCTCAGACGCTCTCAGCTCTCCCCTGTACCTTCACGGCCCGGGTGGGTTGCCCACTTTCCAGCCTCTCTGCCCCTCCCAACTACTGTTTCCCAGAATCACCTCCGAATCAGCCGCTTGTCCCACCTTCTCAATGGCGGGTCTGCTTCTGAGGGACCCAGCCTGAGGCTGTCTGTTTCCTCCTCCATAAAGTTGGGCTGATAACAGCAGCCTTCTGCAGGTTCGCTGGGGGTTGCAGTGAGGCTGAGATAACAGAACACTATTCCCACGCTGTGCAAACGCTTCAGAGCCTGCAATCCTGCCGGCCGCGCCGTAGTTGCAGATGGGCAAAAACTCCAGCCAACTGTGCTACTCCTCAGAGCCACTGGCTTGTCCCAGGCTACGGGAGGGGGCGGGGAGGGGACCCAGAAGCCCAGAGGGGTTTTTCAGAGTGGAAGAGTGACTTTTGGCAAGGAGCAGAGAGGTCTTTGGCAGTTCGGGTGAAGGCGAGAGCCAGCTGTGGTGGGAGGCGAAGGAAGGGGACCGGGTGTGAGTTTCACGCATGCCCCGGGCCCAGCCACGGAGTGCTGCGTGGCTGTGAGCAAGCCTGTCCGCCTTGGAGGCTCCTGCATGGAGCAGGGCTGCCGCGGGGAGCAAAGAGCACCCCGAGGTAAGAAGCAACTTGGTCTCTGCTGCAGAGGGTCCCAGGGGCTCTTGTCTTCCCTCCTCACAGCTCAAGGAGCTCATTGCCAGCACCCGCCTGGGAACTTACTACAACTCCAGCTCCGTCTACTCCTTTGGGTGAGCTGTCCTTGCCCCTGAACGGCCCCTGCTAGGATCTGAGATTCGAAGAATGGGAGGGGGCTCTGTAGACTGCTGATGCAATGCCTTCATGTTTAAAACGGGGAAACTAGGCCGGGCGCGGTGGCTCAAGCCTATAATCCCAGCACTTTGGGAGGCCGAGGCGGGTGGATCACGAGGTCAGATCGAGACCATCCTAGCCAACATGGTGAAACCCCGTCTCTACTAAAAATACAAAAATGGAGCAGGGCATGGTGGTGCGTGGCTGTAATCCCAGCTACTCGGAAGGCTGAGGCAGGAGAATCAGAATTGCTTTAACCTTGGAGGCAGAGGTTGCAGTGAGCCAAGATTGTGCCACTACACTCCAGGCTGCTGACAGCAAGATTCTGTCTCAAAAAATTAAAAAATGGGGGAAACTAAGGCACAGGGAGGGAACTTGGCTTCCTGCATGTGACCCTCCCTTCACTGAGCTCATCTGTGGAATGGGAACATAGGTGTGATAGGTTCACACCAGGTGGTGACTGTGATGGCTCATCAAGGTCCTGACACCATCAGGTGACACCATGCTGGGGGTGATGGGGGGTCCTGACACCATCAGGTGACGCCATGCTGGGGGGGGTGGGGGGGTCCTGACACCATCAGGTGACGCCATGCTTGGGGGGCTGGGGGTAAGAGCATTGGCTCCAGGGCCCAGCTGTTGTGTTCACATCTGGTTCTGCTACTTGCAGCATAGTCTATGGCACACAAGTTAATCTCTGGTGCCTCGGTTTTCTCATTCGTAAAATGGGGATGATGAGAGTGCCTCCTTCAGAGGTTGCTAGGAGCCTTCTGTGTGAAGACTGGAGTGGAGGAAGCGCTCGGCGTGCATGAGCGTGGGGGCGCTGCCAGACCTCAGAATCCTTCCCTGGCCCCTCTCACTCCTGCCTGCTTCAGGGAAGGACCCCTCACCTGCTTCTTCTGGTTCATTCTTCAAATCCCTGAGCACCGCCAGCCGATGCTGAGCCCTGAGGTGGTGCAGGCGCTGTTGATGGAAGAGCTGCTGTCTACGGTCAACAGCTCGGCTGCCGTCCCCTACCGGGATGAGTACGAGATGGACCCGGAGAGCCTAGTAATCCTGGGTCAGTCCTGGGAGCGGGAACATGGAGTCAACTCACAAGGTTGGGGGAAACAGCTGTGATGAGGCCTGGGGAGGCTGCCTGCCAGGGCCGGGGTGCTCTCAGGACAGGCCCCCTGGAGAGCCCCCTGGTAAGGGAGCAGTGCCATTGCATTCAAGCAGCCAGGACAGAAGGCGGGGTGAGGGGCGCTTGGGGTGAATCTCAGACAAGCATGGCTCCAAGAGTCTCTTTTAATTTTATTTTCATTGTATTTTCTTCTATTTATTTCCTCCTTGTTTATTTGTTTCCTTTTAACAGAAGCCAGTGTGAAAGACATAGTTGCGCTGAATTCCACGCTGGGTACGCGCCTTGTTTGTTTCTCATTCCGCACTTTCCTTTGGAGTTGGTGTTTTTCTTGGCTTTGTTGTGTGTCAGGAGGCCGTGGGGCTGCTACAGTGGGTGCAGGAAGCCCGGGCCAAGACCCCCCCCCCGGGGGGTGCCGTGATGGACTCAGCGATGGGTCCCAAGCAAGTCCGGAGCAGGTGTGAGGAGAGGAGGTGGTGTGCGCGCGTCTGCTTGTGTGTGTCTTGTAGACGGGTGTGTATGCATTCCTGTGTGGGCGTGAAGATGAACCGGGTTCAGCGATCCACAAATGTGACTCTCCTTCCCTATCACTGACTTCACCCTGCCTCCAAGCCACTGTTTGCACTGATGGTAGAAAATCATCTTGCCGATTCACGGTTTATCAGTCACGTTGGTTTTCATACCTGGCCCTTTGGAAGTAGCAGTGCCATGGCATTCAAGAACGCTCCTTCCACTTCTTCCTTTCCTTGCCAGTCAGGCTCATCAGCCCTACCTCCCTACCTGATGTCATATTGCTAGAGTCACCTTGCTTTTCTCCAAGCGGACCCACTGTCTCTCAGCGGACCAGCAGAGTCGCCACGCTGCTCAAGGCAGGAGGTGCTGCGCTAAGCTGTAGTTTGTGTGAGTTGTGCAGTGCACGCACTGGGCTGCTGGACTCTGTGGCCCCTAAATTCTCGGATTCCTCCTAAACTAACCAGTGTTGTCACCTGGAACCAAGGTGGGGGTGAGCGTCTAACCCCTTCTCAGGGAGGGAGGCAGAGTTTAAATCCTCGTTATACTTTTCCTTGCCTTCCGCCTTCCCATCCTGCTGGCCAAATGCTTGCTTCCTTGTTGGGTGGAGGTGAGATGAGGTCAAAGTACAATTTTCAAAGAGGTAAAATCACGATTCTCATACAAAGATAGAGTGACCATGTGTCAAAGATCTATTTAGTTGATTAATGGGAGAGCCAGTGAATGGGTAAAGAATGTAAGAAACTGATCTGTCTGTCTGTCTGTCTATCCATCCGTCCACCCACCCACCCACCAACCCACCCACCTACCTATCTACCTACCTACCTACCTATCTATCTCTCTGTCTGCCTGCTTGGCTGCCTGCCTGTCTATCTAGTTACCTAGCTAGCTAGCTGTTGATCTGTCGATCTGTTTGTCTATCTATTATACATATATCGATCAGTTTATCTCTATCTATCTAGCTGTCTATCTAAGCTGTCTACCTAGTTGTCTATCTATCTATAATCTTTCTAACTACTTACCTATCTCCCTGTCTGTCCACCTAGCTAACTAGCTAGCTGTCTGTCTATCATGAATCATCCATGGAAAAAGAGAACCGCTGGAACAACATTACGAAGTTAGATACAAACCTGGTTAATGTCCTGCCAGGCAAGAAAACTCAAACCTTCGGGGTTGTCTTTTCTAATGAATTAAAATCATTGACAGCTTGTTATAGTGTTCCGAAAGTTAACATCTACCTCCACAGAGTCCAAGGCTTGATAATCAACGTCCAATAGTAAGTCAGAATTATGACTCCTGAGAGCCTCAAGGGGACTTAATCAGACAATGCTTGGGGACGGAGACTGGCTCACTGCAGCCTGCACACCAAATCTGGTCCCCTGCTGCCTGATTTTGGAGGGCCCATGAGCCAAGAATGGCATATATAAGAATGACATATATACACACACACACACACACACACGTATATATACATATATATACGTGTGTGTGTGTGTGTGTGTGTGTATATATATATATATATATATATATTTTTTTTTTTTTTTTTTTTTTTGAGATGGAGTCTCACTCTGTCACCCAGGCTGGAGTACAGTTGGGTGATCTCGGCTCACTGCAACCTCAGTCTCCCAGGTTCAAGTGATTCTCCAGCCTCTGCCTTCCAAGTAGCTGGGATTACAGATGCCTGCCACCACACCCAGCTAATTTTTATATTTTTAGCAGAGAACGGGTTTCGCTATGTTGGCCAGGCTGGTCTCGAACATCTGACCTCAGGTGATCTGCCCGCCTCAACCTCCCAAAGTGCTGGGGTTACAGGCATGAGCCACTCTACCTGGCTGATTTTTATATCTTTTAATGATTGAAAAAGCTCCTATGGGGCCAGGCACGGTAGCTCACGCCTGTCATCCCAGCACTTTGGGAGGCCAAGGCGGGCAGATCACCTGAGGTCAGGAGTTTGAGACGAGCCTGGCCAACATGGCAAAACCCCATCTCTACTAAAAATACAAAATTTAGCTGGGCGTGGTGGCCAGTGCCTGTAGTCCCAGCTCCTTAGAAGACTGAGGCAGGAGAATCGCTTGAATCCGGGGGGCGGAGCTTGCAGCGAGCCGAGATTGTGTCACTGCACTCCAGTCTGGGTGACAGAGTGAGACTCGGTATAAGAAAGAAGGAAGGAAGCGGGGAAGGGAGGATCCTATGGAAAGTTGTTTCCTGTTTTAGAAGAGCCTGTGTAATAGCCTCATGTTGCCTCGTGCCAGTGTGTCCCCATGTTCCTGGCAGTTATTCTGTAATTATCGGTGCTTACTGGGTGCTCATTTCATGAGTGAACGATTGAACAAATGAATGAATGCGTGAATGAGGAGACTGCTTCAGTGCACATCCAGAGCACAGAGTCTCGGGGCAGAGATAACCACCCAAATCCTCTAAGTCGACTTCTGGAGCACTTCCTCCATGCTAGGCCCCATTCCTGTGCCGAGGACACCAGGGTGACCGTATCCTCACCCCTGCCCTTGAAGGAGCTTCAAGCCCCATGAGGGAGACAGACACATAAACACTCCAGCCTGGCGATAAAGTGAGACTCCGTCTCGGGGGAAAAAAATAAATTAGCTGGGCCTGGTGGCATGCACTTGTAGTCCTAGCTACCTGGGGACAGAGGAGGGGAGGCTAAGGTGGGAGGATCACTCGAGCTCAGGAGGTCAAGGCTGCAATGAGCTGTTGTGTGGCATCGCTGCACTCCCGCCTGGGTGACAGTCTGTCTCAACAAATAATTTTAAAAAGAAAAAGAAATAGATTCGGACCTGGCAGTGGGTAGGGGCTCCCTGGGCAGAGGGAAGGGCAGGGGCAAAGGCTGGAGGAGGGGACCACCCCAGGCATGTTCAGTGACTTCCTCCCAGCCCCCAGAGGGGTCGGGCTCCCTGAAGGTGTTTCTGATTAACAAGAGGTTAGCACACACCTCTCCACTGAATTCACCTCAAAAAAGAAAAAAAAAGAGTAATGATTAAGTGGCAAGAGCAAAGAATCTGCTTGGAGCAAGATTTAAAGAACACAAAACCCTTGGAAGAGCCAGGCGTCTTTCCCCAGCTGCTGGTGGCGGCCCTGTCCCTTCCCTGGGCAGATACTGTTGGTCTCTCCCTGGGAAGGTCAGCTCCCCACTGGAGTCAGGACGGAAGGGGTCAGGGAGAAGGGGCTGAGCCACAGATGGCAGCCTCAGAACAAAACGTCTTCACCTCCATTCCCTTCCCGGTCCTCGGCACTGCCCAGAGGGGGTCGTAGGACAGGGATCATCATGACATCCAGTTGACAGAACTCGGAGTGGCTAAGCCACCGGCCCAGACTCACACAGCTGCTGAGTGTTGGTGCTAGGTGGGGAGGGTAGTGCCCCTCCTTCCTTCTCTCCAGTCCCCTCCCCCTACCCACTCTCCCCTGGGGGCCCAGCAGATGGCTAGTCCGGGGGGCTGCCCCCAGGCTGACCAAGCTGACAGGGTTTGCCTGTCTGTGGCCTTCCAAAGAAGACATTTTACAGCAGAGAAAATAGACGGAAAACTCAGATTATTTATTTATTTATTTATTTTATTTATTTTGAGACGGAGTCTCACTCTGTCGCTCAGGCTGGAGCGCAGTGGCACGATCTCGGCTCACTACAACCTCCACCCCCACCCATCCCCCGGGTTCAAGCGATTCTCCTGCCTCAGCCTCCCGAGTAGCTGGGACTAAAGGTGCATGCCACCACACCCAGGCCATTTTTATATTGTTAGTAGAGGCGGGGTTTCACCGTGTTGGCCAGGGTGGTCTCAATCTCCTGACCTCCTGATCCACCCGCCTCGGCCTCCCAAAGTACTGAGATGACAGGCGTGAGCCACTGTGCCCGGCCAAAACTCAGGTTTTATGATTTCATGTCACCAGGCTGCCTCCCACATCCCAGGTTCATTCCTAAGTCCCCACTGACTCCTGGAAGAACACCAGGCTTCTGGGGAAGTTGAAATGAGACACTGCATGATCCACGAGAGAGCGTATGTTCACTGCCAGACCCTGGTGCCTAGATCAAACACACAGTAGGTGCACAGTTGCTGTTTTGAATGAATGAATGAATGAATGAATGAATGATGCAGGCGGTACTGCTCTGGAAGTTCTGGCAGCGCATCAGAGCTTATGGATTAGATAGAAGAGCAGAGGCTCACCGGTGTGTGGGGCAGGGGTATAGGGTGTGATGGCGAAGGAGGTGTCAAGTGAGGCAGCTGTGAGATGGGCTAGGTCTGAGCCTCAGGCGGGGCCAGCTGCAGGGTGGCAAGTCACAGGCCTTTCTCCCCGGCCACACCTGCTCCCTCTCCCTCACACCCACCCGAGGACCAGGCACTGTCTTTACCGAGCCCCTGCTGTGCAAGGCGCTCTGCTGGGCCCTCAAAGGTGCATCATCCCACAGCCTGCTGGCCGTCCTGCCAGGGTTGTGTTATTGAACCGTTCTACAGATGAGGAAACTGAGGCTCAGGAAAGATCAGGTGGTGGCTGGGCAAACCCAGGTCTGTGCAATGGGCACAATCATTGTAAGTATCTCATAGAGCTGTTGTGGCATTCAGTGAGACAGTGAGTGGAAGGCATTCCGCTCCGCTTCTGGCCTGTAGCAAATGCTTGAGAAGGACTCGTTTTATTCTGACAGCTTCACTATCAGTAGCTCAAAGCTCATGTCCGCCCGCCAGGGCAGCCTCCCACACCCCTCCTTTGGGCACTCCCTTCTCTCTATGGGAAGCGAAGCCCTCATCGCTCTCCTCTTCACTGCACGTGGCCTCACTGGTCTCCACAGAGTGGCTCAGCAGCCGGAGGAGGGTGTGGTCCAAGCCAGCCCATGTCCCGGCCTTGCCCAACCTTCCGTGGCTCCCCACGGCTGCAGGAGAAAGCGGCACCTGTCCTGGGAGTGGCCTGGGCCAGGCCTCCCTGCCTTTAGCTTGTCCTCTGGCTACATGTGCCCTGTGCACACTTTCCTCAAAGCCACCCAGCTCGCCCCAGCCTCTTTGCTTATGCTGGGACCCCCAGGACGCCCCCAGCCCACAGGCCGGGTTTGGAGCCGTCACCTCCTGAGCTATTCTTGACTGTTCTGCGTCTGTCTGTCCCTGCTGTCATCCATGGCCCCAGGCAGCGACTGGATCTTTACCTGGGCACTCAGAAGGCACCAAGCTCAGTGGGCATCCATCCCATGCATGAATGACTGAACCAATGAATGAATGTGTGAATGAGGATACTGACAAGGGAATGCAGCCAGGAAAGGGAAGGATGTGGGCTGCAGCGTGTCTGTCTGTCCCCGCCAGGCTCCCCTGCCCACCCCATCCTGCCTGGGGGAGGACGTCGAGGGATCTGGCTCCCAGGGTCCCCTCCTTCGGGCTCACAGGAGTCAGGGGCTGTACCCCTCTCCCCCTCCAGGCTGTTACCGCTACAGCTACATTGGTCAGGGCCAGGTCCTCCGGCTGAAGGGACCCGACCAGCTGGCCCCCAGCTGCCTGTGGCATCTGCAGGGCCCTGAGGACCTCATGCTCAAACTCCGGCTGGAGTGGACGCTGGCTGAGTGCCGGGACCGACTGGCCATGTATGACGTGGCTGGGCCCCTGGAAAAGAGACTCATCACCTCGTGAGTCCCTGGGAAGGAGGGTGGGGTGGGAGGGCTGGAGAGTGGACTGGCTGATGGGGGGTGGGGTCAAAAGTGACCAACAGCATTCTTAGACAAGGGTGGTAGGACCTTAGGCCTGGGTACCGGGGAGCCCAGCGGAGATAGGGGAGAGGAGGCTGGAGATGGTTTTGTACTTCGGACACTCCCTCGCCGAGCCTCAGTCTTCCCGTCTGTAACAAAGCTGTTGTTCTAGATGACCCATAAGGTCAGCTCTGGGAGGCACCTGGCTTGTCGGCATGCTTCAGGGTCTGGGTACAACCTGGACTTTCAACCCCCGGGCCATTCCTAAATCCTGACTGCCTCCTGGCCGAACACCCACCCTCCCTGCTTCCCAGCTTCTGGTAGGGTTTAAATGAGATACTAGATGCTCCATGGGAGGGGATATCTTCACTGCCAGACCCCGGTGCTTAGACCCAGTGCACAGTAGGTGTGCAGGATCTGTTGTGAGTGAATGAATGAATGATGCACGCGGTGCTGCTTTGCGAGTTCTAGCAATGCATCGAAGCTCACGGGTTAAATGTCAGAGCAGAGAGGCTCACTGGGGGGTGGGGGTGGGGGTGGGGGTGGGGTGTGATGGGGAACTCCCTGCCTCCTAGCTGTGTACCCTAAGGCAAGTTACTTTGCCTCTCAGCATGTCAATTTTTTTTAACCTGTAAAATGAGTTCACAATCATGCTTACCTTTGAGGGTCACTGGAGGATTTAAATCAGACTATGTGTGCCATGATCCTCACATCTAGTGAGTACCCAGTAAACGCTAGCCATTATTGCTATCATTATATATAGTCTAATTGGGGCTGGCCACAAAAGGCATTGAGTGGAAGGAGCAGTTTGGACTTTGATATTTGGTAAGTGGGGAGCTGTTGATAGTTCCCGAGCAGAGGAGTGGGGCTTTAGGGCATGAGATATGGTGTGGAGTGCAGAAGTGATTAGGATCAGAGGGCAAGTGGCAGGGGCAGGGGAGCAGGGACTGGAAATGGCCTTGACCTTCAGGAGCCTGGTCACCCTCCCACAGGATGGGGAGACAGGTGTTGGCCTGCGAAGCTCTGCAGGAGATGGGGAAGATGCTGGGCTGGGCAGTTCTCAGCGATTGTTTGTTGAGCACTTACTCTGTGCTGGGCGCCAGGCTGATGCTTCTTCGGTCTCACTTGGGCCATGGACAGCCTCCAGGCAGATGGGAGGAAACCAGTGTGCTCAGATCAAGGGCAGTCTTTGAACGTGAGCCGGAAGACGTTCTTGCCACACCCCTCCCCCAGAACTTCTCCGGGCTGCTGTCTCCTTGTCACCCTTCCTGCTGCCCTGCTGGGTGTCACCTCGATCTGGGGGCGTGTGTGAGCTGAGTGCCTGGAGGGCTCTGGGAAGTGCAGAGAAGCCAGACACCCTCCGACTTCCAGGTCCAAAAAGGGTGGGGATGCTTAGGGTTTTCCCCTAGGGCTTCTCTGGGTGTCCCTCAGCCTGAGGTTGGGAGGGGACCCGACTGCCAGGCCCGGCTCTGTTCCTATTCACTGTGGCTCCTGGTGGCTCCCTGGTCCCAGACCTTTAGAGAAGCTCTCAAATGATGGGTCAGGCCCAAGAGCCGACACACAGCCAGGGAGGCTATTGGGTTGCCCGCTCAGGGGGAGGCTGGGCTGTTAGTTTCTTATAAATTGGTCCATCGGATGCACTGGGACTCCAGAGAGCACTGTCATTGGCGCCGCGAAGCTGGGTGGAGATTGGTGAGAGGGTGAAGGGGAGTTGGAGTATCCCTGTCTGAGACGGGCAGACCAGGGGCACCTACGTATGTGGGAGGGTACCAGCCATCAAGGGCAGTGCCTAGCGCAGGCCTGTCTCTGCCACGGACCGCCAGTGGGGCCTCAGTTTCCCCATCTGGGAGTCATGCAGCTGACCTGGACAGTGTCACCAGGGTCTTTTCAGGGCTGACATTCCAGACTTCTAAAAGCCCAGAAGTCTCAGATACGGATATTTGTTCTTGAGCTTCTCAGGCACCAAACTCTGGGCAGATTTCTGGGTACCCTGGGGGTCACCAGACCACACCCGCTTGCCCCGTCCCACCCTTGAACAAGGCCGGGAGTTGCGGTGTGGCCAGCCAGAAGGGGTGGTCGCTGCAGGTGCCAGTCTAGTCTCCCTGCCAGGGATGCTAGGGGTCACAGTGATTCTGTAGCGGGGGCTGGGGAGGGAGCATGGGACTCAAGCCATCATCATCAAACTGTAAGTTCCGGAAGTCTGGGGAGCCTCCTGGCCTCTCTCACCTGAGGAGCTGGACTGGCCCTTGGAGGACCCTCCATCTGTCCTCTGGGGCCAGGGACACACAGACACCTCCACAGGGACAGACAGCGGTCTGGTAGCAGACCTGGGCCCAGATGTCCAGACTCCCGCCCACCTCCCCCAGCCGCCACCTGCCACCCTCCCTGCCACTCCCCTCCCAGAGCCCGGCCCACCCCTGTTGCCTCGCTCTGCTCTGCCAGGGTGTACGGCTGCAGCCGCCAGGAGCCGGTGGTGGAAGTCCTGGCGTCGGGGGCCGTCATGGCGGTGGTCTGGAAAAAGGGCCTGCACAGCTACTACGACCCCTTCGCGCTCTCCGTGCAGCCGGTGGTCTTCCAGGGTGAGGGGCAGGGGTCCCTGGGGCAGGGGAGGGGTGCGGTAGAATCCCAGGGCCCTCCGCTGGGCTGACTCCTCACCTTCTTTGCACAAACTGAGGATGGGATGGGGAGAGGGAAGGTTCTGGAAGCTCCGTCCCCTCCCCTCTGCTCCCCACCCCCTCCCCGCCCTCTCCCCCACCCCTGCACCCACCAGTGGCTGGGCCTGGAACGCGGGTCTGTTTGCGGCAGGACCAAAAACGCCTTTGATTCTGCCCTAGACGGTCCGCACAGCCAAGGCAAGAGGGCGCCTGAGGGGTGATGAGGGCACAGTCAGGCCTCAGCCCCTGGTGTGGCGGGTCCCTCCTGCCTCCCAGCCCCCACCCTCCTCCTGCTTCGGGACCTCCCTCCTCGCCCCCTTCCCAGGAAGGGCACGTCCCACCCCACGCTGGACAGCTGTTCTGGGCCTGGGCCAGCGTGCCTCTGGGCAGGAGGCTCAAACTTTGCCATTTCTGGAGCTCGGGAGGGGAGGGTGGCAGAGAGGAGGCCACCGAGTGTTGGCAGCTGCTTCTCCCCCACCCCTCTGCCCACTCCGTTCCCTCCCACTCCAGGCCCCCACCCTCTCCTCGGTTCTATAGCACGCTCTCGGGCAGGGACCTGGGTCCCTAGGGCGCTAAGTGGGTAGCAGAGTTGTTCTCTTGGGAGTTTGACACAGGCTGGAGCGTGGAGGGAACAAGGGGCTTTGGCGACCCTGGCCCCGTGGAGAGGTGGCCAAGGCAGCTGAGGATGCTCCTGTCCTGCCCCTGGACCCCTCAGCCTCTCCCTAAGTGGTCCCAACCAAGACACCCCTTTTCCGTGAACCTCGTCTTCAGAAGGGGGCACAGCCCTCTCTCCCACAGCAGCCACACCGCGAGGCCTCTGCAGGCGTGATGCATTTTGTAAACTGGCAAGTTCTGTCCCTAGAATGTCAATGACACACAGACGGAGCACTTACTACCCGCCAGGCTGTCTGAATGTTTTCTGTCTATTCAGTCCGCTCTACTACCCTATGAGGCGTGTGCTGTTACTGGCCCCGTTTTCCAGATGAGGAAACCGAGGCCCAGGCTCACATAGTCACACTCAACCACAGGGCTTTGCTGGCAGCAGTGGCAGGGGTGGTGGGGTTACAAGCTGCGCCTGCCTGCTGGGAGGTGCGGCCAGGGCCCCCCGTGTAACGGCACTTCTCCTGGCCCAGCCTGCGAGGTGAACCTGACGCTGGATGACAGGCTGGACTCCCAGGGCATCCTCAGCACCCCATATTTCCCCAGCTACTACTCGCCCCGCACCCACTGCTCCTGGCACCTCACGGTGAGCCCCCACCCTGCCTGACCACCTACCCTCTGCCCCAAGCATCTCCAGGTCCCTGGGGACCCAGGATGAGAGGGGATAGTGTCCCACCTCTGCTGAAGCCCCCACAGGCTGAGCCCTGGGTACTAATCCTGCCAGGGCGGAGAGGGGTGTGGGCAAGGTCTCCCTCTGTGGGTTACAGCAATGCCTGTTTGTTGAGTGACTGATAGACTGTATCCCCACCTGGGATTCTGGCTCTCCTTCTCTTTGTTGTTAAGGAGTGGGTTTACCAACCTGGGCACACCTCATGGGCGACCTGATGGCCCACCAGCCGGCTCACACCCCACGGCCATCTAATGACCCTCTCCTCCCTCCCAGGTGCCCTCGCTGGACTACGGCTTGGCCCTCTGGTTTGACGCCTATGCACTGCGAAGGCAGAAGTCCGATTTGCCATGCACCCAGGGCCAGTGGACAATCCAGAACAGGAGGTACCGCTTCCTCTCCTCCCTCTGGCTTCCTTTCCTCCCTCCCTTAGAGGTGGCCCTCCACAATGGGAGCCAAGTCCCCAACGTCAGAGGGGCAGCAGGGGTAGCAAGCAGAGGCTGCGGCTGGTGTCAGGCCTATGCTGTTGGGGTGACACGAGGTGCGACTTCAGGCCTGTGCTGTTGGGGTCACACGGGGTGTGACTTCAGGTCTGTGCTGTTGGGGGTGACATGGTGATGCAGTGACTTCAGGGCTTTGCTTTTGGTGGTGAAATGCTGATGGCGTGTGACATCGGGCTTGTGCTGTTGGGGTGACATGCTGGTTCGGTGACGTCAGGCCTGTGCTGCCTGGAGAGCAGCAGGCATCTGTGGCATGATGGGGGCATCTCTGGACATGGCTGCCCTGAGTGCTCATGGTGCTTCCTTGGGGCCTCCTTGCGACTCGCCTAGGCCGAGCACGGCTGGATATTCCCCCCCACACCCCCGGCGCCACCGAGACCACAGGGTGACCCTGAGATGGGTCGGGGAGTCCCAGTTCTGCGAATGATGAGAACATGTTCTCTTGCCTCTCTCCCTACCCCAGAGCTGAACTTTCCGTCTCAGGGAGGCCCAGAAAGGAGAAGGAACAGTCTTGGGTCTGACACCCGCTGTCTCATCCCCCACCCCCATGGGGATTCCATTTGCCAGAGACGGGGCCCCAGCATTCTGGGGGTTCGGTGGTGTGGTGTTAGGTGCTAAGACAGGCGTTCAGTGTGTTGGCCTGATGTCCTGTGTGGTCATCAGCGCCTTGCCCATTCCCCAGAGGAGGAAATCAAGGCTCAGCTGGATTAGGTGGCATGCAGATGGGTCCACAGTTGGGGTCTCTCCCTTATCCCCTCCAGCCACAAACAGCAGGACAAAGGAAGCCCCACCCCATGCTTCCTGTGGGAGGCCCTCCCCCCCCTCCCCCTCCTCCTGCCCCACCCCACGCTTCCTATGGGAGGGTTCACCTCCTCCCCCTCCTCTGCCCCTCCCCCTCCCCCTCCCCCTCCCCCTCCCCCTCCCTCCCTGATACAGTCGGGCAGGGGTTTGGATACTGAGGAGCCAGGGACTTCACAAGCTACCATTGGGTAATGACAGAGCGAGTGTAGAACACGGATGGGGAGAGTCTTTTCCCTTATCAAAAAGAATGCTGCCTCGGTGGTGAATTTGGGGTCTCTGAGCACCACTGAGCTATAGATGTGTGGGCTGAGCCAGTCCCAGTGCCCAGCCTGGGGTACAAGTGGGGAAACTGACCAGCGAGGGCTAAGGACTTGGCCTGTCGTCCCTGTCTTTTCTGCCTTTCAGTGGTGGGGATGGACTTCAGGGTGTAGCCAAGCGGTGGGTGGGGGGTGAGGGTGAGGCCTGGCAGCTCTCTATGTCCCCATGGCTCCCCTCCCTCTGTCCAAGCACCCCTCACCACGTGAGGATGGGAGTGCTCAGAGGGGTCTGGCATCAGGGTCTGTATGAAACTCCAGATGCACCCCTACCTCGTCTGTGAAACGAGGGCCTCAGGCCAGCCCAGGGCCGCAGCCTTTGATTATTTCCCCATCTGGAAGGCGCTATCTCCTCTACAAGTTGAGCTGATTCATTCCTGGCCAAATGCCATTCCAAGTCAGGCTGGGGAGGTGGAAAGAGTTCAGCATCTGCCTCCTCTGCTTCCTGTTTGGGTGAGGACTTAGATCCCCCAGCCTCAGGTAACTCATCTGAAAAAAGGGCATGAAAGAGCCCCCCGCCCCGGGAAGACTCAGTGAGACAATGCGTGGGGAATGGTGTGCGTGCAGGCATGGATCGGGCCAGCGACTCCGCGTTCATCACCGGCTCTCAGGCCGCTCTGGACAGGCACAAGCCGAGGGCTTTATGGTGCTGCCTCCTCCAGCCTCAATAACTCAGCGAGGAGGCAGGTGCCTGTACCGCCTTCATAGAGCCGTGAGACGCCAAGACACAGAGAGACGAAGTAATCAGCACACAGCCACCCAGCTCGCTGAGGCAGAGTTAAGGCCAGGCGGGCTGATCCACAGTGCACGTGGGTGCGGACACGCGTCGTGTGTGTGCATCCATTCATGTCTGTGCACGTGTGCGATTCTTCCCTCTGAGACTCTAGCAGCCCATGCCAGCTGGTGACTCCTTCAGCCAAGGCATCCCCAGCCGACCCCCTGGCATCTGGGTGGGGAAGAGTCGACTGTTTGTGTGTCTGTCCCGCCAGTTCCAGAGCGGCCTGGGAAGTCCCAGCCCTTTCTTCTCAGATGTTCATTCAGGGTCCAGGGTCCCCAGGGCAGACCCTCGTCCCCTCGCTGCTGACTCCCACTGTGTGTGAATGTGGAGGGGAAGGCAGAGGTGGTGCCCGTGAGCCATCCACGCTGGGCCATCACGCTCTCGAGTTATGATCACGGCTGATAGTGATGGGTCCCATGTAGACAATGGGACATTCTTAGAATGAGCGTTCGTTGGAAATCTGCTTGTGTGGGTGGCACAGACTTGAGAGGTCTGGGGAAGAGCAGATTTTCAGACAAGGACTTACGGGAAGGGGGAGGTACAGCCCTTTGGCCCAGGATGGCCACTGATGGAGAGGGCGGGTCAGGGGAGAGGGTGCCAGCGTAGTGACGAGGAAAGGCTGGCCTGCAACCTCCACGGGCTGAGCACCCTGAGGCTTCCCACCTGACTCCTCTGAGCCCGTGGTGCCTCCTCCACCCCCCTGACCTGCCTGCTTCTTTTTTTTTTTTAATTTTTATTTTATTTTTTTTTAAAGATGGGGTTTCACCATATTGGTCAGGCTGGTCTCGAACTCCTGACCTCAGGTGATCCAACCACCGCAGCCTCCCAAAGTGCTGGGATTACAGGCGTGAGGCACCGCGCCCGGCCAGACCTGCCTGCTTTCTACCTAGCTTCTCGCAGTACCCACGTGAGCCCAGCTGAGGCCTCATGCCCTTGAGTGGCCTGAGGGTGGTGGAGGGACTGGCCCGGGAGATCTGGCCACAGCTGCTCAGTTTCCCAGAAGCCACTCTCATGGCGCGCCTCCGCAGCACAGGCTTCCCCCTTTCTGGGAACCTGCCTCCTGCCAGCTTCCTCTCCTGTGTTGTCACTTCCCTTATGATCCCCCCACAATGTCCACTCACTCCCCGCCAGCAGGGACAGGCAGAACTGTGGGTTCCCTAGGCCGGCTGGAGCCACCCCCCCACCCCAACCTGGCCTGGCCTGGCTAGGGGGTGGCCCTGGTGTTCTCCGGAGCCCTGGTGGCCAGCACTGTCAGCAGCCACAGACGCTCAGTGGGAACTTCAGAGCACCTGCCCTTGGCTGGGCTGGCCGTGCAGAAGGAGGCGGCGGCTGCTGCCCTCCATGAGCTCACAGCCTGACGTCAGCAAGCACTTCAAAGAAGTCATTTCCTATGTATGCCTTCACCCAGGCCGCAAGGGAGATAGGATCACCCCTGCTTTACAAATGTGAAGAGTAAAGCTTGCTGAGGGTGACCCGGGGTCACGCAGCTTGTTCCTGGGGCAAAGCCAGGCTGCGGATTCAGCTCTGCAGCCCTGGTCCAGAGGGGTGCTGTGGTCTTTCTCTCCGGCGCTTGCCTTCTCTGACCCTCCTTCCCCTTTCCCCCGTCTGTAGTAAGGGCACAGGGGGCTGCATTCATCCACCCACGCGCCCTGCCTTCTTCCCTTCCTTCTTCCTTCTCGTTCTCCTCCACCCCCCACCCTCCCCTCCATCCACCCATCCATGCATTTATCCCTGCAGGAATTACTTCCTGGCAGGGTCCCTGCCAGCCTCCTGGATGAGGCCAGAGGAGATAGTTCCCATCTCCAGAGAGGTGAGGAAGCAAGGCAGGCCACGCGGTGTGAAAATGTCCCTTCGGACGCTCGCTGCTTTGCAGCTGACGTGAACTGGCAGGCCGCGCGGCTGTCAAGCTTCTGCTGCTGCTTGCAGAGGGCTGCAGGGGAGCCCTTGATGGACGGGGGGCACTGGAGAGCCAGAGAATGGAACCCTCCCCCAAGAAACTCCGTAGAAGAAACCGAGAACTCATATGGGCCAAGGGGCCAGGCCAGGGCTAAAGTCTGTGACGGGGACAGGGCCACCAAGGCCCTGCCTAGTTAGTTCCAGTGGTGTTTTAGGGGCCGCCCCGTCCCCTTCCCTCCCCCCCTCCTTCTGTTCTCCTCCTCCTCCTCTTCCTTTTCCTTCTCCTCCTCTTTCTCTTTCTTCTTTTCTTCTTTTTCTCCTCTTTCTTCTTCTTGAGGAGCAAGAATCTGGATTACTACGTGAAATTTGCTGGCAACTCAATGAAGCAATTTCTACACGCCGCGTAAACAGATTATCTTTGCACTGAGTGACTCGGCTTGGGCCACTAGATTTCAGCTCCCACCTTGAAGTCCTCTCTGGCCCCGGAGTTCCACCCCCTCCACCCCTGCTCCAGGCCTCCAGAGTGAGAACCAAATGCCGCCCAGGCAGACAGGTGCCCGGGCTGTGCGGTGAAGCCTTGGGGAAAGGCTGCTGCCAGCTACAGGCTGCTTCTAGGATGCCCCCTGGAGGTTAATAGGGAGAACTTCCTGTGGCAGGGACAGGTGCCTTTGTCTTGCAGCCCCTGCCCAAGGCTTGGTGACACTGGAACTCTCCACACAGTTGCTTTAGGGTGAAATGTCCCACTCCCCTCCAGCCCCGGCTTGGGCTCCTGCTCTGTCTCTCCACAATCTCCCTGTGACTGTGGGAGGGGCACCCCAAGGTGCGTGGGATGCACTTGAGTCCTCATTCGCGGGATCAGTACTTCCCAACGCCTGGCTCCCCTGTGTACTTCCTGAGGCCCTTCTGTGAGGAAAACAATCCATGATAACTTTATAAATAAACAGGCATCAAAACCTGTGTTACCTTCGTTTTACCAGGTCAAGAGGGCTAGACTTGCTCAGGGGCGCCCCCTGGCGGTGCCTCGTCCCCCACAGGCCCCACTGAGCTGGGGGAACCATGGTGGGGTTCCAACCTGTTCTGTCTCAGGAGTTCCTCTCTGCAGAATGAGCACTCTGAGTTCTTCTTTCTATAGATCTATACTTACAACATTAGAAATTCAACAGAATTGTAAAATGTTTATCAATTCCTTTAATGTAATTGGAAGCCCGTGACACATTTGAATATAAATACCATTCTATGAAAACTAGTTGCATTCTCCAGCACTAAAAACATTTAGTGACAAGAGTACTGTCGTTTTACGTTTCTATACCTTTCTTTTTTTTGAGACGGAGTTTCGCTCTTGTTACCCAGGCTGGAGTGCAATGGCGCGATCTCGGCTCACCGCAACCTCCGCCTCCTGGGTTCAGGCAATTCTCCTGCCTCAGCCTCCTGAGTAGCTGGGATTACAGGCACGCGCCACCATGCCCAGCTAATTTTTTGTATTTTTTAGTAGAGACGGGGTTTCACCATGTTGACCAGGATGGTCTCGATCTCTCGACCTCGTGATCCACCCGCCTCGGCCTCCCAAAGTGCTGGGATTACAGGCTTGAGCCACCGCGCCCGGCCTTCTATACCTTTCTTTAACAACTGGATTCACAGACCACATGCTGGACCTTCCCACCTCCCTCCAAGTTCAATCAGTCCTGACGTCACACGTCGCGTGGTCTCTGGACAGTTGTTTCTGCCACCTTATGAGAGAATGAGGGCAAAAAAGGCAATGACATCTGAGTGTTACTATTAAAATGAATTGTGAGCCAGGCTCACACTTGTCATCCCAGCACTTTGGGAAGCTGAGGTGGGCGGATTATCCGAGGTCAAGAATTGAAGACCAACCTGACCAACATGGAGAAACCCTGTCTCTACTAAAAATTAGCTGGGCCTGGTGGCATATGCCTGCAGTCCCAGCTACTCAGGAGGCTGAGGCAGGAGAATCACTAGAACCTGGGAGGTGGAGGTCGCGGTGAGCCGAGATGGCGTTATTGCACTCCAGTCTGGTTAACAAAGAGTGAAACTTCATCTCTAAAAAAAAAAAAAAAAAAAAAAAAAGACTTTTGGAGCCCCGGGGGTCCCCTGACTGCGCTTTGAGAACTGCGGGTTGGTGTAAGGGTAAGATCACGGTCACTGTAGCTGGATAGACCTTTGGGGGTGCCAGAGCCTAGGGCAGGTCTGTGGAGGACATGGAGGCGGCAGGGCACTCAGACCTCGGAGCTCGTTGGGCAGTGGGAATTGGGTGGCTAACTAACTTAGTGAACGATGAAGTGCTTACCACATTCTAGAAGTTCTGGGGAAGTGCCTGGCCCCTGGGAATCATGGCCAGCTCCGTGGGGTGTTGGATCTGCTGTGGGCTGTTGGCCTTCGGGGGCATTCCCGCTGCTCTCTGGATTTCCTTTCGCTTTCTCTGCCTGGGGCATTTTCAGCTTCTGGAGACTTTACCTTCGCCCTGCGTGTGATTCCTCCATCTGCAAAGGCTCTCTGATTTGCTCTGTGGGAGCACTTCCTTCCCTGTGGGGGGCATTTCTAGGAGCTGATGGAGCTGTCCCCATCTGTTCTGCAAGGGTGTCCCACCTGGGATGGAGGGAGGGTCCCACTGTTCTGGGGGTGTGGTTGCGCCCACTCTGTGAAGGGGCGCCGGTGCCCACTTGCTCTGTGAGGCAGAGTGGGCTGGATTTTCTGCTGGAGGAGCCCCTGGGCCCATGACTGGGAGATGGGAGGGGCTCCTACTTGTTCTCTTATAGGAGAGAAAGACTCAGACTCTCTGGAACTTCCCCTGCCTGCTCTGTTTGAGTAGGGGAATGTTCTTGGTGGCATTGTGGCAGGGATGCAGCGGTGGTGGGTGCTGGCTGGCAGGGATGTGAGGGTGCTCCCGCAGCTGGGGGTGGCCCCACCCCATGTGGCCATGCTCAGAGAACGTGCTGCTCATCAGGACTAAGCTACCGGTAATGGGAAAAGGACTGATCCTTCCCTCAAGCCCACAGTGTCACCGGGGGGCAGGAGGGTCGGTGTCTCAAGGGGCGCACTGCTGCCCCTCACCCCACACCAAGCACAAGGCAGATGGCCTTGTCCACCTGCAGACAGTGGGCCAGTCAAGGGCTTTTGCCTCTACTGACCCATTGAAGCCTTTTGTCAGATTCAAGGTCAACAGAAATAATACCTTTCCTTGTTTTATAACAAGGAATAAACTCAAAGAAAGACCTTGACTTGCTAGAACCTCACAGTTCACAGGTGACCATGACTAGAATTTTTATCTGGCAGGCAGTGGGGAGCCATTGATGGTGTTTGAGCAGGGGAGTGACATAGCCAGACTGCTTTCTAGAAGGTGACTCTGGGGGTAAGCAGTCACCCAAGGGAGACAGCAGGACACAGGCGGCATGGCGGGGGTGCGGCAGGGGGGCGCGGTGGGGGCGCAGCTCCCCCTGCCTCTCTGGCTGCCCTGCCCTCGCTCTGGCTATGCACCGGACCCAGGAGACCCGCCAGTGTGGCCCTGAGTCATCTCTGGTCCCCGCAGGCTGTGTGGCCTGCGTATCCTGCAACCCTACGCCGAGAGGATCCCCGTGGTGGCCACAGCCGGCATCACCATCAACTTCACCTCCCAGGTCTCCCTCACTGGGCCCGGTGTGCAGGTGCACTACGGCCTGTACAACCAGTCGGACCGTGAGTATGGGCAGCCCGGGGAATCCTGCAGCGACTCCCTGCCTTTTGGCCATCCCTGGAACCACCAAGGGGGTTGTGAGCAGCTGTTTATGAGGCTGAACAAAAGGAGTGTGTGTGTGTGTGTGTGTGTGTGTGTGTACGTGTACGTGTGCTTGCACAAATTTATGCAGCTTTGTGTGCCCATGTGTGCAAGGCAGCCACATGGGTTTGCAGAAACACACACTCACACATATCCACGTATGTGTCGTGTGCATGTGTCTGGATGTGTATGTCTGCTCAGACTGTGTACACAGGTGCCCGGAACATGTATCTGTGGGTGCCTGTCCATGCACGTGTGAGCGCACAGAAGCGGGCATGTCTGTGTGACTTCAAGGCTATGCATGGCCTAACGGCCCCTCCCTGCCCCCATGGTCCCCTGTGGTTTCGCAGCCTGCCCTGGAGAGTTCCTCTGCTCTGTGAATGGACTCTGTGTCCCTGCCTGTGATGGGGTCAAGGACTGTCCCAACGGCCTGGATGAGAGAAACTGTGGTGAGCAGCCCACGCGCCCATCCCTCCTCTCTCCTCACCTTCTCTGCTCTGAGCTGAGTGGAGACCCCACCCCCGATTGCAACTTCCATTATCAGCACCCAGGAAGTGGGGTGCTCTCACTGTGTGGGGGTGGTGAGATGAGGCAGAACAGGAATGCGGCCTCCCCAAGACCACCCCGTGGGGCAGTGGCAGGGACAAGTGGGGAGCCAGGTCTCCTGACTTCCAGCTCAGGGCCATCACTCCCAGCCCCTGTCCCAGCTAGCCTTCCAAGAAGGAACAGAATGGGTGAGGGAGCTATCCCCCCTCCTCTGCCCTGTCAAAGTTCTAAGTACCATGTGGGAAGAAGGAAGCACGAAGTTCGTGTGAGGCTGGGGGATCATCCTGCCACGGTGCTAGGGAAGGCACCTCATATTCGGAAGTCAAACATCTGGCTTCAAGTTCTGGCTCAGCCCAGTCACCTCGGATGAGTCACTTTGTCTGTTTTCACCAGTGAAATGGGGTATCTCACAGGGTTGCCGTGAAACTTTGGGTGTAAAGTAGCAGAGAGAGAGGCCGGGCGCAGTGGCTCACACCTGTAATCCCAGCAATTTGGGAGGCCGAGTCAAGTGGATCACCTGAGGTCAGCAGTTTGAGCCCAGCCTGGCCAACATGGTGAAACCCGTCTACTAAAAATACAAAAATTAGTCGGACGTGGTAGCACACACCTGTAGTCCCAGCTACTCAGGAGGCTGAGGCAGGAGAAAGGCTTGAACCTGGGAGCTGGAGGTTGCAGTGAGCCAAGACTGCGCCACTGAACTCCAGCCTGGGCGACAAGAGCAAGACTGTCTCAAAAAGAAAAAATAAGCAAAGACAAAAACAAAAATAAAGTAGCCGAGAAAGAGATTTGTGATTAGTAATGTGCGATACAGCACACCTTCCACAGGCATCACTGAGCCCTGCTGGCTCCTCTGGCTTCCTCCCACCTGTCCCCTCTATGTGTCTCCACAGTTTGCAGAGCCACATTCCAGTGCCAAGAGGACAGCACGTGCATCTCACTGCTCAAGGTCTGTGACGGGCAGCCTGACTGTCTCAATGGCAGCGATGAAGAGCAGTGCCAGGAAGGTAGGGTAGGCCTGGCTGGGTGTGTGGAGGGACACCAAAGACAGCCCAGGCCTGCTGCGTGCTTCAGCAAAGGGGTCTGGTTTCTCGTCATCCCAACACCCACCAACCCCTCTGTACCTACACATGTATGTCCATCCATCCATCTTCTGGTCTCCAATCACCCTGTCTGTCCATTGATTCATACAGCTACCCATTTATCCGTGCATCTACTGGCCTGTGCAACCATCAATCTCCCTATCATCAAACTGTCAATCTACCCATTTAATGATTTGCCTATCTGCCTGTATGGCCACTGTTCCATCCACCCACCCATCCATCCTCCCACCCACCCACCCACCCATCCATCCATCCATCCACCTGTCCATCCATCCACCCACCTATCCATCCTCCCATCCACCCGTCCATCCATCCACCCTCCATCCGTCCATCCATCCACCCGTCCATCCATCCATCCATCCTCCCGTCCACCTACCCACTCATCCATCCTCCCGTCCATCCATCCTCCCGTCCACCCGTCCATCCATCCTCCCGTCCATCCATCCTCCCGTCCACCCGTCCATCCATCCTCCCGTCCATCCATCCTCCCATCCTCCCATCCACCCATCCTCCCATCCACCCATCCATCCATCCATCCATCCATCCTCCCATCCTCCCATCCACCCACCCATCCATCCATCCTCCCATCCACCCATCCACCCATCCACCCATCCACCCATCCACCCATCCACCCATCCATCCATCCTCCCATCCACCCATCCATCCATCCATCCTCCCATCCACCCATCTATCCCTCCATCCCTCCATCCTCCCATCCACCTGTCCATCCATCCTCCCATCCCCCCCATCCATCCATCCATCCATCCATCCCTCCATCCCCCCATCCATCTACCCACCGATATCCGTAGCCCCCTGTTTGTCTACTGGTCCTTAGGTCCACTCATTCATCCAACCTTCTAGCTGTTTGTCAGTCTCCCTAATGGACCACCACTCCACCCATTGGCTTTTCTGCCCAATCTTCTGTCTGGGTCTATTTATCCGTCCATCCATCTACCCATCCAACTGACCAACCGACTAACACTTCCAGACTATGCAGCAATAGGCCAGGTGCAGTGAGGAAGCACGAATAAAACGCCAGAGACACAGCCCCTGCCTTCCAAGGCTTATCTGTTAGTAGGAGGATATGATGGGTGACTCTCCTGCAGTGTGGGAAGACTGGGGGGCAGGGAGAGGTCCGACATGAAGAGCTTCCTAGAGAAAGTAGCTGTTTGGTCCTTGATGAGAGCTAAAACTTAAATAAGCAGGTGGAAGGGAAAGAGGCAAAGCCCAGGTGGTGGGGCATAAAGTTCTTTATAATGAAGAGCAGGGAGGAAAAGGTGGGCAACCGGGCAGAGCCTGGGGGACTGCCAGGCTAGGTGGGGACTTGGTCTGAAAGTGGAGGCACAGTTCTGCCTTGAAGTTCCACACCGGAGGCGGGGGCATGACCTTGTGGTCAGGAGCTCCAGTCTGAGAGGGAGACACTGCCTTGTGCTCAGCAGACCAGTCTGAGTGAGACTGGGGGAGATGGACATGGCCTGCTTTTAGGAGACCCTAAAGGAGACTCAGAAAAAGGCTCTCCAGTCCCCTCCTGGCTCCATCGTTCCTGCACCCCACTTTGGAAGGCTCCCTTGGGGCTCAGAGACCCATCTTCTGTGCCCTGTCCTCATGCCCTCTGCCCCAGGGGTGCCCTGTGGGACATTCACCTTCCAGTGTGAGGATCGGAGCTGCGTGAAGAAGCCCAACCCGCAGTGTGATGGACAGCCCGACTGTAGGGACGGCTCAGACGAGCAGCACTGTGGTGAGCCCTACCCGGGTGCCCAGGGCCCTGGAGCTCAGGAGGGAGGGGGCTGCCCAGAGCAGGCAGCTGGAGGGAAATCTCACTGCTGTCCCTGGTCTCTCTCCATCCCATCCTCTGCCCCCTCACCTGGGTCCTGATGGTCTCTCCCCCTCCCTGGTTCTCCTGTTCTCGGTCTCTCCATCTCTTTCCTTTGCCCTTCCTCCCTCTCTGTCTGCTTCTCACTGGCCTCTCCCCTTCCCCTCCTCCTCTGTCCACCCCACCACCTGCCCTCATCCCCAGACTGTGGCCTCCAGGGCCCCTCCAGCCGCATTGTTGGTGGGGCTGTGTCCTCCGAGGGTGAGTGGCCGTGGCAGGCCAGCCTCCAGGTTCGGGGTCGACACATCTGTGGGGGGGCCCTCATCGCTGACCGCTGGGTGATAACAGCTGCCCACTGCTTCCAGGAGGACAGGTGAGGGGAAGGGCATGGGGACCCAGGCTGTAAGACAAGGGCAGGGAAGGCGGGCGGGAGGTGCACTGTGTCTGAGCTGTTTGCAGAGAGAGGGAAGGGCGGTTGAGCCCCCAGACAGGCTACCGCGACGTGGGTTCTAGTCCTGGCGCCACCAGGACCCACTGCGGCCCTGGACATGTTGTTCCACCTCTCTGCCATCTACTTTTGGTATCTTGCTTTAAGTTGGGTCAGTGATTCATTCATCCATTCACCTCATTCACTCACTCAGCAATACTGGCTGTGCTCCTACTCTGTGCCAGGGGCTGTGCTAGACGCTGGGCATGCAGTAAAGGACAAACTGCCCTATCTGGTCATAAGCTATGACACTTCCCCCGGTGTGACACGGGGTGGCAGGTGGGGCTGCGGAGCCCCCAGGGGACGTCTCATCAGGCCCCATGGCCATCTTTCCCATGTGCTTGGTGGGCTGAAACCTCCCCCAATCCACCCCCAGATGGAACTGGGCTCCGGACTCCGCCCCCAGGCCCTGCACAGAGATCCGGCCCCCTTTTGTATCCTCTCTGGGGTGCAGGGCGCTCTGACCACCCAGGTCTCTTTAGCCCCACCCCCAGCTCCCCTAACCCCCAAGAACATTCCAGTAGAAAATGCCATTCCCATTTCTCAGATGAGGCGGCAGAGGCTTCGAGAGGCACACACGCGTCTAGGCAGGGATGGAGCTGGGCCGACTAGGACCAAGGCTGAAGGCTGTTCCACCAGCTAGGCGGCCTCCAGGGAGGGAACGGAGGGCGGGTACGGAGGTCACTGTCCCAGGCGGGGAGCTGGCTATTCTGAGGGTCTCTGGCTGGGAAGAGGCAGCCCCGGAGCAAGGACCCCACCCCATCCCACCTCACCTCCTCCCACCCCACCCCACCTCGCTCCAGCATGGCCTCCCCGGCGCTGTGGACCGTGTTCCTGGGCAAAGTGTGGCAGAACTCGCGCTGGCCGGGCGAGGTGTCCTTCAAGGTGAGCCGCCTGCTCCTGCACCCGTACCACGAAGAAGACAGCCACGACTATGACGTGGCGCTGCTGCAGCTCGACCACCCGGTGGTGCGCTCGGCCGCTGTGCGCCCCGTCTGCCTGCCCGCGCGCTCTCACTTCTTTGAGCCCGGCCTGCACTGCTGGATCACCGGCTGGGGCGCCCTGCGCGAGGGAGGTGAGCAGCAGCGGGGACTGGCGGCGGGAGGCGGAGGGAGACAGTGCGGGTGCGGATGCGCCCCGCAAAACGGAACCTGGAGACGGGCGGGGCGGGGCTGGGCGCCCTGGGGCTCCACCCACGGGCCCTCTAGTCCTTGGATCCAGATTGGGCTGAATTTTTACAGTAGAAAACCACCATTTAATGCGGCCCATAAGCCCCCTGCCCCTACCCTCCCAGCTCTTCCCTTCCTTCTGGAAGAGCGTTTCGTGTGGAGCAAAGGGGCAAGTCTGGGACCACTGGCCACGTGCAAGCTCCACCCGCTCCTCCTGGGACTGCAAGGGCGAAGGCTCTTAATTAGCACTTTCCACATGAGGTTGGATTTTAAGAGAACGTGACTTAATACGATCCACCCAACAGCCCTAGGGGCGGATGCTGTGGGCCCATTTTACGGATGGAGAAACCAAGGCTCAGAGACATATTGCTGTAAGTCACATAGCCAGAGAGGACTGGAGCGGAGATGGGAACCCAGGACTGGGGGCCTCCAGAGCTCCCGCTCTTCCTGCTACTGTTCTCAGAAACGGGGTCTCTCCCCTTTCTACCTTTACTGATCAGAGCTGGCCATCCCTGGAGGCCACCGCACAGTTCTGTGGACACAGGCCCAGCTGGCAAAGCTACAGCCACGCCCTACAGCCTCAGTGCTGGTGGCTTCTGTACAATGACTTACAATCTGGAGGCAGGCAGGGCCACAGAGATATTTTAAGGGGGAAACTGAGGCTCAGAGGAACAGTGACTTGCCCAGGGGGATGGCAGAATCATGGCAAAGCAAAGGTTGGTTCATTCACTATTTGTCTACTCATTCAGTCACTCAGTGACATGTTTCTGAGCACCAACTACGTGCCAGGCATGGTGCTAGGGGAAGGGTACGTAAGGATGACGAGGCCATTCTCGGGGGAGACAGACAGCGGTAGGGCCGACATGGACAGGGAGGTGCAGGGACCGTGGAGACAGAGGAGGCTCCTGCCCAGATTGGGTCAGGGGAAGCTTCCAGGGAGAGTTGTTTAAGCTGAGGCCTGGAGGATCAAGTGGCAGTGTCCAAACGGGAGACATTCAGGTGAAGACACAGGTGTCAGGACAGGAAGACCTGAGAACATCTGCAGCCTGCCAGAGGGGTGGAGGTGGTGGCAGCTGTGCCTGGGCAGCCAGAAGGGCAGTGTCAGGATCTTGGACCAGGGGCTCTCCCTCCCACCTGCACCTTAGAACCTTGTGCGGAGCCTCAAGGAACACCCTGCGTATCAAGTCTCCCCGGGGACTGTGGGGTGCAGCCCTCGTGGAGAATCGCTGGGGTGGACTGCAGAGCTGGGGCACTGCAGAGTTCTAAGGCAGCCACGGGGGGTCAGGTATGGGCTTCAGCAATACCTCCAGGTTCTGTAACGGGGCACTGGGGAGCCAGCCAGAGCCCAGAGGCGCCTGAGCAGGCAGAGGTGGGGGATAAGAAGCTAGAGGAAGACACTCATCCACATGGGCTTTGGTGGGGGGCTCTGTCACCGTGATCCCACAGAGAAAGAGCTAGAATAAAGTGACAGGGAGGCAGAGGGGCAGGAGCGACCCTAGCAGGGGAAAGGGTGGGCAGAGCAGGAGAGAGGCAGGCTCCTGAGATGCAAAGGGAATAGCCTCAGGGAGAACAGAACAAGGGCTCCAGGCAAATGAGACCTCACCTCTGCCCTGGATCGTGGACAGGCCCCACCAGCAACGCTCTGCAGAAAGCGGATGTGCAGCTGATCCCACAGGACCTGTGCAGCGAGGCCTATCGCTACCAGGTGACGCCACGCATGCTGTGTGCCGGCTACCGCAAGGGCAAGAAGGATGCCTGCCAGGCGAGTCCCCGGTCGTGGGAGGGAGAGGATGCCGCTCGCTTCACCAGGGTCTGGCCCTTTGCTCACATCGGCCTGCTGAAGCTTCCCACCTGCCCAGCAAGGTGGCGAAGGCCGCCCCCACTTTACAGAAGAGGAGACTGAGGCTTGAGGGAGGGGTCAAGGAGCTTGCCCAAGGTTGCAGAGCCACAGACCAGAAGAGGTGTTGTGACGGGCAGGTGTTAGGCCCCGACGAGCTTCCGCTCTTTGCCCATCGCAAGGCAGTAGGCCCACAGTGAGGTAGACACAGGAAGAAGAAAGGGGTGTCAGCCACGGAGGGGAGGCAAAGGCAGAGGGGGGCGTAGGGCCACAGCACACGTCCAGGAGGGCCCAGACTGGCTGGAGACTGCGCAGGGCTGGATTGGGCTCTCTCCGTTTAGCAGAGCTTCAAGGCTGAAAGCGCCTCTCTGGCACCACCCAGCCAGTTCCCAACAGTCGGAACTCAATCCCCACGGCCCCTCACCTAGAAAGGGGGTGCCCTTACCCTGCTTCCGTCCTCTCTCCTTTCCCCCTTGCAGGGCGACTCGGGCGGTCCGCTGGTGTGCAAGGCACCCAGTGGGCGCTGGTTCCTGGCGGGGCTGGTCAGCTGGGGCCTGGGCTGTGGCCGGCCTAACTACTTCGGCGTCTACACCCGCGTCACGGGGGTGATCGGCTGGATTCGGCAAGTGATGACCTGAGGAACCGCCCCCTGCAGAGCGGGGCCCACCTCTTGGACTCACAGAGCCCAGGGCAACTGCCAAGCAGCGGGACACGTATGCTGGAGGCAGGCAGGTGGGCCCTGTAGTCGCAGGTGGCGGCATCTTGTCTTGCCCCTGACGGCTGCTCCGGCGATGGCAGGAGGCGGAGGAGTGCCAGCAGCTGGAGGTCAAGATGTCCCCCGAGGACCCAGGCCCACGCCCAGCCGTCTGCCTCCCGATGCTCTCTCCTCTGTCCCCTTCCTCCACCGCTGCCTATTTCGGGGAGGTAGCTCAGCAGCAAGAATGCTGGTTCCAGGTCCCCGGGAGTGTCTGAGACGCACCCCACCTGGTACAGAGGTTACCTGGGCTGCCTGAGCTCCGGAGAGCAGATTCCAGCTTTGGAAGGCCCTGGCCGAACTTGGGATCTGGGGATGGAAAGTGCCTCCATAGGAGGGGACCCTCAGAGCCCTGGAGACTGCCAGGTGGGCCAGCACCACTGTAAGCCAAAGGCTGGGGAAACCCTGACACCAGGGTCCTTGCCCACCCCTGCCTGTCACCTGGGCCCTCACCAGGAGGTGAGCTCAGCTGCCCTTGGGAATAAAGCTGCGGATCCCAGCCCTACTGCTGGAGTTTGAATGGGGACCTGAGCACCAGCCTCATGCCTTTGATTGAAGCAGCCCTTGCTTCCTGCGCAGCCTGTTTGATAAGTGTCCAGAATGCCAAGGTGGGCTCAGAGGCAGCAGGCGTGGGCACTGAGGGTGCGGCCTCCCGGGCAGCTGCCCAGGTCCCAGGAGAAATGCCTGGAAGGCAATCGTTTGGGGACCCTCGGGTCAGGGTGAGGGATGTGAGGCGCAATGGTCTTTTGGGACCTCAGGGGGAAACTGAGGCTCAGAGAGGCAGTTAACATCCTCATGATGGTACTGGGGTCAGGAGCAGAGGGGGCATGGACACCTGTCTCCCAGTCCCCATCTACTGTGGTCCCCTCCAGCTCAACACTCACTCCCTTTGGATTCTTTGAGTCACCGAGTAGTACCTCGGGCTCCAACCATGTGCCAGCGCTGTGCTGGGACCCCAGGGGTGAAGGACCTGACTCCTGACCCCAGGAGCCATGACGATGACCCAGTGGGAAGGGCCAGCGGGGAGCATGGACCGGGTAAGTCAAGGCAAACTGCTTGGAGGCCGTGAGACTTGAGCTGGGGCTCAGAGGTGGTCAAGGTGGGCACATCCGGAAAGGATATTCCAGGCAGGGGAAGAGCACGTGCAAAGGCACAGAGTCCTGGAAGGACGAGGCACACTGGGACCTGGCAAGCTGAGCGAGCGTGTGTTAGCACAGAGCTAGAGAGGGGAAGGGCTGAAGGAGTCGGAGGGGCAAACTGAGGTGGGATAACAGAACCTGGAGTTGAGCCAAGAATTTGACCCTGAAAGCACTGGGGAGCCATGGCGGGCTCTATAGTAGAGGAGTGACGTGAGTGGACGCGCACATTTTGGAACCACCCACTGGCCTGAGTGTGGAGGGAGTGGCAGGCAGGGAGGCTGGTTAGGAGGCCACTGCAGGACTCCAGGAAGGAGAAGATGGGCCCAGACTAAGCAATGCCACGGGATGGACTGGAGGGTGGTTTTGGACCCCTGGGGGCAGCGGAGATGGAGCCAGGGGCCAGCTGGAGGTGAGGGTGGGCAGTTAAGTGCGGACAACTCTGGAAGCCTAACAGAGCGGGAGAAAGGGGTCCTCAGAGGGGCCCAAGACTGAGAGGGGAGGTTTTCCAACATGGGCACTGCTGCCACGTCTGTGGGTGAATGAGGCAGAAGGGGAGGCAGGGATGGGGAGCACCCACCTGGGTCCCGCCAGGAGGAGCTGGGGCGGGCAGGCGGGTGGGGCGCATCTCGAGTGAGTGGGCACAATACACACACGATCCCTCTGGTGATCCGGAATCACCCTGGGCCTACCCCAGTCTCCATCGGAATCCTGGAGGGGCGGAGGGTCCTCTGCTCTCCTAACAAGCCTCCTGGTGACTCTTTTGCAAGGAGAGTTGGACCCCAAAAGTGAGGCCAGCTTTGGAGTGGCGTGTCCTCCAGGAAAGTGGCGAGGCCCTCCAGGCTGGAGCTAGCAAGAGGGAGCCCCCACACCTTAGGGGCCCGCTGCCCGCCAGGATTTCCTCAAGCCAGGCCACGGAGAGACTCGGCAGGACGGGGAAGCTGAAGGAGCTGGCCAGGGTAGGTGAAGGGCCTGGGGTGCGGGCTGGGGCCGGCAGACTCAGAGAAGGGAGAGGGTGGGGGGTTTTCAGTTCCTGAGATTTAGAGCAGAGGGGTGGCAGTAATGGGGAGAGGTGGTGGTGGCCCGAATGTCAGAGTAGAAGTGGAGGGGTATCCTGAGAGGGTTAGGGTGTGGCAGAGGCAGCCTGGGGCTCTACCTAGGGTTCTGTTTCCTGGGTGCTCTCGTATCCAGCCCCAGGGCAAAGGATACAGCCAGCTCCCCAAGCCCTCCCCACAACACACGGGAAACGGGCAAGAGGGCAGTGTCCCTGGGCTTTCGGGAGAATGCTGAGCTCCTTTGGGCCAGTCTACCACACCTTGAGTGTAGCCCCGTCCCCAAAAGTGACCCAGAGAAAGAGAGGGCGACAGCCAGGCTGGGCTGTTCCTTCGGGCTTTATTACATGGTGGGGTCCAACACAGCTGAGAAGCAAGGGCCCATCCCGGGAAGGCAAACTCAGGAGGGGCCCCTGGCTCAGCCGTCACGCCCACTCTCCCCTGCGCACTTCCTGAGTCCTCCACTGCCCCTGCCCAGCCCCTTCCGCTGCCTCTCCCCGCCCTCCAGGCCAGGTGCTGGGCTGGCAATGCAAGTGGCTGGGGGCGGGATCACCGCGGTGAAGACTGAGCCAGCTGCCCCTACTCTGACAGGCCAGCTCCCCACACCCCGTATCCCCAGTACCTGAATCTCCATTTGCAAACAGCGTTCTGCCAGGGGGTGGGGCTGGGTCCTTTCCCTCCCGGGGCAGCTGAAGGGGGGGCTGCCCCTATATACTACCTGAGGGCCTTCGGGGACCTGGCTCCTCCGTGCACCCTCACAACAACCCTGTGAGGTAGGTGGGGTGGGAGGAGTTACCCCTGGACTAAGGCTCAAGGAGGCGCTGTGACCGGGCCAGGAGGGCGCACGTCTGCCATGCAGCAGGGGGACCTGGGCGAGGGGGTGTGGGGGCTGCAGAGGCATGGCCAGGCAGTGCCACATGTCCGCCACGGGCAGTCGGCTCCGCCCAGGGGGCCTGGGGCCCACCTCAGGCCTTGAGAGGTCCCAGGGGGCCCCCGCCCTGCCCCTGGAGGCAGGGGTAAGTCACAGCCCCATGGATGCAGACAGAGGAGGCCAGGGAGAGGGCACTTCTTCCTTCTCAGGCCCGGGGCCCACCCCATGGTACAAAAATAAAGGATTTCAGATGGGAACCCCAAGTCCCTGGAGGTGATCTGGGGCCTCACATCCAGGTGCCTCTGGCTTGTAACAGCTAGAAAAAAAAGAGGGGAAGGGCAAGAGGAGGGGGGGCGGAGGTGGGGCCGGTAAGGAGGGGGTGATGTGGGGGCCGGGGGCAGAGAGGAGATTGAAGGGCAGGGAGAGGGAGAGAGAGAGAGGCAGCTGAGTCAGTCACAGGCTTCCTTCTGGAGGAGGGGGTGGGGCTGAGGCCCAGAGAAGGTGGATTCAGAACTGAGCCGGAGATGGGGGGGGAGCAGGAAAGGTGCCCCAACTAACCCATCCAGGAACCCCATGCCCCATCTTGGGCTGGTGATGGCACCTACAGAGGCCAGATTCTGCCAAGACTCTGAAGGGGCTGGGGTGGTGGGTGGCCAGGGCTAGGAGAGGCACTGATACTCCAGGCGAAAGGAGCCACAGAGAGCAGCTCTCTGTCCCCATTTTAGAGGCAGTTGTGGCCCAGAGAGGGACAGTGACTTGCCCAAGGTCACACAGCAGGCAGAGAAGATTGGGGTAGGGTGCCTGTGGGCATGCGGCCAGGGCTTTTTCTGCCACTCTGCAAATCCTTAGGGCAGCTCTGGCTGACACTTCATGGGCCAAGGGCATTCCAAAGTGGCCTGTTCTCCCCATCCCCACAGAAATAGGGATACCACAAGGCAGTGACACAGGAGCTCCTGGATGTGCAGGACTTGGCCAGGGCCTTGGGCTTCGGCAGTCCCTCCCTCCTCCCCAGTCTGGCTCAGGTGCTGACGGGCTGGTGGGAAAGCTCCCACTCCCTAACTTTCTTCTCCTCTCGGAGCCTCACCCCCAAGGCCAAGGTCAGATGAGAAACTTTGGTGGGTGGAGCTAATCAGCCGAGAAAGCTCGGCTCAAGTCCAGGGATCAAGAGGTGAGCACCCTCCTCACTCCGCCCCTCCCGCCAGCACCGCCAAGCTACAAACCAGGGATGGCAGCTCTGGGGGCGGGCGAGGGGCCGAGGAGAAGCCCTCACGGCAAGCTCAGCCTCAGGTCTGAGAGGGTGCGGGCGGAAACCTGCAAGGAGGAGACGTGAGGAGGCGGCGGGAGGAGGAGAGGCGGGGCAGGGCCCGAGGCCGAGCCTCAGAGGTGCCCGGCAGGGTTGGTGGGCACAGAGGAGGTACAGCTGCGCCCCTCCTCCCCAGGCTGGGAGGCAGGAGGTACCAGAAGGGGCGCAGGAGGCGGCAGGCAGGATGGTCTGGGATGCAGGGCCAGGGGGCCTGCGTGGAGGGCACGGGAGGCTGGGACCAGGGCAGCCCCGGGATGGAGGCGTGAGCAGGCAGAGAGAAAACCCGGACAGGGGCAGAGAGGGAAGAGGCAGGGTGCAGATGAGATCCAGGAGGAAGAAGAGGTGGATGAAGATGAGGCAGGACCTCCAGCGGGAAGCGGAGGAGGAGGCAGTGGTGGGAGGGAGAAAAGGTTAGCGGGATCCTGAGATGACTGGGCTGCAAAGAGAAAGTGAGAGAAGGGATGGTTATGCGGGTGAGGCGCCAGGCAAGTGGCTGAGCTAACCCTGGTGCCCCCCAGCAGCCCCCAGGCCCCCGGTTCTGCAGCTGGCTCCAGCAGGGGGTGGGCGGGAGGCTCCGGCTTTGCTTAGCAATCATCCTCCTGGGGCGTGGCTGCACCTTTCTCCTGTGCATCTGCCTCCACCTCCACCTCCACCTCCTCCTCCTCCTGCTGCTGCTGCTCCTCCAGCGGCTCCTCCGTGCTCTGTGAACCAGCCAGCGGACCCAGGGAAGAAAGAGTGGAGACGCTAACAGGGCGGCCAGGGCCTGCTGGCAATCCCCAAAGCCCCGGTCTCAGGCAAGGCGGAGGGACCTCGGGAGAGGGGAGGGCTCCAGCCACAGAAGCTGGGGGCACCTTCTCCAGTTCCCGGGGTAGCTGGGGAGGCCTAGGGAAAGCAGCTGAGGATGGGGCACTGTGGGCATGCCCAGGGGTCAGTCTGGCTGCCGTTCCATAGAGCGAGGCTGGAGCTGGGGTCGAAGCGGAACAGGGAGGGTGTGGGACTGGGGTATCCCTGAGAAGTGCCTGGGAAGGCCTTGTTGGGAAAGACTGATCCTGAGTAGAAATGTGGCCAAGCCCCAGGGCAGATGCCACCCAGATCTGGGATGCCAGCCAGTCTCTGACAACCCAGGTCCAGGGGCTTTGGCCCAGAGAGGCAAAACAAGCAAGCTTGCCCTGTACCCTTGCAGGGCAGCGCCAGCTCTGGCGGTGGTGGGGGTAGGTGGGCGGGCAGGGAGCATCACAGCAGGACAGGGAGGGCAGCAGACAGACAGGAAGCCGGAGGTAAGCCTCCAGGGCGCAGGGGCGGGCCCCAGGAGGAGCAGCCTCCCTTCTTCCCAGCCTGGTTCACACCTGCTCTGTGGCTCTGCCAAAGGCCCTTGGGACTTCCCACAGCACGGGGTCCAGGGTGGCAGGATGCCCGCTCAGTCCCCTCCCCACAGGGGGCAAGTGCTGCCAGGGTGCTCTCGGGAGGCTGACTTAACAGGCCAGGCAGGCACACAGGGCAGGCTGCCACCAGGCTGCCCCCATCCTGCGGAGCGGCCAAGGAGGGAGCCTGGGAAAGGGGCAGGATTTACAGCGGTGGCTTCCCCATCCTGGCTCAGGCCCGGTGCAGACATGCACCCGTCCCTGGGGAATAAAGGGCATTTGGGATCCCAGAAGTTCCAGGCTCCAAGGATACCACAGAGAGCATGTGGTCCTTCCCTCTCACTTCACAGGGAATGCGGCAGAGGTGCGAGAGAGGACAAGCTTTGTCCTAGGTCACACAGAGAGTACCACCCTGTGCCCTGAGTCCCTAGCCCATGCCACAGTGCCCGGTGGCCACTACGCGGCCCCCTTCACGCGGCCTCTGAGTCCACGCCGGCCACACCCTCCGGATGCTCTCATCTCACTGCTCCCAGCCTGGGCCTGGGTAACGGCAGGTGGCATGGGATGGATGGCGGTGGCTGTGACCATGGGGAGAGAGGAGGAGGGACGGTGCGGGCGCAGGGGCAGGAGGGGCGGGGAGGTGGAGGGAGACAGGAGCCTTCTGCAGACACGGCCTGAGGCGGGTGGGCTTACCTTGGTCTTGCGGCTGGACTCGGAACTCAGCCCGTTCGGGGAGCTGTGGAGCTCCTTGGACACCACACACAGGAACTCGGCCTGATCCTCGCTGCCGTAGCTGTAGGAGGAGCCGATGTTCACCAGCTAGAGGGGTAGAGCATGGGGCAAGACGCAGGTTGGTGTTGGGGACCATGGGGCAAGGTGGGGCAGGCCTCGGCCCCCATCAGGGTACCGGCTCCTGTCCTGATCCTACGGCTTGTTGGGCCCCTCCTGGGTTTGCAGAGGGCGCCTCTGGGCAGGAAGGTGGAGTCCTTCCCCTCGAGACCTGTGCCCCGGGACCAGCCACTCCACCTGGCTTGGCTGGCTCGGCGATCCCTGGTGGAGAGTGGCAGCATTACTGCCATCCCCACCACAACCCCCAGCCTAGCCCCAGAGCCAGGGGGCCCTTTTCGCAATGCAGACAGAGGCCTCTAAAGGATGGCTGTCCCCTGTTCCAGACGTGGCTGACACAGCCCCAGGAAAAGGTTGCAGGGTGGACTGGCAAGGTGGAGCCCCACAGACTATTCCCTTCACTCCTGGAAGCAGAGTGGGGACAGGTGGGCCACTCCTGAGACCAAAGGGCAAAGGACCAGTGGCCCCGGCCTGCTCACTCAGCCTCTGATAGCCTGTGCAATTGACAAAGGTGCTCAAAGTTGCCCTGCCTCTGTTCCAGGGTCCCTAGAATAACCACGCCCACAGAGCCCTTCTGGCTAACAAAGTTCTTGCAGGTGATGGGTCTCATTTAGCTCTCAGGGACCCTTCTTCAGCAGGCAGAGGAAAATATCACCCCCTCGGGCAGAAGAGGCTTGGAGAGGTGGTGGCCTGCTGAAGGCCTCACAGCTAGGGAGAGGTGGACCAGGGAAGTGGCATCGGGGATCCCACATCCTCTCTGAGTGCTGCAGACTTCAATCCGGACTTCTGGTGATCTGCATGACGCGAGTGCCCACACACACAGCCCCACCGAGGGCCAGGAACTCTACTGACGGCCCTTCTAATCTTCACAACCATCCTACAGAGGAGGTGCCGGTTAGCCCACTTCACAGATGAGGAAACTGAGGCCCGCAGAGGAGATGCAACTTGCCCAAGGTGGCAGGCATGTCAGTGGCGAGGCCTAGAGGTGATCCAGGCCTCTGGCTCTGCACTGGGCCCATTCCTCCATCTCCCCGGCCATCCTGGGGGCCCTGACCTCCTGCCTTGTGCTAGGGAGCATGTGGGCGGGAGTCAGGGAAAGCTAGCCAAGCCTGTCTCCTTCTCTAAAGGCACATTTGACCTCGGGCTAACTTTCTGGCTCTGCTCATCTGGAGACCTCAGAGGCAGGAGGTCCGCTGCATAACCAGAAATAAAGTCCCTTGAGATAAAGACCTCCTGACGGGTAAACCACATCTGGACTGGGAGGAACCATTGTTCACCATAAAAACCTCATGGGAAGCCACTGCTTCGGGCTCCCCAGCCTCTTGCTACGCTGGTGACTGGGCATGTCCCCTGCGGAGACCCTGAAAACTACATCGGGAGCTGCTGCCCTGGCCTGGTGTTGGCTCCGCTCACCTGAGTGGGTCTCTTCTCCTTGCCCCTGGGCTGTCTCTCGGGGGCCAGAGACTTGCTCGTGCCACCAGATAGATCAGCAGCTGCTTGCTGTGAGGACTCCCACCAACAAGACTGCCCTGTGCTGCCCTGTGGCCACTCGGGCTCCTCCTCTCTCCCGGTCAACCTGCCACCAAGCGTGGTCTCTATAACCCTGTTTAGTTTGACTTAAGAAGACCACCGGTGGCGGGGGGGGTACTGTGAAGGGGAACCCAAGGGAGGGGCCGGGGTGGGCCTGGTAGTACGCCCGTGTCCCACCCCTACCTGCTCAAAACGCCAGCCGTCAGACATGGTGGAGACCATCTGCGTGAGCTCCTCCTCCTGGCACTGCAGCACGCGATACACGTGCTTGGGTGGGACCTGTGGGCACAAGGGTCACATAGAGGGCACCTGTGGGAACACCAGTTATTGCTGCCACCCCCACAACATACCCAGAGAAGAAGAGAGAGAAAGAAGAGGTGAGCTGGGGGAGGCAGCCACGCTCTGGCTCTGAGCGCCTGCTCCTCACCAGGCACCATCTCACTTAATCCTTCCAAGAAGCCTAGGCATTAGAGGACTTCCCACTGAGGCCCAGAGAGGTCAGTTACTTGCCCAAGGTCACCTAGCCCAAGGGTGGAGGAGACAGAACCGGAACACAGGGAATTCAAGAAAGAACGAGGGTGGCGCTTGGGGAACATTCTGGGTCACCAATGGAGTCAGGCCCTCAAGGAGACCCAGAGCCTCCCCTGTTCAGGCCGCTGGGGGTTGGAGACGGTTCCTCACCACCTGTCCCTAGCCCTCACACCACCCCAGCGTAGGCGGAAATTCTCCCTCCCTCCTCCTGCAGACTAACCAGGGAGGCCTGGGCTCCAAGCTCACCCATGCCAGCCCCAACAGCCTGCACTGTGCCCACCAGGTGACCATCTGATCCCACGAAATGCACAATTGGCTAACCCTGCATTGCCCTCTGCAGGGCACCCTGCACCTCCACACTGACCCCCTCCTGCCAGTAAGGAAGGAATGGGTGTGCAGCTTCCACCCCTCTCTATCCCATAAGAGGAAATCAAGGTCCAGAGAGGGCAAGCCCGGCCCAAGGTCACACAGCAAATGAGGCTGAGCAGGGACGAACCCCAGCGCCCGTCGCCCAGTCTGCGGCTATGCTGGGCAGCCTGGGAGTCCAACAGTCACTCCACTCCTTACAAGCCAGCTCGGCCTCCCCATGATAAACACAGGTCCTGTCTCTCCCAACCTCCTCCGCCTCCCACTCCCCAGCGGCCCCCCGGCCATGGATGCCACCCCTGCTCCCCACCTGGGTGACTGTGTAGTCCTTCTCTTCCATCCGGTCTTTGATGATGCGGATCAGCGGGCCGATGTTGTAGAACTCGGCTTCCTCCAAGACGCCTGGCAGAACAGATCCCAGTCACTCCTTCCGCCTCCATGCCCCATTCTCCTCTTGTTCCCACCACCCCCAAACCCACCTCCTGCTCCGATCACCCACCCTGAGGATGAGCTGAGCATCTGTGAGTTCAGGGGTCAAGCAAGAGGGAGCATTTCCTTCCGTGGATCCCACACTTCCTGTGGCAGGGGCTGAGACACTGCCACACAGCTCTGCTCTGCTGAGCTGTATGACCAGGGGCACCCGCCAGGCCACAGTCTGGGGCTACTTTAGAGCTACCAAGAGACAGCAGGCTCATTGGGGCTGATCCCCAGAATGTCACCATGAGCAGGGCCTTGCCTGACCCCCGGTCATGTGCTTCTATTTATGAAGCACATTCTAAGTGCCAGGTGCATTGCAGTTTTGAATTCTCAGAACTGCAAGGAGGTGCTTTCGTCATCCATATTGAACAACTGGGAAAACTGAGGCTCCCAAAGAGAAGCGGCTTGTCCAAGGTCACACAGCCGGTACGTGGCAGCGGAAACTCAAGTACCACAGACTCCAGAGCTCATGTCTTCCCCCACAGAGCCCGTGCCATCCCCTGGCCCCCAATTCTGATGCCATCCCCTGACCCCCACATACCCCGTGCCATCCCCTAGCCCTCAATATCCCTGTGCCATCCCCTACCCTCACATAGCCCTGTTCAATCCCCTGGCTCCGGATATCCCTGTGCTATCCCCTGGCCCCCACATAGACCCATCCCATTCCCTGGCCCCCACATAGCCCTGTGCTATCCCCTGGCCCCCACATAGACCCATCCCATTCCCTGGCTCCCACATAGCCCCGTGTCATCCCCTGGCCCCCGATATCCCTGTGCCATCCCCCAGCCCCCCACATACCCCTGTGCCATTCCCTAGCCTCCGATAGCCCCGTGCCATCTCCTGGCCCCCACATAGCCCCATCCCATCCCCTGGCCCCCACACAGCCCCATCCCCCACATAGCCCCATCCCATCCCATGGCCCCAACATAGCCCCATGCCATCCCCTGGCCCCTAATATCCCTGTGCCATTCTCTGGCCCCCACACAGCCTTCTGCTATCCCCTAGCCCATGATAGCCCTGTGCCATCCCCTAGCCCCCACAAAGCCTTGTGCCATCCACTAGTCCCCACAAAGCCTTGTGCCATCCCCTAGCCCACGATATCCCAGTGCCATCCCCTAGTCCCCACATAGCCCTGTGCTAACCCCTAGCCCCCACCTAAACCTGTGCCATCCCCAAGCTCCAAAATTCCTGTGCCATCCTCTAACTTCCACATAGCCCGTGCCATCCACTAGCCCCCGATATCCCAGTGCCATACCTTAGCCCCCACAGAGCTCCGTGCCATCCCCTAGCCCCCGATATCACTGTGTGATCCCCTAGCCCCCACATAGCCCTGTGCCATCCCCTAGCCCCTGATGTCCCTGTGCCATCCCCTAGCCCCCACACAGCCCCGTGCAATCACCCAGCCCACACACAGCCCCGTGCCATCACCCAGCCCCCACATAGCCCATGCCATCCCCTAGTGCCCACATACCCTGTGCCATCCCCTAGCACCCGATATCCCTGTGCCATTCCCCTAGCCCCCACATAACCCCGTGCCATCCCCCAGCTCCCACATAGCCCCGTTCCATCCCATAGTCCCAGATATCCCTGTGCCATCCCCTAGCTCCCACATAGCCCTGTGCCATCCCCTGGCCCCTGATATTCCTGTACCATACTCTAGCCCCCACATGGCCCTGTGGAATACCCTAGCCCCTGATAGCCCTGTGCCATCCCCTAGCCCCCAATATCTCTGTGCCATCCCCTAGCCTCTAATATCCCTCTGCCAACCCCTAGCCCCCACATAGCCCTGTGCCATCCCCTAGTCCCCAATTCCCATGCCATCCCCTGACCCCCACATAGCCCCATGCCATCCCTTAACCCCCAATATCCCCATGCTATCCCCTAGACCCCACATAGCCCAGTGCCATCCCCTAGCCCCCGATATCCCAGTGCAATCCTCAAGCCCCCACATAGCCCTGGTGCCATCCCCTGGCCAACACATAGCCCCGTCCCATCCCCTGGCTCCCACATAGCCCCATGTCATCACCTGGCCCCGATATCCCTGTGCCATCTCCCAGCTCCAAAATTCCTTTGCCATCCTCTAACTCCCACATAGCCCCATGCCATCCCCCAGCCCCCATATAGCCCAGTGTCATCCCCTGGCCCCCAATATCCCTGTGCCATCCCCTAGTCCCCACATAGCTCCGTGCCATCCCCGAGCCCCCACAAAGCCCCATGCAAACCTCTAGCCCCCGATATCCCATGCCATCCCCCAGTCCCCACATAGCCGCATGCCATCCCCTGGCCCCCAATATCCCCATGCCATCCCCTAGCCCCCGATATCACTGTGCCATCACCTAGTCCCCACATAGCCCTGTGCCATCCCCTAGCCCCCGGCAGCGCAATGCCATCACCCGTCTCCCACATAGCCCCATGCCATCCCCCGGCCCCCAATATCCCTGTGCCATCCTCTAGTCCCCACATAGCCCCATGCCATCCCCTAGTCCCTGATATCGCTGTGCCATCCCCTAGCCCCCAGAGAGCCCTGTGCCATCCCCTAGCTGCCAAATAGCCTGTGCCATCCCCTAGCCCCCACATAGCTCGGTGACATCCCCTAGCCCCCAATATTCCTGTGCCATCCCCTGGCCCCCGATATCCCTGTGCCATCTCCTGGCCCCCACATAGCCCCATGCCATTCCCTGGCCCCAACAGGGCCCCGTCCCATCCCCTGGCCTCCACATAGCCCCATCCCCCACATAGCCCTGTCCCATCCCCTGGCCCCAACATAGCCCCATGCCATCCCCTGGTCCCCAATATCCCTGTGCCATTTTCTGGCCCCCACACAGCCTTGTGCCATCACCTAGCCCCCACAAAGCCTTGTGCTATCCCCTAGCCCAAGATATCCCGGTGCCATCCACTAGTCCCCACACAGCCCTGTGCCAACACCTAGCCCCCACCTAACCTGTGCCATCCCCTAACTTCCACAAAGCCCGTGCCATCCACTAGCCCTCACATAGCCCCGTGCCATCCCCTAGTCCCCGATATCGCTGTGTGATCCCCTAGCCCCCACATAACCCCATGCCATCCCCCAGCTCCCACATAGCCCTGTTCCATCCCATAGCCCCCGATATCCCTGTGCCATCCCCTAGCCCCGACATAGCCCCATTCCATCCCCTAGCCTCCGATATCCCCCCGATATCCCCCAGCTCCCACATAGCCCTGTGCCATCCCCTGGCCCCTGATATCCCTGTACCATACCCTGGCCCCTACATGGCCCTGTGGAATACCCTGGCCCCTGATAGCCCTGTACCATACCCTAGCCCCCACATGGCCCTGTGGAATACCCTAGCCATCACCTAGCTCCCACTTAGCCCTGTGCCATCCCCTAGCCCCCACATAGCCCTGTGCCATGACCAAGCCTCTAATATCCCTCTGCCAACACCTAGCCCCCACATAGCCCTGTGCCATCCCCTGGCCCCCAATTCCCATGCCATCCCTAACCCCAACATAGCCCCATGCCATCCCGTGGACCCCACATAGCCCTGTGCCATCCACTAGCCACCGATATCCCAGTGCCATCCCCTAACCCCCACATAGTCCCGTGCCATCCCCTAGCCCTCGATATCCTAGTGCCATCCCCTAGCTCCCGATATCACTGTGTGATCCCCTAGCCCCCACATAGCCCTGTGCCATCCCTTAGCCCCCATATCCCTGTGCCATCCCCTAGCCCCTGATGTCCCTGTGCCATCCCCTAGCCCCCACACAGCCCCGTGCCATCACCCAGCCCCCACACAGCCCCGTGCCATCACCCAGCCCCCACACAGCCCCGTGCCATCCCCTAGCGCCCACATACCCCGTGCCATCCCCTAGCGCCCACATACCCCGTGCCATCCCCTAGCGCCCACATACCCCATGCCATCCCTTGGTCCCCGATATCCCCATGCCATCACTTACCCCACGACATCCCCATGCCATCCCCTAGCACCTGATATCCCTGTGCCATTCCCCTAGCCCCCACATAACCCCGTGCCATCCCCCAGCTCCCACATAGCCCCGTTCCATCCTATAGCCCTCGATATCCCTGTGCCATCCCCTAGCTCCTACATAGCCCTGTGCCATCCCCTGGCCCCTGATATTTCTGTACCATACCCTAGCCCCCACATGGCCCTGTGGAATACCCTAGCCCCTGATAGCCCTGTGCCATCCCTTAGCTCTCACATACCCTGTGCCATCCCCTAGCTCCCACATAGCCCTGTGCCATCACCTAGCTCCCACATAGCCCTGTGCCATCCCCTAGTCCCCAATTCCCATGCCATCCCCTGACCCCCACATAGCCCCATGCCATCCCCTAGCCCCCACATAGCCCCATGCCATCCCTTAACCCCCAATATCCCCATGCTATCCCCTAGCCCCCACAGAGCCCTGTGCCATCCCCTAGCCACCACATAGCCTGTGCCATCTCCTAGCCCCCACATAGCCTGTGCCATCCCCTAGCCCCCACATAGCCTGTGCCATCCTGTAGCCCCTGATATCCCTGTGCCATCCCTCAGCTCCCAAATAGCCCTGTGCCATCCCCTGGCCCCTGATATCCCTGCACCACCCCCTAGCCCCCACATGGCACTGTGGAATACCCCAGCCCCTGACAGCCCTGTGCAATCCCCTAGCTCCCACATAGACCTGTGCCATCCCCTAGCCCCCAATATCCCTGTGCCATGCCCTAGCCCCCACATAGCCCTGTGCCATCACCTAGCCTCTAATATCCCTCTGCCAACCCCTAGCCCCCACATAGCCCTGTGCCATCCCCTAGCTGCTGACATCCCTGTGCCATCCCCCAGCTCCCACATAGCCCTGTGCCATCCCCTGGCCACTGATATCCCTGTACCATACCCTAGCCTCCACATAGCACTGTGGAATACCCCAGCCCCTGATAGCCCTGTGCCATCCCTTAGCTCCCACATAGCCCGGTGCCATCACCTAGCCCCCACATAGCCCTGTGCCATCACCTAGCCTCCAATATCCCTCTGCCAACCCTTAGCCCCCACATAGTCCTGTGCCATCCCCTAGCCCCCAATTCCGATGCCATCCCTTGACCCCCACATAGCCCCGTGCCATCCCCTAACCCCCACATAGCCCCGTGCCATCCCCTAGCCCTCAATATCCCTGTGCCATCCCCTAGTCCCCACATAGCCCCATTCAATCCCCTGGCTCCGGATATCCCTGTGCCATTCCCTAGCTGCCATATAGCCCCGTGCCATCCCCTAGCCTTGATATCCCCATGCTATCCCCTAGCTCCCACATAGCCCGGTGCCATCCCCTAGACCCCGATATCCCGGTGCCATCCTCAAACCCCTCATAGCCCTGGTGCCATTCCCTGGCCCCCACATAGCCCTGTGCTATCCCCTGGCCCCCACATATACCCATCCCATCTCCTGGCTCCCACATAGCCCCGTGTCATCCCCTGGCCCCCGATATCCCTGTGCCATCCTCTAGCCCCTGATATCCCTGTGCCATTCCCTAGCCCCCACATACCCCTGTGCCATCCCCTAGCCAGACAGCCCTGTGCCATCCCCTAGCCCCCACATAGCTCTGTGCCATCCCCCAGCCCCCACATACTCCTGTGCCATCCCCAGCCCCCAATAGCCCCATGCCATTCCCTAGCCCCCAATAGCCCCGTATCATCCCTTGCCCCGATATCCTGGTGCCATCCCCTAGCCCCCACATAGCCCCGTGCCATCCCCTAGCCCCCGATATCCCAGTGCCATCCCCTAGCCCCCGATATCGCTGTGTGATCCCCTAGCCCCCACATAGCACTGTGCCATCCCTTAGCCCCCATATCCCCGTGCCATCCCCTAGCTCCCGATGTCCCTGTACCATTCCCCCAGCCCCCACACAGCCCCGTGCAATCACCCAGCCCCCACACAGCCCCGTGCTATCACCCAGCCCCCACATAGCCCTGTGCCATCACCTAGTGCCCACATACCCCGTGACATCCCCTGGTGCCCGATATCCCCATGCCATCACTTACCCCACGATATCCCCGTGCCATCACCCAGCCCCCACATAGCCCCGTGCCATCCCCTAGCACCCGATATCCCTGTGCCATCCCCTAGCCCCCACATAACCCCGTGCCATCCCCCAGCTCCCACATAGCCCTGTTCCATCCCATAATGCCAGATATCCCTGTGCCATCCCCTAGCCCCCACATAGCACTGTGCCAACCTCCATCCCCCACATAGCCTTGTGCCAACCCCTAGCCCTCACATAGTCCCGTGCCATCCTCTAGCCCCCCATAGCCCTGTGCCATCCCCTGGCCCCTGATATTCCCGTGTCATCCCCTGGCCCCCACATAGCCCCATGCCATCCCCTGGCCCCCACATAGCCCCATGCCATCCCCTGGCCCCCACATAGCCCCGTGCCATCCCCTATTTCCCGATATCCCAGTGCCATCCCCTAGTCCCTACATAGCCCTGTGCCAACCCCTAGCCCCTATCTAAACCTGTGCCATCTCCTAGCTCCAAAATTCCTGTGCCATCCTCTAACTTCCACATAGCCCGTGCCATCCACTAGCCCCCGATATCCCGGTGCCATATCCTAGCCCCCACATAGACCCGTGCCATCCCCTAGCCCCTGATATCACTGTGTGATCCCCTAGCCCCCACATAGCCCTGTGCCATCCCTTAGCCCCCATATCCCTGTGCCATCCCCTAGCCCCTGATGTCCCTGTGCCATGCTCTAGCCCCCAATATCGCTATGCCATCCCCCAACCCCCGATATCCCTGTGCCATCCCTCAGCTCCCAAATAGCCCTGTGCCATCCCCTGGCCCCTGATATCCCTGTACCATCCCCTAGCCCCCACATGGCCCTGTGGAATACCCCAGCCCCTGATAGCCCTGTGCTATCCCCTAGCCCCCACATAGACCTGTGCCATCTCCTAGCCCCCAATATCCCTGTGCCATGCCCTAGCCCCCACATAGCCCTGTGCCATCACCTAGCCTCTAATATCCCTGTGCCATCCCCTGGCCCCCACATAGCCCCGATATCCCCATGCCATCCCCTGTCCCCCGATATCCCCATGCCATCCCCTGGCCCCCGATATCCCCGTGCCATCCCCTGGCCCCCGATATCCCCGTGCCATCCCCTGGCCCCCACATAGCCCTGTGCCATCCCTTAGCTCCCACATAGCCCTGTGCCATCCCCTAACCCCCACATAGCCCTGTGCCATCACCTAGCCTCTAATATCCCTCTGCCAATCCCTGACCCCCACATAGCCTCGTGCCATCCCCTAGCCCCCACATCGCCCCCTGCCATCCCCTAGCCCTCGATATCCCTGTGCCATCCCCTAGCCCCTACATAGCCCTGTGCCATCCACTAACCCCCACACAGCCCCCTGCCACCTCCTACCCCTCAATATCCCTGTGCCACCCCCTAGCCCCTACATAGCCCCGTGCCATCCCCTAGCCCCCACATAGCCCCCAGCCATACCCTAGCCCTCAATAACACTGTGCCATCCCCTAGCCCACACATAGCCCGTGCCATTCCTTAACCGCCGATATCCCCATGCCATCCCCTAGCCCTCCCTTAACCCCTGATATTCCCATGCTATCCCCTAGCCCCCACATAGGCCGGTGCCACCTAACCCTGTGCCATCCCCTAGCCCCAAAATTCCTGTGCTATCCTCTAACTCCCACATAGCTCCATGCCATCCCCTGGCCCCCGATATCCTGGTGCCATCCCCTAGCCCCCACATAGCCCCTTGCCATCCCCTAGCCCCCACACAGCCCTGTGCAATCACCCACCCCCCAGACAGCCCCGTGCCATCCCCTAGCACCCACATAAACCGTGCCATGCCTTGGCCCCCGATATCCCCATGCCATCACTTACCCCATGATATCCCTGTGCCATCACCCAGCCCCCACATAGCCCCGTGCCATCCACTGGCCCCCACATAGGCCCATGCCATCCCCTAGCACCCGATATCCCTGTGCAATCCCTTAGCCCCCACATAACACCGTGCCATCCTCCAGCTCCCACATAGCCCCGTTCCATCCCCTAGCCCCCGATATCCCTGTGCCATCCCCTAGCTCCCACATAGCCCTGTGCCATGCCCTGGCCCCTGATATTCCTGTACCATACCCTAGCCCCCAACATGGTCCTATGGAATACCCTACCCCTGATAGCCCTGTGCCATCACCAAGCTCCCATATAGCCCTGTGCCATCCCCTAGCCCCTGATGTCCCTGTGCCATCCCCTAGCCCCCACACAGCCCCGTGCAATCACCCAGCCCACACACAGCCCCGTGCCATCACCCAGCCCCCACATAGCCCATGCCATCCCCTAGTGCCCACATACCCTGTGCCATCCCCTAGCACCCGATATCCCTGTGCCATTCCCCTAGCCCCCACATAACCCCGTGCCATCCCCCAGCTCCCACATAGCCCCGTTCCATCCCATAGTCCCAGATATCCCTGTGCCATCCCCTAGCTCCCACATAGCCCTGTGCCATCCCCTGGCCCCTGATATTCCTGTACCATACTCTAGCCCCCACATGGCCCTGTGGAATACCCTAGCCCCTGATAGCCCTGTGCCATCCCCTAGCCCCCAATATCTCTGTGCCATCCCCTAGCCTCTAATATCCCTCTGCCAACCCCTAGCCCCCACATAGCCCTGTGCCATCCCCTAGTCCCCAATTCCCATGCCATCCCCTGACCCCCACATAGCCCCATGCCATCCCTTAACCCCCAATATCCCCATGCTATCCCCTAGACCCCACATAGCCCAGTGCCATCCCCTAGCCCCCGATATCCCAGTGCAATCCTCAAGCCCCCACATAGCCCTGGTGCCATCCCCTGGCCCCCATATCCCTGTGCCATCCCCTAGCCCCCACATAGCCCTGTCCCATCCCCTGGCTCCCAGGTAGCCTCATGTCATCACCTGGCCCCCGATATCCCTGTGACATCCCCTGGCTCCCGATATCCCTGTGCCATCCCCGAGCCCTACCTAACCCTGTGCCATCTCCTGGCTCAAAAATTCCTGTGCCATCCTCTAACTCCCACATAGCCCCATGCCATCCCCCAGCCCCCAATATCCCGGTGCCATCCACTAGGCCCTGAAATCCCGGTGCCATCCTCTAGCCCCCATATAGCCCCGTGCCATCCCCTGGCCCCCAAAATCCCTGTGCCATCCCCTAGTCCCCACATAACCCCGTGCCATCCCAGAGCCCCCACAAAGCCCTATGCAAACCTCTAGTCCCCGATATCCCGTGCCATCCCCTAGTCCCCACATAGCCCCAAGCCATCCCCTAGCCCCCGACAGCCCCATGCCATCATCCGGCCCCCACATAGCCCCATGCCATCCCCCGGCCCCCAATATCCCTGTGCCATCCTCTAGTCCCCACATAGCCCCATGCCATCCCAAATCCCCATGCAAACCTCTAGCCCCTGATATCCCCGTGCCTTCCCCTAAGTGTCCACATAGCCCCATGCCATCCCCTAGTCACTGATATCGCTGTGCCATCCCCTAGCCCCCACAGAGCCCCGTGCCATCCCCTAGCCCCCACACAGCCTGTGCCATCCCCTAGCCCCCACACAGCCTGTGCCATCCCCTAGCCCCCACATAGCCTATGCCATCTCCTAGCCCCCACATAGCCTGTGCCATCCCCTAGCCCCCACATAACCTGTGCCATCCCCTGGCCCCCGATATCCTGGTGCCATCCCCTAGGCCCCACATAGCCCCATGCCATCCCCTAGCCCCCACCTAACCCGGTGCCATCCCCTGGCCCCCAAATTCCTGTACCATCCTCTAACTCCCACGTAGCCCCGTGCCATCCCCTAGCCCCTGATATCACCGTGCCATCACCTAGCCCCCACATAGCCCAGTGCCATCCCCAGCCCCCACACAGCTCTGTGCCATCCCCTGGCCCCAATATCCCCGTGCCATCCCCTAGCCCCTGATATCCCCGTGCCATCCCCTGGCCCCCGATATTGCTGTGCCATCCCCTGGCCCCCACATACCCCTGTGCCAACCCCTAGCTCCCAATAGCCCCATACCATCCCCTAGCCCCCACATACCCCTGTGCCATCCCCTAGCCCCAACATACCCCTATGCCATCCCCTAGCTCCCACATAGTCCCATGCCATCCCCTAGCCCCCAATATCTCTGTCATCCCCTAGCACCGATATTCCTGTGCCATCCCCTAGTACCCACATAACCCTGTTCCATCCCGTAGCCCCCGATATCCCTGTGCCATCCCCTAGCCCCTACAGAACCCCGTGCCATGCTCTACCCCTGATATCCCTGTGCCACCCCCTAGCCGCCACATAGCCCTGTGCCATCCCCTAGCCCCTACATAACCACATGCCATCCCCTAGCCCCCGATATCCCAGTGCAATCCTCAAGCCCCCACATAGCCCTGGTGCCATCTCCTGGCCCCCAATATCCCTGTGACATCCCCTGGCTCCCGATATCCCTGTGCTATTCCCGAGCCCTACCTCACCCTGTGCCATCTCCTAGCTCCAAAATTCCTGTGCCATCCTCTAACTCCCACATAGCCCCATGCCATCCCCCAGCCCCCGATATCCCGATGCTATACCCTATGCCCCGAAATCCCAGTGCCATCCTCTAGCCACCATGTAGCCCCATGCCATCCCCTGGCCCCCAATATCCCTGTGCCATCCTCTAGCCCCCACATAACCCCATGCCATCCCGTCCCCTGATATCCCCATGCCATCCCCAGCCCCCACACAGCCCCGTGCCATCACCCAGCCCCCACACAGCCCCGTGCCATCACCTAGTGCCCACATACCCCGTGACATCCCCTGGTGCCCGATATCCCCATGCCATCACTTACCCCACGATATCCCTGTGCCATCCCCTAGCCCCCACATAGCCCCATTCCATCCCCTAGCCCCCGATATCCCTGTGCCATCCCCCAGCTCCCACATAGCCCTGTGCCATCCCCTGGCCCCTGATATCCCTGTACCATATCCTAGCCCCCACATGGCACTGTGGAATACCCTAACCCCCGATAGCCCTGTACCATACCCTAGTCCCCACATGGCCCTGTGGAATACCCTAACCCCTGATAACCCTGTGCCATCCCTTAGCTCCCACATAGCCCTGTGCCATCACCTAGCTCCCACATAGCCCTGTGCCATCCCCTAGCTCCCACATAGCCCTGTGCCATCACCTAGCTCCCACATAGCCCTGTGCCAACCCCTAGCCCCCAATATCCCTGTGCCATCCCCTAGCCCCCACATAGCCCTGTACCATCACCTAGCCTCTCATATCCCTCTGCCAACCCCTAGCCCCCACATAGCCCTGTGCCATCCCCTAGCCCCCAATTCCCATGCCATCCCCTGACCCCTACATAGCCCCATGCCATCCCCTAGCCCCCACATAGCCCCATGCCATCCCTTAACCCCCAATATCCCCATACTATCCCCTAGACCCCACATAGCCCGGTGCCATCCCCTAGCCCCCGATATCCCAGTGCAATCCTCAAGCCCCCACATAGCCCTGGTGCCATCCCCTGGCCCCCAATATCCCTGTGCCATCCCCTAGCCCCACATAGCCCTGTCCCATTCCCTGGCTCCCAGGTAGCCCCATGTCATCACCTGGCCCCCGATATCCCTGTGACATCCCCTGGCTCCCGATATCCCTGTGCCATCCCCGAGCCCTACCTAACTCTGTGCCATCTCCTAGCTCGAAAATTCCTGTGCCATCCTCTAACTCCCACATAGCCCCATGCCATCCCCCAGCCCCCGATATCCCGGTGCCATCCCCTAGGCCCCGAAATCCCGGTGCCATCCTCTAGTCCCCATATAGCCCCGTGCCATCCCCTGGCCCCCAATATCCCTGTGCCATCCCCTAGTCCCCACAAAGCCCCATGCCATCCCTTAGCCCCCGATATCGCTGTGCCATCACCTAGCCCCCACATAGCCCTGTGCCATCCCCTAGCCCCCAACAGCCCCATGCCATCACCTGGCCCCCACATAGCCCCATGCCATCCCCTTGCCCCCAATATTCCTGTGCCATCCCCTAGTCCCCACATAGCTCCGTGCCATCCCCGAGCCCCCACAAAGCCCCATGCAAACCTCTAGTCCCCGATATCCCCGTGCCATCCCCTAGAGTCCATATAGCCCCGTGCCATCCCCTAGTCCCTGATATCACTGTGCCATCCCCTGGCCCCTACAGAGCCCCACGCCATCCCCTAGTCCCCGATATCCCTGTGCCATCCCCTAGCCCCTGATATCCCTGTGCCATCCCTCAGCTCCCAAATAGCCCTGTGCCATCCCCTGGCCCCTGATATCCCTGTACCATACCCTAGCCCCCACATTAGCCCTGTGGAATACCCCAGCCCCTGATAGCCCTGTGCCATCCCCTAGCCCCCACATAGTCCTGTGCTATTGCCTAATCCCCAATATCCCTGTGCCATGCCCTAGCCCCAACATAGCCCTGTGCCATCACCTAGCCTCTAATATCCCTGTGCTATCCCCTGGCCCCCACATAGCCCCGTGCCATCCCCTGTCCCCCGATATCCCCATGCCATCCCCTGGCCCCGATATCCCTGTGCCATCCCCTGGCCCCCGATATCTCCGTGCCATCCCCTGGCCCCCACATAGACCTGTGCCATCCCCTAGCTCCCACATAGCCCTGTGCCATCACCTAGCCTCTAATATCCCTCTGCCAACCCCTAGCCCCTACACAGCCCTGTACCATCCCTTAGCCCCCAATTTCCATGCCACACCCTGACTCCCACATAGCCCCCTGCCATCCCCAGCCCTCGATATCCCTGTGCCATCCCCTAGCCCCCACATAGCCCCGTGCCATCCCTTAACACCCACATAGCCCTGTGCCATCCCCTAGCCCCCACATAGCCCTGTGCCATCCCCTAGCCCCCACATAGCCCCCAGCCATCCCCTAGCCCTCGATATCCCTGTGCCATCCCCTAGCCCACACATAGCCCCATGCCATTCCTTAACCCCTGATATCCCCATGCCATCCCCTAGCCCTCCCTTAACCCCCGATATCCCTATGCTATCCCCTAGCCCCCACATAGCCCAATGCCATCCCCTAGCCCCCAATATCCCCGTGCCATCCCCTAGCTCCCACCTAACCCGGTGCCATCCTCTAGCCCCAAAATGCCTGTGCCATCCTCTAACTCCCACATAGCCCCGTGCCATCCCCTGGCCCCCGATATCCTGGTGCCATCCCCTAGCCCCCACATAGCCCCGTGCCATCCCCTAGCCCCCACCTAACCCTGTGCCATCCCCTGGCCCGAAAATTCCTGTGCCATCCTCTAACTCCCACATAGCCCCGTGCCATCCCCTAGCTCTTGATATACCTGTGCCATCCCCTAGCCCCCACATAGCCCCGTGCCATCCCCTGGCCCCCAATATCCCCGTGCCATCCCCTGGCCCCCGATATCCCTGTGCCATCCCCTGGCTCCCAATATCCCCATGCCATCCCCTGGCCCCCGATATTGCTGTGCCATCCCCTGGCCCCCACATAGCCCTGTGCCATCCCCTGGCCCCCGATAGCCCTGTGCCATCCCCTAGCCCCCATATCCTTGTGCCATCCCATAGCCCCCGATGTCCCTGTGCCATCCCCTAGCCCCCACATAGCCCCGTGCCATCCCCTTGCCCCCAATAGCCCCATGACATCCCCCAGCCCCCACATAACCCTGTGCCAACCCCCATCCCCCACATAGCCCCATGCCAACCCCTAGCCTCCACATAGCCCCCTGCCATCCCCTAGCCCCCACACAGCCCCGTGCCATCCCCTTGCCCCCGAAAGCCCCGTGACATCCCCTGGCCCTCAACCCCGTGCCATCACCCGGCCCCCACATAGCCCTGTGCCATCCCCTAGCCCCCATAGCCCTGTGCCATCCCGTAGCCCCCGATGTCCCTGTGCAATCCCCTAGCCCCTGATGTCCCATGCCAACCCCTAGCCCCGTGCCATGCCCTAGCCCCCGATATCCCCGTGACATCCCCCAGCCCCCACATAGCCCTGTGCCAACCCCTAGCCCTGACATAGTCCCGTGCCATCCTCTAGCCCCCCATAGCCCTGTGCCATCCCCTGGCCCCTGATATCCCCGTGTCATCCCCTGGCCCCCACATAGCCCTATGCCATCCCCTGGCCCCCACATAGCCCCGTGCCATCCCCTGGCCCCCACATAGCCCCGTGCCATCCCCTGGCCCCCACATAGCCCCGTGCCGTCCCCTGGCCCCCACATAGCCCCGTGCCGTCCCCTGGCCCCCACATAGCTCCGTGCCATCCCCTAGCCCCCGATATCCCCGTGCCATCTTCTAGCTCCTACATAGCCCTGTGCCATCCCCCAGCCCCCACATAGCCCCGTGCCACCCCCCAGCCCCCAATATCCCTGTGCCATCCCCTAGCCCCCACATAACCCTGTGCCATCTCCTAGCCCCCGATATCTCTGTGTCATCCCCTAGCCCCTGACAGCACTATGCCATCCCTTAGCCTCCACATAGCCCTGTGCCATCCCCTAGCCCCCGATATCCCTGTGCTATCCCTAGCACCTGATAGCCTTGTGCCATCCGCTAGCTCCCACACAGCCCTGTACCACCCCTAGGCCCCTATAGCCCTGTCTGACCCTCTGGCCCCCGGACATCCCTGTCTGATGGTGTGGGAATAGCAGGGCTTTGAGGACTCAGAGCCTGTAAACAGGTGCTGGCTGTGAAGCAGCTGGGGTGTTTACTTCCCTCCGGTGGGACCTGCTCCTGAGCCTAGGCCACGCCCATGGTATCTGTGCTCCCCTAGGGATGAACAGGGAAGCCTCGGGGCCCTGCAGGGCCTGGCACCTACAGTGGGCTCTTATGTTGCAACCCTGACCTACTAGAGCATTGCTGGGCCTCCAGACCACTGTGTCCCATAGGGCTCAAGGAGGACGGACCACAGCCCTGAGCAGGAAGGCACGCACAGGTGCAAGTGCTATCTGTCCATGGGACTCATGACAGCTCCCTCCAGAAGCCAGATCACCACCCCCATTTAACAGATACCAGTGGAGACGCAGTGAGAGGTGACATGTGCAAGCTGGTCTGGCTGGATCAGCTGACCCAGAGCCACACCCTGTGTCCCAAAGAAGAGTTAACTCGGCACTGACGGTATTCCCTGCCCCTGGCTGGGGCCGTTGACAGGTCGTTCTCCCAGACAGGGCTGTCTTACTGTTTGTGAGGCCCAGATACGGGTATATACAGGGCCTCAGCCACCTAGGCCTGGGAATAACTAAAGCCCCACTGGGAAGCAGACTCCCCCCCCTCCACTGCCTCCACCCACAACCAGCACTCTGCTGCAGAGACTGCCAGACTTAGTGAATAGTCACCCGTTCCACCCACTTACAAGCCCTCACCAAGCAGAATTTGAGATATTGGATCAGCCAGAGAAAGAGCTCTTCCCATGCCTGTCAACACCGCATTCCCCTCACCCCAGCCTCTGGGTGTGACGGTCCACACCTGGCTTCCTGGGAGGCGTCACAGCCCACAGCAGAGGCCACAGGGCCTCGCTGACTTCCTCTATCCCCCGCACGTGTGTCTCTCCATCACCTCCCTGACAGTACCCAGGGAAAGCTTGGGCCTGTCTGCCTGGCAGAGCCCCAGGCTTGGCGCCGGCAGATGCCCAGGAATCTGTCCCATCCAGGTGGGAAGAGGCAAGAAACAAGGAAGCAGGCAGATGTCCATCCTGGCTGTCCAAATGGCTTGGGGCCTCCACAGAGGGCCCCGGCAGGCTGCAGAGGGATGGGCTAGGATGTGGGCCCCAGGCCAGCCCCCTGGACCAACTCACCCTCCTCAGCCATGTCCTTGTCCAGCACCAGCTTGCCATGACGGAGGAAGTTCAGGATGGGCCCAAAGTAGGTGGGGTCACGGTCAATGAGGTAGGCCCCGGTCTCATCCTATGGAGGTGAGGGATGCTCAGTGAGAAAAGAGTGAGGCCTCTCCCTGGCTAACCCCGCATATACACAGGGAGGGAGGGAGGGTCAAGGGAGAGCTCTTCCCTGGAGGGAGCAGGCACGAAGGAGCAAAAAGGCACTGGGGTCAAATGGACATGGGTTCAAACACTGCTTCTGCCTTTTCCTGACTCTGTGACCTTGGGCTAATGATCTAGGCTCTTTGAGCCTCACTCCTCTCCCCGTAATTAGGGGTCACTGTGAGCATCCAGCTAGAGGAGGTCTGAGTGGCACCTGGCCCAGCACAGGCCCAGCGAGTGTCCCTCTTAGAGGCTGTCCCCTGAAGCCAGCCCCACCGTTGCCCCAAGGTCCCTAGTCTTTCAGGGGATTTTACAAGTTTCCATAGGAGCCACTATCTCACTGGACACTCTCGAGGGCAGGGAGGCAGGGTGGGCTTCCACGCAACTCTACAGAGACTGGAGACATTGAGAGGTGAGGTCACGGATGGGGGACAGGAGACCTCAGAGGGCATCTTCAGACCAGCCCCTCGTATTACAGACGAGGAAGGAGGCTGAGTGTAGGGAAGGGTCCGACCCAAGGTCGCGAAGGCAGTGTGCAGCAGAGTCAGGGTGGGTGCTCAGAAATAGTGCCCACCGGGCCAGCGCTCCTCCTAGATTCTGCCCAGCTCAGAAGGCGCCCCAGGACTCCTCCATCCAGCTCCCTGTACCACTGCGCCACCCACATCCCAAAGGGCGGGAGAAGTAGCCTCGTCGACTCCTTCCCCAGAGCAGGAGTCCCCTCTGGGAGGGAAGAAAGACCCCAGGTCTCTCCCTGACCACAGCCCCCAAAGAGAAGGAGAGGCCTCGATCCAGGGCGGCTCGAGAGCTTACGACGGCCGCAGCCTGCGTTGTCCCGTTGCCAAGGCAATGGGCACATCCCTCATGCCAGACCCACCTTTCCCTCCCCTCCTCCTGCCGGTTCTTCCCGCCTCCAGTTCCTCGGAAATGGACCCCGCCGCGTCCCCAGCCTGGCGGGCGGGCCAAGCCGGACAGCCCCGAGTCGGGCGCGCGGAGGACCCACCGCCTTCCCGCGCCCGCCGCCCACCCCGGGGGCCTCACCCGGTCCGACTGCAGCTCTTCCCCCTGGCACAGGCGGCTGAGGAAGGACTTCTGCTCGCGGCACAGCGTCTGCCGGGTGGTCAGGAACACCGTGCCCCCGACGTTGAGCCGCACCCACTTGCCCCAGCAGCCCGCGGCACGGCCGCCCGCCCCTGCCGGCGGCGCTACCTCTCCGGCCTCCATCCTCATCGCCGGCCGCGGCGTCTGCATCCTCCTCTCGGGCCCGGGGGTGGGCGGGGACCGCGCGCGGGGCAGGCCGGGAGCTGTAGTCCGCGCCCCCAGGCTCCGCGTGGGCCGCGGAGAGGGTCCCGCCCCCGCGCTGCTTCCGCTCCCGACCCCGCCCCGCTTCGCCCTTACCCGCAGGCCCGCACGCCGGGCTATTGAAGAAACCCTCTGGCCAAACTGCTGTGGTTGGGGAAGTTGGACTCGCAGCCTCTGGGAAAAGAATGAGGGCTTTCCCAAATCTGCAGTCTTCCCATTGGTCCGGGCATTCTTGTTTTCCTTTGTGCCGTCATAAGGGAAGAAACTTCTCCCTTCAGGAATCCAAATAGCATTGACCCGCATGTGTTTCGTCATATTTTTGCGTTTGCCCTTTGTGTGTATAGGGGTGGGGGCGCGGGTGGGTGGGAGTAGGTTCTTTTCCGTACCTGCGTTATTGGAGGACGACATAGCTGGACTTGAGGGTGACTGAGCACCTGTATTGCAGATGCTTTGTGTATGTGTGTTATTCATTTAAGCTCTCAGCAGCCCTGTGAGTCTGGTATTTTGGGCTATACCCATTTTGCAGACGGAGCCACAGAAGCGAAGTGACGGCCTGCTCACATAGCTGGTGAATGAGTACCTAGGTGGGTTCCAGGCGCAGTTCCACCACCACGACCTCTTTCCTGCTCCTGGGATGTCAGGGATCCTTGGGAAGGACTTCTGAGGAGGAGGAGCAGGCCCTGGATCCAAATCAGGAGAACTGTTGTTTTTTTTCTTTTCTTTTTTTTTTTTTTTTTTTTTTTTGAGAAAGTGTCTCACTGTGTCGCCAGGCCGGAGTGCAGTGGCTCGATCTAGGCTCACTGCGACCTCAGCTTCCTGGGTTCAAGCAATTCTCCCATCTCAGCCTCCAGAGAACTGTTCCCATTCTGGCTTTTGGCCGTTTCCCCACCTAAGGCTGTCTCTCTCTACTGAGGAGCATGGATGCTGCAGCAAGATTTGGACAGCACCGAGTTTTGTTGTTGTTGTTTTTGAGACAGAGTCTCCCTCTGTCCCCAGGCTGGAGTGCAGTTGTGTGATCTCAGCTCACTGCAACCTCCACCTCCAGGTTCAAGTGATTCTCCTGCCTCAGCCTCCCGAGTAACTGGGACTACAGGCGTGCACCACTATGTTTCGCTGTTTTTTTGTATTTTCAGTAGAGACAGGGTTTCACCGTGTTAGCCAGGTAGTCTCGATCTCCTGACCTCGTGATCTGCCCGCCTTGGCCTCCCAAAATGCTGGGAACACAGGTGTTAGCCATCACACCTGGCCCTATTTTTATTTTTTATTGTCATTCTTTAAGATGGGGTCTCACTCCGTTGGCTAGGTTGGTCTTCAACTCCTGACGTCAGGCTATCATCCCACCTCAGCCTTCCAAAGTGCTGGGATTACAGACACGAGCCACCGCATCCGGTCCATTCGACACTTTAATATGGCTCTGGACTCCACTTGAAAGTGAAACAGAACAGAGATATGGTTAAGGGCTACAGGCCCCCAAACAAGGATGCTAGCCGAGGCTTCATGGCTTATCAGCTGGGTAACTTTTGGAAAGTCACTTAATTTCTCTGAAAGTCATTTTCCCCATCCCTAAGTTAAGAACAATCATAGTGCTTACCTCAAGCTGTTCTTGTGAGGATTTAAAGAGCTAACAGATGGAGGGCACTCCCCATGCACCCACCCCCCCATATGAAGACCAGGGAACACTGGTTTTGGTGAGGTCAGTCCTCCCACCCTGCCTATCATTGTCTGGACCCAAGGTCAGTGCCTGATGCAAAGGCTGCTCCTTAACATCCATTTCTCTTTGGTCAGGGGAGAACCAAGCCCACCAACTCCTGCTTCCTGGGGTTGGAGGGAAAGGCAGGAAGAAAGGAGACCCAGATCATCCCAGCTCCAAAGCAGGATGGCTGTCACTTCCACCTGCCAACCCCTCCTGACCTAGAATGGCTCAGATTTTTTTTTTTTCTGCTCCAGATAGAGCTGAAAGAACACAAGATGCATCCTGAAGTTCTCACCTGAGCACATCACCGAGTCCTGTTTTGAACCTTCTCAGCTTAGCAGCAGCCTGCCTCACTTCTAAGTGGCTTATTTCACAGCTGCTGTCAGTTTCATGACTAAGACATCATTCATCCCTGCTGGGCTTTTTTGGTTTCAGTTCTCCTCTTCCCCAGATTCAGCACAGCAGAACATTCTGATTAGCCTTTTCTGTTCCTTATGTCAAATTCAATCCTGTCACTGCCTGGAAGCCAGTGCTGCTACTTATCCTTGGTGTGGGGCTATTTGGTTTTGAGCCTGTACCTTTGCAGGTCACTTGATGGGAGAAACAAGCATATCCAATCAGAGAGTGTTTCCTGACCAGCTAGAGCTGTTCGTGCATAAGATCAGGCTTGCATAGGCCCGTGCCCCAGGGTTTGAATCTCTGCTCCGGGTTGGGACCTTGACTCATGACGCCCAGCGCTTGTGACAGGCATGGAAATGTCTGGCTCCAGCCTCTCCTCCAGCTCCTTCTGCCCTCTGCCCCACCTCTGTTTCTTCCCTGGTGGGAGTGGGGATGTGGGTAGAAGGAAGGGCGGGAATGACTAGAGGAAGGGGTGCCTTCTCTAATTTGCACAAAGGTGCAGTGGGAGTGGGAATGATGTTGGCTCCTCTGGCCTCTGCTGGATCACCTGGGCGTGGGATCCCCTCCCTTCGGCCAGCAGGGTGGGGCTCAGCGGGCTCCCAGCCTGACCTGACTGGGCAGGAGAGTGGCTGGAGCCACCTCTTCACCAGCAGGGAGTGTCTCCACCTGCCCAGGTCCTTGGAGAGTGTCTTGGACAGCAGCCCCGGGGCGCCTGCCCGCCCATGCGTCTGCTGCTGTTGGTTCCTTTTGCAGAAGCTCAGCTGTCCGGACGTGGGGCCATGACATCCCTCCAGACTCGAACCAGCCTCCCCTCCCCAGGACTCTCCTCCTGCCTCAACGTCTCTCCATCTCCAATACATGTAATTCCACAGCTTGAGTGCACAGAACCAGGGTTCTACTGTCTGTTCCCCTGGGTCCCGTGGACTCTGCCTCTGCTGCCAGAGGGCGTTTATGAACACTTCCATGTGCCAGGCACTGCAGCAAGCCCTTTGGCGGATGATCTCTTTTAACCCTAACCCTACAGGGAGATGTGGCCGTGACCTCACTTTACAGAGGAGGAACCTAAGGAGTGCTCTGCGCTCCCCTGGCCCCATCCTCTGTCCAGCTCCTTCTACCCTCCAGCTCCCTCTGTTTCCTCCACGGTGGGAGCGGGAATGCAGGTAGAAGGAAGGGCAGGAAAGGTTTTGCTTGCCTGGTGTCCTTTGTTCTCTGGTGTGGCTTTGCTATGGCTGGAGATGTTTCAAGCTGGCTCGTTTCTGGCAGGGTGTTTTGGGGGTTCTTTGGTGCCCCCATTGCTGGGAGTAGCTCCTACTACAGGTCTCTTCCTGGGTGGTGTCTTCTCTGGTTTGCCCCTTGGGACAATACTCAAGGACCAGCTGACTGGGTTCCACTATCCACTCGCTCCCCAACCCCACTTCCAGCCTCTCTGCACTCACGCACCAAGACCCACTCTGCACAGCTCCAAGCCCTTTCCTTTCAGCCAGCTTTCAGCTGGGTCCGGAAAAGCCTACAGGCAGGCCCCGCCCTGACAAGACTTACTGCACAGCTGTGCCTCCTGATCCCAGCAAGGACCAGCTGGCCAGGCTGCAGGCTTCTCCAGGCACGGGCCTTCCCAGCCTCGGAGACCCCAGAGTCCAGCACACACAGGTGAAGCTCTGCAGATGGCCTCCTTGAAGCCCTCTCACTCAACCTGCAAGAGGGGAGGCACCCCATGCACCTCCTCCGTGGGAAAGCACCCCAACACCTGCTTCTAGAGAAAGCATCCTCCGGGCTGGGCGAGGTGGCTCACGCCTGTAATCCCAGCACTATGGGAGGCCGAGGTGGGCAGATCACTTGAGGTCAGGAGTTCGAGACCAGCTTGGCCAACACAGTGAAACCGTGTCTCTACTAAAAATACAAAAATTAGCCAGGTGTGGTGATGGGGGCCTGTAATCCCAGCTCCTAGGGAGGTTGAGGCAGGAGACTGGCTTGAACCCGGGAGGTGGAGGTTGCAGTGAGCCAGGATCGTGCCACCGCACTCCAGCCTGGGAGACAGAGTGAGACTCTATCTCAAAAAAAAAATAAATAAAAATAAATAAATAGAAAAGTAAACTGCAAAGTTAATGACCTTTCACTCCTAAACTCTTCAGCATGATTTCTGAAAACCAAGGACATTCTCTCCATAACCCCAGGACAACAGTCAAAGTCAGGAAGTGAATATTGATACATACCATAGCTTATCTACAGATTTCTTCCAACTTCCGTTTGTCTCACTAATGTCCTTTACAGCAAAAGAAAGAAAAGAAAATGCTAACAGCATCTGGGATCCCATCTAGGACACACTGTATTCCCTTGCCGTGTCTCTTTAGTTCTCATTTGATCTGGGGCAGTTTCTCTCTCTTGCATTTTTGAAGAGTATAGGGATTTTTTTTTTCTTTTTTTTGGTAGAATTACCCTCAGTGTGGTTTGTCTGATATTTCCTCGTGACTAAATTTTGGCAGGACTCCCATAGAAATGTTTGTGTTCTCGCCAGGGCAGCAGATCTGAGGAACCTGATGTCCATTATCCCATTACTGGTGAGATCAGGGCTGGGGCTGATCATTTTATTAGGGTGGTGTCTGCCAGGTTTCTGAGCTGTACAGTTACGCCTTTCCCTTTGAATTTTCTTTTTTCTTTTTTTGAGATGGAGTCTCACTCTGTTGCCCGGGCTGGAGTGCAATGGTGCCATCTTGGCTCACTGCAACCTCCGCCTCCTGGATTCAAGCGATTCTCCTGCCTCAGCCTTCCAAGTAGCCGGGACTACAGATGCATGCCACCATGCCCAGCTAACTTTTGTATTTGTAGTAGAGACAGGATTTCACCATGTTGGCCAGGCTGGTCTCAAACTCCTGACCTCAGGTGATCTACCCTTTTTAGTAGAAACAGGGTTTCTCCATGTTGGCCAGGTTGGCCTCGAACTCCCAACCTCAGGTGATCCGCCCGCCTCAGCCTCCCAAAGTGTTGGGATTACAGGCGTGAGCCACTGCGCCCAGCCCCCCGTATCTTTCATATATTCACTTACTTATTTGCCCAGTCCTCATTTTATAACTGGTAACCTATAACATTGTGAAAAGCAAACCTATTAAGAAGAATTCAATATTTGTTATTGGAAGTTTTTGTTTGTTTGTTTTGTATTTTGCCGGAGTGTGTGTAGTCCAAACAGCCAAAATATCACATTCGAGAGTTACTTGGAGCTGGGTGTGATGACACGCACCTGTAGTTCTAGCTACTTGGGAGGCTGAGGCAGGAGGATTGCTTGAGCCCAGGGGTTTGAGGCTGCAGTGAGCTGTGATCACACCACTGTGCTCCAGCCTGGATGACAGAGCGAGACCCTGTCTTTTATATAAAAAAGAAGTCGGGGCTGGACGTGGCAGCTCACACCCGTAATCCTAGCACTTTGGGAGCCCAAGGCGGGCAGATCACAAGGTCAAGAGATCAAGACCAGCCTGGCCAACATGGTGAAACACCATCTCTACTAAAAATATAAAAATTAGCTGGACATGGTGATGCGCACCTATAGTCCCAGCTACTCCGAAGGCTGAGGCAGGAGACTTTCTTGAATCTGGGAGGTGGAGGTTGCAGTGAGCTGAGATGGCACCATTGCACTCCAACCTGGCGACAGAGCGAAACTCCATTGCAAAAAAAATAAAATAAAATAAAATAAAAAGTCCCTTTTTGCCCCAGTGGTTTGTGATGCCTTTATTATACACTAAGTTTCCTTGTGTACTTGAGACTATTTCAGGACTCGCTATTCTAGTCCATTGGTCTGTCTATACATGCACAGACCACACACTGCTTTAACTAGAGTCTTCAGAGTCAGAGTCTTGAAGGGTCAGACCCTTCGAAGCTTTTTTTTCTTCAGAGTTTTCCTGCTATTCCTGCATGTTTGATTTTCCATGTGAACTTGGGTCAGCATTTTTACCCCAATAAAGAAGCTTAATGGTATTTTTACTGTGGTTGGGTCAAATTTTTAAACTCTATTAGGGAGAACTGACAATTTTATGACGTTGGGTTGTCCTATTCAAGGACGAGGGTTGTCTTCCATTTGTTCAAACCTATTTCTGAGTCTTTTAGTAGGTTATTTTAAAGCTATCCTAAATAGGCTTTGCACATTTCTTGTAAGTTTCTTTTTTTATCCTTTTGAATCTTTTTTGTTACTACTGTAACTGAGGTTTTTCTCTATCATTACATTCTCTCTGTCTCTCTCTCTGTCTCTCTCTCTGTCTCTCTCTCTCTCTTTTTAAAAAGAGTAGAGACAAGGTCGCACTCTTGCCCAGGCTGGTCTTGAACTCGCGGGCTGAATCAGTCCTCTCATGTTCTACCCACCTTGGCCTTGCAAAGTGTTGGGATCATACGTGTGAACCACTGCACCCTACAGGCTATTGTTTGAGTATATGGAGGACACTGATTTCCATATGTTAATTTTTTTTTTTTTTTTTTTTTAGACAGAGTCTCACCGTTACCCAGGCTGGAGTGCAGTGGCATGATCTCAGCTCACTGCAACCTCCACCTCCTGGGTTCAAGAGATTCTTGTGCCTCAGCCTCCTGAGTAGCTAGGATGCCTGTAGTGTGCCACCATGATCAAATAAGTTTTTGTGTGTTTAGTAGAGATGGGGTTTTGCCGTGTTGGTCAGGCTGGTCTTGAACTCCTGACCTCAAGTGATCCGCCCACCTCGGCCTCCCAAAGTGCTAGGATTGCAGGCATGAGCCACCAGGCCCAGTCTGATTTCCACATGTTAATTTTATACCTCACTAATTTTTTTTTTATTGTTTTGAGTAACTTTTATTATTAATTCTCTGGGGTTTTTCAAGTATACTGTCATATTACCTGAAAACAAAAAAGAGAGAGGCAATATGTACAATATATACACACATATATGTGCTTTATTTTAGATGTGCAAATCATCTCTGATGATACACGGGAAACTGACATAGTGTTTGGGAGGAAAGAATTGACTCACTGGGGCTGGGCTGGGAGGGAGACTCCTCTGAATCCTTTGGCACCTTTTCAGATTTATTCAGAGTACAGCTGTTGTCTCCTCAAACGATTATTTATTTATTTATTTTAAAAACAGTTATTTGTCCAGGCACGGTGGCTCACGCCTGTAATCCCAGCCCTTTGGGAGGTGGAGGAGGGCGGATCACGAGGTCAGGAGATTGAGACCATCCTGGCTGGCATGGTGAAACCCTGTTTCTACTAAAAAATACAAAAAATAGCTGGGTGTGGTGGCACGAGTCTGTAATCCCAGCTACTTGGGAGGCTGAGGCAGGAGAATCACTGGAACACAGGAGGCAGAGGTTGCAGTGAGCTGAGCTCGTACCACTGCACTCCAGCCCGGCGACAGAGTGAGGCTCTGTCTCAACAAACAAACAAGAAACAAAACACACCCTGTTATTTCGGAACAGTGAATTCACAACTTCTTCTAATTGCCTCTTCTGCTATTTTATTTTGGGGTCTTTAATAAATATGTCTTACGGCCAAATTTGTTTTGAAAGCAGCAGAATGGGTTGGAACATAAAGGATTGTGTGTGGTGATAATTCAGAACCCAGTTCCTGCAGCTCCTGTTTGGACTCTGCTGCCTCGAATGGCGAGCAGGTGGCTTAGGGCAATGATACTCAGCCTCACTCTCTGTTGCGATCTGTTGCCCCAGCGCGGAACCTGCCGGCCAGCCTCATATGCCCGCACCTCCTGTGCAATGGCCAGACCAGGCAAGCTGCAGATTCCAGGGCTTCCCACCCCACCCCTGCTCCAAGGCTTTGGCTCTGTCTCCCGTTCTCCTTCCTGCTTCTCCCCTCCAGGGCTGCACTGGAAGGACCTCAGTTCCAAAACTGCTTTCTGTTCACCTCAGGTTGACCATCCTGCCCTATCTCCTCCCCAGGGGGCTCAAGCCCCAGGCCCGTGCCTCAGCTGACCCCTGGCCAAACGCTAGCCACGCCTCCAGGCAGGGTATTGGAGTCCTCCCTGCACAGTCGAACGCATCCCCTCTCCACGTGGTTTCTCTTTTCCCCACTGCTTGCTTCAGCCTGATAAATAAGGAGGAAAAGGCTAGCTTGGGAGGCTGGGGTGCAAGTCCAGGTGGAAGCTGGCTTGGCCGGAACAGACGCTTCAGTGGGGCATGCCAAGGGCCATCGAGTCAAGATAGTTGAGGCTGGACATAAGTATAGGGCCAAGAAAAGGCAACCAGGCAGCCAGAGATGTCTCAGAGCCAGGGGCATGGTGAACAAGCAGGTAACGTGAGGGTGGGGCACGCTGGAGGACGCACACCGCCCTCGGGGGCTCTGGCTCTGCTCTTAGAGACACTCCTCCTGGCCTGGAGCTCCCAGCCAGACCACATCGGCTCTTGTCTCTAGTGGTTTCTACCTGTCCCTGCCCATCATGCATCTCTCCTCCCCTAGAATCAGCTCCTCATTCCCACTTGCGTAGCTCCAGCCATCGGAAAAGCAAGCACAGCCTGGTACTGAATTTCTACCCTGATTCGCTTTCCGCAGTTTAGAGGATGGGCATTTACCTGCCATGCTGTAGAAGGTGAGAAAGGCACCTCACCTCCGGAAAAGAAATAAACCAAGGTGAATAAAATTCATATTCACATGCTTTCTTGCTTTTATTTTCCTTTCATTTATTTATTTTGAGAGACAGGGTCTTGCTGTGTTGTCCAGGCTGGAGTGCAGGGCTGTAGTCATGGCTCACTGCAGCCTTGAACTCCTCCTGGGCTCCAGTGATCCTCCTGCTTCAGCCTCCAAAGTAGCTTGGACTACAGGTGTGCGCCACCATGCCCAGCTAATTTATATTTTTGTAGAGCTAGACCCTCACTATGTTGCCCAGGCTGATCTCAAATTCCTGGCCTCAAGCAATCCTCCTGCCTGGGACTCCAAAAGTGCTGTCACTAAAAGCATGAGCTACCATGCCTGGCCTTGGTTTTATTTTGAAGTCAATCAGGCAGCATTGAAAAAGCAGAGTCCTGGATGGCCGAGCCCAGTGACTCATGCCTGTAATCCCAGCACTTTGGGAGGCTGAGGCAGGCGGATCACCTGAGGTCCGGAGTTTGAGACCAGCCTGACCAACGTGGAGAAACCCTGTCTCTACTAAAAATACAAAAGTAGCCGGACTTGGTGACACATGCCTGTAATCCCAGCTACTTGGGAGGCCGAGGCAGGAGAATTGCTTGAACCCCGGAGGTGGAGGTTGCAGTGAGCCGAGATCGCGCCATTGCACTCTAGCCTGGGCAACAAGACAAAATTCTATCTCAAAACAAAAACAAAAACAAAAAGCTCCTGGAGAGACATATCAAAGGGCACACATCTAGCCCAGGCAAGTAAATTAGCCTTTAGTTGTTCTGTTCACCTGTGTACAAAGGCGTGAACATGTGTGTGTTTGTGTACATGTGTGTGTTGAACATGTATGTTTGTGTGTATGTGTGTGCGTGTGCATACATGCTTATGTGTTTTAAGGGGCTTATGACACCGCCCCACCCAGAGAGAAGCCTGCTCCCGCTTCTGTGATCCCCTCCTCAATTCTGGCTTGTAGTGGACAAAAAGCCCTGTGGTCATTCCGTCCGGGATTCAGAGCCCAGCCCCAGATCTAACCTCGCCTGCCGTTTTAGGCAAGTCTATGCCTTGTCTACGCTCTCACTTGGAAAACGGAGCATAATAACACCCATTTCTCTGGATTGTTAGAGCAAATGGAAGCAAGGCACTTAGCATCCTCTCCGGCCCATGGAAACAGTAAGCAGGAAGGATCATTAAGGCGTCTCTCAGCCCGGACAGTGTATTTGCGTATATGTCAAACACTCATTGGCCCCTGCAGAGACAAAGGGAAAGCTTCCCTTTCTCCCCGTGAAGGTTCGCTGAGAATCAACAGACAAAGGGAAGATTAACTGGAGAAAAGTCTAAATTGATTCCAACATGCAGAGCGTGAGGGAGTCACAGAACGCTTCCCCAGCAACCCGGTGGCTTTACAAGGGCACATGCCCTTCTTCATGGGGGAAGGAGAGATGAGGGACACGTGGCAATTTGAAGGACAGTCAATGGTTTTTTGTGGGAAATGAATGAGTCCAATGTTCAGATGATAATAAATAATTTCTTTGGAAATTGAACGGGAAAGAAAGCAGATAATGGTTTGGGATGAAGTATGTCTGGGCTCTAGGTGTGGTGTTTAATGTTCAATCTCATATCCTCTGGGATATGAGTTTTAACTTCTGGCTAATGATATTCCAGGGAAAGTAACTGTGTTCCTCTTTGGCAGGTCCAGTTTCTAGGTAGATAAAGAAACTCATCCTGCACTTTGGAAGAGACAGAGGATTCAGAGAAGGAGGCAGGGAGGCCAGAATGACCTCGAGGCTGCTTCATGTCAGAGAGCCATATTTTAGGGCAACGTTTTCTGAGCCAACAACCCCATCCATGTCAGTTGCTGTGCTGGTGCCAGGACAAGCAACATGAATAAGATATGTGATCCTGTCAAGGGTTTACAGCCCAGCCAAGGGAGGCAGGTGAGGTAGGTGCAAGACAGATCAGTAACGGTAACAATGCAACATGACGGTCAGGTGCAATGGCCCACTCCTCTAATCCTAGCACTTTGGCAGGCCGAGGTGGGCAGATCACTTGAGGTCAGGAGTTTGAGACCAGCCTGGCCAACATGGTGAAACCCTGCCTCTACTAAAAATACAACAATTAGCTGGATGTGGTGGTACGCACCTGTAATCCCAGCTACTTGGGAGGCTGAGTTACAAGAATCACTTGAAACTGGGAAGTGGAGGTTACAATGAGCTGAGATCATGCCACTGCCCTCTAGCCTGGGTGATAGAGTGAGACTCAGTCTCAGAACAAACAAACCAACCCATGGATTTGGTGCTTATTGGGCCAGCTTCTGCTCTTGGTGCTCTGTATGATTCAAATCATTTCATCCTCACAGTAACCCTCAAAAGCAGATTATCTCCACATTACAGATGAGGAAATCCAGGTCCCTCTGCCAGGGAGGACGAGGTCAGGGTGCTTCAGAGCCTACCCTTTGAACTGTCCCCTGCTGCTTCGCTCCCTGGAGCGAGGGGGCACAGTCCAGGGAATTCATCAAAGGGACTGTGCGAGGGTGCGGAGGTGCCCCTCAGACCCAGACCAGCCCCTCAAACCATGGTGGAGCTCTGTGTTCCTGCCTCGCAGATACTCCTGGTCACACTGTTGCTGGGGTCCGTGCCTGTCCCTTCCCATTAGGCTCATGCCCCCACTCCAGGCTGGTCTTTATCCTCCATGCCCCCAGATCCTGCCACCCCAGGGCCTGCCCCTAGGAAGTGCCCTGGAATGAATGGATGAGACAGGCTGAGTGTTGGGGGTGGGCTGGGTGGGGGTCCTGGACCAAGGCAGTGGGAGTAGAGGTGGAGGTCTGACCGGCTGTGGGTAAGTGGGGCAGAGTCTCAGATCACTTGCTGCCAGGTCTGGGCCTGGGTGACCCACGCATGGGTGGTGGCCCATGCACGTTGAGACAGGGGACTTAGGTAGAGGAGCAGGGCTGGGGCCTGTCAGGGCAGGACTCAGGGATCTGGGTTCAGGCGGAATCTGGTTTCGGGAGGTCCTAATTCCAGAGTCACTGGCTCAGCACAGTGGTTGAAGCCGTCGGGAGGGTGGCATTATCTAGAGAGTGTGCTCACCTTGAAGCAGGCTGAGTGAGACTCCAGAAAACACGAACGGTTAACCAGAAGGCCAGTCAGCTAGGATTCAGTATCAAGGACCTGAGAACCCCAAAGACCTAACCATTTAGGGGCAAGCAGCCTCTGCAGCTATCACTGTGCAATCAAAGGGATCAAACAAAGACCCCTGGGGGTTCAGGCAAGGTCAGCCTGCCATGTTCCACCTCTAACAGATTAATAGGCTAAAAATTCAGGTGCTTAAAATAACACTTTGCGTTAACCTGAACATTTCATCTTCCCCCAAGTGATTCAGCCTCCAAGAGTTAAAAATAATAAAGCTTCATTGTGCTGATATAGCTGAGGTTGTTCCAGTAGGTGTGACACCTGACACCCACACTGGACATGGCAGAGCTGAGTTTGCTCCTATTTTTCAGATGAGAAGACTGAGGTCCCAACAGGAAGGTTCTGGAACACAGACCTTCTGAGGTCTGGTGCAAAGCTGATTCCACAGCCCCAGGACGGGGTCACCTCATGGATCCATAGTCAGCCCACTGTGCGGATGGGGGCTTTGATCCCTGGAGGCAATGACCCAGGAAGTGGAAACATTCCAGCGCAGCTGGTTAGGCAAGGTTGGAAACGCATTTCCAACTGTTCCTGCCACAGAGGGGGCGCCAAGCAAATATTTATTTGCCAAGTGGACAAAAATTTCATCATCCTTGTTGCTCAGTGTTGCAAGTTCTCGACTCGAACACACAGGGTGGGTGGGGCAGGCCCTGGCAGAGGCCAGGACCCTGCAGCGAGTGGTTAATTATTCCAGGAGCTCAGGCTTGCAGGAAGCAGGGCTGAACTCGGGGAGGGTGTGTGTCTAGACCATTCCTAACAAATTCCTGCAAAAGTTTTTTGTTTTTGTTTTTGAGACAGAGTCCCACTCTGTCACCCAGGCTGGAGTGCAGTGGCGCAATCTCAGCTCACTGCAACCTCCCACTCCCTGGTTCAAGCGATTCTCTTGCCTCAGCCTCCTGCGTAGCTGGGATTACAGTTGACCGCTGCAATGCCTGGCTAATTTTTTGTATTTTTTGTAGAGACAGGGTTTCTCCACGTTGGCCAGGCTGGTCTCGAACTCCTGACCTCAGGTGATCCGTCTGCCTCAGCCTCCCAAAGTGCTGGGATTACAGGCGTGAGCCACCGCGCCCGGCTGCAAAGTTACACTGAAGCTCTGCGAGTCCTAGAATGGTGTGGCCAGATCTCCCACCTCTGAGCAGGTCAACTCAGAGCCTGTCCAGGCTCAAGGAAGACCTTCCTGGAGAAAAAAAACCTGGGTTGGGATCAGCCTCCGTCTTCTCACTGGAGATTGGACTGGGGTAGCGAAACAGCACCTAACCCAAACCCGCTGATTAAATGTCACGGCCCAGGTTTTCCCTGTGGAGCTGAGAAACATGTGGCCGTCTTCCCTGAGCTTCTCACATGTGCCTGTTCTCGCCTTGATCCTGGAATCTGGGAAATAACCGCAGGCAAGATCCACTGGACAAACTCCTCCCCTGAGAATTCTAACTCCAGTTAGGTTCCTCTAGCGCACGGCTGTGTGCCCTGAGGCAAGTCACTGAACCTCTCTGAGCTTGTTTTCTCCCTTGTAAAATGAGTCTGTTGTGAAATAGATCATTTCACAGTACCTCCTTCCCTCTGGAAATGTACTCTAAAGGATTACTTTCTCCTTCCTAGTTTGGAAGCTTTGAGAGGGCTGGAACATGGTTCTATCTGTCACTCTCCTTCAATGCCAGAAATACTGCTAAGTAAAACTCCTTTTTAAAACTTATGGAAAGAAACACTTGATGTTTACTCTGGCACCAAGCAAAACAGTTTCTACGGATTATTTCATGTAATCCTCATACTGGTAAGGAAGGTTTTTTTGTTTTTGTTTTTGTTTTGTTTTGAGATAGGATTTCACTTTGTCTCCTAGGCTGGAGTGCAGTGGCGTAATCACAGCTCACTGCAGCCTTGATGTCCTGGGCTCAAGCAATCCTCCCACCTCAGACTCCCAAGTAGCTGTGACTACAGGGGCACGCCACTCTGCCCAGCTCATCTTTTTAAAATTTTTGTATAGAGATGAAGTCTCAGTATGTTGTCCAGGCTGGTCTTGAACTCCTGAGTTCAAGTGATCCTCCTGCCTATGCCTCCCAAAGGTTGTAGGAGTGAGCCACTGTGCTGGCCAGGAAGGTACTATTATGCCCATTTTAAAGATGAAGAAACGGGGCTGGGCATGGTGTCCCAGCACTTAGGGAGACCAAGGAGGGTGGATCACGAGCTCAGGAGTTTGAGACCAGCCTGGCAAACATGGTGAAACCCCGTCTCTACTAAAAATACAAAAATTAACTGGGCACGGTGGCAGGCACCCATAATCCCAGCTACTCAGGAGGCTGAGGCAGGAGAATCGCTTGAACCCGGGAGGCAGAGGTTGCAGTGAGCCGAGATCGTGCCATTGCACTCCAGCCTGGGTGACAGAGCAAGACTCCATTTCTGGTGGGGAGGGGAAAGAAACGGAAGCTGCAGAGTCTTGGCAGCATGTCTGAGGTCAGGCAGCCTTGTGTAGAGAGAAAGAGAAAACTGGATCAAGAACCTCACATGCTGGCTGACAAACTTGTCTCCTCCAAGGGGTGGGCCCATTCCTGGAAGAAAAAAGAAGGCTTGTCTGAGACCGGCCAGAAAGGAGGGAGTGTCTAAAATGCTTCACTTCAGCTTCTCGGGGAAGGTGCTTATGATGGGGCGTCGGGGAGCCCCTCCATGTTGGGGTTCCCCATCTACATTCTTCCTGACTGCAGTGGTCAATTATGTTATTTGCCCCTAGAGCAGTGGTTTTTAACTGGGGGCGATCCCCCCCACCCCAGGGGACATCTGGCCACATCTGGAGACTGCCGGTTATCATATTGGGCAGTGCTACTGGCATCTAGTGGGCAGAGGCCAGAAACACTGCCAAGCATCCCCCAACAGAGGGCGGCCCCCGTGACAAGGAATCATCCAGCAAATGTCGGCAGTGCTGAGGCTGAGAACCCCCACTGTAGAAAACAGCGACCATGCAATGGACTGTCAGAAAGGCTCTCATCAGATTCTTTTCTTCTTAAGCACACAGTTCCCATTTTGCGGGGGAGGAAACTGATCTCAGGGAGGTTGGGAGTTACTTTAGAGCTCTTACTTATAAAACCAAGGTTCTGTGCCCTGTTTTCTCCTGTCCCTGCAGACTTGGGAAATGACTCAACCACAGAGGGAAGTTGAGGGCATAGAGTCAGGGGAAAAGAGGAGTAAACTGAGTCAGGGCATCTGGATCTGGCCCTGGATCTTCATAAATTCACAGTGTGACCTTGGTAAGTCGCTGCCCCTCTCTGGTCTTGTTTCCAAAGGAAGGGCCGACAAGGTCACTTCAAGTTCTCCCCAGTACTGATGGGCAGGACACGGCGCCTGCGATGCCGAGATGGTGGTGCCTGTGCTTGGGGGCTGGAAAGACGGGGAGGGGCGATCCAGGTCGTGCTGAGTAAGGGGGAATTTGGGGCCTTCTCAGACACCTGCATCCACCTCTGCACACAGGATAACTCCAGGGCAAGGAGGATGGAGCCCCTACCCTTGGGAAATAAGGAGAGAGGCTCTCCTTGAGCAGAAAGAATCAAACTCCCTGGGACCACCCACTCCAGGAATTGCAGAGACCAGCCTTCAAGGGTGAGCCTCTGTTCCAGAGTTTAGAGCCAGGTTTTCCTCCAATTCGGACCAGCTCAGCCCTTCCTTAGAACATCCCAGCTGGGCTGGGACATTCCTCCTTGGCATAACGCAGCCTCCCTTTAAGCTCTGGACCCATCTCCTTCTGGAAAGAAGAGGTGCTGTTTACCTGTGAGGGAGCAGCTTTGGGTGGGACCACAGACTTGTCATGGCAAAATCCACGTTAAATAGCCCAGATGCCAGAAGGGAGACTCCCAGGATTACGGGGTGAGGAACAGCTTGCTAGGGGCTAGCCCGGTCACAGGAGTGGAGAGCACTGAGGCCCCAGCACCTCTTGGAAGGCAGAGACAGGATCCTGAAGACCCTCAGGCTCCCCAGAGTGACCTTTGCTGGACATGATGGAACCCCTGACTCCTTAGGGAAACTGAGGCAGCCCCAGAGCTACAAGGATTTAGCACTTGGTTGTTTTATTTCCTCAAAAATAAAACAGAAAAGAGGTGGGGCCCCAGCTGAGCAGCACATGGGCAGCTCAGAGTTTCGGCCTCTCTCTTCCAGTGCTTGCCCCGCCTTTCCTCCAGCCCCCACTGGCAGCCAACAAGTCAATGGAATTTCTGGCCTCTGGGATGTCACCCCAAAAGCCACTTGAGCTGAATGAAGAAAGACTCTCTCAGTTAAAGCAGAGCCAGAGCTACCAGGCCGGGCATTGCTGGAGGCTGGCATCACCCGAGCTTGCCTGTGTCCTGCCCAGCCTCAGTGGGTCTTCCCCCGGCCCTCTGAGATGACATCCTCAGGCCGGGCACGCATGTACCATTCTACCCAGGAGCCATCATAGATGGGCACGTCAGGCTTGCCGCAGAGGTAGGCTCCTAGCGCCGCATGGCAGGCTGTGACGCCAGAGCCACATGTGGCCACTAGTGGCTTGGACAGGTCCACGTTCTTCTCCTGGAACAGATGGCGGATCTCCTCAGGACTCTTCTCCAGCCCCTCCTGGGTCAGGAATTCCGTAAAGGGGATGTTCACGGTCCCCGGGATGTGGCCAGGTTCAATGCCTGCAGCAGGGGAGCAGGGAGAAAGGGACAGATAGAAGGATGCCATGAATGGTGCTTCATATTTGTGGTGCCGAGGTAGTGACAGCGTCACATGCAAGCATGGTGCTAAGTCCTTTATATCCACCATCTCATTTAATTCTCACAACCAGCTGGGCACCATGGCTCATGCCTGTAATCCTAGCACTTTGGGAGGCCAAAGCGGGTGGATCACCTGGGGTCGGGAGTTCAAGACCAGCCTGACCAACATGGAGAAACCCCATCTCTACTAAAAATACAAAATTAGCTGGCCGTGGTGGTAATTTGGGAGGTAATTACAGCATGCCTGGAATCCCAGCTACTTGGGAGGCTGAGGCAGGGGAATGGCTTGAACCCAGGAGGCAGAGGTTGCAATGAGCTGAGATCGCGCCACTGCACTCCAACCTGGGCAACAAGAGTGAAACTCTGTCTCAAAAACAAAACAAAATAAAAATTCTCACAACCATGAAAGTTGAGCACTGTTTAGAGGAGTCCCCATTTTATACATGGTGATGCTGAGGTTAAGTACCACCTAAGGCCAACGCATCTAGCAAATTACTGACTGAACTTTGAACCTAAGAATTGGCTCCCAAGGTTTCCTGACTATGTACCCTAGGAGCAGCAAAGCAATAAACAAGACCCCTGCCTAGCTAGAACGTGCAGTAGGCAAGGAGTTTTAATCTGGCAGGGCAGACAGGCAACTGAATGATTACAAGTATGATGGGTGTTCCAAAAATGTCCTACTGGGTGGCCTGGGGCATGTCATAAAAAATAGTGCCAGGAATAGCAATAGTTGGCATTCTTATTACTGAGATGGGGTCTCACTCTGCTGCCCAGGCTGAAGTGCAATAGCATGATCGTGGCTCACTGTAGCCTCAGCCTCCTGGGCTTGAGCAGTCGTCCTGCCTCAGCTTCCCCCCAAGGGGCTGGGACTACATGAACATGCCACTGTGCTCAGTTATTTATTTGAGATGGAGTTTTGCTCTTGTTGCCCAGGCTGGATTGCAATGGTACAGTCTTGGCTCACTGCAACCTCCACCTCCTGGGTTCAAGCGATTCCCCTGTGTCAGCTTCCTGAGTAGCTGGGATTACCGGCACGAACCACCACACCCAGCTAATTTTGGTATTTTTAGTAGAGATGGAATTTCACCATGTTAGCTAGCTGGTCTTGAACTCCTGACCTCATGTGATCCACCCATCTCAGCCTCCCAAAGTGCTGGGATTACAGGCGTGAGCACCACACCCGGCTTAATTTGGTTTTTGTAGAGATGGGGTCTCACTATGTTGCTCAGGATGGTCTTGAATTCCTGGCCTCAAGCAATCCTTCTGCCTTGGCCTCCCAAAGTGCTGAGATTATAGGAGTAAGCCACCTTGCCCGGCCAATAGCTGATGTTATTGAATGCTTATGTTGTGCCGGGCACCATGTGGAGCCTGTCTGCTATAGTTTCTTCTTTAATCCACCCCAAAATTCCATGGGAAAGAAATGATTATCCTCTCTTTTGTACAAACGAGGAGAATGAAGCACAAAGGGTACTTCATGCAGCCAGGCGTGGTGACTCACGCCTGTAATCCCAGCACTTTGGGAGGACAAGGCAGGCAGATCATGAGGTCAGAAATCTAGACCATCCTGGTCAACATGGTGAAACACCGTCTCTACTAAAAATACAAAAATTAGCTGGGCATGGTGGTGGGCACCTATAGTCCCAGCTGCTCAGGAGGCTAAGGAAGGAGAACTGATTGAACCTGGGAGGTGGAGGTTGCAGTGAGCTGAGATCGCACCACTGTATTTCAGCCTGGCAAGAGAGCAAGCCTCCATCTCAAAAAAAAAAAAAAAAAGACTAGCTTGAGCAAGCTAGCGAGGGCAGGGAAGAGTTAAACCCAGGGCAGCCCATCCTGCCCACCATCACGCCACCCCAGGGCAGCCCATCCTGCCCACCATCACGCCACACTGGCTGGGGGCTCAGAGGGTAGAGGAAGTTTCTCTGAGAATGCCCTGAAGGGTGAGTAGGATTCGGTTACATAAAGGGGTCTGGGTGGATGGGGCCTAGAGTATCCCAGGCAGAGGGAATCTGAGAGGTAAGGGAACCACCTGTTGCTTGGAGGGGTTAAAGGTCATTGTAGAGAAAGCCCAGACAGTGGGGAGGCAGAGGGCCTGAGAGGAAGCCGAAGGGGATGGGAACGCCTTAGCAGGCCTGGAGTAAGACTTGAGGGCTTTCACCTGACTGCAAGGGGAAATCAGTCTTCCATTTTTACTGTTACTTTTTTTTTTTTTTAAATTGAGATGGGGTCTAGGCATCATGCCCAGGTTGGTCTTGAACTCCTGGGCTCAAGGGATCCTCCCACCTCCCCCTCCCAAAGTGAGCCACCTTGTTCAACCTAGACTTCCTTTTTTTTTTTTTTTTTTTTTTTGAGACAGTCTTGATCTGTCACCCAGGCTAGAGTGCAGTGATGTGATCTCAGCTCACTGCAACCTCCGCCTCCTGGGCTCAAGCGATTCTCCTGCCTCAGCCTCCCAAGTAGCTGAGACTACAGGCACCTGCCACCATACTCGGCTAATTTTTGTATTTTTAGTAGAGATGGGGGTTTCACCATAGAGGCCAGGCTGGTCTCGAACTCCTGACCTTGTAATCCACCCACGTCGGCCTCCCAACGTGCTGAGATTACAGGTGTGAGCCACTGAGCCCTGCTGATTGCCATTTTCAAAAGATCATTTCGATTGTAGCAGAAAGAGCGGGATGGGAAAAGGCCCACGCCTCTGCAGACTCCTGGGTGTTTTTTGTTTCCACCATCCCACCTTGAAGCAGGGGTTACTAATATTCCCATTTTCAGGCAGGACTGAGATTTGCAGCAAAATAAACTTTCACTACTACTGATTCCAATCTGAGCCATCCAGACTCCCGGCCGGCTTCTGCCTTGGGTTCCCTCCACAGTGAAGTGCTACCCCTATGGGCAGCTGCTGACCCATGTAACGGATCTATTCTCAGACCTTGGCATATAGACAGCACTCCCGAGTCTGTGGAGAGGCTGGAATGGATCATGCATCCCGCTTAACAGACGCAGAAACTGGGCTTGGTCAGATATCACATAGAGACCAGCCGAGGGCAAGGAAGAAGATCTCTCAACCCAGGGTGGTGACTGTAGAGGGAGGGATGTCCCTATACCTTGAACTCCACCAAGCAAAGCCTGTGTCCCCCTGCCTGCTGGACTGGTGTGGCACATCACAGGTGTACTTGGCCAGGCCTCAGGCTGTGGAGTGGGAATGACGACAGTGAACTCATCACGGACCCAGCTGCAGTGAGCTTACTTTGTTTTGACACAAGCCTGCTAGGCGTGTATCACCTGCCATTCTACAGATGAGTGGGTGTGACCAAGATAAGCGTTGGGGACACTCTGGTGTGCAGCACACCTGTGTGTGCAAACCTGGAGCTGAGCATTTTACACACTTGCTCACCTTTGCCCCTACCATGTCTTTGTGCTCCGTGTTACTGCTCCCAGTTTGCAGAGGCAGAAGCTGCGGTTCAGAGAGATTAGATGGCCCATCTTGTAGGCCGGGCGCGGTGGTTCACGCCTGTAATCCCAGCACTTTGGGAGGCCAAGGCGGGAGGATCACCTGAGGTCAGGAGTTCAAGACCAGCCTGACCAACATGGAAAACTCCCGTCTCTGCTAATAATACAAAATGAGCCAGGTGTGGTGGCCCATGCCTGTAATCCCAGCTACTTGGGAGGCTGAGGCAGGAGAACCGCTTGAACCCAGGAGGCGGAGGTTGCAGTGAGCTGAGATTGTGCCACTGCACTCCAGCCTGCGTGACAGAGCAAAACTCTGTCTCAAAAATCAAAACAACAACAACAAAACACACACACACAAAAGTGACCCATCATGTGTCACAAAGCCCACGTAAACGTGGCAGGGGTCTGAATCCGGGTCTGGCACCGCCAGCTAGCTGCCCTGCGTTGCTCAACCCCCTGGGGCTGAGATCGAGAACCCAACAGGATCAAGGTAGTGCTCCCATTAGGCGGAACCACATGAAACTGACCTGTGTAGGTTCAAAAATGGTTGGATGTCAGCTGTTTTCTATGGTTCCACTAACATCAACATTGCTTTGCAGGATTCCATGTGACAGGGACCTTCTGAATTCACCAGGCCTCTCTGGCACATGGACTCTGTGCCAGGTACTGAGCTAGTCTTCAGGATGCTTGAAGAGCAGGGACAGTCCTTGCCCTCAGGCCACCCAAAACAATGCTGGACCACGGTGAGCCCAAGCAGCTCCAAACCCAATCTGCGGGCAAGAGAGTGCTATTCAGAGAGCTCCCTAGCGACAGTGGCCAGTTTCTTGCACCCTTGAGAGCACAAGAGAAAGAAAGGGCTGGGGCGTTCCTGGCTGCTCACAGCTGTTGCGTGCGTGGGCTCCGGAGTCTGAATCCCAGCTGGGATATTTCTTGAGACCTTGGGCAAGGCTCCATTCCCTCCTCTGTGTGATGACAGTATCTACTAACATGGCATGTTTGAAAGACTCACAGCAGCGTCACCACTGACCAGCCTACTTTGTGGGGACCCCTCCTCACGTTATACAGAGCTTTCCCATGGCCTTCCTGAGGAAACCCAGGCCACAGGCAGAAGGCTCTGCCATGCTGAGGTCAGTATCCCCTTCCACCCTCTGCTCTCCAGGTCTTGGCCCCTGGGAGAGACTTTCGTTATATGCAGCCCTGACTCCGCCCTCACTCCCCCATCCTCAGGGGCATGGATAGCCCTGATCGGCACCAACCCTCTGGGTTTTTCTCTCACACTGGGGCCTGCCACCCCACATTCTACAGTGACCCCCCCCCCCCCCATCTCTAGTGTTCGAGTGAGAGCTGCTTGGGCAACGCTTTCAACGAGCTAGGGAGAGCCACTGCTCAAAGCACAGGAAGGGATGGGGCCGGTGTTCTTGCTCTGCTTAACAAATAGAGCCCGTGAGGCCAGTGGGAGTCAAATCTCCTCCCCACCTTCGGCAGCGGCCTTTAAAGGCAAGGTCAGACTGAGGGGGGAGGGTCACCGGAGCCCGCCTGAGGTTGCAATGAGGCATGGTTGTGCCCCTGCAATCCAGCCTGGGCGGTAGAGCAGACCCCCGTGAAAGAAGGAAAGGGAAGGGAAAAGGGGTAAAGGAGGGAAGGGAAGTCCAGAAAAAAGGAAAGGAAATGAAAACAAGATACATTTAAATAATAAAGGAGGATTCAAGACCAGGCACTGCCCTAGGCGCAGGCCACGCCCCCGACGCCGTGCCCGGCCACGTCCCGCCCGGTTCCCCCGCGTTACCGTCTCGGGGCTCCGGCTCGGTGCCGCGGAACCTGCCGGCGGCTCGGCAGTCCACCACCTGGAAGCGCCGGGATTCCAGGTTCTCCTTGATGTCCTCATAGGTCTTGATGAAGGCGGGGTCCAGCCGAGCGGTGAACGCGGCGGGCGCAGGGTGGCTCTTGCCGGAGCTGAGCGGGAGGTCCTGGCGCAGCCAGTGGCGGAGGCCGCCGTCCAGCAGTGACACCGCTCGGTGGCCGAAGGCGCGGAACATCCACCAGACGCGCGGGGCGGAGTAGAGGCCTTGGTCGCTGCCGTCGTAGATCACGACGTGGGTGGCCGCGCCCACGCCCAGGCGGCCCGCGTACTCCGCGAAGTGCTCGGCGCGGGGCAGCATGTGGTCGTAGGGCGAGGTGCGGTCGCTGCACTGGTCGATGTCGAAGAAGGCGGCGCCCGGGATGTGGCGCTCCTCGAACTCGCGTCGCGCGTCGCGCCCCAGTTTCGGCAGGTACCAGGAGGCATCCAGCAGCTGCACCGGCTGCCCAGCGTGAGGGGTCCGCAGCGCCTCGGCCACCCACTGTGCCGACACCAGCGCGCGGAAGAGCTGCGGCGAGGCCATGGCGGCGAGACTCGGGCTGCGGGCCTGGGCGACAGGGAGGATGTCAGGAGGGAAGCAGGGAGAGGCCGCGCTGGGGCAAGGGCGAGTGTGCCGGCGCGGGAGGTGGGGCCCGTGCAGGGCAGAGTCCAGAGAACACCCGCAGAAACCAGCGGTGGCGAACCCGGGCACAGAGGTGGGTAGCCAGGGGCCTCCCTCTGCCAGGCCTCGGATAAACACAAGCACACAAACTCCGAGTGACCTCATGCCCATGACCTCCTGGAGAGCCCAGGCCTCGCCCCTCACCTCCAACTGCGGGCGGAGCTATCCTAGAGGCAAGGCCCGGCTGGCTTCAAGGCAAGCAGGGGCAAAGTCTCCACCCCTCCCTAAGACGCAGCTCGGCTTTATTTGCTACCAAGTCCCAGATGGAAGTCATTCATTCACTCATCAAGCATTTATATTGGCCGCCTAATAGGAACAGTAGCTGGAATTTCCTGAGTTCTTGCTGGGTACCACTAAATCCTAAGAATACCCTAGAACAATGTCTGACACAGTAGTAGACCCTCCAGTATGTGTGGAATGAGTGACCTTAAGAGGCTTGGTATTATTGTCCCCGTTTCAAGGAGGACACTCAGGCTCACAGAAGTGCACCAACCTGGCCTCATGTGGTGGCTCATGCCTGTAATCCCAGCACTTTGAGGGGGCTGATGCAGGCAGATCACCTGAGGTCAGAAGTTCGAGACTAGCCTGGCCAACATGGTGAAACCTCGTCTCTGCTAAAAGTACAAAAATTAGCCAGGCTTAGTGTCTGGCATCTGTAATCCCATCTACTCCAGAGGCTGAGGCAGGAGAATTGCTTGAACCCAAGAGGCAGAAGTTGCAGTGAGCCGAGATTGCACAATTGTAATCCAGCCTGGGTGACAAAAGCAAAACTCCATCTCAAAAAAAAAAAAAAAAAAAAAAGTGCTCTAACCTGACCCGGTTGTGCCAGGCTTCTCACTAGGCAGTCTGGCACCAGAATCTGGGCTTCTCAGCCACACACCCTGTACAGGCTCTGGGAGTCTGGTGAGGCCAGGTTTGGCCCGTCTAGCCTGGGTTCTCTCTTTCATCTGTCTCTGTCTAGCAGCAGCGACAGTGACTTTGCACCTCCCTCCCTCCCCTCTCCATCTTTCCTGTATGCCAGTGGCTGACAGTGCACCAGCTCACCAGCGCACTATGCCAGGCCGACCCACAGCCTTCCTGGGTGTTGACTTTCCAAATGCTTTAAACCCTTTGTGCTAGGAAGCCACTAGTCCACAGGTGCCATTGTGCAGGTGAGAGGAAAGGGCCCCTTCTGCCAGGCAGAGGCTGAGCCCCCACCAAGGCACACGGCTGGGTGTGTGGAATTCGGGCTGCAGGTCAGCCCTCACCTATCCTTGACACCCACTGCAGGCAGTCCTGCCAGCCAAATGAAGGGGGCAAGTAGAGCAATGTGTGGACTGAGTGTCTCTGTGAGCCAGGTCACGTGTTAGACACCACAGCCTTGGGCAGGTATTAGGCTGCCTGCTTTATGAATGAGGCAACTGGCAGTTAGAAGAACAAGTTCCTTGTCCTTGGTCACAGAAAGCAGCCTCAGGATTTGCAGTCAGAATTTGACTCCTCAAGCTAGACTGCCCCAGCCCCAGGTGCCGTGATGATCAGGGCCTAATGAGTTCATAGGGTGACACTCTGTGCCCAACTCCACAGTCGCCGCAGCTGACTTTTAGGAACGCACCCCACCCACACGGTCAGGCCCTGCCATACACTGAGGCACTCTGGCCTTTGCCAAGCCCTGGGGGGGCGGGGGAAAGGCAGGATGCAGGCGAGACAGTGAAATTGAGGACAGTTTCGAGTTCAGCACTGAGCATAGAGGGGTCCCTATGCCAGCCGAGGGTGGCAGCAGAAGAGGCGGGAAGGCTTCCTGGATGAAGAGGAAGTCCAGACTAGCCTGACTTTTCCAGGGGTCCCGAAAGCTTCAGCTTGATCTTTGGCTAAGGAGGGATCCCTGTTTCTGTGTTACACCACGGCTAGGGGGCGCTGTGCGGGCGCATGCTTCAGGTTCCTTCCTAAGGAACCCAACTGTGGGCACCGCGGCAGCCCCTGGGCTCCCCGCAACACTGTCTCCCACTCTTGAGGATCCTTGTTTTCCCCACCCAATCATCCACTTAGAAAGAGCCCTGGTTTGGGAGTCAGAGAGCCCCCAAAGTCAATGTAAACCCCATTCCACGGCTTAACTGGTGTGCGATGGTGGGCAGGTAGGGCCTCTGGGTGGTTTCTGTTCCTTATAATGGAGCTTCCAACCCTCACCTCTTAGAGCCAAGATTAAACAATGAATGTAGAGGGGCCACCATCATGCATTACATCTGGCTGCTCTTAATAATCATTAAAAACAGTTTAATAAAACGGCATTATTGATTCTATTGTTACTCTCATTGGTGGCCCTGGAACTGACAGCAGTAAATCTAAAATCTGAGAATGTCAGGGCTCGCTGGGACTTCAGAGGCCTGAGGTCACCCTGCCCCACTGTCCCTGCTTGATTGGCGGTTCTCACAAAGGACTGTGGGCCATAGAGGAGGGTGTGAGGACAGGTTGTAGGTGTCAGGGAGGGGTGGAGGGGTGCCTGTGTGATTCCAGAGCCAGGATCACTGTAAGGGGTGGGGTGCCCTAGGAGTGGAGAACCCCAGGACATAACCGCCCCAGACTCAGGAGGGTACACAGCTGCACTGAGGCAAGCATGAGCCCCAGGCGGGATCTCGGTTACCCCTCGAGGAGCAGAGCTTGGGTGCTCCTCTAGGACCTCCCCAGCCTGGTCCCTTCTGCCCACCCTCTCCCCCCCACCGCCAGACACTAGGCTTTGAGGAATGCTGTGAGCATTTTAGAACAAAACCTTTTTTTTTTTTTTTTTTTTAAAGGGGGATGAGGTCAGGGATGGTGGCTCATGCCTATAATCGCAGCACTTTGGGAGCCGAGACTGGCAGATTGCTTGAGCCCAAGCGTTCAAGACCAGCCTGGACAACATGGCAAAACCTCATCTCTACCAAAAATTTAAAAATTAGCCAGGCATAGTGGCACATGCCTGTGGTCCCACCTACTTGGGAGGCTGAGGTAAGAGGACTGCTTGAGCCTGGGAGGCGGAGGTTGCAGTGAGCTGAGATGGACCACTACACTCCAGTCTGGGCCACAGAACCAGACCCTGTCAAAAAAAAAAAAAAAAAAAAAAAAAAAAAAAAAAAAAAAAGGCGGGGTTGGGGAACAAGGAAAGCATCCCCACCCCGGCTAGCAAAAGCTGAGGAGGAGCAATGGCGTCCTGCAGCTTGCAAGAGCCAATGATGAGCTTTTCAGAAATGTTGCCAACTGGTCGTTAAACATAGCTATTATTAAACATTGAATTACATCAACTTACGATTAAACTGACTAAGTTAAAAACAGGCAATTTTTAAAAAAACATAAGGCATCAGGGAAGAGCCAGGTAAACAAAGGCAGCCGGTATCACGTGGCCGTCAGACCTGGGATCAGGCGGGGCCTCAACTCTGGGTGTGTCCTCCAGCAACTCGCTCTTCCAGTCTAAGTAAGTTTCTGGCCTACTCCGCAGGGTTACTGTGGGAACTAAGTGACACCACGCGAGTACCTAGCAAAGTGCCACACCAAGCAGGCCGTGACAATGTTAGTTCCTTTCACCCACTAGCAAGTTCTTGGCTAGCGTCTCTTCCTGGGGCCTCTGGATCAGCGGGGTCTCATCTCTGTGCCCTGCCTCCCTCCCACCCTCTCTGGTGGCACCAGGTCACCCCGCCTCCACTAAAGGCTCCCCACCCGCCACTCGCCACGACCCTCCAACCCAGCAGGCCGCCCCAAGCGGACAGTCATCCTTAGTGCCAACGTAGCGGCGCGCCTTCCCTCCTAGACTGCGCCCCTTCCTCCGCTCAGGTCCCGTGCCGGAGCCCCGCGCCGCGCACCCCTAGAGCCACTCCCTACCCCCTCCAGAAAGACCAGCGCCACGCCGCGGCAGTTACCCGAGTCTCGGGCTCCGGGCTTCCTGGCTCCGCCATGGCCCCCGCGGCTCGTCGCCCCCTCCCCGCGCCCGCAGCCGTCCCCTCCTCCCGCCACCAACCTGCAGCCTGGCCAAAGGGAGGAGACTCCGGCACAGCCCACCGCCGCGGCCACTCGGAGCCGCGGCTACCCGAGCCTTCCACCGGCCGGGCCGTGGGGGGGACGCCCGCTCCGCCCAGCCCGGGCCCGCGCCGTCCCCGCGCCACTCGGCGTCCCCCGCAGACCCCCGAGGGTCCCGGAGGCTCTTCGCGCGGGGGACGGCGGGTGCCGGGCGCGGAGCGAGGGCGCGGGGGAGAGGCAGGGGGCGCGGGGTGGCGGCGGGCGGCGCAGGTTCCCCCCTCTGGTGGCGGCGCGGTGGTGCGCGCCGCCCAGGGAGCTGCGGCCCGGGGTTTGAACCCGCCAACTTCTCCAGCGGGCAGGGGCGAGCGCCAGCTCGGCTGTCTGGGCGAGTGAGTGCGGGCTGGGGGGCGGCGGCCAGGCGCTAGGGCCACTGGGGTTTGGGCCGCCGGCCGGATCACCTGCTGCCCTGGGCAGGATCGCGTTGCGAGCGTGGGACGGGGTGCCCCGGGAACTCCTGACCCACCTAGGGCAGAGGGCAGCGAGCCTCGGGCCGGACTTGGGCATTCTGGAGGCGGGCGAGCTCGGGCTGCCCGGGGAGGCCGCAGGCGATGGCGTGCGCCCACTCCTCTGCCTTCAAAGAAAAAGAGGATTCTAAGCCCAGGCTGCCATCGTCCCCCTATCCCGGGCGCGTTTTCACTGCTCTTTCCTGGCGCGATCTGGTACTGTAGCTGCTAGGAGCCAGACCCCCGCCACAGGAAGCGCCCCTATCTGGAGTCCTTGGAAACTCTCGCCCCACCAGCTTCTGCTCTGGGCCCCACGTCCCGCTGGGAGGGGCGGGGCCGGCTTTCCGGAGGGAATCTGCAAACGTACCCCGCTGCGCGCCCCAGCCCCGCTGGCTTGCCGCGGTAGACAAGGAACCCGGGGGAGTGCGGAGCGAGAAAGCTTCTCCCAGGCCTCACCCTACTGCCCACACCGACCTCCTCACGCCTGTCTCTCTTTCCTGGTTCCCACCCGTGCCAGGTGACACGCAGAGCTGAAGCCATGGTTCATCAGGTGCTCTACCGGGCGCTGGTCTCCACCAAGTGGCTGGCGGATTCCATCAGGACTGGCAAGCTGGGGCCCAGCCTGCGGGTGCTGGACGCGTCCTGGTACTCACCGGGCACCCGAGAGGCCCGCAAAGAGTACCTGGAACGCCACGTGCCCGGCGCCTCTTTCTTTGACATAGAGGAGTGCCGGGACACGGCGTCGCCCTACGAGATGATGCTACCCAGCGAGGCTGGCTTCGCCGACTACGTGGGCCGCCTGGGCATCAGCAACCACACGCACGTGGTGGTGTATGATGGTGACCACCTGGGCAGCTTCTACGCTCCCCGGGTCTGGTGGATGTTCCGTGTGTTCGGCCACCGCACCGTATCAGTGCTCAATGGTGGCTTCCGGAACTGGCTGAAAGAGGGCCACCCCGTGACATCCGAGCCCTCACGCCCCGAACCTGCCGCCTTTAAAGCCACACTGGACCGTTCCCTGCTCAAGACCTATGAGCAGGTGCTGGAGAACCTTGAATCTAAGAGGTTCCAGCTGGTGGATTCACGGTCCCAAGGGCGGTTCCTGGGTGCTGAGCCAGAACCGGATGCATTCGGTAGGTGCCCCAGTGCTGGGTGGTCCCTGGGGAGTATTGCCCCGTGGAAGGAATAAGCACGCCTGGGACCATCTCTAGGGTCCTAGACCTTCAGTCCTCTCATGTAGACCTCAGTCTTTCCATGGAGACAAACCTAAAGGCTTTTCCAGCTTGGATGCACAAGGCCCCAAGAATGTGTCCTCATGGCTACGTGCTAACAAGCCACCTAGCATCCCTGTGGAGTGACATCAGCAGAAGTCACGGGTGACATGTCCACCACCTCCACTCCCAGGCCCCAGCTGCCCCACGTGGACTAGGATACACCTAAGGGTGTCATGCCCCTAGCCAGGGTTTGTTTGCATTGCTGTACAGAAACCTCCCAAGGTCACAACCAGCTCCTCCAGGCCTCTCTCTCCCACAGAAACCCTTACAGACATCAACAGGGTCCCTCCCCCGGGTTCCTCCTCTCCCCATATCCAGCTTCCGCAGGGTGCCTGACTGGTGTTTGCAAAGGCGGTCTGTTCCATAACCTTTCCAGGCAGCTGCAGCCTGTTTGCAGAGCTGTAGCAGCAGCTGCCATTTCATGCCAGACACTTGGCACCGCATTATCTCAGCCAACAAAGCTGAATGCCCCTGTTTTAGCAGCAGGGGGCTGAGGGGATAGGATGCCAGGGTGTTAAGTTACTTGCTCAGTTTAGTGGTGGAAGCCAGGATTAGAACCCAGTGCTGCCTTGTTTTAAACCGTGGCTATAAACCAGGACGTGTCCCGTGCTGCCCTACCCCTACTTCCGAGGGCTGGGAGGGAGTGCCCTCTGCTGGTTGCCCCGAGAAGGTGGCGCTGAAGTTCCCCTTCTGTCGAAGGGAAGGCAGGAGGATTGGATATTGCTTGAGGGTCGGGGGAGCCTCAGGAGAGGAGATGCTGAGTTCTAGAACCTCCTAACCAGAGAGAACCTTGGAGATCTTGCCTTTCCTAGACTCGGGACTGGCCTCTTGCTGCCATCACTCCTGCTGGGTGCCCTCCAGCCCCTGCCTGGCCATGTCCCGGAGCAGGGCCCTCACTTGTTGCTGGGCACCTGCTTGGTGTCTGTTTCCTCCATCAGAGCTCCTCTACGGAGTCTAAATCGTGCGCAACATTTTGTCTGACTTGTTGAAAAACATCTCTTCCTGTCCGTACCTCCCACAGAGAGAATGCTAGGAAAACTTCTGCACTCTCTTAGAGCCGGAGGGCCCGAAGGGTGACCTCATCAGACAGAGGGGAGACCGAGGCGCTCAGAGGCAGGGGTCAAGGCTGCACAGCTAGTTAGTGGCAGAGCCAGGACTGCACGGGGCTCTGGCCTTTCCAGCACAGCTTTTTCCAGACCTCAGATTTTTCTTGCCCAGCTTGCTCTCTGAAGGTCTGGAGTTGAAGATGCAAGTTCATTTGGCACCTCCCAGAGAATCCCAGCTGGGAGCGCCTGCAGCCCTCTCCTGGCCTTGGTTCGAGACACCTCCTTTCCTTGGGATTGAAGCTGTCACCGGGGGAGGATCAGCGGGGTTGGTTCTCTTGCTGCTTCCCAGCCTGCCCTGAAGCAACCTGAGAAATAAGTGGAAGGGACAGCTTGGAGGTGCCAGGCCTAATGTCCTCACTCATTTTACAGATGAGCAAACCGAGGCCCGGAGGGGGGAAACGTCAGTGGGTAATGCCTCCCGAAGGCCCGGGATGCTGATGTTCCTCCTCTGTGATCTGTTCCCACCTCCTCCGGCCCCCGTCAGAAGCACCAGGGAACATGGATTCTCATTTCAGTTCAGCCACTCCTCCTTGGGGTGACCTCAGTCCAGTTGCTTGGCCTCTCTGGGTTTCCTTATCATCACACGAGAAGAGTCTCGGCAGCCCTACCCACATGAGTGTGCATGTGTTTAAACGTAGCAGTGGCTGGAAAGGGATTTCAAGAAGGGTAAGGAATGATACCAAGGCCAGGGCGATCTACAAAGACCTGGAGGGTGTGGCACGTCTTCCCCCGCCTGCCCCAACCCTTCCTCCAAGAGGCTTTGCTGGCCTCCATACAAGATATTTTGGGGTCACAAAGGCACATGAGGCTCTGCCAAGTTGCTGGTTCCCAGCTTGGGGTGGGATCAGGGAGGCACCCTGTGGGTTCATCGGTCCTGATGTCATACACAGGGGCATGGGGTGGCAGGACTGGGGCTCAAGCCTTAACCCGGATCATCTCTGGAAGGAATGACCCTAAAGGGAGCAAGAAGCAGAGATTAGACACCTGGCAGCCACTTCCTGCCCACCTTAGGCAAGGGACTGCCTCTTTGGCTGCAGTTTTGTGCCTCCAGAAGCGCTTAGTCCTGGAGTCAGACAGACCTGAGGTTCTATCCGGATGTGATACTGACATGTGGCCTCAGGCAAGTCTCTTCGTTGCTCAACTGTTCTTCATGAAAGGAGCGCTGCTCACCTTAGAAGGGTGCTGGAAGAACTGAGAGGCGGAGGGAGGAGTTTGTCCAGCCTGGTTTCTTTATCGACTTAATTTGCCTTCCTCCTTGGAGGGAGTGAGGGTGAGGAAGAGAGGAGGGTATCAACCCCCTCATGAGTACTTTTATTTGCAGATTTTGAGATGGAGTTTTGCTCTGTCACCCGGACTGGAGTGCAGTGATGCGATCTCGGCTGACTGCAACCTCCGCTTCCCAGGTTCAAGCAATTCTCCTGCGTCAGCCTCCCGAGTAGCTGGGATTATAAGCACCTGTCACCATGCCCAGCTAATTTTTGTATTTTTAGTAGAGACGGGGTTTCACCATCTTGGCTAGGGTGGTCTCGAACTCCTCACCTCATGATCCACCTGCCTGGGCCTCCCAAAGGGCTGGGATTATAGGCATGAGCCACCGTGCCTGGCACAGAGCCCTTTTTATATATTCTCTTCTGGACACCTGCAAGGGAGGCAGGCAGGGGTAGGTAGGCTTGGTCCCACTTTGCAGGTGGGGACAGGGAAAGGACTTCTCTATTAAGGCAAAGTGGCTGAGACTTGACCAGGGGTTGGCAGGCTTCAAGGTGGGGCTGTTTCCCAAGGCCACTGCTGTGGGTGGGGTGAGCTATAAACAAACCCAGGGAGTGACAGAAAGATCACAGATCCATGGGGTGGCTTCCCTGCTGCTGTATGGGTCCGAGAATCACCCCCTTTGCTTGTCTCTCCCTCCCAGGGCTGAGAGCTGGGCTGAGAGGTTGGGGGAGGGTGCAGGGTTGCCTCCTGGCCAGGGTTAAGGGGTGGTTGCCTTCTGGGGCTGCCTGCTCTCAATTCCTTAGTGAAAGCAGAAAGGCCCAGACAGCTTTTCCTGGCCATGAAAATCCACACCTAGGGCTGGGCTCGGTGGTTCACGCCTATAATCTCAGCACTTTGGGAGGCCGAGGTGGGTGGATCATGAGGTCGGGAGATTGAGACCATCCTGGCTAACTTGGTGAAAAACCCATCTCTACCAAAAATACAAAAAAATAAAAAATAAAAATAAAAACTAGCTAGGTGTGGTGGCACGCACCTGTAGTCCCAGCTACTTGGGAGACTGAGGAAAGAGAATTGCTTGAAGGCCGGCCGTGGTGGCTCACGCCTGTAATCCAAGCACTTTGGAGGCCAGGACGGGCGTGGATCACCTGAGGCCGGGAGTTCAAGAGAATTGCTTGAACCTGGGAGGCAGAGGTTGTAGTGAGCTGGGATCGTGCCACTGCATTCCAGCCTGGACAACAGAGCCAGACTCCAACTCAAAAAAAAAAAAAAAGAAAAATCTACAACTACCAGTGGCCTGAGGGAAGTTTACTTGAGCACGGGAGGTCATCTCGTCTATTCCCTGGCCTCAGTCTCTTTTTTCCAGGGAGGCTCAAGGTGGTCAAAAGAACACAGGTATTGGGGATAGACCAGACTTCACTTACCACGGGAGGTCATCTCATCTATTCGCTGGCCTCAGTCTCTTTTTTCCAGGGAGGCTCAAGGTGGTCAAAAGAGCACAGGCATTGGGGCTAGACCAATCAGACTTCACTTACCTTTGCTGTGTGTCCTGGGGCAAGTGGCCTCACCTCTCTGAGCCTGGGCTCTCCAGCAGTGCTGAGAGAGTAATCTTCCCTGCTCTGTGAGGGCTGAGGAGAATAAAGTTCTGGAGAGCACCTCCTGTCGTGTGCCTGGCATCACAGGTTATGGGAATGGGGGCACCGGAAGCCTGCAGCTAGGCTTGGGAGGAGATCCATGGGAGCCTTGGCTTTCCGGCCCCACGTGCGTTTCCACCAATTGACGGTGCTTCAACGTTCCCTGGCCCAGGTTCATCTCAGCCCTTCTCAGGGCTCATTTAAATGCCCCAGACAGGCCGTGAGCTCCCCCCGCTTCACCCCATCCAGGCTGGCCCAGTGTGGGAGGCTGGCTCCACAGAAACTCCTTGACTTGATCTTTACTCAGAAGAGGAGCCCTTTATGTAATCAGAAGAACACAATGGGGCTGTGTCATCAGAGATGGAGGCAACAAAACCCAACAGCCTGCAACCCTGTGCTTTCAAACGCACTTCAGTTCAGCCCACGGCCCGAATGTGGACACGTTTGAAAGCTGCGTTTCTTGGGAAAGAATGCCCTCGATGCCGGCTGATCAATTGTTTCTCGTTGGTAGGGTGGGCACACATCTTATCTCAGATTCAAGTTTCCAGGCAAACAGATGAAACGCAGCAGGAAGAAATTGCTCTAATTTTATACGTTGTATTCAATTAAACTTCCCTATTTATTTATTTATTTTAGACAGAGTCTCACTCTGTCGCCAGGCTGGAGTGCAGTGATATGATCTCAGCTCACTGCAACCACCTGGATTCAAGCGACTCCCCTGGCTCAGCCTCCAGAGTAGCTGTGATTACAGGCGCATAACACCACGCCTGGCTAACTTTTTTGTATTTTAGTAGAGATGGGATTTCACCATGTTGGCCAGGATGCTCTCCGTCTCCTGACCTCATGATCCTCCCCTACTCGGCCTCCAAAAGTGCTAGGATTACAGGCATGAGCCACTGCGCCCAGCCTTATTATTTTATTTTTGAGACAGTCTTGCTGTATCACCCAGGCTGCAGTGGCATGATCACAGGTCACTGTAGCCTACTGAGCTCAAGTGACCCTTCTACCTCAGCCTCCCAAGTAGCTGGGACTACAGGTGCACACCACAAAGCCTGGCTCATTTTTTTTTTTTTTCATAGCAATGGGGTCTTGCTGTGCTACCTAGGCTGGTCTCAAACTTGGGCTCAAGCAATTCTTCCACTTGGGCCTCCCAAAGTGCTGGGATTACAGGGGTGAGTCACCATGCCTGGCCTTTCTTATTCTTTATTTTCAGGCTATTCAAGTGAGGCAGTGGGAGTGGAGAAGGCACAAGGAAATCTGTACCTGGTGACCAGTTGGTGGCCAACACCACTGCCAATCCAACTCAACTCATGCTAATAGATTTTGGAATCCTCTTTGGCCCTGGGGTGAAAGGACCAGGATGCTGCTGGCATAATCATGTGCCTGCCGGGGTCCCTGGCTGCTTTTAGCTGCAGTAGCTAGATTTCCCCACACACCTGGGAGGCAGGTGGGGTTTTCTCCCCATTCTGCAGGGGGGAGACTGAGGCTTGGAGGTTCAGGGTCTGCTTGTCTGCACATACCCCCACTATGTGCCCTGGGGCCACAGCACTCAGATCCGTTGTCTCCTGCTCCTGCCACCCTGCTCCGGCCCTGTCCCATAGTCCAGGTTGAATAGGGTGGTGGAGACTGGGAAGCAAGGGGAGCTCAAAGAGACGGAGTAGACCCGTGTCAGGCCAAATGGCAGATTGGGCACTGGGAGGGGTCAGCCACAGAGCCCCATCCCTGCCAGGGTGTGGGTGGCTTGACGAAGAGAGGAGTGGCCTGGGCATGCATGGGATTGGCCCGTGGCCTCACCCTGTGGGTGGCACCAGCTCTGGCCATGGCCCAGTCCCCTTTGCCATACTTTCCTGCTCTTCTAAAGCCAGATTTGGCCGAGGGCCCTCGCTGGGTACTGAGACAGTTCCAGAAAGGACCCCAGAGCCAGTCTAGTCCCCCCCCATGCTGCTTCCTTCCAAATTCTTGGAGGGGACCAAAAAGCCCCACACCGCCCTATTCTCCCCCTACACCCTCCGTCGGTGGTGAAGTGGCTGGGGGCGCAGCATCGCAGCGTGGGTGGGCCAGCCTCCAAAGCCAACGCTTTCCTCGTGCCATTTGCTCTGTACAGCAGCCAGTATCCAGCGGGCACTCTCATTTCCCTTTCTCCTATGGAGAAACTGAGGCTCAGAGAGCTGACATCACTCCCTCAGGGTGGAATTTGACCTTACGTCCCTCAAGGTGGAATTTGACATACCAAGTCACAGGCTCTTTCTGCAACTGCGTGCTTCACAGAAAACCAGAGGCCCTGATATGATCCCGACTCTGATTTTATCTTTCCGTGTGACCTTAGATGTGCCCTTTTGTTTGGCCAAGCCTCAGCGGAATCATCTGTAAACCAGGGTGACCTATCTGATTAGTTACATGGTCATCTGTTTAGCGTCTGTCTACCTTGTTAGACTGGAATCTCCCTGAGGGCCTGGCTCTGTCTCTCCCTTTCACTGCTGTGTTCTCAGCACATGGTATTTGCATTCATTTGTCCCATTTGCTCTTCTCAACAATGCTGTGAGATAGGTATGTACCACTGAGCCCATTTTACAGATGAGAAAACTGAGGTTCAGAGAAGTGAAGTGATTTGCCCAAGGTAATGGTTAGTGGAGCCGACACTCATGCTGCCAGCCCCTGAAGCAGGTGTGATTCTGGGCATCCCCACTTCAAGACAGGTGTTAGGGGAGGGGGCGCAGGTGTCTTAAGTAATGAGAATTGATAGTAGGTAGGGCTAGGAATAAATGGAGCTCCAAGCAGAACACATATGCTATTTTTATTTGCAAAGCTATCTATCCTTCCAGCTATAGCCAACTGAATCCCCCAGACCCCCTTAGTCCCCACCTCTCATACCTCCCCTAACCTTTGTCCTCTGCCCCGCCCAGGACTGGACTCGGGCCACATTCATGGCTCAGTCAACATGCCTTTCATGGACTTCCTGACTGAGGATGGCTTTGAGAAGAGCCCAGAAGAGCTCCGTGCTCTGTTCCAGACCAAGAAGGTGGATCTCTCGAAGCCTCTCATTGCCACGTGCCGCAAGGGGGTCACTGCCTGCCATGTGGCTCTGGCTGCTTACCTCTGTGGCAAGCCTGATGTGGCCGTGTACGATGGTTCCTGGTCTGAGTGGTTTCGCCGGGCGCCCCCAGAGACCCGTGTGTCCCAGGGGAAGTCTGGGAAGGCCTGAGCTGTGACCAGAATCTTCTGCTTACTGTAACTGCGGCTGGTTTAGGGACCCCGTGACTCGCAGCCAGTTCACACCTCTTTAGGCAAAGGAGATTGACATTGATTTTAGAATTGCTGTGCAAGGCTCACCCTCTCCCCGTCGATGCTGGAATAAACTTCGCCTTTCTGAGTAGTGTGCTTGTCTACCTCTCCCTGGGTTCCATCCTTGCCCTCAAACTTCCATCTCTTTCAAACTCTGGAGACTCCACGAAGGACAGAGACCACCATAGCCCCCTCTGGTTGGGGAAGCCACACCGAGCATACCACTTTGACTCAGTTTTGGCAGAAGCAGCCTCCTGCTGTCCCATGCCAGGCAGACTCTGTCCCAGAGCACGCTGGGTCCTACCTAGAAGACAGGTGAGAAGGGGATCAGGAAGGCAGATTGCTGAAACCCAGGCTGCTACAGGCTCAGCCTCCTGGGTAGGGGCGGGGGACAGCTGGCCTTCCCAATATGTCCAGAGAGGTGTCACACGGCTTCAGGGCCTCTCAGAAGAGGCCATGCTCAGGAGCAGGTGAAAGGAAGGTGGTCTGTGCCCGGGGCACCCTTCCTGGCTCAGAGTAAGATTCCCTGGGGAGCAGTGGAGGGAGGAGCTGGAGAAATAGCTTCGGCCCTGGGAGAAGGTCCAGGATCTGGCAGGTGAATCAGGAAGCCATGGTAGAAGAAAACAACCATGTAGATCAGCCCCATGTGGCTGGATTTCAAGTTTCCCAGAAAAAGGCTCTCTTAGCCCTTCTTTGGGGTTGTAGGAGACTCCCAGCTTCCTACTCTCCAGCCTTTCCAGTGAAGACAGGATCCTGGAGCGCTGGAGACCAAATCCTTCCTTGGCTTGGCGCTGGAACAAATACGTGCTCAGGAGACGCGGAGGAGGTCGGCTTTGGGGCTGGTGGCTTGGGTGGTGGGGGTGAATGCTGAGGCTGGTGGGATCTACAGTGGAGGGACTGGGGTAGTCTGGAGGGCTGACCCCTCTCACTTCCGGGCCACCAACAAAACAGTCCTCTTCCCGTCTCACGTGTGGTTCACATCCTACCGTGGGAAGACACAGCAAGTACACACAGAATGTCAGACGGCGATACGGTGCAACGGCAGAAAAGGTTGGAAAAGAGAAGGGAGTGTGGGGTGGGGTGGGATGCTTTTTTAAAAAGCAGAAGGTGAGCAGAGTCTTAAAGGACCAAGGGAGCGCTCGGGAAAGTGGGAGGAACTGAGGGCAGAGAAGAATGGGGGACACGTTGGATAGGGCCTCGCAGGTAGATAGGAGGATGTCTGCTTTGACTGTCGTTGAGCTGGAAGGTTTGATTGGAGGGGTGGCATATGACCTAACATAGGTCTTAAAAGGATTGCTGGGCTGTTGAGTGAGAAAAGACTGTCAGAGGATATCGTGGACGCCAGGATAGTCCCCACGGTATCTGCCCCCTATGTTTATGCTCTGGGTGGCCCTCCCCCTTTCATTGCAGGTGAGACCTGTCACTTGCTTTTAACCTATAGCTTAGGGCAAGGGTGACGGATGCCACTTCTGCAATTATGGTACACCATACTGTAATGCCCCCCTCTTGCAAGGGGACTCTCCCTTTGCTGGCTTTGATGAAGTCAGGGTCATGTTGGGGACCCACATAGCAAGGAGCTGAGGATGGCGTCGGGCTGACAGCCAGTGAGAGCCGAGGCCCCCAGTCTACAACAAGGAGCTGCAGCCTCCCACAGCCACATGAGCTTGGAAGCATATTCCTCCCAGTGGAACCTCAGATGAGACTGCAGCCCTGGCCAGTAACTCCGAAGTAGAGGACTCAGCCAAGCCACGAGTAGACCCCCGACCCAAAGAAACTGTGAGATAATAATTACATGTTAAGCTTCTAAATGTATGGCAGTGTTGTCACGTAGCAATAGATGATATCTAGGCAAATGATGGGGATGGTCTGGACTAGGGGGGGGAGTTGTGGAGAGGGACAAAGGCATCCAAGTCTAACGTCCTTTGAAGGACTTGCTGACGGGCTGCTTGTGGAAGTGGCTTAGAGTTATTTGTGATCTCTCTCTCTCTGTGCAAAGCAACATGCTACATTTTGAAGAAAAAAAAAAAAAGATTTCATGTGTTCATCACCCTTATCTTTAGTGTTGGGTGTTACCTACTTCACATATATAGAGAATGAAATAGAAGTTTGTCTTCCGAGTTTCCTTGGCTGCCCAGATATTCACCCTGTCCTGTCTGGACGAGCCAAGGCAAGCATTCGATGATCGTTTCCTCCTTTGCCTTGTTAAGAAGTACTTTGCTGGCCGGGCGCGGTGGCTCAAGCCTGTAATCCCAGCACTTTGGGAGGCCGAGGCGGGTGGATCACGAGGTCAAGAGATCGAGACCATCCTGGTCAACATGGTGAAACCCCGTCTCTACTAAAGATACACAAAATTAGCTGGGCATGGTGGTGCGTGCCTGTAATCCCAGCTACTCAGGAGGCTGAGGCAGGAGAATTGCCTGAACCCAGGAGGCGGAGGTTGCGGTGAGCCGAGATCGCGCCATTGCACTCCAGCCTGGGTAACAAGAGTGAAACTCCGTCTCAAAAAAAAAAAAAAAAAAAAAAAAGAAGTACTTTGCTTTTCTCTCTCTCTTCTTTGTTCTTTCTTGCCTTTACCTGTTTAGGAAAGTTTTAAGTTGCTAGCCAATCAGGTAAAGCTTAGAACGTGAGGTCCTGTTTTGGTCAATAGAAACTGGACACAGCAGTCGGGTGGCCACATTGGGTTATAAATACTCCTGTTCCCTTTGTTCAGGGGGGCTGTCGTGGCAGGGTGGCCAGCGACGGCCCACTTTCTGCAGGTGAAACTGTCTTGCTGACAGATCCATAGTTTTGGTGTTGATTCTTTGTGGCACTGAGAACCTGTTTCTAACAACACACGAGGAAAGTTCAGCTAAAGAACTGGGCCAAAGTCTCTTGTCTAATAAGTGACAGGCCCAGATTCTGGGGACTTGGAGTTTAAACACAGTCCCCTCTGTTTCCTAGGGAAACACCGAAGGGCTGGGCTTGCAAGAGGCCTTCCCTTCGTCCATGTTGAGCAACAGCCAGACAGGAATGGGCCAGTGCTGGCACCAATGGCTTTTGCCTCCTTCTTCCTGCAGAAAAGAAGTCACTTAACTTTGTTGATCTCCTTCTGTAGCCCCTTTGTTCAAGAAAAGGAGAGAGAGGACTCTCACTAGTCCACTCTTGCTTTGATTTTACTCCCTGGTCCCTGCTCTCTGGGCATCCAAACCAGACAGCCCCAGATGCATGTTTCTCCTTCCCCATTGACCTTGATGTACATTTGTTCTCTTGTACACATCCATACCTTTAATATTCTCATCCCTTCTAAACTGCTAAGCTCCTAGGCATCCTTCAAGACCCAATTCAAATGACCCTTCCGTAAGTCCTTCCTCCTTTTCCCTACACAGAGCCAGTTCTTCTCTCTACTTAGTCCTCTGAACTCCCAAGAACATCTTTTGCACTTGGTAGCATCTGAGCCCCCTGAGCCCCCTGGCACGTACCTGGCACACAGTGGGTGCTCAACTGACGTTCTTCTGTGGATGAGAGAGTGAACAACCCATGGAGCCCCTCCTGCCTCCTCAGTCCTGGCTTTCTCCTGGCCTCTTTTCCCTAGGGCTGGGCCTATCAGCCCTCTGAGGTAACAGAGCCCTGTGTATAGTAATCACCATGGCAACTCCAATGAACATCTCAGGGAGGGCCACTTCCTAGCAACCATCCATTGGTCTTCACCAGTAGTTCTGCAGTGGGGATCTGCACTCCTGGGCTTCAGCACACATCAGTGTGGCTCACGTATTTCCTGCCATTATGAAAGAGATTGGAGAGGTGAGGTAGAGACTTAGGAAGGGCCAGGGCTCTTCCAGGATGTGGGGTTTCATCTTCCTTTTCCCCATTCAGAGTTGCCTGTGAGTGAAGACTCTGCCACATCCCATTCATCCCTGCCCAGACTGGAGCTACCTTCCTGCCCTCTTTGACCAAAGTCTCTTGGGATCTCTCTCTCTGGGTCAGAAACTGGAAGTGAGTCCACACTTCTGCTGCAGCCAGTACACACTGCTCTGGACTGGCAGTGCACTGGTACATACAGAGCTGCTGTGGGCACATCAGGTGGGTGGCTGGGGATCGGGGGTGGGGTAGGAGGAGAAAGCCAACCTGAAGGAGCAAACTGGAACTTCATCTGCCTTGAAGATGTGCAACTTAACGTTAGCCCCACCTGGTGAAGTCCTGTGTTGTTTCTGAGCCTCATTTTCTCCATCTGTGAGAGGATAAGTTAGCAGTTTCTCGGAACACCTTACTGGGTATTTGTGAAGACGGACTAGACGTGAGGACGCTTGACCTAGGACTTGCGTTAGTTATCTCTTGCTGCACCACAAATCATCCCCAAACTTAGCGGGCTTAAGAGAGCATTTACTACGGCACGGTTTCTGTGAGTTGGGAATACTGGTGCAGTGTTGGTGATATTTCCAACTCAAGGTCTCTCACAGGCTGCTATCAAGGTGTTGCTTGGGTCTCTAGTCTCATCTCAAAGCTCGATCAGAGAAGGAGCCCACTCACATGACAGGATCTAGTTCCTCTGGAGCTGTTGGCAAGAGGCCGCTTTGAGTTCCCTTGCCCTGTGGACCTCTCCATAGGGCAGCTCCTAACAGGGAAACTGGCTTCCATCAGAGCAGATGAGGTGAGCCAGAGACAGTGAGTGAACAAGACAGAAGTCATAGTCTCTTACAAGTTCATCATGGATGTGACATCCCTCATTTCTGCCACATCCCATTCATCCCTGGGTCCAGTCCACACTAAAGGGGATTATACCAAGAAACAGGGATCGTTAGGAACCATGTCAAATGCCCACCACTTTCTGCCCTCTGGCCCCCAATAATGTACATCACTTCCACATGCAAAATATAGTCATCCCCTCTTAAGAGCTTTAAAATACTAATTCTATTAAAGCATCAGTTTAAAAGCTAGAATCTGGTCATATAAATCAGCTCCAGGTGTGGCTGAGGCTCCTCTAGTGTTTTTCCGTAAGTACAGCTTCTCAGATTCAATTCTTCTCCATCAGAGATCTGTGAAACTAAGCTATCTGTCCCGAACGCACCTAACAAACAATGGTGTGCTAGGCATAGGATAAGAGCTAGTGGCATTCCTATTCACACTTGAGGAAAATGGAGACACGGAGTCAATGGTCCATAGCAATTTTGAAATCCAGCCACGCAAACGCTGGACATCCCTTGATTAGGTTTCAAAGCCTGGGAGTAACTCTCCATGGCTCCCAGCCCCTGGACTCTTGCTTCCATTCTCTGACTTTTTTATTTTTATATTTTGTTGAATGATATCTTTTCATTTTATACTGTCTCTATCCCTTTTATCCCAAGCTGCCAGCATGTTGCTGATGTTGTATTCTCAACAGTAAAACTTACAGGCGTTCACTCTACGGAACAAAAGCCACACCCCTTTTTAACGGGGGCTCCGGTTGAGGAGCCTTAAGCTTCCTGGAGCCCCTATGGTTCTGTGAAGAGGATATATCAGGCATATCTTTAATCTCTTTGAAGTGCCCTTTGTGTGACCGAGTAATACCCTGATCCTTTGTTCTTTCTGAAGTTTTAACAACAGGTCGTACAGTCACACTCTTGGCCGTACTTTCCAGACAGTCCTCTGAAGCCGTCTCTTAATTTTAGCATCTTTTGGCATCTGGAGAGGGTGAGACTTCAGATCCATTAAGTACTGGCATCTTTAACACGTCCTTCTTCAATTCATCTCCTTCCTCTCACATTTCATTACAAGCAGCAAGAAGAAACTTAGAGGCAACTACAATCTTTGGTTTGGTACTCTTTAGCTAAATCACTCAGTTCATTAGTCACATAATTGCAGATGACAGTGTCGCTGTTTCTGCCGCGACAGAGCAAGGGCCTTTCTTCTGCTATTTCTAGTAATATATTCCTCACAGGCGGCATCTTCCAACTCCAGATTTCTGTTAGAAAACAAACAAACAAACTGCTGAAGGAGATTTAGGCTTTTGCCATCATGCTTCTCAAAATTCTTTTAGGCTCTACCCACTGCTTGGTTCCAAATTCAGTCCCAAATGTTTAAGTATTTGTTACAGTAACAACCCATTCTTGGTGCCAGAATATGTATTAGCTATGTATCGCTGCAAAACAAATGATCATAAAGCTCAGAAGCTTGAAACTATGTGTTTAAAACAGTACAGATGTATGATCTCAGAGTTTATAGGGGTCAGGATCCTGACTTGGCTGGGTCCTCTGGTCCAGGGTATCCCACAGGCTGTCACAAAATTGTTATCCAGGCTGTGTTCTCATGTCAAGGCTCAACTGGGGAAGGATCTACTTTCGAGCTCATTTAGGTGTCCTGTTCATTCCGTTCTTCAAGGGCTGTGGGACTCAGGGCTTCTATTCCTTATGAGCCTTTTGCCACCTTCAGTGTCCTGCCGCATGGTGCTGGTCCACAGGGCAGCTGAAAACATGGCATTTGCTGTCATCAGAATGAGCAAACCAAGGAGAGCCAGGGAATGACATCTCACCAGTTTTGTCAAGTCCTTTTGATCAGAAGCAAGTCACTAGGCCCAGCCTACGCTCGAGGGGGATGGGATCATACCATATGTGAATATCAGAGGGTAGGAATATTGGAAGTCATAGCAGAAGTTTCACAATCATCAGACAACGATGAATTGTCAAAATTAACAGAGTGTTTTCCTTGGCAGTGTTTTCATGTTTTAATTTTTCCCAGAACTTGGTGCGATCTTTTCTTTTTAATTTCCCTGGCAGTTTCTTGAGAAGAAAATTGACCTGGTGTCCACCTGTTTTTGAGCTTACCAGAAGAACAACTGACAGGGTGATCTTTAGCCACTCTCCCTCTCTGGGCCTCAGTCCTTGAAGACTCCTTCCAGATCTGACTTGCTGTGTCTCTCCCTCCTTTATTACAAAGACACTTACCTTGTACAACCAAATTTTATTTTATTTATACTACAAAACTCAAAAAACCTGGCAGGGGAGCCCATGGGGATTAAGGAAGACAATATAAATTATACAAAAGAGGCCAGGTACAGTGGCTCACACCTGTAATCCCAGCACTTTGGGAGGCTGAGGTGGGTGGGTCACTTGAGGCCAGGAGTTAGAGATCAACCTGACCAATATGGTAAAACCCTGTCTCTATCAAAAAAAAAAAAAATTAGCCAAACATGGTGGCACACACTTGTAATCCCAGCTACTCGAGAAGCTGAAGTGGGAGAATCACTTGAACTTGGGAGGTGGAGTTTGCAGTGAGCCGAGATCGTGCCGCTGCACTCCACTGTCACCCACAGCCTGGGTGACAAGAGTGAGACCCTGTATCAAAAAGAAAAGAAAAAAAAAAAGAGAAAAGAAAAGGAAAGAAAAGAAAAAGATCACATAAGACGATGGAACACAAACACGAAAGCCAGAGAGGCTTATGAAGCTACCCCTCTAAGATCACCCAAAGGCCTCAGAGAGAAGGCTGAGTTCACACCAGAGCAAAGTGTGGGTTCCTGCTCTTGGCTTTCCTTAACGGTGGCTAAGCTGCTTCCCTTCCCTGACTACGAATGACTGGTCAGCAAATGGATACAACGCTATTTGCAGGAAGACACATGGTTGCCAGGCTGGGGGCAGGTACAGTGGGCTTCACAGCCAGGGGCGGGTGGAGGAGGAGGAGATGGAAGGATAAGATTACGAAGGAGTTAAAGGAGCCCAGGGTCCCAAGGCTGCTTGAAAGGTCCTTGAGGACGGGTGGGATGGGGTGGGGGTGGATGGCTTTTCCGAGAGGGCAAGAGCCTGCAGAGATCCAGGAGGCAGCCCTTGCCAAGGGTGATGACTGGTTAGGGCAGAGGCTTCATGGGTCTGGGCAGTGCCAGAGAGCACCAGGAGCAGCTAAGAATCTCTGGTCGGCGCGGGCAGACAGCCACAGGCCTTCCTGTTCAGCTGCCAGCTCATCCTCATTCACAGAGACTCTGTGTCATCTGAGATCATGAAACATGGTGCTTTGTTTACAGGACTGAGCTTGGAATCACCTGTCCCACAGCAAGAGGCTATGGAGCTGGGCCATCGGCCAGGTAGGACGGGTGGGCCAGAGATGTGCACATTCAGGTTTCTGGAGGGACTCCCTGGGGCGGCAGGGAGCAGGCCCTTCCTCCTCCCCCTCCTGCGTTGGCTTCCAGACCCGCTGTCGGCCTTGGCTTCCTAGGGGGCATTCTGTAGGAAGACAGAAGGAAAAAGGAGGGAATGGAATTACTGAGCCCCCCCATCCTGCCACGTGTAGGGATTATCACCCCAATACGGTCCCCATCCTGAGGGAGTGACTCCTTCTCTGAGTCCTGTGTGCACCAGAAGAACAGGGCTGTGGGGGAGCATGGGGAGGGGCCCGATCTCAGTGGGAGGGAGGTTCATACGGGGTCACATGTGAGCCAAGGCCAGGGGTGGTATAGCTCAGGAGGGGAGGAGAATGCTCCGGGCAGGGGGAACAGCTCAGGCAAAAGCCTGGAAGGGAGAGAGGCCTGGCACTTTTGTGGAGCCCCAAGAACAAGAGGAAGGATTGCAATGCAGGAGTGAATGGGTTCAGGCCTGCTCTGAGAAGGGTCCCCAGCGGTGAAGGGTGAAGCATGGCTGGGGCTGGCAGGTGAGATGGGGAGAAAGAGCGTCCAGTGAGTTGGGACAGCACTCCTGCTGAAAGCTTCCTGCAATGACCTGAATGCCCAGGGGCCTTGTTAAACACTCAGATTCAGGGCCTTTCTGATGCAGCAGCTCTGACAGGGGCCCAGGAAGCTGTATTTTTAACGAGTGCCCAACAGAATTCTGATACATGGCCACATTTCCATAACTCTGCTGACTGATCATTTCATCTTCATAGTAGCAAATGAAGTAGGGTGTACTCTGCCCGTTTCACAGCCGAATGAATGGAGCAGAGGAAAGGGGCAGTTGCAATGAGATTCTTGAAATGCCAGATGCAGGTCTTCATTCATTCTTGCATGCATTCATTCATTCGCTGATATTCAACCCTGAGAGGATGGGGTTGGCCTGCTCAGCTCACTGTTGGGTCCGCATCGCCTAGCACAGCACCTGACATGTAGCCGGTTCTTGCCCAGTTGATGAGTTGGTGAATATACTGGCTCTCTGGGCCAGGAATACAAGACACATTTGGGCCATAAACGTGCCCAAAACCCCAAAGGGCAGGCTGAGGGTGAGCAGGTAATGGCAACAGCACGTGCTGATAGAGGAGACAGCGTAGCACTGGCTGTCCTGAGCCTGAATCCAGGAGGGTCCTGTCCCTGCACTGAGCCTCAGTCTCCCCAGGAGCAGGGTGAGAGGAGCTGAGGTTGATCAGGTGGGTGGTCTTCCCACTCTCTGCTTCCGCTCTTTTGAGGAAGGCCGCCATGCCCGGCCTGACAGTCCAGCTGTCCCCAGAGGTGCCTCTCTGCTTGGCTGCCTGCTGGTTGGGGCAGAGCCCAGCATAGGAAGGAAGACAGTCTGGTCTCGGGGAAACAGGATTTCCCTCTGCAGGTTTGTTGCTGGCAAAGAGCCATGGGCAAAGGCACAGCAAGGAAGGAAAGCGAGGGGAAAGTGGGCAGGGAAGCAGAGAAACCTCAGCTCTCTGTCTCCCACTGCCCTGGGGAAGGGTCTACAGTCCCCTGCGGAGTAGGCGAGAGGGGCCCTCCCCGAGCTCCATCACTTGAGCAGGAACCCCTGGGAGTGAGATAAAAACCCCAGTGGCTGGCAAAGCCTGAAGCTCACAGCAACCTTCTCTGAGAAACTAAACTGGACCGACCTGCGTGTCCCCCAGTGGGGTGGTGGTGGGGTCCTACAGGGCTTGGAAGGGAAGTTAGGGCTGTCTCCCTGTCTTGAGTAGATCCCCAAGGCAGGGCGGTACATTGAACAGCGTTACAAAGTAACACATGACGCTGGTCTCATTCACATACGGAGTGAAACAAAAAACTATGGCTGTTTTCTTTGAGACAAAGTTTCACTCTTGTTGCCCAGGCTCCAGTGTAATGGCCTGATCTCAGCTCCCCACAACCTCCGCCCCCCAGGTTCAAGCGATTCTCCTGCCTCAGCCTCCCGAGTAGCTGGGATTACAGGCACGCGCCACCCTGCCCGGCTAATTTTGGTATTTTTAGTAGAGATGGGGTTTCTCCATGTTGGTCAGGCTGGTCTCGAACTCTTGACCTCAGGTGATCTGCCCACCTCAGCCTCCCAAAGTGCTGGGATTACAGGCATAAGTCACTGCACCTGACAAAGCGATGTATCTTTTAAGAGGACCGGAGGACCCGTCTGAAGGTTTTGGAGGGAAGATCACCAAACACATTGACACCTGTCATCTGGGGTAGAGGGTGGGGCCGGGCGAGACACCAAGGCTGAGAACGAGAGACCCAGAGGAGCGGAGGCCATGGGGAAGGATGTGGGAGACAGGGAGGAGGTGGGGAGGAGAGAGCCTGGGAGGTGGCTGGGGTGGCACCACATCTCAGCCCTGGAGAAGGGAGGAGGTGGGTACTGGGGAGCAGCCCTGCATCGGAAGCAAGGTCTGGGGGTTTCCATCTAACTCTAGTACTTCCCAGGCATGTGGCTTGGCCCCAGGAACACCTCTGTCAGTGCCACCGCTGCCTGATTCTCACCAAGGGGAGGAAGGGGGAAGTTTCAAGATGGAAAAGTGGGGAAGGAAACAGTCCCTTGCTTTCGGTCACACAGCTCGGCCCGAAGGCCGGCCGGCTTGGGCTCCAGCCCTTGTCGCCCCAGGCAACGTGGATGAACCCTGCCAGCAGGAGGCATGGCAGGCCGACCTCTCTTCTCCCTCGGGTCTCCTAATATCCCACCCATGCCTCTGGTTTCTGGGCTTTCTCTCCGTCCCTCTCTCCTTCTCTGGCTCTGGAGTTCTGGGGCTCTGCGTCTGTCCGTTCCCCCTCCTCACCCCCATCTCTGCCCCTCTCCCCACCCTCTACTTCCTGCACTTGTCTGTTTTTCTCTCTCCCTTCCCCTCTGTTTCTCTTTATCCTGTTCAGGTACAACCGGTTTGACCAGGGCCCATCTGAATGAGGCGAAGAGCCAGCAGGACGCGGACCCCTGGAAAATGGCCTGCAGTTCCTCGGACACCTCCAACTTCAAGTACCAGGGTCTGTCGTCCCCGCAGCCTCTGCCCCGGACAGCTAGCACTCAAGGCAGCTCCCTAGGGCAGTGCCACTTGGAGGAGATACCCCCTCCACCCCCAACTGCTGCCAGCAGGGATTCTCTGGGGATGGACCCACAGTCCAGGTCCCCGAAGAACGGGGGCTCTCGATCCTCCTCGAGAGAGAACAGGGCCACCTTGAGAGAGGGGTCTCAGCCATGCCAGTGGACAGATGAAGGTCCCAGCTCGGGAACCCAGGACCAGACGAGCACGCCCATGAGCCAGAAAGGCAGCATAATTCCCAACAACATTCGCCACAAGTTTGGGAGCAACGTGGTGGACCAGCTGGTCTCCGAGGAGCAGGTGTCCACGCGGGGGCCAGGAGGGTGACGCAGAGTCTTATAAGGAGGACACAAGACAGACTCGCTCTTGAGTGCAGAGTCCCTATGATAACACCACTAGAAAGCAGCATCTCCTGAGCACCTGCTGTGTGCAGGCCATGTTCACTGTTTAAACCAGGAGTCCCCAGACTACGGCCCGCGGGCCGCATGTGGCCCCCTGAGGCCATTTATCCACCCCCCGCCACACTTCAGGAAGGGGCACCTCTTTCACTGGTGGTCAGTGAGAGGAGCACAGTATGTGGCGGCCCTCCAACGGTCTGAGGGACAGTGAACTGGCCCCCTGTGTAAAAAGTTTGGGGACGCCTGGTTTGAACTCTTCACATATAACAAGCTGTTACATTTTCCCCAAAAACCCATAAGGAAGGTACTATTAATGTCCTCATTTTATGGATAAGGAGCTCGAGGCTTACAGGGGTGAAGTCAGTCAACCAAATGCACTCAATTGTGTGAGAAGAGGGTGCAAACTGGGTTGGCAGATTCTGAAACTCTGACCCTAAATGACTTTGCAGTTAAAAGCCTTTGGTGTGAGTGGGGTGTTTTCCAGCTGGACAAGTCTCCTGAGAAAGACAGCTCTTAGTGGATGGAGAGTACTTACTGGGAATCAGAAGACCTGAGTTGCAATCCTGGACCTGGTCCTAAATGCTGGGTGACTTTGGATATGTTACTGACCCTCTCTGGGCTTCAGGCTCCACACCTGTAAAGCAAGGACTAGATTAGGCTGACAAATACATGGTGTGCCCATCACCACGCTCCCAGCCTGCACTCATGGCAGAGATTGCTAGTCGATGCCCGCACTCTTTTCCACCCAATATAACATTCTAGGCAGTCACTACGAATCAACGGAAACTCGAGATCAAATCCATCTACCATTTCCGGTCAAAGGCTGTGTTCTTCCTGCCCTGGCATTCTGAGACATATTTTCAAAGCCACTATCTCAACCCTCATCACAACTGCCTCGTGTGGAAGGCCAGCCAGGAGTTAGTGCTTCTTTTTAACAGATGGTATAACCAAGGCCCAAGGAGGGGGCTATGATTTGCTTGGGTCACAAAGGGCTTCTCCCAGGCTCCCCTTCCACTCTGTCATCTTAGTGTGGTGACCCCACCACCACCAAGTCTGAGAGGTCACAATCTTAACTGCTCTGCCCCACTTGGAGGAACTTGTCCCCATTTGACGTTGAGTCTATCGTCACTACGTCTCACTGCCCTGCCCAGCCTTGGGAGGTATCATTTCTTTCTTCAGCCACCATCCTCCCGGGCTCGAATGAAGAAATCTGTGTTTCTCTGCCCATCTGTGACTTGTCACAAATGTCATTGAGCCAGCGAGTGTCAGGGCCGGAAGCCACTTCGAAGACCATCCAGTTCTACCCTGCATTCACGTTTTACAAGTAGGGAAACTGAGGCCTAGAGAGGAGAAGAGGCTTGCCAGAGTCAGCAGCTAGTATACTGCGGAACTGGAACTCAGACCCAGGTGTCCCGCCCCTGGGCCTGGGCTCAGCGCAGGGAACATCCCGTCCCCTGCCAAATCTGTCCTTGATGTGCGGATGATTCGTCCCAGATGGCAGTCGGCCCCTCATGCCCCAGACACCTCTGGTTTCTTCTTTCCTTGATGTCCATTTTTTTTTTTCCTGGGCATCAGTTTCCCTACTAGTATGAAGAGGGAATTGGCCTCACTGAAAGCTAAGCACCCACCGGGAGCTTCCCTGTGTGACGCCTCTGTTGTAGGAGGCGAGCCAGGGCTCTGTGGCCTGCCAGCCACGTGAACTAGGTCATCTCCTGAGGCCCACTTTCCTCCTTTATAAAACGGTGGGAATAGTGGGACCCTATAGAGACACCTCCCTCCACCAGACACACAATTCTGCACATAGTAGGTGCTCAATGCTTGGAAGAGGTTTTGTAACTGTTAACGTGATGCCTCCTGCCCACTGTGGCTGTGGTGAGGGGGATTGGGGCTGCAGCCTTTGAATACGCCAGCTCCCCAGCCCTGGGAATGGGTTGAGGGCTGCAGGCTAAAGGTGGGATGGAGGTGGGGAGGGAGGGTCAGGGAGGAGGAGCTGGAGGGAGATATGGGGCTTGACACTGGTTTCCTATCCCCTGTCTGTTGTCCCTGCCTCCCTGCTCAGGCTCAAAAGGCTATTAGTGAAGTCTTCCAGGGCCAGAAGAAGGCAAGCTCATGGCCCAGCAGGAAACAGAGTCCTGCGGAAATCTCCTCCATCTTCTCAGACTACTATGATCTCGGCTACAACATGCGGTCAAACTTGTTTCAAGGTCAAGTCAAGGGGCAAGGGTGGGGCCGTGATCACTCATGGCCTCTCAGCCATTGGGCAGGGAAGGCCTTTGGGATATCCACTCCTTATGGGGTCTACGACCCCTGGGCACACCTCCACAGACACTTAGTTCATGCCCACGTGTCCTCTATGTCAGCTTGCCTGTGCTGGGAGCACCCAGTCCCCTGCCGGGTCTGTCCTCGATGTGTGGATGATTCGTCCCAGTTGGCAGTCAGCCCCTCACACCCCCAGACACCTCTGGTTTCTTCCTTCTTTCCTCACTTTGTTCCTTTCTTTTTTTTTTTTTTGGAGTCTCACTCTGTTGCCCAGGCTGGAGTGCAGTAGCGCAATCTTGACTCACTGCAACCTCTGCCTTACAGGCTCGAGCAAGCGAACTTCCCACCTTAGCCTGCCCCCACAAGTAGCTGGGACCACAGATGTGTGCCACCACACCTGGCTATTTTTTTTCCTTTGTATTTTTGGTAGAGACAAAGTTTCACTATGTTGCCCAGGCTGGTCTCGAACTCCTGGGCTCAAGTGATCCACCCACCTCGTCCTCCCAAAGTGGTGGTATTATAGACATGAGCTACGGAGCCCTGCCTACCTCTGGTTCTTAATCTGCCAGCAGAAGGCCCAGAACCCAGCGGAAGGGCGAGAACTGCCGCCTCCCACCTCCAGCCCATCCCAGGCAACTTTGGTCGCAGTGACAATATCAAGTTTCTTTGGTTCAAAGCTCAGCTCAGCCACTCACTAGCTGGGTGTGACCTTAGGCAGAATGCTCAATCTCTCCAAACCTCCGCTGCCTTCTGGGTACAGTGGGGATGATAATGAGAGTGTGGCCCTTGCTGGGCCATTAGCAGGACTTTACGAAGTGCCACACGAAGGCGCTTGGCTGAGGCAAGTCATGAGCATTCAGTAGCTGTCTGGCCAACATTTTTGTTCTCCAGAGCCTGGAGGTGACACCCCCTGGGAAGAACAAAAGGGTGGGTTGGAGGCTCTGACATTTACAGAGGTTTCCATTGGGTCAGCGTAGTCCTGTTTGGTTGGGGAGGAGTAAGTGCTATGAGCCCCATTTCACAGGCAGAGTCCAGATGATTTGCCGTAGACCTCCTACTAGTTGGCATTGTGTCTGGAGCTCAAAGTCAGGTGTTCTTTCTGTCTCCAAAGCGTCACAGTCTTTCCTCGGCCACTAAGCCATCTCCCTAGCTATGGCCCTGTTCCCAGCATCTTCTGGATGGCTCGGATGCCCACCACAGCCAGCACGAGGCGCTTCTTCCTGCCCCCACATTCTGGTTTGACCTCATTGCGAAATGAGGCTCTTTCTGGTGAGATCCTTCCTCTCTCCTCACTCCATGCCCTCTCCAGTGCTCCCAGGGCCTGACAAACCTCCTTCACCTGGCTCAGATCCCTGTCACCCGAGGAACCAGACACCCACTAGAAGCCTTTCTGGATTTTCCTTTGAGCTTGGAGAAGGGATGGTGCTGGGGGTGGAAAGCGAGAATATAGTTCTGCTTTTCCTCTGTTCTGGGCCTTCCATTTCTCTCTTTAACAACTATCAGTCACCAAATAGCTATTCCATACAACTGTGCATGATAATGTCTACATAAATGCAAAAGAATACTATTTTAAAAATGTCTGTTTCCCATCCCCCCGCCTGGGAAGTAGAACTGAGCCAAGGCTGTGCTGGAGCGCACAGCAGCTTGGGACAGCTCACAAGAGGCAATTGTTGTTTCCCTGAACTGATTGGCATATAAATGCTATCTTAAAATTGGCCATGCTACGGACAAACCCTGTCTCTACTAAAAATACAAAATTAGCTGCCATGGTGGCGCATGCATGTAATCCTAACTACTCAGGAAGCTGAGGCAGGAGAATCGCTTGAACCCAGGAGGCAGAGGTTGCGGTGAGCCGAGATCATGCCACTGCACTCCAGCCTGGGTAACAAGAGCAAAACTCCATCTCAAAAACAAAAACAAACAAACAAATAAAACGCTTGGAAATTGGCAAATGCTATGAACCAGGGCTTCACCCGGAGGCACGGTGCCCATCCATCTGTCCCTCTCTGCCTCCACCCACCCGGGGTTAGCCTTTGCACTAGCAGTTTGAGGTTGGTGAGGCTGGCATGGCTGCAAGGAGTGAGGGAGAAGAAGTCAGAGGAAACAGGCTGGGTCCTGAAGCCTGCTGGAAACCAAGCCAGGGTTCTAAGCAGGAGAATGGCCCTGTCTGGCTCAGGTACAAGGCTCACTCGAGCTGCTATGGGGAGAATCGACATAGGGAGCTGGGGCAGAAATGGCTTGGAAGCCGGGTTAGTGTGCTGCCCCATTTTGGGAGGCACCATTGTGCAATATAGCAGCTCAGGGAGGTAATGGTGAAGGTGGTCTGAGGTAGCAGGATTTTGGATATTTGTATGGGGCAGAGAGAAGAGAATATGCTCATAAATAGACTTTGGGGTGAGAGACAGAAATGAAGGTTGATGTCAACGTTTTTGACCTGAGCAGCTGGAAGGATGGAATGGCTACGTACTGAGTTAGAAAAGGTGCCCGGGGAGCAGGCTGAGGGAATCCTATCCTCTGCTGAATCATCGAGATCATCTTGTATACCTTCTTCTAAAATATTTAGTTTTGCTTTTTCACATTTAAGTCTTTAATCCACCTGGAGCTGATTATTGTTTTTAGTATGAAGTAGGGATTCATTTTCAATTCTTTCATTATGTGGATTACTGATTGCCTCAGTACCTTTTACAGAATGGACTCATCTTTCCTCCGAGCACCCTGCAGTGGCGTCCTTGTTATCCATCAGGTCTGTGTGTGTGCACAGATCAGTTTCCAGGCTCTCTATTCTGTCCAGTGGTCTAACATTACACTTTTAATCACTAAGCTATTACAGGTAGCCTGATATCTGGCCAGGCAATCCTCCCACTACCACCCCTCCACCACCATCACCAGTTAACGTCTTGGGTGTCTAGCCCCTTTGCTCTTCCATACAAATGTTATTAATATATGGAAATTTCCATGAAAAACCCTGCTGGGATTTTGATTGGAAGTGCATTGAATCTACAGTTCAATATAAGGGCTGTTGCCAGCTTTATAATGAATTTTCTAATATATAAATAGGGTCTATAGCTCCATTAATTTAAGTATTCCTTCAATATCTCTCAAAAACATTTTGTGATTTTTCTTCTGTAAACATTATGCAGGTTTTTTGTTAGACTTATTTAGATGAATATCTTTATTTTTGCTGCTTATTGCAAATATCTTTTTCTGAATTACATTTTCTAATTTTGCTGCTGATACTGTATACACAGACGCAATTTTTATTTTTGTATATTAATCTCATATTCAGAAACTTAATGAAGCCTACCAATTAATTCCAATAATTATTTACAGATTATAACTGCTTCTGAATAGTAATAATGGCTACATTTATGCATAGCATTTAACATATGCCAGGTACTGCTCTAAGTACTTTATGTATATTTTATTCTCCACATGAATCCCATGTGGTAAATGCTACAGTTCCTATTTTGTTTTCAGATAGAAAAAAAACGAGACATGGAAAAATTAAATAACAATTAAGGCCACAGAGGTAGGAATGGTTAGAGTTGGGATTTAAACTCTGCCAGTCAGAGGCCAGAGTTTTTTTGTTTTTTGTTTTTTGTTTTTTTTTTTTTTTGAGACGGAGTTTCGCTCTTGTTACCCAAGCTGGAGTGCAATGGCGCGATCTCGGCTCACCGCAACCTCCGCCTCCTGGGTTCAGGCAATTCTCCTGCCTCAGCCTCCTGAGTAGCTGGGATTACAGGCACACGCCACCATGCCCAGCTGATTTTTTTGTATTTTTAGTAGAGACGGGGTTTCACCATGTCGACCAGGATGGTCTCGAACTCTCGACCTCGTCATCCACCCGCCTCGGCCTCCCAAAGTGCTGGGATTACAGGCTTGAGCCACCGCGCCCGGCCAAGGCCAAAGTTTAAATTCTTAACCACTAGGCTTTTCTGACCTGGCTGACCTGCCTGGGACAATGGTGTATATATAACGAGGAAAAACAGGCTCTCTTTTCTCCTTCTTGATTCTAACATTACACCCCTAAATATAATTGTATTAGTTCGTTTTCACATTGCTGGTAAAGATATGCCCGAGACTGGGTAATTTATAAAGAAAAAGAGTTATAATGGATTCACAGTTCCACGTGGTTGGGGAGGTCTCACATCATGGTGGAGGGTGAAGGGCACATCTTACATGGTGGCAGACCAGAGAGAATGAGAACCAAGTGAAAGGAATTTCCCCTTATAAAACCATCAGATCTCATGAAATTTATTCACTACCACGAGAATGGTATAGGGGAAACTGCCCTGTAATTCAATTATCTCCCACTGGGTCCCTCCCACAACACATGGGAAGTATGGGAGTTATAATTCAAGATGAGATTTGTGTGGGGACACAGCCAAACCATATCAATAATATTTATTATTTTTTATTTAAAAATTATTATTATTTTAGACAGGTTCTCACTCTGTTGCCCAGGCTGGGTGCAGTGGTGTGATCATAGTTCACTGCAAATACATTTTTAAAAAAATATTTTTTGAGACAGAGCCGTGCTCTGTTGCCCAGGCTGGAGTGCAATGGCACAATCTCGGCTCACTGCAACCTCTGCCTCCCAGGTTCAAGTGATTCTCCTGCCTCAGCCTCCCATGTAGCTGGGATGACAGGTGCCCACCACCATGCCTGGCTTTTAAAAATTTTTTAGTATACCTTATCATATATAAAAATTGTTTTATCTGTATATGGGTATCTTTATATGATCCATTAATGGTGGTTATTTTGGACTGGTAAGATTATCGGAAACCTTTTTTTTTTTTTTTTTTTTTTTTTTTTTTAATAGAGACGGCGTTTCACCATGTTGGCCAAGCTGGTCTCAAACTCCTGACCTCAAGTGATCTGCCTGCCTCAGCCTTCCAAAGTGCTGGGTTATAGGCGTGAGCCACCCCGCCCAGCCTATGATTCTTGAATCAAAGACTTCACATCTTTCAAGTGTGAAAAGATTTCACCCATTATGTTTCCAAATATTGCTTCTGCCCATTTTCTCTAGTGTTGCCTTTTAGAACCAGTGAGATGTATGTTGGCCATTTTAATTTAACTTGCACCTTAACGCCCCTTTCATCACATTCCTTTCTTTATATTGCATCCTAACTTTCATTTATTCCAGCATATCTTCCAGTTTGCCATTTTCTCTCAGCTGTATTTGATCTGCCATTTTACCTGTCCATTGAATTTATTTTTAAACTATTATGATGGCAATTTTCAAACTTATGGGAAAGAAAAGAACTTAGTTTATAAATAGATGTTGCACACACCACCCAGCCTCAACAGTGATTAATACACAGGCGATCTTATTTCATCTTTTCTCCCACCCGTCCACTCCTACCCAAGATTATTTAAAGCAAGCCCCAGGCATCTTATTATCCATGGAGTTTAATTTTTTCAATTATCATATGTTTCATTTCTGAAATTCTGTTTGCTTCTCTTACTAACCTATCTGCTGTTTCTGGATGGTTTCTTATTCCTTGCTTATATTTTTATTCTCTCTTATGGCTTCGAACGTTAAATATACTTATTTTGTATTCTGTACCTGATCATTCAAATCTTTGCTAATTTGGGAGAGTTCACCTCTGGCATTTCTGCTGACTCTTGATCATTGCAACGTATTTACTTGTGTGTGTTTGAATTTTGAACATAGAGACAAGTTTGCTTAAGTTACGGGTATTAGTTTCCACTTGCTAGATGCCCTGACGTATGTCCAGTAATTTTATCTTCCCAATCATGCAAGAAAATCTCATTTCTTTGTGTAGATGGAGACACCAAAGCTAAGAGAGGTTAAAAACTTCTCCGAGGTCATACTGCCCATAAATGATGGAGTTTGGCTTGACTTTAAAATCCTTCCCACTCCCCTTCCCTTCCACAATTTTACCATCTGTAGAGGAAACTGACACCCAATATAAACCATGGAGTATCTGATGGCCATTGACTTGGGCACTTGGGGTTTCTTCATGGTATTCCACAGGGGCTCCTGAGGAGACAAAGAGCCTCATGAAGGCTTCCTACACCCCAGAGGTCATTGAGAAGTCAGTGCGGGACTTAGAACACTGGCATGGCAGGAAGACGGATGACCTGGGTAAGTGGGGAGCTGTGGGCGATGGGAGGTGGGAACTGTCCTCCATGGGCAGGGTGTGGTGGCTCTGCGGTTCAGAGAGAAACCAGAGCAGGAGACAGAGCCAGGGGTGGACTTGGAAGGGGTATGAGTCATCACCTGAGAGACTGCTGGATGATCTGATCTGTGCTGGCTCCTTTCCTGCTCTCTGTAGGTCGGTGGCACCGGAAAAATGCCATGAACCTGAACTTGCAGAAAGCACTGGAAGAGAAATATGGAGAAAACAGCAAATCTAAGAGCTCAAAGTACTAGATTTGACACGGTAGAGGTGTCCACTACTCAAATAAAATGCTAAAAATAAGGAAAGGCTCAAGTCTGAGTCCTTCTGCTGAGCTTGCTGCCTTTCTTCACATTGGAGTGGGGACCGATTGCGGGGTTGGAGAGACCAGCTAGGGGAAGATAGAAGCCTTGCGCGTCCAAACGATCCCCCAGTCCTCCCTCCTGCACACACGTGCGCACACACACATACCTTCACCCATTATCCCAGGAAAGGACATGAGAACTGAGCGTGACTCTGTCTCAAGCTCAGGGTGCCTGGCTTCTCCCACATGCCCTATGTGAAAGGGATCCTCTAGTGGACACTGCTGGATCTTCCCTGCATGCTCTCCCTAAGAGATGCCACTTCTTTCCAGACATCCATTCCTCCCCCATGAGACACGGATTTCAGAGGAATTGGCCAGACACATCTCCTCCGATCTAGTGGTGGGTCTGATTGCTCTCATGGGAATACTTAGCCCCCACCCCAACCCCACCTCTCACACGTGATTGGTTCTTTCATGGGCATGGGACTCAATTTGGGCCAATAAGATGTAAGGAAAGGTGTGGGCGTGTGCAGCCTTCTGGGAAATTCTTTTCTCTGCTGGGAATGCAGGGAGAGCATCCATCTCTCCTGATGTAATGAATGAGGAACCATGCAGCCCAGACTGCTCCTGGCAGACATCTACGACCAGAGGAACTGCAGACCGTGCAGCATATCCTAGATCCTCCATGGCTTCGCTGAGCTGCTCCATCAACTTGGCTAGAAGCCGCTGGTCTCTGGACTTCCTATAATGTGATCCTGAGTATCTCCTCATTGTTTAAGCAGCCAAAAGCATCCTCAGCCCCTAAGAACCCTGGGAACTGGAGCCCCAGGGAAGAGTCCCAAGATAATGGGTTCTAGGCCAGACAGTTCTGTTTTCCAGCTGATCTGAAGCTTTTCACCTGGTGAGCCTCTAAGCCCAGCACCCTCCATCCCAATATCACTGACTTGCACCCTCAGAATGTGCTCTGCCTACGGGTTGCTATTTGCTGTGTACCAAGTACCAAGACTTGTGGGCTTAAAACGACATGATCCATAATATGCTCATGACTGAGCAATTCAGTTAGGGCTCAGGAGGTACGGTTCATTTCTGTTCTGTAGAGCACCTGCTGTGAAGACACCCGCTCCTCTCCCATGCCTAGTGCCTCAGCTGGGATGAGTACCACAGTGAAGAGCTGGCTGATCATCAGCCGAAATTTCTTGTGGGACCTCTCTTCATGGCTCACTTGAGCGTCTTCTGGAATGGGAACTGGGTTACAAGAAGGAGCCTTCTGAGGGGACAAGATTAAATGTGCAATGGTTTATCAAGCCTTGCAGTGGCTTGTCAATGTCTCTGTGGCCAAAGGGACATATGGCCAAGCCCAGACTTTGTGAGAGGGGACTACGTAACAGTATTACTATATGCAGGAATGGCTCATTGGAGACCTCAAAATAATAGTTTATCCCAGTGGCCATCTTGCTTTTGAAAGATCAAAAGCAAAAGGAAGAATCAAAATCACCACCAGGAGAAAAGGAGACAGGTTCTGACCTCTCCCCAACTACCCCTCCTCCCATAAAAGGGAATGACTTTTTACTTTTCTTTTCTTTTTCTTTGTTTTTGAGATGGAGTCTGGCTCTGTTGCCCAGGCTAGAGTGCAATGGCCCCGTCTTGGCTCACAGTAATCTCCACCTCCTGGGTTCAAACTATTCTTTTGCCTCAGCCTCCCAAGTAGCTGGGATTACAGGCATACACCACCATGCCCAGCTAAGTTTTGTATTTTTAGTAGAAATGAGGTTTCACCATGTTGGCCAGGCTGGTCTTGAACTCCTGACCTCAAGTGATCCACCTGCCTTGGCCTCCCAAAGTGCTGGGATTACAGGCGTGAGCCACTATGGCTGGCCAGGAATGACTTTTTAAAGATAGGCTTGGATCAGAATGCAATACAGGGAAGTGAATCTGACTTGATTTACTATTTATCAAGCACCTAATTGTGTGCAAAGTGCAGAGTGGAGTTCAACTTCTTTATCGGGTACCTAATTTCTGCAAGACACTGTTCTTGGCACTGGAAACACTAGACTTTGTCTTCATTAACTGCTATGTGCCCATCACATGTGGCACCTGAAAATAAGTCACCCGAAGTCTGGTGACTAAAGCAGACTCTGTGCTGTTCTGACATAGAAATGAAAACGTGGCAAACGCCTATGATTATGTACCGTATGGCTTCTATATGCAACTGTATTTCATCCTTATACCAGTCCTCAAAGCTGTTAGCATCCTCTTTATGAAGGTGAGGAAACTGAGGCTTGGAGAGGCCGAGGAGATGGTACAAGACGATAGGCATAGGAAGCAGGGGTGCAAACCCAGGAAGTGCTATCCAAAGCCACTTCCGCTCTATCAGGCAATCATCCTGCAGCGTGTGTGGTTCAACAGTGCAGTGCCTAACAGGGCCGAGAGTTTGTAGCACTTGCTGACTAAGCACCACACTCAGCCCTGCTAGGCACAGCGGGAGCAGCAGTATGAGTTCAATACAGTCCAGTCCTCAGAGCTTTACAGTCGGCAGGAGAGTGATGTGGAAGAAGCTGGCTTAGAGACTCATCTCCCCATCATATGCCCCTGCCCAGCCCTGATCGATGAGCTGTACATGCAAAAATGAATAAGACGTGGTGCCTGTCCTCAAGGAGTTCAGAGTCTGGTGGGGAGACAGATGTATCAGTAAATGGACGCTCAGAAATCGTACACAGGCAGTGAGATGTTCATGTGGGCCCAGCAAAAGCACAAAGGAGAGCGTGGTTAGTTCTGCCTGGGATGGGATGGGGTGCCGGTCACACGGTAGGCTTCCTAGAGGACGTGGTTATAAAGATGAATCATGGAACATTAGTAAGGATATTCAGGTGGACTGGAAGAGGCACAGCATTCCAGACAGAAGACATGGTACGCACGAAGCTACAGCATGATGTATTTGGCAAGCCGCAGGGAGCTCGTTAAGCTTGGAAGGTAGGGCTCCAAGCTCAGGAGGTAGGAAATGCCAATGGAGTCTATGCCTGGATGGGGCTGTCTTCTGTAGGGGCCTTAAATTTGAGACCCAGACCTTCCTTCTAGGACTTTACAGTCTGTCTGGAACACAAAGAGTTAATGACTAAAGAAGCCACACAGAGAGTTGAAAAGATGCTAATCATCCCCAATAATCAGAGATGCAAATGAAAACAACCCATCAGGTTGGCAAAAATCAAAACGCAAGTGTGGATGAGAATGAGGGAAATGGAAATTTTCGTATGCTTGATGAATTATGAGCCAAGAATGGTGGGCGAGTATTTAGCAAAATTGAAATTGTATCCTACAACCTGCAATTTCCATTTCTACATAGCCTAGAGAAACCCTCGAACATGCACACAGGGAGCCCAGGCAAAGATCTCCGTTGCCGTGTAGTTTAAAACAGTAAAACAGCCTCCATGACGTTTAGCCGGACAGTGGACAAATGGGATGATTCATGGCAGTGGAAAGAAACGAACCACATCTGCATGTGTCTTCATGGAAAGATCTCACAATACATCATGGCGGGCGAGAATGATAATCTCCAGAAGGAGCCCCCACAGCAGGAAATGTACTGTTGATGTAGCCTTCAAAAGGCACCCACAAAGCCTCTCTATGGCTCATGGGTATGAGTATGGAAGGTGGATGGGAAGGTTGCCACAGAAACCCAACTTCACATTACATTTAATTTAGTACTTTTCAGAGGCAGCTTTACAAGAGAGAGCTGCCAAAATGCTTTCTGATGAGACAACTCAGATACTAGCAAGCGTGTCTGAGAAACACAGTGTTGGTGAACTATCTAAAGTTAAGTGAGCAATTGCAATGTTGACATATGGGAACAAATGTCTCATGTTTTACGACTTTGTCTCAGTTAAAGATTCATCCTCAGAAAGAGGAACCCTTTTTAATTAAACATTGAATATTCTGGAGAGATAAAAGCTGTAATCTTGGCAAAGTAAATAAAATATGTGTAGTTTTTTTAACTTAAAGGTCTTTTATTTCACTGGCATGGTTCCTGAGGCCCTAGATAGTGGAATTCACAATGATTCTTAAATTTCAAGGAGGTACAGGGACCAGGTAGTAAGAAAGCATGAAGTCACATGAAGAAAAAAATTGCTCACCCTTTAATTCAGGCAGGGCCTCATTTGCACATTGTGACTCAAAAGTGTCTTCATAACTTCTGTAATATCCATGTACCACTCAAGGGAGCACCAATAAAATCAATTTAGGATGCTTTAACCGAGGGATACAGTAGATGAGCCTGCCATGGCTACAATCCCAGTCCAGCTTGCTCCCTGGTGGCAGTGTGTCCAAATTGCAGGCCCAGAGCTTTGGAATCATAAGCCCACAATGTACATGCTGAGGAGGGACGGAGAGACCATTTAGTGACATCTTTCTAATCCTGCTTTCCTACTCCCACTCCAGTTCCATTTTATGGATGAGGAAACTGAGGCCGAATTGAACACATTTATGTTTGAATGGCAAGTGAGCAGTTTACATTGCCTGCTTTGCAAATTCAAACTGTCAATGATGTCACAGAGTGGCAGGCTGATCTTTTTTCCCATTTTCCTTCCCAGAATCATAAACTCTGTGATAAACAGGAACTAGAAGGAGCCACAGCAGAGGAAAATTCAAATGCAAGTTTGCTGTAGAGGGGCAACAAGAGACTCTAGCTCACATTCTTGGGGAGTACCTCACTTGTCAGAGCCAATTCTCATTTCTAGAGTACTAACAGAGCGACAATTCTACCTTTTTCAGGGGCTATTCCGAGGATTACCTAATAAAATGCATGCCATGTATCTGACACAGAGCCAGTTATAGACGTGCAATAAACACTTAGGCCTTTCCTTCCTCCAGGCCCAATTTTCTAAATAGAACTCTGTGGCATGTTAACAGATGTTATACAAAATATTATCCCATTGTCAAATGAATCAGGTTATGCTGGTTTGCATACCACCACACAGGTCGCTTTTGGGCAAGACTTCTTAGAACCTTGATCACGCTAACATTTATTGCATCACTCCAAATTATTATACATAGTTTTCACTGTTTCTCACTTCGTCTGGCACAGACAGAAAAAGCTATGCACATCAGTGACAATGTCTGTGATTAGAACAATGATTTTATTAAAAGTGTAGGTGCAGAAGCCTGGGAGGTCAGCCCAGGAAGAGTCGCCCTGTTTTCGGGGTAGTTAAATGGACTGATGTGTTTATTCAGATGCCCATTACTGATGATCATGGAGAAATGTACCTGCCAAAGGCCTGGCCACTTTCTTCCTCTGGTCCACACTGCAGGCATCCCACTTGGGAAGCAGATAATCAGAGATGGGAATAAGCCTACTCTCAGGACCAGGGGTTGAGTTTCTTTCATGGCTGGCACTATATGAATCGGTTTGCATGAGGGCATCTCAGCCTCCCCATGACGCTGGCTTCCCTGGCTTACGACAAGCAAGAGGGGTTAGATGACCTGTCCAGGGTAGTGGCAGGGGCCAGGCCTGAGACCCTCCTATCCAAATCTCTTTCCAGTGGGCCAGTATTTTTTTTTTTTTTTTTTTTTTTTGAAACCGAGCCTCACTCTGTCGCACAGACTGGAGTGCAGTGGCGCAATTTCGGTTCACTGCAACCTCTGCCTCTTGTGTTCAAGTGATTCTCCTGCCTCAGCCTCCTGAGTAGCTGGGATTACAGGTACATGCCACCATGCCTGGCTAGTTTTTGTATTTTTAGGAGAGACGGGGTTTCACCACGTTGCCCAGGCTGGTCTTGAACTCCTGAGCTCAGGCAATCCTCCTACCCCACCATGCCAAAGTGCTGGGATTACAGGTGTGGACTACCGTGCCCGGCCCCAGCAGGCCAGTATTTTACTGGGCACCTACTATATGCTGAGTGTTTGGCACCATGTAGTCCTTGGCTCAGAGGGGTGATAATATGGGACACAGGTGAGCTTAATACAAGACGGTGAAGGATCAGGAAAGAGAGGGTGTGGCCTGGGGACTGGAAGTCAACCGCCTGGGGCTTCCAGGGTGGGAATTTTTAAGCTGGAGGGCATTGCCCCAGGCCCCAGATGATTTGGGGTCAACGTTATTAGAGTCTTGGAGCAGGTCAGGGCCCCATGCAGACTTCCTAGGGTAAAACATTCCAGGTCTCTAGGGGGAAGGGAATTGGCCACTGTGGGCCTTTCGGAAGTCAGAAGTAAAGAGTTCAGCTGCTCACGTGCTCCCCAAATGGTTCCCACAGCACATCCCCTCTGGCTGTCCCGAAACAGGCAAGACCATCCTTTTGTGCAGTCAGCTCCGGGTGGGTACAGGTTTCTTCCAGTCATCTTAACCTGTGACCCCCTCCCACATGGATTTTCCCTAGATTTTGTTTTATATATTTATTTATTTAATTTTTTTAAAAGATTTTTTTCTCTTGAGACAATGTCTCACTTCATCACCCAGGCTGGAGTGCAGTGGTACTATCTCAGCTCACTGCAACCCTCCTGGGTTCAAGCAATTCTTGTGCCTCAGCCTCCTGAGCAGCTGGGACTACTGGTGTGCACCACCATGCCTGGCTAGCTTTTCTATCTTTAGTAGAGATGGGGTTTTACCATGTTGGCCAGGCTGGTCTCAAACTCCTGACCTCAAGTGATGCACCCACCCTGGCCTCCCAAAGTGCTGGGATTATAGGCGTGAGCCACTGCGCCCGGCCTTTATATAATATTTAGTTCGGTCTATTTACCTCACTCCCCAGCCTTCTTGCAATGTCCAACACAGAGAAGTTGATTTTAGGCCGGGCGCGGTGGCTCAAGCCTGTAATCCCAGCACTTTGGGAGGCCGAGGCGGGGGGAACACGAGGTCGAGAGATCGAGACCATCCTGGTCAACATGGTGAAACCCCGTCTCTACTAAAAATACTAAAAATTAGCTGGGCATGGTGGCTCGTGCCTGTAATCCCAGCTACTCAGGAGGCTGAGGCAGGAGAATTGCCTGAACCTAGGAGGCGGAGGTTGCGGTGAGCCGAGATCGCGCCATTGCACTCCAGCCTGGGTAACAAGAGCGAAACTCCATCTCAAAAAAAAAAAAGAGAAGTTGATTTTACCAAGGAGAGACTACGTTTTCTCAGACTTAAGGGACTTGAACCACAGTGTGACCCCATTTAGAATAATAACCAGCGCTGAGAAAGCAGTGTATACACATGAGCACGTTTAGTTACCACAGCACCCCTGTCCTCATTGCCTCATAGATCCAGAAATTGAAGCACAGAGAGGTCTAGTGACTTACCCAAGGTCATACAGCTAGTAAGTGTTGGAGCTGGGGTTTGGGTGCAGGTGGTTTAACTTGGAGGTCCTCACCTTTGACCTCACCTAGGTCACGTTGCTCAGGGGAAGTACAAACTATGGTAGGCAAGGATGAGGCTTCTAGAATACTACTTAGTAAAAAGTTCAGAGCAGGGGCTGGGCACAGTGGCTCCTGTCTGTAATCCCAGCACTTTGGGAGGTCAAGAGGGGTGGATCACTTGAGGTCAGGAGCTCAAGACCCGCCTGGTCAACATAGTGAAAACCAACTCTACAAAAAATACAAAAATTACCTGGGTGTGGTGGCAGGCGCCTGCAGTGGAACGGTCGTCTCTCTCCCAGGTGTTCTAGTCGCCTGTTGAAAAGGCGTCGGGGTCCCTGTGATTTCCCGTGCAAAGCGACTCACGGCGCCGGCTCACACAGCGGCGCTGAGATTCGTGGGGCTTTTTTTTGCCCGGGAATCTCCTGGCCTGGCTCCCTGTTTCAGTCCCCCTTTTTAATCAGATGAATGGGCCACTGTGCCTTCCCGGGGCTCCAATCGCCAGCTAAAAGGACACCCGGAACCGTGTATTTTGTAGGGAGAACCGCCCCTCCGGGGCACCGACCAAAACAACCGCGCTGGCCACCCGTGGGGCTCCTGCGCCTGGGAATCTCCTGGTCTGTGGGCAATAAAAACCCGTCTGGAAATGCGGCGTCCACTCACCCTCTGCGCTTTCCCTGGGAGCTGCGATCCTGAGCTGTTCCTAACCGGCCATCTTGGCTCTCCGGCCGGCAGGTGCCTGTAATCTCAGCTACTTGGGAGGCTGAGGCATGAGGATTGCTTGAACCCAGGTGCCACTGCGCTCCAGCCTGGGCGATAGAGTAAGACTCAGTCTCAAACAAACGAACAAACAAACAGTCCCGAGGAGGAAGTTTACATGGAAACATTCAAAAGGAAGAAGCTGGGGGGACAGCAGGCACTCAAGTGAACAGTGATGAGGGCTGGTCAGGGCCGGTGCCATCCCGCCGGCTGTGTCTGCAAGCTGGCAATGATCCCAGCTGGGGTTCTGTCCACCCGCAGAGACAGAGAGACAGAGGTCCTGTCCTTCCTGAGGATTCCATTTCAGAGGGACAACCTTCAGGCTGCTCCCGAGCTGTAGGAGAGGCACACACATCTCAAAGGGTGGACAGCCCCAGAGGGCTCATTCGGAGGGCGCTGCGCTTGATTTCATGCTCTAGTCTTACGGTGTTGGGATTCTTAATAATTTTTAAACAAGGGGCCCCCACATTTCCGTTTTGCACTGGGCCCTGCGTGTACCAATGCACACACAGATGTCCTCTATCTCGTTCTGTCTTGCCCTCTCCCCGTCTTGACTTCACACTGGAAGTTCCCACAAAGCTCCATCCTCAACCCCGAAGTCCAAGGGCTTAAAACGGAAAGAGAAAAACTGCAGCTGGGAGCGGCTGCTCCTGCAGGCCGGGATGAAGTCATGTCCGCCGCCGACCTCTTGGTGGCAGCACAAGCCGAGGCAAGCCGAGGCAGCGACGGGCAGGAAGGAGGCGGGGCCGGGAGGAGACGGGGGTCTGGCGTCACGGGTGGGCGGGGCCGGGAGGAGACGGGGGTCTGGCGTCACGGGTGGGCGGGGCCGGGAGGAGACGGGGTCTGGCGTCACGGGTGGGCGGGGCCGGGAGGAGACGGGGGTCTGGCGTCACGGGTGGGCGGGGCCGGGAGGAGACGGGGGTCTGGCGTCACGGGTGGGCGGGGCCGGGAGGAGATGGGGTCTGGCGTCACGGGTGGGCGGGGCCGGGAGGAGACGGGGCTCTGGCGTCACAGGTGCAACCCCGCTGCAGAGAGCACGGAGATTTCCAGAAGCACGAGATTCTTCGAGGGATTGCCTACTTAACCTGTTCTACCAATTCTGTTTTAACCGTTTTTTTAAAAAAAATTTTCCGGTTACAAATGCAACATTTTTTATTACAGAGAATACTACATAAAGGAAAGTAGAAATCATCCGTCACGCGACACTTTTTGGTGGTTTTTATTTAGTTATTTTAGAGTCAGGGTCTCACTCGGTGAGTCACCCGGGCCGAGTGCAATGGCGAGATCTTTTTTTTTTTTTTTTTTTTGAGACGGAGTTTCGCTCTTGTTGCCCAGGCTGGAGTGCAATGGCGCGATCTCGGCTCACCGCAACCTCCGCCTCCTGGGTTCAGGCAATTCTCCTGCCTCAGCCTCCTGAGTAGCTGGGATTACAGGCACACGCCACCATGCCCAGCTAATTTTTAGTATTTTTAGTAGAGACGGGGGTTTCACCATGTTGACCAGGATGGTCTCGATCTCTTGACCTCATGATCCACCCGCCTCGGCCTCCCAAAGTGCTGGGATTACAGGCTTGAGCCACCGCGCCCGGCTCGCAATGGCGAGATCTTAGCTCACTGCTACCTCGAACTCCTGGGCTCAAGCGAGCCCCCGGGGACTACAGGTGTGCGCCACAGGCGTGGTGTTTCCTCACCTTCTCACGGATGTTGCTGTCACTTGCTAGAAAGCAAATATTTCTGTAATATGAGAGGTCAGAAAGGATCACACAGTTGTTTCACTGTGACATGGAGCACCTTTGCTCTGGAGGGCTTGACTTTGCTTGCAACCTTGGAAAGGGGATTCAGAGAGAGAAATAAACAGAGGGAACATGCTATTTGACAGCTATGAAAATACAGAGTCCTCCAGAGCAAAAGGGCGTCTTTGCTGTCCTCAGACACCTTCAGCCCCTTATAGTCTGTATCTCAGGAGGGCATCTGGAAATTCCTCCTGCCAGGTTTTAAAACATACATTACTTTTGGCTGGGCACGGTGGCTCACACCTGTAATCCCAGCACTTTGGGAGGCTGAGGTGGGTGGATCATTTGAGGTCAGAAGTTCGAGACCAGCCTGATCGACATGGTGAAACCCCATCTCTACTAAAAACACACAAAAAAATTAGCCCGGGCGTGGTGTCGAGTGCCTGTAATTCCAGCTATTCGTGAGGCTGAAGCAGGAGAATCACTTGAACCCAGGAGGTGGAAGTTGCAGTGAGCTGAGATCACGCCACTGCACTCCAGTCTAGGCAACAGAGCGAGACTCCGTTTCAAAAATAAATAAATAAAAATATATTATTTATTATCCTTTTTCCATTCCTTGTTTGGTTTTTGTTGCTGTTTGCCCCAGTGCAGGATCCAAATGGCCATTAAGGGGAAGAGTCTAAGTCCTTCCATGACACCTTTTTTTTTTTTTTGAGATGGAGTCTCACTCTGTCACCCAGGCTGGAGTGCAGTGGCACAATCTTGGCTCCCTGCAACCTCCACCTCCTGGGTTTGAGCAATTCTCCTGCTTCAGCCTCCCTAGTAGCTGGGATTACCGGTGCACGCCACCACACCCAGCTAGTTTTTGTATTTTTAGTAGAGACGGGGTTTCACCATGTTGGCCAGGCTGGTCTCGAACTCCTGACCTCAGGTGACCCACCTGCCTTGGCCTCCCAAAGTGTTGGGAATACAGGCATGAGCCACCTCCCAGGACTTCCATGACACTTTTAAGACTACTGTTAGCGTTCAGAGGGTGTAGGTCTGTTGGAGTCTTCAAAGGGAAACAGCTATAAGAGAAACCATCTAGCTATACAGAATTGTGCATGTCAATTTCCTGTCACCACGTTTCCCTTCGAAGGTTTCCTCTAGATGGCAGAGACTTCCCAGAAGCCCCTTCCCTGTGGTTCTTTGTTCCCCAGTGAGAGGCTCTAGAGAAAGATCTAGAAGACAGGAGAGAAGGAGAGGACAGTGTCTTCTGAAGGCACCAGTGGCCAGGCATGGAGCAAGTGAAATGCCCAGCCCCTCCCTTGAGAGCTCTTGAAAACCATCCTCGCCCCCCTCCCAGGCAGCGGTGGCTTCTCTGGCATTTGCTCTGCATGCTCTTTCCATAGTTGTTTTGGTTTTAGGAGGAGTTTTTGGAGAAACAAATATTTAAATATAGGAATCTGGAATTGTTCCTTTCAGCTTTTTAGATGTGAAGACCACAGTGACATCATTGCCAGTAGAAAGCGAGACGCGTTCATGACATGCTTTGACAAATCAGTTACCTAAATTAGCATCTGTAATTGCTTGGGGTCAACTGCCTATGGCAAGCAAGGCCTTGGGACACCAAGTAGCTGTTGTAATAAAATGTTATAAGATTCTTAGGTTAGATTCTTCTTGTAGAACGGACTGAATTTTACTGGAAAAAGTGGAGAAAAAAAAAAGACAAATTTAGGACTGCAAATTTCCAGCTTAAGGCAAAGACAGACAACCAGAGAATTATTAGATTGCTCTGAAAGAACTCTTTATTTCTTATGGTCACAGGGCCACGGTTTCTTTTCTCTCTGCCTCTTTCTGTTATTATTATTATTTTTTTTTTAGTATGGTGGCACAATCACAGCTCACTGCGGCCTTCACTTCCCAGGCTCAAGCGATCCTCACCTCAGCCTCCCGAGTAGCTGGGACCTCCAGGTGTGCACCACGACACCTGGCTAATTTGTAAAAATTTTTTGCAGTGATGAGGGTCTCCCTATGTTGCCCAGGCTGGTGTTGAGCTCCTGGGCTCAAGTGATCCTCCCACCGTGATCTCCCAAAGTGCAGGGATTACAGCCAGGGCCAGGATTTCTAAAAACCAAACTCCAAGTAAAATACAATAGAAATCGATTCATGACCTTGCTAGATCTCTTCTGTAACAGTTAAGGGATTACCTGGGAAGGAGAGAAACTCTAAGAGTTGGAATGCGGACATGTGGGCAGATTTTGATCAATCTGAATACCTTGAAAACCCCAAACTTCGTCTCCCTAGTCCCCAATAGCAGCTCTTTTTCCAGACTGGAAAAAGAAAAAAGTCTTTTGCCTCAAGACTTTAATTAACTCACCTGAGACTGCTGCCTTGAGGAGTCTGTTGATTTTACTCCCACCTTTTATTATTTTCAGAACCACAAAATCCTGGCAGATCCTCGGGTGATGACGACAAAAGCGATCGGGGAGGGGGGAGGCGTCCAAACAATTGCAAGATCGCTGCCCACTTACAACATCAGAAACCTGGGAAATATGTGGGCGAATGAATTTCAGGCTGTGAGACCAGGGCAGAAGGAACGTAATGTCGAACAAGCTGAACTGATGAATACAGAAGCAGTGGCTAGAGGGCCTGGCTTCAATCTGTCAGATGGAGCAGCTGGAGGCTAGCTCACTCAGTGCTGTGACCTGGGGCCCATGGTCCGTTAAATGCAATCAGGATGCAGGCATTCACCTGGCTATATTACAGAGGAGGGGGTCCGAGGCGTTGGCAGATAGGAATGTTGAAGCGTATTTACGGCGTGTTAACCTGCTCAGCGTGCCGGGGGGATGATATAGAGGATGCTGTCTTCATTAAGCCTTTTAAAAAATACTTTGGTGTGATGAGACATAGTGAGGCCTATTGAGGATGGAGAAAGCAAGTTCCAATCGGTCACCCGGGGACAGGGAGCTACACGATGGCGCAGATGTGCGGCTGCACACAGACAAAAATATTATGTAACGGGCATGCAGAACGCCCGCTCAGAGTGAACTGTTGTTAGAACAAGTTCGTTAACAAGACATAATTTATAACAATGTGCAAACACTTGCTGACTGCTGGATGAAATACACAGCCTGTAAAATATCTTACCAAAGCCAATAAGGAAATGAGCTGAACATGATGGCTCACACCTGTAATCCCTGCGCTTTGGGAGGCCGAGGTGGGCAGATCGCTCGAACCCAGGAGTTCAAGACCAACCTGGGCAACATACTGGGACTCTGTCTCTATAAAAAAGAAAACCCCCAAAAAGAGATAATTAGTCAGGCTTGGTGATGTGTACCTGTAGTATCAACTACTCAGGAGGCTGAGATGGGAGGATTGTTTGAGACGGGGAGGTCAAGGCTGTAGTGAGCCATGATCATGCCACTGTACTCCAGCCTGGGTGACAGAGAAAAAGAAAAAAAGAACAAAAGGAAGTAGAAATGCTAGTGAGAAAGAAAAAAGGTGAGAATGTTTCTGATGTTTATTTTTTTTAATTTTTAATTTTTTTTTTTGAGACGAGAGTTCCGCTCTTGTTACCCAGGCTGGAGTGCAATGGCGCGATCTCGGCTCACCGCAACCTCCGCCTCCTGGGTTCAGGCAATTCTCCTGCCTCAGCCTCTTGAGTAGCTGGGATTACAGGCACGCACCACCATGCCCAGCTATTTTTTTTTTTTTTTTTTTTTTTTGTATTTTTAGTAGAGACGGGGTTTCACCTTGTTGACCAGGATGGTCTCAATCTCTTGACCTCGTGATCCACCCACCTCGGCCTCCCAAAGTGCTGGGATTACAGGCGTGAGCCACCGCGCCCGGCCTTCTGATGTTTATTTTAACCTGATGGCCAATTTAATACTAAGCCTCATAAGCCCAGGTGGACGTTGACTGAAGGTAGAAACAGGCCTGACTCCTTGGAGTAGGTTTTTTTCTTTCTTTTCTTTTTCTTTTCTTTTTTTTTTTTTTTTTTTGAAACAGAGTCTCACTCTGTCACCCAGGCTGGAGTGCAGTGACGCAGTCTTGGCTCACTGCAACCTCTGCCTCCCGGGTTCAAGCAATTCTCCTGTCTCAGCCTCCCAAGTAGCTGGGACTACTGTCATAGGCCAGCACACCTGGCTAATTTTTCTATTTTTAGTAGAGACAGGGTTTCACCACTTTGGTCAGGCTGTTCTCGAACTCCTGACCTCAGCTGATCCGCCTGCCTCGGCCTCCCAAAGTGCTGCGATTACACGTGGAGTAGCATTTGCCTTGGACATAGACCTTTAAGAGGTGAATGCCAGCAGTCATGTAGAAAAATTAAGTGTTTTCAGAAGGCAACAAGTCACCTTTTAAATGGTAAAATACTAAAAAATAGAATAATTACAGAAAAAGTGGAAACGTGTTTAATAATTAACCATTTATAAATTCATCAGGCCCAGTTTAACATGCAAGCTCTTTTGTTTTTAAGTTTATTTAAAATTTTGAGTTCTTACAAGGCAGATTACTTTTTAAGTAGCAGATGATCCTCATGTTATTTAAATAATACCAATGGAAAGATAACGATAGAAGGAAAATCTCCCTATTTGTTCAAGGCAGCTATCATATCCTTAAAATGTGGGCTGAAAGCACACAGGCCCTCTTTAGAAAGAAAACTCAAGATCAGGAGGATGAAGGCTCTTTGTACAGTGAAGGTCACCTAGCTGCTAATCAGAAACAGCTTGCAGGCTGGAGTTTAAAGCTAGAGAAAAGTCCCAAAGCCAACAGAGGGTTGCTTTACCTGAACTTAAACTCCTGTCTCCCAGAAAAAAAAAAAAAAAAAAAAAAGAGCTCTGCTGATGTTAAAAAAAAAAAAAAAAACACTTGAATTTACTCGTTGTTGTATGTATTAAGATTCTTTGAAAAGTTTAATGATTTCAAATGCCTGTGAAACATTGCTCAGTCTAAATTACATAATTCATGAAAATGGATGATGGCTCAAAAATTATGTCAGTGTACATAAATGATTCACCAGTAAGCTTAGCAGATTTCTACAAAAAAGGCATGATATTCATAAACTGTGAAACCTCAGTGGATAATGGCAGCATTAAGATATCTCTTCTGTTTTCTTTTCACAGCACCAGAATTTTTGAATATATGGTATTTGACAGCTTTTTAAATCTTGAAATCTAAGTGTAAAGCAATTCTTTTTATTTATTTTTTCCCTTTTTATCTTTTAGTGACAGGGTTTTGCTCTGTTGCTCAGGCTGGAGTGCAGTGGTGTGATCACAGCTCACTGTAGCCTTCAACTTCGTTTTTCAAAAATTTGAGACAAAGCCTCGCTCTGTTGCCCAGACTGGAGTGCAGTGGCACGATCTCGGCTCACAGCAATCTCTGCCTTGCCTCCTGGGTTCAAGTGATTCTCCTGCCTCAGCCTCCTGAGTAGCTGGGATTACAGGCACGCGCCACCACCCCGCTAATTTTTGTATTTTTAGTAGAGACAGGGTTTCACCATGTTGGCCAGACTGGTCTCAAACTCCTGACCTCAGTTGATCCACCCACTTCAGCTTCCCAAAGTGCTGGGACTATAGGTGTGAGCCCCTGTGCTTGGCCTATAGCCTTGAACTTCTGGGCCCAGCCTCCTGCCTCAGCCTTCCCAGTAGCTGGCACTACAGGCTGGCACCAACATACCCGGCAGCAATGTTTTTTATTATATTATTTTTATTTAACCCCCCGCATGTTCTGTAAATCTGATAAAGGTAGCATAAAAAGGGTTTTATAGACTACCCTTACTTACAAATGCAGACACAAAACCATCAATAAAATATTGGAAGATCAAATCTGATAATATTTTAAAGGAATCTGGTCAGGTAAAATTCGTATCAACAACGCCAACTTAGGACATCAATCAGCACAATAAATTTAAGGAAAAACCCTGCCAATAAATCCCATAACAATGGAAGTCCCCCTATAACCCAGGGCAGTTGTCTCCCTAAAGAATTTGAAGTTTCAAGGGATTGTCCCAACACTGAGGCTTCCATGTCACTGAGCTGAAAACTGTCAAAGGGAAAATTGCACCAGACACAATTAACAGGCAGGAAAGCCTTTATTCAAGACTACTACAATAAAGGAGAGAGACCAGAACTAAGTCTGGCCTCAACTTTGTAGAAAGAAGCTGTGGGAGGGTGTTTTAGCACTGGGGCGAGAGATCATGGGCCCTTTCTGTTTGCCAACTGGCTTTACCCAAAGGAAAAGTAAACTTTCTTATATCTTTATGACCAGACTACCCACCAAAGTTAGGTTCCTGCCCTCCCATGGGACTGAGAAATAGGGTGATATCTTCCTTGATGATTACTAAACTTTGAAGGGATGGCTTTCATGTCCTTGGGAAAGACAGTCCTGGGTTGTAACCTAGCAAGATGCTTTTTTTGTTGAGACAGAGTCTCCCAGGCTGGAGTGCAGTGGTGCAATTTTGGCCACTGCAACCTCTGCCTCCGGGTTCAAGTGATTCTCCTGCCTCAACCTCTTGAGTAGCTGGGATTACAGGAATGCATCATCATGCCTGGCTAATTTCTGTATTTTTAGGAGAGACAGGGTTTCCTCATGTTGGCCAGGCTGGTCTTGAACTCCTGACCTCAGGTGATCTGCCCGCCTCAGTCTCCCAAAGTGTTGGGATTACAGGTGTGAGCCACTGCACACAGCCAGCAAGAGGCTTTTAAAGAGATTTATTGACATCTCAAAGGTACAGAGAAATCGTTTTCAATTACAGGTTTTCTAAAGAACATGCTCTAAAACAGACGTCCCCAAACTACTGCCCGCGGGCCGCATGCGACCCCCTGAGGCCATTTATCCGGCACCCCGCCGCACTTCAGGAAGGGGCACCTCTTTCTTTGGTGGTCAGTGAGAGGAGCACATTATGTGGCGGCCCTCCAATGGTCTGAGGGACAGTGAACTGGCCCCCTGTGCAAAAAGTTTGGGGACGCCTGCTCTAAAATAAGGGAGGTCAGGACCTAGAGTCAGCGAGAAGCTGTCTAAAGTCAAACCAAGCTGAGGAGGACATTCAGGCCATTTTGGTGGGAGCTTCTGCCACTTGCCACTGGTGCCCAACCACAGGAGCCTTTTGGTGTGGTCTTAGTCTGAGGCTCATTTTATTAAAATGCTTCCCGTGGCCTCTTGGAGATGGAGACAGAAGCATGTCCTTGGACATAGACCCTGGAGAGGTGAATGCCTGCTGTCATGAATAGAATATTTCTTTTAGTAGGATAAAGAGGACTTTTCTGGAAGCAATACTGAGTCTCTCAAATGGTGAAGCATTTACAATTCCCTGTATGATCTCACTGAAGACAGGTGTGTGCACCACCAATAATTAGTCAACATTGTTTTGAACTTCCTATCAAACGCGACTGAATAGGAACGATAAGTAAAATAAGTATTAAAAATAAAAGACAAAGCTTGCTTGTATGTCTAGAAAACCTGTGAGATTTAAATAAGAATTATTCAACAAACAAGACTTAAGACGGAGCTGGGTATAAACTCATTATACAAATATCAGTAGCTTTCCTTCCCACTAATAATAATCATTTGCAATGAAATAGTTTGGGAAGATATTTGCCACAAGAGAGAAAAATGAAGAAAAAGAAAGAAAGAGGAAAGAAAGAAAGTGAACAAAAGAAAGAGAGACAGGTGGGAGGAAGGTGGGGGAGAGAGAGAGAGAGAAAGAGAGAGAGAGAGACAGAGAGAGAGACAGAGAGACAGAGAGACAGAGAGAGACAGAGAGAGACAGAGAGAGAGAGAGACAGAGAGAGAGAGAGACAGAGAGAGAGAGACAGAGAGAGAGACAGAGAGAGAGAGAGAGAGAGAGAAAGAGACAGAGAGAGAGAGAGAGAGAGAGAGAGAGGAGGCAGGCTGGCCCTGAAATCTTAAAAACCTGGAGATGAATCTAATAAGAACCTAGGAAAAAAACTTTTAAAATTTGCTGAAGTAAAATTCCCAAAATAAGTGGAAATCTATAATTATTGGATCAAAAGAGCCAGTATTACAAAGTTGTCAAAACTGTCAGATCTTCCCAAATTAAGAATTAAATTTAGCGCAATTCCTACAAAAATTCTAAAAGGACATTTTTATGACTCGATAAATTGATTCTAACGAGAATTTGGAAGAATAATAGCGTAATCACATCCAATAAAATGTTGAAAAGGGAAACGAATGAGTGAGGTTGCCAAATATCAAAATGTGCCATAAGTTATAGCAACTGGAAAAATATGACATAGTCATGGGAATAGAGACGTGTTCAGAGGAACAAATAAAAATTGCCTTAGTTAGCTCTCACTACACATCAAACCTAAGACCCCGTGATACCAGCAGCATCAGAACATTCTTCTTGTGGGAAGAGGGAATCATTCTTTCTTTCTTGTTCCCTATTGTCTTTTTTTTTTTTTTTTTTTTTTTTAAAGCAGACTATCTCAAGGTCTTCATGTCCCTTCCAAGAAAAGCTTGCTTCGACTTTAACAAGAAAGAATTGTACCACGTTTGCAAGTTCTTTGTTCAAAGTTGCCTTCTCAAAATTATGCTAAAAAGCCCTCTGTGCTTGGAATTCCACTTGCTTGCTGTATATGTATGAATATACTTCTCTTAAAAATCAGAGAAAACTGGCTGGGCATGGTAGCTCGTGCTTGTAATCTAAACACTTTGGGAGTCTGAGGCATGCTGATCACTTGAGGTCAGGAGTCCGACACCAGCCTGGTCAACATGGTGAAACCCCATCTCTACTGAAAATATAAAAATTAACTGAGGCAGGCTGAGGTGTGCGAATCACCTAAGGTCAGGATTTCCAGACCAGCCTGACCAACATGGAGAAGAACCGTGCCTCTACTAAAAAATACAAAATTAGCCGGGTGTGGTGGTGCATGCCTGCAATCCTAGCTATTCTGGACTAGGTAGGCGGGAGTCTCCTAAGGCAGGAGAATTGCTTGAACCCGGGAGGTGGAAGTTGCGGTGAGGCGAGATTGCATCATTGCACTCCAGCCTTGGCAACTAAAGTGAAACTCCGTCTTGAAAATAAAAAAAATTAGCTGGGCACGGTGACGCAAACCTGTAATCCCAGCTACTTGGGAGACTGAGGCAGGAGAATCACTTGAACCCGGGAGGTGGAGGTTGCAGTGAGCTGAGATTGTGCCACTGCACTCCAGCCTGGGCGACAGAGCCAGACTCTGTCTCCAAAATATACATATATATATATACACGTGTGTGTGTGTGTGTGTGTGTGTGTGTGTGTGTGTGTGTGTGTGTATGGGCCTAGAGACTTTCAGAGCCTTGCTGGCAGCCTCTACCACCCCAAAGTTTATGTTTTAAGATTTGCTGGTAATGGTGGTGTGGCTCCCTCCCCTCTATTCCCATTTTAGGATGAAGGGGATCTCGAGAGGTGTACCTCCACCTGGCTCATGTGGCAGATGCACGCCAGTCCCCTTGGGGCTTATGGAAGACCTGGGTGTTGTAGGAAGGTGGTGACCCCACTTAGAATCTGAACCATCTTCATAGGATGCGTCCTAGCACAGGTGGGAGGGGGGTGGACTGCTCGTAAGAGAGGGGCAAGGTGGATGGAGCTTCTAGGGGGCTGTGGGGAGCTGGCTGTTCTTTGGAGGGCTCTGGAGAGTTTCCCCACCCAGCTCAGCCCCTGGGCACTGGCATGGCTCCTCACCCTGGCACCCTATATGGCTCCTCATTTGATAATGGGGCTGTTCCCCCAGGCTCCCACTGCATCCTCAATGGTCTGCAGACACAAAAGCCCTCTTTTCCCTCAACTTCTCCTCCCCTTCCAGGCAGTCCCCAGAAGACAGCTTAATACCTTGTGGAAGGATGATTATCCTAATCTCACTGAATCTTGATAGCTTTATGAGGTAGAGAAAGAACTATTATTGTTACCATTGTATGGATGAGAAAACAGAGACTCAGAAGCTGTTTAATTTCACTTAAGCCAGGGGTCCTTCAAGCAAAAGCACTATTTAAAAATTCTTTACATTGTATGAGGAATATATTAGAAGCAAAATGTCAATTTCGTCATGTCCAAATTTCCCAAAGATAAAACAGCTCAAAAATCAAGTACGTATCCGAGATAAATAATCTTTGAGTCAGACATAATAAAGACGATGAAAAGAATGAAGAAAAGGAAGACACTGCTAAAAATAAACAAAGCACACATGTTTTACTCTGATTATTCAAGTGTCAAAACAACAGACTTTACAAGAATGCCTTAGGAAGGCAGTTCCTCACAGTTTTTGAGTCTCTGGAGGCCAATTTAAATAAAATGATTCTAGAAATGGCTGCTATAGACTGCCAAACATTTTTGGAAATTGAGGATGAAGGCTTTGGGAATCCCCCTGAGCCATTAATCCTAAGTGCAGTGTTCCTTCTAGGAGCATATTACCAGACACATTTATCTGAATAAGGTACCACTGTGCCCTGACGGATGAGGGATATTATCCAATGGGATCGTTGAATAGGAGTGTTTATTAAGCACAGCGGGAGTGTGTGAGAGGAAACCCAGGAGCTATGTGTAGCAAGCGGTGTTGAGAAATTGGTATTCTTACCCAGAAAAATGCCAACATTTAAAGTTTGGATATCAACATTGATAATAAAGGAACTGTAGTAAGTTTTCATCTCTGGATTGATGGCATTTCTGACTGATTCTTGTATCCCACAACTGTGTTCTATAATGATGCTGCTGCTTGGAACTTAGAGTCCTGGGCTCTGGGCTCTCCTTATGAGGATGTCAGCAGAACAGAGAGGGCTGGAGCACACCCCACAGGCTCAGAGGGGTGCTGAGTCACAGGAGGACCAGGGGTGGAGGTTGAAGGGCTCCCCGCAGGCACGCAGGGGCTGGGGGCTCAGGGCTAGGATATAGACTAAAAAATGCCTTCCAATGCCCAAATTTTACAGATGAAGAGAGCTCAGAGCCAGGTTCAGAGAGAGCAAGGAGCGCACCTAATGTTGGAAGTAGTGAAGTTCCTTTTTAAAGTTTCCTTTCTTGTTAAATCGTAAGTTTGCTAATAATTTTGGTTAAGCCCTATCCTATGTAGCTGATAGACAAGCCGTGCGCACAGGCAAATAGTACATTCTGCGTCCTTGTACTTTAACCAGGATATCTGTGCTGGTCCTGCTCACACACATGTCCCAGCTCTCCACTGCTTTTACCCGTTTAGAAAAGTTTTAAGTTGTTAGCCAATCGGGTTTTAGTTTAGATCGTGAGGTCTGGCTCCAGCCAACGGAGATCAGACACAGCAGTAAGGACGACTCCAAATACGAAAGGGATAAATTTGTGCGTTTTCCATTGTTCATTGTACTCTTGAGGAAAGACGGCTAGCGAGAGTACCCTTCCTGCAGTCCAGGAAGTAAAAATTGCATTGCTGAAAGATCTTTTGTCTCAGCGCTAATTTTTCTTTGCAGTACTCAGCATCTATTTCCAACACTTAAGTTTACACAGCCAACCAGGGGATAAGTTAGGCTGGAGCTCATCTCTCTTGGGAAAGGGAACGTGGGTCCTTCCTGATGCTTCTAGAGTGTTTCTCATCATCCACTTTGGGGCTCAACATTTCTGCTGTGGGCTCATCATCTGTGAATCCACCTACGTCTCATCATTCTATTTTTCAGCCTGAACTCGCCCTCCCCATGTGCCTGCCCAAATATGAGAAGATCTCCAAGGTAACTTTCCTAAGAAAATGACTATGTCTCTATCTGAAGCCCAAATACGCAAGGACACAGTCCTTCAATTCCCTTTACAGTCAGTTCCCTTCCCAACACTGCATATTCCACCAAAGAGGCTTTCTATTCTACCACCATCTCAGCCTCTGGGAGGCTCTCCAGGAATCTGTCTGGAAACCAGGACTTGGCATTTATCAGGAAGAAACTGGCATCAACTTAGAAAACCAGCAAGGCAAGTGGAATGGGAATGAGGGTGGGTTAGAGATTCGCCCCTTCCAAAGAGAGAGTAGATTCCACTCCATCACCCCATAGAGTTTTTTAAGGACATACAGGCCAGGAAGCGTCTCGTCTCAGGATAGGCTTGGAGCAATTCTCGGACCAGGTAGCCTTGGCACATGAATGAAATGAAGAGGCATGACTGGGTTCCAGGCCAAAGGGACACTATTATCCAGGGATTGAAAAATGGGGAGTCCCAATGCTACTGGGGTGCCCACCAGCACCCTCAATGATAAACTAAGTCATGTAGACTAAACACCTACATGCTGTGATCTGCCCAAGTGCTTCATACATACATTACTAATAAATCCTTATAATAATCCTGAGAGGGACTATTATCACCTCCCTTGTACAACCCCATTTTCTACTTTGCATCTCTGGTTCTATCCAGCCGGATATGAGGCTGTGCACACATGCTGGGTGACCTCACTTGATGACATAAAGATTGGGTACCCTGTGTAGTCCGCAGATTCGGGCACCATTGAGTCCTTATGTTTAGAATTCAGACATTGGTGTCCATCTTTTCTTCCTGTGTTTTTCCTGCGTTGGGAAGAAGGGCAGTGAGGAGAGGGAAAGGTGGGAACCACTGGCGTTCTGCCTTGATGATTCTTGAATTACTTCCTGCCAGGAAGGGGACCTGCAGGTGTGTGCAGGTGTGTATGCGGGTGTGTGAGTGGGTGGAGGCTTGTGTGTTTCATGGGTTTCAGAAATTTTGAGGAAGAAGAAAGCATAAGACATCTGACTTCTCTCGTGACATCACGAAGAGCAAGAAACTAAGAAATGTCTCACGCTCTTGCAGAGAAGAGGAGATGGGCAGTAATAGCTTGGGACAGGTGAGGAAGGACCATGGAGGGTTTGGTGTTGAGTGAGGTGGCCCAGAGGGTGTCTGTGCATCCTCAAGACCTGGGAGGAGGAAGGCTCCATCTGTGGTGGCTGGATCCACAAACCTTATCTACCAGAATCACTTGAAGAGCTTCACGCAGCCTAGTTGGGCATCAATCCAGTAGCAGCCAATACGATCACACAGAATCTACAGCAGCACTGCAGGGATGAGTGACAGTGGCAGAGGAGATTCATGCCAGGTGAAGAGGGCACAGGCCCAGGCTCCCTGGACTCCCAACATGGCCTTCTCCCTCCCCATTGGCCATGTCCCTGGGGAGATGAGACGGGTAGATGGGTCTTATGCTGGCCCATATCTCCTTTCTCAGGACCTGGGGTAGGATGGCCGTTCATGAATGGAGGAGCAAGAAGACCTGGTGAGATAAGCTTAGCTTGGCTCCTAGCTGGGCAGGAACACAGGACACCAGGGCATTGAGGACCCCACTCCCACCTATGGCCAGTACCAACTTGTCCCGGCGCCTGCCTGTCCAGAGCTGACCAGGAAGATGACACTGGCCTGGGATCAGCTCCCTATGGTCCTGCTGGCCCCCACTGGTCCTCGATGTCACCAGTGGCATTGGCCCCTAACAAGAGAGCCCGCCTGTCCTTTGAAGGATTGAAGCTTCAAATAAAAGGCATCTTCTTCCAATAAAAGGCTGTTTTGTCTACACTGAATATCTATGTTTAGCAGCTACTCAGTGAAGCAGCCCCCTTCATTAATCGTCTTAGCTGGATCTTCTGGATAACTTTGTGCAGCTTCTCCATCAGCACTTGCTGTTTCACCTTGCTCTTTATGTTATAGAGATGACTTCCTTCCAGTTTTTCACTCTCATCACTAGGGATCAAATACTGGATGTTCAGTTATGTTGGAATTTCAGACAATAATGAAGGACTTTTAAAAAGTGTGCTCTTTATCGTCCTTTCCCTCACTGTCTTTCCTCTTCCTCATCCCTCCTGGACTTTCCCAAGAGCACCCTGCGTCTCCCTCCATTGCATGGTGTTCCACAGGCCATCATGTACCTACTGTAGTGCCCCAAAGACCAAGGGCCCTTCGGTTTAACAGAATTCATTTCCTCACGTTATAAAAGTTATTTAAAAAATATTTTCGGCAGATAGAAAAAGGGGTCCTTGGGAAGTTTTTGTTCCTTTTAAAGCAGCTCCAAAAAACGTTTCTTGTCTAGCAGGAAAGCCCCGGCTCTTGGGAGTCAGACCCGTAACCTTTGATATGCAAATGGGGGCCATTAGAAACTGGGTCCACTCATCGTGGGGATTCCCACCATCTTTTCCTTGCTCCCATATGTGCCTGGCAACATGGCCGCCTCCACATAGCCCCACGTGTGTAGAACATCCTGGTGCCCTACATTTGCATATTAAAAAAAACTAGGATGAAAGGGCCAGGTTTTTCAGGGGTTACATGAATGACATGCCTGGTCAAACCAGTACCCTGAGCCCTATGCAAGTAAGATGCTGCCTTCTCCAGCCTCATTATATAACTGGCTGATTTCCAAGGCACTCAGGGTTTCTTCTCTCAACTTTGGAGTCCCCCCTCCCTCTGTCTCTGCACCGAGGAGCTTCTTCTTTCTTTCTTGCCTGTTGAACTCCACTCTTTAAAACCACTCCATGTGTTTTCATGTAGTTTTATTGGCACAAGACTAAGGACGCTGGTGTTCCTGCAGTCATCGGAGCTGGACCACTTATAATATACGCACACACAAATTCAGGGTTTTGCTTTGTTTATATTACATTACAAACATTTTATTGCAATCTTTTCCCCTTTAACAATGTCTGGATATTTTGGAATTAATATCTCAGACTTTCTAATATATGTTGTTCATTATGCCATCTTGTTCATTATGAACAGAGGATTCTACTTTATGACATACTAAAATATTGTTATGAATTTCAGCACTATTGAACATTTAAGTCGTTTATCATTTTCTTTGACCACCAACATTGCTGTAATAAACAGGGATTTAAGAGCAAAAATAACAAGAACAGTTGCTTTACCACTTATTAAAACATATCATAAAGCGACAACAATCAAAACGGTGGATGCCGCAGAGAGACAAGGTAACAAAATAGGAAACCTAGGAATTGATACAGTATATATACACAAAGATTTCCTATATCACAAAAGTGACACTTTAGATACACAGGAAAATAATTTCAACAAATACCAAAGGCACCTCTAACATCCATCCATTCAAAAATAATTAAAATTTTACATGAAAAGTTTGAAACACAAAAAGAACTAGAAAAATATACATATAAATTACGACAAACGCTGCTTTGCAGTGGGAAGACCTTTGTAAATCTGGCAGTAAAAGTGAAGAAGGAGTTTACTAGGGAGCTCTTTGATATCACAGAAGCATTCACATTTGTACACCAAAAAGCCTTACATACAACATTATAAGACAAACCCACAGATCTGGGGGAAAAACACTCCACCACCTGGCCATATGTAAATAGTTGAAAAAACTTAATGAGAAAATGATAGCACCCAACAGAACAAAGACCGTGATGGACTTAGCCCAGTTAAAAAATACTAACCAATGCCTAAGACACCTATAAAGATATGTGCAAACTGGATAATTAAAATAATGCAAATTTAAGCAATTTAATGCCATTATTTTTCATGTATCTAAAAGGGAAAGATTTAAAAGAATCGTAATCACTGATGCAGGCAGGCCCAGGCATAGACCAGCAGCTCCTCATCTGTGGCCTGTGGAAGTGAGGGTTACAGGGTCTGTCTGAAAGAGTGGCCGCTTGGACTAAAAGCCTGAAAGCACATACGCCTTTAGGAGGATTTTCCTTTGTTTAGCAGTTCCCCCGACTTTTCTGCAGTAGATGTGGGTTCTGGACGCCCCTCCTGATGTTCTCCAGGTCTCACAAGCCTGCCCATCACTTGGATCTTAACTTCTCTACATGACATGGAGTCTCAGGGGACTGGTGCCCCACAGACATCACTGAGACAACCAGCAGGGCTCCCCAGAAGCTCCCAAACAGCCTCTCTCGCACATACATACTCCCATCACCATGCCCATTTCTCGGAGTGAAAATCGAGGCTAGTCTGAACTCCCTGAGGCCCCTAAGCATGCCCAGACCTGTGCCACTCTTCCAAGCCCTAACCCCCCCAGTGCCCACCTGGTAGCTCCCGCCTCTGCACGTATATGAGAATCCTGTCATGTGCATCAGTGCCTGCTGGGGACGGGCTGCCCACACAAGTCCTAAACACAACCAGACGCGTCTCAATCTAAGGCTCAGCTCAGACCTCAACCTCACTCTCATAATAAATCAGTGGCAAAAGAAGGAAGAAAAATGGCAAACGCAAGGAAACTTGATAAAAAAGAAAATGAAGGGGAGATGGAATGAGCATGTCTAGAAAGCTCTAACAATTCAGAACCTAAAAACCGGAAAGAAAAAAATGTGGGCGTGTATGTGTGTGCGCGCATGCGCGCGGGAAGACACGTGACTAGGCGAAGGTCAAGGGGGCCGGAGCAAGGCTGACTCCTTTCCCCCGCCTGCAGCTACCTCAACAGGAGGCCGCCCCTTGACTTTGCAGAAAATGACTGAGGTAGGCCGGGCGGGAGGGAAGGCAAGCCCTCTCCGTCCCCTCGCCTGTCGAGGTCTGAGGGTCTCAGCACACCTCCCCAGGCCTGCTGACCTCCCAAGGGGGCAGCGACAGGTAGTCCTGCTGCTTGAGGGCTTTGAAGAGCTGAATGACGGGCACCTGGGGCATGGCCTGGCCCGGGGGCTTCTTGACTTGCAAAGCCTGGTCTGAGTCCCTGATCTCAGGACAGGGTCCCGGGGAAGAGGGCTTACTCCGGGGTGAGACAGGGCCAGCCCCCAGGCCGGGGAGGAAGCAATACTCGCCCACCTGCTGCAGGACAAGGAGGCCCTCGGAGTGTGGGGATGCTGGGGATACATCTGCCCGGTGCTCCCCTGGGTTCCGGACAGGGCTGCTGGCCTCAGGGGGGACAAGATTGTTCAGTGGGGACCTAGTGGACTGGGCCGCAGTTGGAGGGAGCTCCACATAGCCCTCAAACCCTGACTTCACAGGGCCTGGGGCTCCAGGGTGTTCAGCGGCCAGCTCAGGACAGAAGCTGGGGGTGTGGTCTGCAGGGAGGTCCAGAGAGGGAACCAGGGAGACGGGTGAGGCCCCTGACTGGGGGGGGAATACTAGATCTGCAGAGGAGACGTAACCAGAGGCCACTCCGGGGTCCTCAGGGTCCTTAGAGCTCGTGGGCAGAGCCCCAGGGCTGTCCTCTGGGTCCTGTCTTCCCACCCCTGTGGTAAGAGCAGGAGGGGCAGGGCCTCCCCCGGACTCCAGGGAGGGGCTCCCCGCAGCCCCCTGGCTCAGCCTCCTCTCCACATCCACGGCCTGGCCCTGCCCCTGCCCCATCAACTGGGCCAGCGGGACCAGCCGCACCTGCCCCCCAGCGGGCAGACACAGGTACTCCAGGGATCCTGGAGGCGGGGGCTTCTGGCTCCCACCTGCCTGTGGGGGCTCTGGCTGGCACAGGCTGTCAGGCAGGGAGTGGCTTTGAGGCGACCCCAGGTAGGGGCCATTGAAGTCGAAGCTGGAAGCCTGGTTCTCAGGCGTGTGGGAGGGGGCAGGTGGGCCTGGCCGGGGGCTGGGGGGCTGCTCTGTGGGCAGGTCTGAGGCAGCTGGAGTCGTGTCAGGCCCAGATGGTGGATCACAGACATGCTTGGGGTCCTCTGTGGTGAGAGGTGACACCTCACTATCCTTGAATCCTACAAGGAACACCCTGTGGGGAGAAGATGGGTGAAGAATTGGGACCGCCCTGGGCAGGTGATTTGCTCAGGTGCCAGGGTCTTGGCGGGGTGGGGGTGGTCCTCTAGAAGCCCCCATGTCCCCCAGAGCTTGCAGTGAGAACGTGAGCAGGGCAGGGTTGAGGGCTCAGGGACCCCAGAGAAGGACACGGGACATGGATTCGGTCTCTCTGTGGCTCAGGACCTCCGTCCTCTGTGCTGAGCTCAAGATCTTCCTCTGCAAGGCTGAAGCCCTCTCCCTTTTCACCTTAAAGTCCATCCTCCTTCAGCACCAGGTTCATGCCCAGCCTGTGCACTGGGCAACCCTTCCATTATTCTACCACTGTGCCACACCCCGCTCCCGGCAGAGCCAGCAGTGAGCTACCGGCTGAGGCACTGAGGCCCTGGGAGTTTGCAGCCCCAGCTACCCCATGAGGCCTCTAGAGTGTGATGCCTCGCCAGGCAGCAGAGCAGGGGAAGGCCATCTGCTCCCCTTTCCACCTCTAGTCAATTCCCTTGCCTGGGCCTCCCTCACCTGGGGAGAGGAAGTTCTTCCTCACATCCACCCCACGTGCCTCCTGCTTTAGTGCAAACCAGCCTCCTTGGATCTCTTCACAGTGAGCCACAGGGAACCTCACTTGAGTCTTTGATTGGCACCATGGCATCAGCCCTCTATTTGCTCCCCACAGGTCAGGAACGATCCACAAGCCCAGACACTCACCCCTCCAGCTCAGAGAAGTGGCTGTCCCACGGCCCCTGCTCCCGGGGGCTCCTGCTGGCGAAGGCTGCCATGCTGCCTGGAGGCTGCCGCTCTGCAATCCGGTTCTGCAAGAACAGACACATTCCCGCCTGTAGGCACCAGGAGGCCTGGAGGCGGGGCAAGGCAGAGGGTGATGGTACAGGGAGATCCAAGGAGCCCCCAGACAAGAGAATATTCCCCACTTCTTCAGGACTGGCCATGGCCTTTTGACACCGGCAAAGTGAGGCCCAGAGAGGGGCTGGGACTTCCCCCCGGTCCCTGATACCTGAGGACAGGGCGCTGTTCTTGTGATTTTTCTAACCTGGGGTGTCGCTGTCTCCACACTCACCCCCATTTCTCCTCCGTACCAGCCAAGAGACCCCTCCACAGGCAAAGCTGGTCCTGGCTACCTGAGCAAAGGGCTCCCACCACCCGCATGCTGGTGTTCTCCCGACGGTCACCTCAGCCTCCTGTCCCACCCCCTCAGCTCCCTTTCCGAAGGGTTCTGTCTCCACCCTCGAGATGCCCTGAGGCTGAGCAACCTTTGCCACCGGGCACCACTGGCACCCTCAAAGCTCAGCCCAGGTGTCCTGTCCTTGGGGAGCCCTTCTGCCTGACACCCATCTGTCCTGGTAGCAGGAACCCCCTCTGTGAGGCCACTCTGTCCCGGACAGCCCCACACTCAGTTCTCTCCATTGGGGTCCACGCAGATCTCTGGCAAGCAGGGCCAGGCGTGGGCACTCCAGGTGCCCAGGGAATCTCGGGAAGGGATTTCCAAGTGCTGGCCCCACTCCCAAAGCTCCTCTCCAGTCCACTTACCTCCTGACCACCCAAAACCCACAGGAAGAGACGGAGGAGGTGGGGACAGAGACAGAAGAGGCAGGAACAGAGACGCCCCCCACCCCACCCCTCACAGCCGGTTCCTACCTGGAACAGGTGGCTCTTGCTGGGGTTGGGGATCCTCTCCTCCCACTTTCTGCTCAGCCTGGAAGACACCAGGGAGGTGACAGCCATCAGAGACCTCAGAACCAGCTGCTCCCGTGCTCATGCCCAGAGGGGAAACTGAGGCCCAGGAAGTAGGTGGCAGAGTAGGGCTTGGAGGGAGCTGGGTGGGATTCCCTGGTGCCCTCTGGGGTCTCGGTTACCACTCCAGCCCCACAGAGTCCCCTCACCTGTACCCATAGATGCCACAGAAGCGGAGGGCCACGAGCACAGCGAGGGTGAGGAGCACCACGACGAGCGGCAGCACCCACACGGGCAGCGCTTCCAGCAGCCGGGGAGGAAGAGCAGCGTCAGCACCGGGGAGGGGAACGGACCTCGGGGCGGGGACAGGGGTTGGCGCAGTATCCCCCAAGACCTTGCTCCTTGCAGGCCTAGGGCTCTGGAACTTACTGCCTCAGGGGACTAGGGGGGAGAGGCCAGATCCATGCTGAGAAGGGCATTGGTCTGCACCCCCACAATGTTCAAAGAGCTGGGAGCGCACAGGGAGGTCAGATCCTTTCCAGTCACAGGAGGTGCTATGGGGAAGGCAAGAACTACAGTTCATGGCAATCACAGGGGACTTCGTGAAGGAGGTGGCATAGTAGCCGGGCCTCGTTAACAGGAAGGACTAGAGTGGCAGAGATGGGGAAAGGCATGCTGGCAGAGGCACCAGCAGGTGCAAAGGCCCATCCGGAGGCCCCGATACCTCTTGCTGCCCAGCCCTGAGACTCTCACAGACCAGGTTCCTCCAGGACTCTCCTCTTCCTCCTCCCTTGGGCCCATTGGTAAAGCCTCCTTTCTGCTTGGTTGGGGCCCTCTCCCTGGGCCCCTGCAGCTACCAAGTCTGACTGTGGACTTGGGCTGCTCCCAGTATCTCCTGTATCCTCACTCTCTCTGAAACCATCCCATGGCCCTGTCTTGTTCTACAGGAGTTCCCTGGTGGCCACTATGGTGAAAGGTGACGGAAAGTGCACACAGCAAGTGCAGGGAGGTGGGGAGAGGAAGGAATCACAGCAAAACCTTCCAGTCCAAAGACCCAGTCTGCGGCTCTACATTTTCTTGCTTCTATGGTGACAGGAAACTCAGAATGAGCAATCACAAAAGCGTGGTAGCCCCCAAAGCTAAGAAACCAAAGGCCATATTAACAAAGGCCTAAGTCCCAGTTTAGAGGAGGAGTGATGGTGAGATCTGTTCTCCTCTACTCCCGCAAGTCCTCACTTGCAGTCCGTATTACACACCAGGTGTCACTTTCCCAAGGGAGGGAAGGGGCCTGAGTGGGGTGGGGTCTGGAGCCCCACATCGCTGTACCCACAGTCTGCATCCTCTGCCTGGCTGTGCTGTCTCATGAAGAGCGGGTGGAGAACTGACTTCATGCCCAGTTTCTGCTTTCTTTACCCTCTGCCCTTTCATCGTGAGGGTCTGCCAGCCAGCTGGGAGGTGCTGTCTGCAAAGGCCTTCCCTTTCTCTTTGGCCACCATCTATTTGGGAAGAGGGCTCACCTACAAGTCGTGGCAGGCCTGCTACAGCTGCTGCGTTGGGGATTTTCTGGCAGTGAGAAACTCTGAGCTGGGCCCGGCCAGAAGCTGTGGACTCCGGCCTGTACCTACCCCACTCGGTTTCCCAGGAGCGCTCCTCACTCCACTGGCTCCAGATCCCATCGTAGCCGCTGCGGAAGGTCCTGACCCTCACCCTGGCCCAGTACGTGGTGGAGGGCTCCAGGGCTGGCAGGGCCATGCTGTGGGCGTTCCAGAGGGTCTCGGTCTTGCTGTCCTGTGGGTTGGCGCTGAGGGTGAGGCCTGGCCCTGTGGCTCATGGGTGTGGCTGCAAATCCCTCCCACCCGGACCCCCAGTGTTGCTGGCTCCCGGCTCCTGCCCGGCCCAGGCCTGCTGCGGCTTCTGTCTCACGACCATGGAGCCTCCCCAAGGACCACACAGGGACAGCACAGTGGATGGGACTGGGGACTCTGCAGCCCCCGACATCGACAGCACTGAGGTCTGGAGGCCTGAAGCCACCTCCCCACCCTATTTTAAGCCTCCTCAGCTCCCAGCCCTTCTGGGGCAGCCTGCACCCACACTGTGGCCTTTCCAGGAATGCAGTGCGGGCCGGCTGGACTCTGGACCCTGAGATGGGGATTCAGGAGCCCAGGGCCCACTCCCAGCCCCACGACTGGCCCACCACTGGCCCACCGCCCTCCTGGCCTCAGTTGCTGCATTTCTAGCCTGAAGGTCTGGGGTTGGTTCTGTGGTTTCTTCTCTGGCCTCTGTGGAGGCAGGGGACTGAGTCCTGGGCTGGCCCCCCGACCCCCGCCACCAACTCAGAAGCAGCTCTGTCTGAGCCTCAGTGTGTGTCCAGATGAGACTCCTCTGAAGAAATACCCCCGGGATTTCATGACTTTTGAAAACCTTCTTCCCAGTGGCCTTTTTTTTTTTTTTGAGACGGAGTTTCGCTCTTGTTGCCCAGGCTGGAGTGCAATGGCGCGATCTCGGCTCACCGCAACCTCCGCCTCCTGGGTTCAGGCAATTCTCCTGCCTCAGCCTCCTGAGTAGCTGGGATTACAGGCACGCGCCACCATGCCCAGCTAATTTTTACTATTTTTAGTAGAGACGGGGTTTCACCATGTTGACTAGGATGGTCTCGATCTCTTGACCTCGTGATCCACCCGCCTCGGCCTCCCAAAGTGCTGGGATTACAGGCTTGAGCCACCGCGCCCGGCCCCAGTGGCCTTTCAACCCCTCCCTGCCCAGAGGGTCCCCTGTTCCCTGGGAACTCAGGTTCAGCTGTTCATTTTGGCCAAGCCACGCCACTTTCCCGAACCTCAGCTACTTCACCAAGAGATGGGACAGTGACCTGCTGACCACACAGCCCAGTGATCCCCACGTCCCAATGGCTCCCTCCCACTGGTCACCTGCCAAAGGCCCAGTGCCTTGCCGATGGAACCCCTCTTGGTTACTTCCCCCTCTCCTGCCCTCCCCAGCGTTTCTCCCCTCCCTGGGCAAAGGCCCTCACCTCCCACGTGGTCGAGTTTCTCCTGTACTGGATCTCGAATTTGTGGTCTATGTGCTCGTACTGCATTTTCATTGCTTTCCAGTGCAGGCTGTAGCTGTCTCCTACCTTGCTCACAGTGAGGGACGGAGGCGCCATCTGGACTGGAGGGAGGGAAACTGTCAGGAGCATCATCGCCCCCGCCCCCAATGGAACGTTCCCTGTGTCTCCTGCTAGACAGTGGGGCTGCCTCATGGCTGGGTCTTTTTCATCCCCACTTCACTTAACCATGTTTTGACCTGAGGGGTCTTCTCTTGGGAGATGCTGAGACTCACTTGTTTTGGAGTGATGTGGCTCAATGCTTCGTTATTTCTACTTTTTTTGCAGTAAAACATGAAACCACTATTAGTTGGTTCTATTCTAGACAACTGACTTTTTTTTTTTTTTTTTTTTTTTGAGACGGAATCTCGCTCTGTCGCCCAGGCTGGCGTGCAGTGGTGCGATCTCAACTCATTGCAACCTCTGCCTCGAGGGTTCCAGATTCTGCAGCCTCAGCCTCCTGAGTAGCTGGGATTACAGGCACCTGCCACCCACGCCCAGCTAATTTCTGTGTTTTCAGAAGAGACGGGGTTTTGCTGTGTTGGCCGACTGGTCTTGAACTCCTGACCTCATGTGATCACCCGCCTTGGCCTCCCAAAGTGCTGGGATTACAGGTGTGAGCCACCGCACCCAGCCTGATTATGTTTTAGGTGCTGTTACACATGCTTATTTGACACGAATTATTGTGCTCAATTCTAACAACCCTATATGGCAGGTACTACTAATCTTCACATTTCACAGACAGAGAAACTGAGTCACAGAACCATTAAGTAACTTGCCCTAAAGAAAGGCAGCTAAGCAGTGGCAAAGACAAAGATTGCTACCCCCCCCCCCCCGCAGTGTGATGGACTCTCTTATTTGACACTCCCACCAGAGGTGTTGGGATTTGGCTAAAGGCTAGGACCGGATTGCACGTTCTCACCACCGGAAAGTCCCCAATACAGCGGCCACAGCAAGCCTTCAACAACATCTAGATGAGACCCAATAGAAAGTGGCCAAAGAGAAAGGGGAAGCCCTTTGCAGACGGTGCCTCCCACCTGGCTGGCACACCCACACGCTGAAAGAGGTGAAGGGTAAATAAAGCAGAAATTGGGCATGGAGTCGGAAGTTCTGAACTCTAATTCTGATCTGCCTACTCATAGCTGTGCAACTTTAAGTAAGTCACTCAACCTCTCTGAGCTTCAGTCTACCCAAACGAAAAAAGAGAATGCCTATAACCTTGATGCCTTCACAGTATAAACAATACGAATGCCCATAATTTGTTGAGGTCACTTATGTGCCAGGCATTATATGAGACCCTTAATATATTTGTGCATTTGAACAATCAGCATTCCTTTTTCCAGTGAGGATCCCAAGAGAGTTAATGATAAAGTCAAACCCAGGTAACTAAGACAAATTGGCCTCTGCTCTTCACATATACTAAAGACTGGACAGAAGAACTTGGTCATCAGGAAGCAACGCGAGAGGTTCTGTCGCACTGGGGTCCTTGTTACGTCACAGAAATGAGGGATATTAACCTGGGAGGCTCAACGCTCTCTGCATACACCACAGCCCCCAGTTGAAAAGTACATCCTAGATCAGTTACACTGAAGATAGAACATCAGTCGGAGGGGAACTTCGGAAACCAGAAAGAGGAAAATCCGATGAGGAATGAAAGGGCAGGTTTTGGTGGCAGGACCGGGAGGGGGTGGGGGGTGGCCAGCAGTGGAGCTTTGGGGAGCTGCAGGGTAGGAGAGGGAAGCAGGAAAACGGACAGGAGATCAGGGTTTCAAAGGCCTGCTCCTGCTTTCAGCCACTGCCATTGTTTCACTGCTTCTCTGGTCACTTGTGGTCACTGGACTGCATCTCTTTGAAAGTGACAAACATGCAGACTGGGCCAGGAGGAGCTCTGAGCGGATTTGGGTTACACAATGAGGGCGTGCCGGTCCCAGACCATCCCCACAGAGGGCTGGGAGTAAACTCACTGTGCTCGGAGCTCTTTATGTGTTTCTCTGGCGTCCTTGGCTGAACGGAGACGATGTACTGGCCGTGGGTGCTGGGGTCGGGCACAGGAATCCCACAGTGGTGTCTGATGTGGAGGCTGCCGAACTCCTCCCTCAGCACTGGGGAGCACTCTTTCTCCCTGAGGAGCACAGCAGAGCTGAGGGAAAGGGGAGGGAGGGCCCGTGGGAGGGAGGAGAGTTTGGGGTAGGCTGGGGCCCCAGGGACAGGAGGAAACCTGCGGCAAGGCCAAGCGGAGGAGAGGGGCCGGAGAACGGATGCTCACCCTACGTCGGGGCTGGGCTTGTAGAAGAGGCCGAAGGAGACGGAGCTGACCACCTCCCGCCTCACCTCCCAGGAGCAGCTGAGCACGGCAGCCCCGTCGAAGAAGCACTGCAGGTTCTGGGGCTGGGCCTCATCCCCTGGGGAGAGACAGCTCCTCATGCACTCCCCTCCACCCCTCCCACAGCTCTCGGCGGGCGCCCGGCGTGTGATTCATCACCCAGAGGTCACGGGCTCTGGGGCCAAATGACCAGGGCCGAAACTTCAGCCTGAACCTGCCAGCTGTGTGCCCAACAGCTCTGAGAGAGAGATCTGTGCCCCGCACACCCTCCCGGGAGGATGGAAATAGCATGTCAGTCTCAGTGTTTGGGGACTGAACAGCATAACCTGGGTAAGCCCTGCACATCCTGTAGCCTCCGTTAACACAGCTGCTAACAGCGCTGCTGTTGTTATTCTTGCAATTGCCATTGGCAAAGGGCGTGCAGAAAACTGGAAGCCCAAAGTGAACAGATGCAGAGTCCTACCAGGAGGTCACAGAGGCGGGACGGCCCAGGGATGCTACTGGAAAAACGGCAGCAGGAGATCTGGGAAGCCCCCACGTGGAGCCCAGGACCCCTGCTGTGCCAGGAGCTCCTGACGAGCCCACCTTTCCACCATGGGGCATTTCCTGGGCTCTGGCTCCATTACCTGGCTGGGAGTCCCAGCGCAACTCTGGGCTCCACTCACTGGGACGTCCTGAGAGCTGCGAACCTGGGGCCAGGCGGGTCCGCACGCGGGCCACGTAGGTGCTGCTGGGCATGAGGTGCTCTGGCCCCAGGGTGGCATGGGAGGCATTGGAGAGGAGGGTGGCCGCATCCTGTCGGAGACAGTGGGAGCTGGAGGAGGGTGCTATCCCGTCCCTCTGGGCTGGGGCAGCGCTGGCTGTGGTTCCTACCTCCCAAGAGTCCTGGAGCCGCTTATAGACCACCTCAAACTCCAGGTCCCCCTGGGACAGCCACTGGCTCTGGGGCGCCAGGGCCACACTCCAGGTCAGCAGGAAGTGGTCCTGGTGGCTACGGATCTGCAGGTCCTTGGGTGCAGGAGGCTGGACTGGAGGGAGGAAGCGACCACCACCTCAGGCTGGACCGTGGGGGCAGTCAGGGCCTGCGTGGCCTTTTGTGTGGACACAGGGGGTTCCAGGCCACCCCCGCCCCATCAGGTGAGGGACCTTGAGCAAGACCCATCTCCTCCGCGGGCCTCAGCCCTTCAACTGCAAAACTGTAGGGTTTCAACCTGAAAGCCATGGAAAGCCATGCCTCCCACCACACCGCCCCAGAAGCCTTCCTGGCTTCCAGGCTGTCATCTCCAAGGTCAGGGTTGCTGACCAGTGTGTTGACTGCTTTGTTGATATATGTAGGTGCTCAAGGAAAGAAGGTTGAATGAATGAATCGTGTGTATATCCTAACTAGGATTTCCATGCCCCCGCGTCGTCATCCCCTGGCCAGTGTGGCCTCGCCACGTCTAAGGGTGAGTGTTTAGGTCACATTCTGGGCTTCAACATCTTCTCTAACTCCTGCTCCTCCAATCTACGCTGTAAGTCCCTGTCTCCAGCATTCACACTCCCACATATGGTCATGTCACTCCCTCAGTGTTCTCTGTGTCTGGAGGACACAGGCAGTGAGACGGCAGGACACAGCAGCCTCTCCAGGGCCAGCCCCCGCCTGAGTCTCCTGCTTCTCCCCACTGCTGTCTGGCCCTTGAAGCAGATGCTGCCTGGACACAATGGTGCGCGGGTTCCCCAGCTGCCCATGCCCTCCTGATCCCCCAGCCTCTGCATAGCTCTTACCCTGGCAGGGAGGCTCTTCTCGCCCTCCCCTCCTGTCTACCCTTCAGATCTGAGGTGCAAAGCTCCTCCCTCTGGGAAACCTGTCCTCATCTCCTGGGGGCCTTGCTCTCTGCCCCCTGCATGAGGCACCCACCCACTGCCGTCAGTAAGTTCTCACGGGGGACAACATCCACTGTTTCCCCTCCCGGCAGCTTGGGCTCTCTGAGCTCTACTTGGGAAGGAAGGGACTCTCATGTCCATCAAACCCCTGTGTGGAAATATTGCTTCAGATGGATTCCTGGTGGTCCAAACCATCCCCTGCTCTGGAAGCGGCTTTATGATGCTGTGGCAGAAAGGGGCAGGAAGGCTTGGCCAGAGCCCCTCCGGTGTGACTCTTGCCAAGAGACCCAAGTGGCCCAGTGGTTAGGACTAGAGACTCGGACCGTCCTGGGCCGGATCTCAGCTCTGCCAGCAGCAGCAGAGGCCCTGGACTAGTCACCTCCTTCTCTGTTCATTTCAGCAGCAGCCACAGACACCAGTAACAGCACCAAGCCTGCTGTGGCTCTGCGTGCGTCTCTAGTGACGGCCTGCAGGGCCTCCCACCGGCCTGCCCCTGGGGTGGGCTTTTGCCACATCAACGAAAACTTTCATTAAATGCCTCCCCTTCTACGTGTAGTTTCATTCTAAGCAATCGTTTCCTTGAACGCAGGACTTTGAAGTGCCGTTCTATTTCTTTCTGATACAGAGTCAAATAAAACCTCAAGACACCAAATCATCATCCACCCCTCCCTAGACCACGGACAGCTTCATGGGCACTGTGGGCTCGCAGCCCACCCTGGGGGCCCTCCTCTAGTGCAGGAAGGAGACGAGCTCCCTGTCCACAGCGCAGGGCGCCCCCGGGAAGACTGACCCAACTCTGTCATTACTGCTCAGTGTGGACTTCAGAGGAGGCATCTGACCTCCTGGGCCTCAAGGGCCACATCCAGGAAATGGGTTGCTGCAGAAATGAGATGAAACAACTAAGTTGAAAGAGTTTTGAACCAGGTAGGTATCTAACTGGGTGGCTGGAGGGGTTTTCTTTAAGGGCAGCCTGCAGAGCTGGAAGCCCATGGCTTGGTGGGAGGTGGGAGCAGCCAGGGGCAGGGAAGGCGCCTTTGTCAGGAGCCCCTCACACTGTCCCTGCTCTGATGCCTCCCTGTAAGCAGACCATACCCTCATCCCTCAAGAGACCCTCACCCAACCCCAAGCCACAGTCTCCCACCTTCAAGACTACCCTGGCCAACCCTGGCACCCCCAATCCACACAGGAAACCAAGCCCAGGGCAGGGCCTCCAGCCACTCACCATGCTGGGTCAGAGTGACGGTGAGCTGGGCGCCCAGAGGCTTGTCTGGTGTGAATGAGAAGCGGTCAGTGTCAGAGCTGACAAAACTCTGGTAGGGAATGACACATCTCCTGGGCACGCAGTGGGGATGCGGGCAGGCTGACCAGGGCATGTCATCACTGAGGTCGCAGGACACTGGCTCTGGAGGGTCCCTGCTGGGAGAGGACATGGCTTAGCCCAGGGTGCGTGGGGACTGCTCACTCATCAAAGGTGCATTGAGTGCTCACGTGCCTGGCTCTGTCCAGAATCAGGGGCCAGGCAGAGACAAACACGTACAAATCCCGCCCACAGAGCTGCCATCCCTGGAGAAGGGGACCCGCATGGAACAAAGTGTGCAGCGTGTGCAGTAGAGAACTTCATGTGGATAAATAAAGCAAGAAGCGTGTCAGGCAGGAGGAAGGGCTGGGATGAGGATGCAATTTGAAATATGGGACAAGCAGGCCTCTCTCAGGAGGTGACCTGTGGGCAGAATGCTAAGGTGATAAGGGAGGGACTATGCAAATCGCGAGGATTTCAGGAAATGGAACAGCACGTGCTAAGGTCCTGGGGCAGGCAGAGTTTATGTGTTGTATGGCTTGGCCTGAAACCAGTGTGTGAGGAGTAGAGCATGGGACAGGGAGGTCGAGGAGACCCATCCATCAACGTGATGGGATTGGGCCTCACTGCGAGTGAGTGGGAAAGAGTTCTGAGCAAAGGCGTTGTAGATATTGATGAATGCTTTGAAAGGATTCCTGAGGGTCATTGGTTGTGAATAGATCGAGGTCGGAGTGTGGCCATGTGGCAAGCAGGGAGCCCAGTTAGGAGGCTTCTGGAATATCCAGGTGACAGGAAGTGCTGTGCACCAGGGCAGTGGGGCGGGCGTGGGTGAGGTTCCAGTTCTGTCTGCCTCTCTGGTTCCAGCTGTTTAATTACTTCATTTAAGGCTAATTTAGACCCTGGCCAATACCCCAGAGCGATGCTGGTCCCCTTCCCATGTGGCACGTGCCCAGGAGAGCTCGGGTGAGAGGGGCAGCAGCCCATCCTGTGGCCAGGGCTGGTGCCTCACCTCCGGGGCATCAGTTTCCCCATCTCTGAACTCACAGGGCAGCTCCCAGGCCAGTGCCATCTCCCTGGTCAACTCTGGACAGGCAGGCAGTGGCACGGCTGGGGCATCGTGGCCTGGCCCTGCCCACCTCACAGTGAGGAGGGAGTAAGGTCATGTGGGGCAACTGTATTAAATTGGGAAGAAATAAGAGAAGATTGTCACCACTGTCACCACCACCCTTATCAACATCATCAGCATAGAAGGGCGCTTCCCAGAAACCCCACATCAGATGGCAGCACCTGGCCTGGGCAGGTACCTGGAGGGGCAGGACAGGTTCCTCTGTCCTCTGTCCGTTCCCACCCCAAGGCTGACCTGACCTGTCCTTGTCTACACCGCTGTCCCACACCAGGCACAGGGGCCACTGTAGCCCCTGCCTGTGGACCCTGCACCCAGCGTTACTCACTGATTCACCCGGCGAATGAGGGTCACATTGACGAGCCGCTGGGCGTCCTGTGTGTCCGCCCACCTGCAGGTGATGTGGCTGGTGTAGTCATTGTAGCAGCGAAGCGTCTGCATTGGGACGGTTTCTGACAAGAGGAACAGGAGAGGGTCACCTCTCTCCCCTGCAGGGTTGGTTCCTTGTCACCATTCCCCCCTCAGCTGCTCCGGGATGCCCAGCACTGAGGAGGGGGTCTCCCAGGTCCCTGCAGAGGCCCCAAGTAGCCAGGCAGAGGTGCCCTAGGTTGGGAAGGGGGTCTGCCGGGGTGGGCTCCTGGCTGTGGACCCTCCTCTCTTGACAGAAGTGTGCTATTCTGTTAGTTCTCAGGACACTTTCTGGGCCTCTGCTGTGCAGTGTTCCTGGGCACGTTCCCCTCCACCATCCCAGGACAGAGACATACACCAGGCACAGCCCTGGCCCCGGCCCCACTGTGCAGCCTGGGAGGGCCACACGCTCAGCTCTGGGACGCAGCATGGTGGAGTCCTACCCTGCGCCCTCCCCCTGCCCTCTACTCCCCAGCCTCGGGAGCCTGGTGTTTGTTAAGCAGACTGTGGTCCCAGCATTGTCAAGAAGCCAGGTCTCTGGGAGCCCTTAGGAGGGACCATTTTACCCCAAGAGCCTGGGAGCATCCCAGGAGGGCCTTCAGGCACAGGAGGGCTCTTGAGGCTGAAGCAGGAAGAGAAGCCCAGGCTGAGGCCCTGCAGGAGCAAAGCCCTGGAGGTGGGAACCACTGAGGCTCGGCGAGTGTCTGCTGGAGAAGGAGGGGCAGGGAGACGGCCAGTGCAGCCACCCTGGAGCCTGGAGCCGGAAGTGCCGGGCTGAGAAATGTGGGCTGGGAAGCTAGACACACTCAGCTGGACTTTCCAGGACAGGATGAGCAGGAATGTGCGGGAGGTGGGAAGTGAGGGAGGCCCAGGGAAGGCCAGGGCAGAGACAGAGGGAGCGGAGCAGAGGAGCATGGGTGGGCAGGGTCCTGGGGACACACTACAGGCCTCCCCGAGGGTAGAGCAGTGATGAGGGGCACAGGGAAGGGGTTGCAGCCACACACTCACCTTCTTCCCCCGCCAGGCTGTGCCCCCAGCACAGGGCCAGCAGGGCCATGCGGAGCAGCCCCCGGGCCAGCACCATCTCCCTGGTCAGCCCTGGACAGGCAGGCGCCGGCACAGGTGGCTGCTGGCCATGGAACAGGCGGGGTCCTCAGTGTCCTGGAGTCCTGTGCTCCTGCCCAGCTGGGAGCCAGGCCAGATCCATTTCACAGGCTCCTGGGAACTCTCCCTCCTGGCCTCTGCCTCCTCCAGACCTGCAGGAGGAGATGTCGGCAGTGAGCTGCCCCTCCCCCTCCACGTGCCCCAGGGACACCGCCCACGTTGTGGGGACAACCCAGAGAGGTGGCCCTCATGCATGGCCCCTCAGTCTCCTGGGACATGCAGGTGATGGGCGTGGGCTGCATGGCCTGAGGCGCTGGGTCCCCACTTGGGTCACGGACACCTGCCACCTGACAATGCGCTAGACAGCAGAGCAGCAGAGAGTGGGGCTGGGATTTGACTCCAGCTGAGCTCCCCATGGGCTGCTGGTCCCTAGTCGCTCCGGGGAGTCTCTGGGTGTGGGATGCCACAGTGTCGTTCCCTGGATGTGGTCACATGTGCACACACACGTCCTGGCTTACACACAGCTGTGCTCTCCCCACCCCCGCTCCGTTTACTGTCACCTCCCCACCCTCCACTTGCCGGTTCCCTTTTCTCCTCAGAGGCCGGGGGTTTCCTGCCTTTCATTTCACTGGTCTGGGAAGTACCCAAGAGAGTAGAACAGACGACTATGGCTGCTTTGCTTCTGTGAGATTGTTGGAAGCTTCACTCAAGATGCCCACACAAACACACACACACAACACACGCATGTATGATACCTACACACAGACACACACAGATACATACAATATACACACATATACAAACATTCACACACAAATACACACACAGAGCCATAGACACAGACACATGTACAACACAGATGCACATTCACACATAGATACACAAACATGCACACACATATACACAGAGACACACATACAGACACACATGCACAATACATACATAAACATATATACACATGCATATACCATCTACACACAGACATATACACATACAGATACATGCCCATACACACACACACACACACACACACACACACACGGAATCTATCAATGGACATACTGGCTGGAAACAAACTCCACTTGACCCCAGAATGTACTAATACACGATGAAGGAGGAATCAGGAATCAATGTGATGTGATGAAATATTCAATTAAAAATGCTAAAATAATTGAGTAACAACATAAAAACGTCCATCTAAAACTCCATTTTACACTATTCCCCAAGTAACAGGTTCATTACACATTTAAATGTAAACAGTTACATTCTAGGAAACCTGCAAGCCATAGGAGTGAATGCCTTTGAACTCTTTAAGCTTAAAAGCATAGGTGACATCACAGAGACAAAAGCTGGCAGCAGGACATAAAAGCGAAATCGTCTGCATTTTGTCAAACTGACTGAGGCATACAAGCCAAGGGCAGAGTACAAGCAAAACGTTTGCACCAACGTATTAATCTGTTAGGAATACCGTGACAACTTTCCATAGAGTGAGTGGCTTATGAGTAACAGAGTTTCTCATCATTCTGGAGGCTGGGAAGTTCAAGATCAAGGTGCGGGCAGATTCGATATCTGGTGAGGGCCTGTTTCTCACCGTCTCCTCACTGTAATCTCACATGGCGGAAGGAGCCAGGGAGCTCGCTGGGGTCTTTATACGGCGCCAGTCATGTTCCACAGGCACTACCTCCAGAGAGTCTCACATTGGAGATTAGGTTGTGACATAAACTTAGGAGGACTCAAACATAAAAACCATAGCAACCAGAATTATGGAGGACTGGTTAGTGTCTTTTACTGTAAAAGGTTAAAACAAATCAATTTTATCAAAGAGCACAAACAATATTCACATACGCAGAGAGAATTCACGATGGTGGCTGACAGTATTTCAGTGTTTTCCGTGAGCCAGGCATCATTCGAAAGGCTTTCCGGATGTGAATACGTCTTGTGTATAGGTTACCACTAAAATCTCCACTTTACAGATGAGAAAATAAGGGTGGAACGTTATGTAATTGGTCCACAATTGCACAGCTGGTAAGGAGCAGACTGGGATTCAAGCCCATGGCAGGTTACCTCTGGACTCTGTCCCTGACCACTACGTCAATAGTGGTTCCATTTCCCAAACATCAAAACAGCGCACGTCTATTCTGACATATACTGACCCAGCAGACGCTTCTACAGACATGCACAGATTCAGCAAAAATAAAAGAATACGTTAAGACATCTAAATCAGCATTCTCAGGGAGATTTGAGAAATGACAGCCATTTAAAAGAAGACACTTCTATGCAAAGAACAGAGTTCTTGGAATTTGAAGATATGAGAGCCATAATTTAAAAAATAATCAATCAAAGGCCGGGTGTAGTAGCTCATGTCTGTAATCCCAGCAGTTTGGGAAGCCAAGGCAGGTGGATCACTTGAGGTCAGGAGTTTGAGGCCAGCCTGGCCAACATGGTGAAACCCTGTCTCTACTAAAAACACAAAAAAATTAGCTGGCCATGGTGGTACGTACCTGTAATCCCAGCTATTTTGGAGGCTGAGGGAGGAGCATTGCTTGAACCTGGGAGGCAGAGGATGCAGTGAGCTGAGATCATGCCACTGCACTCCAGCCTGGGTGACAAAGAAAGACTCCGTCTCAAAAACAACCAATCAATAATGGGCCAAACCACAGAATGGATACCACACATGAAAAAGATAGATATTGAAAACAGAGCACACAGTCAAGGAGATTAAAAGGCCTGGGAAAGAAATCCAAGAATTCCAGCATCCGGAACAGGCGGTGGAGAGAATTAAGAACACGTGTATTGACAGCGTCAGCTACCTAGTCTGAAAGACAGTGGAAGACCTTGACCTTTTCTTCCTGGAGGCAGAAGCCAAGGTTTTAGCTGAGTCTACTGCTACACAGAATAAAAAGTTATGTTTCCTATACTCTCTTGCTGCTAGGTGTAGTCAAGTGACTAAATGTGGTCCGAGAAAATGAGAGTAGAAGCATTGTGTATGTCTTCCCAAAAAGGCTGCTTAATGGCAGTTGACTCAGGTGGGAGGGGTCCATTTTTGTCCCTTTTTTCCTTCTTCCAGCCTGCAACTTGGAGGTGACAGCTGGCGCTTCAGCAGCTATTTTGGACCATGAGGTTACCTTGAGGATAGAAGCCGTATGTGAGGATGATGCAAAGAAAAAGAGAAAGCTGGATTCCTACTGTCACTCTGGAGCAACCACACTAGCCTCAAACCGCTGCTTCTGGGCATCTTTTCTATGCCGGGGGAAAAAGAAACTTCTATGTTGTTAAGCCACCATTGCCTGGGAATTCTCCACGTGAAACCAAACAGATACAGTAACAAATGGGAGAAAAAGTCACAGGGATTTCAAACAGACAACAGGCCACTTAGTAAAGAACAAGATTCCTTTTTAGAATATTTTTTAAAGACAGTAGGAACCTGTATTTAAGGAAGGCTACTGCAATGGAGTTTTGAAGTAGGGGACAGATATCCGGGTTTACTCCCAAGATTCCCTTTAATAGACCCATACCCATTTCTCACTGGTACATTTTCCATCTTCCAAGAATATCAGGACAAGCCTAGAAATGTTTCCAGAAGAAAACAAAGAGGATACTTTGAATGGAGCAAGGGTCAGATTGGCAAGAGATTTCACATGAGAGACCCTGAACTTTACATCGAGGTCTTGAAAATACCAACGGAAAATATGTTTAAACCCAGAGTCACAAAATGCCAAGTTTTCTTTGACATTTAAAGGACACAAAAAGTGTTTGCTATGTAAGGACAAAGAAAGTTTTTCCAAATCTTTTCTGAAAAAGAAATACTCTAGGTTAGATTTCAGGAAAAAACATCCAAGAAAGGCTGAAATATTGAGGCAAAGAAACCAGCAACACTTACAGATAAGGAAAGAAGAATATTGATCTAAAACTCAGATGATTTCAACAAGAGAGTTGGCCGTGAGGCTGGGGTGGAGAGTGGAGAGGAACTGAAAACTTGCTGAAGATCTCTTATTTTGGAAGGCATGTATGTGCTAAATAAACCCAAATGCTGGTGGCCTCCCAAAGTTCTGGGATTACAGGCATGATCCAAGGTGCCCAGCAGAGAAAATATGAGTTCAATACATTTTAAATACAGTTTAAAAAAATATTATGATTTTTTGAGATAGAATCTCACTCCATCACCCAGGCTGGAGTGCAACAGTGTGATCTCGGCTCACTGCAATCTCTGCCTCCTGGGTTCAAGCGATTCTCATGACTTAGCCTCCCGAGTAGCTGGGACTACAGGCACGTGCCACCGTACCTGGGTATTTTTTTGTATCTTTAGTAGAGACAGGATTTCATCATGTTGGCCAGGCTGGTGTCAAACTCCTGGCCTCAAATGATCTGCCCACCTTGGCCTCCCAAAGTGCTGGGATTACAGGCATGAGCTCCGCTTCCTGGTCCACCAAATATAAGTTCAATATATTTTAAATCCTTAAAAATGTAAACAATTAAACATCACTAAGAATGAAGAGTAAGCATGGGGACAGAAGGATGACAGAGAAAGGGTGGGAGGGACAGAGAAAGGAAGAGAGAGTAAAGCGAAGAGAAAAACCAAACACCTTCTTTCTCAAAATAAACACATGTGTAAACATTCCCAAGCTTATGAAGAAATTGAAAGGTAGGAATAAAAACTGGGGAGGCGGGGAAGCAAAATACAAATGCTCTCCAGACAAAAATAATTCCTAGGTCAACCTGACAGAGACTTTTAAAAGAACACATCAAGTCCCCTTCCACGAACACTCCCTCCGTGGAAGCCGTGGAAGCCGTCTTTCTCTCTCCTGGATTTCCCCTCTGGAGTCGCCGTCCACACTCTCTCGTGGAAGCCTGCCTTCCCCTCCTCAACTCCATCTCTCTCTATTCCCTTCCACTCAGTGTGGAGGCTGCTTTCCTCTCCTGGATTCCATCTTTCTGGATCCTCTCACTCAGCGTGACAGTTAGCTGTTTCTCTCTCCTTCTGTTTCTCTCTCTCTTTAAATAAATCACTTTCTACAAACAAACAAAAAAAGAACACATCATGACCAAGTAGAGGATACTCCATATATGGAAGGACAGTGCTCAAAAAATCTATTTAAGATTCAGATAAACAGCCGGGCGCGGTGGCTCAAGCCTGTAATCCCAGCACTTTGGGAGGCCAAGGCGGGTGGATCACGAGGTCGAGAGATCGAGACCATCCTGGTCAACGTGGTGAAACCCCGTCTCTACTAAAAATACGAAAAATTAGCTGGGCATGGTGGCGCGTGCGTGTAATCCCAGCTACTCAGGAGGCTGAGGCAGGAGAATTGCCTGAACCCAGGAGGCGGAGGTTGCGGTGAGCCGAGATCGTGCCATTGCACTCCAGCCTGGGTAACAAGAGTGACACTCTGTCTCAAAAAAAAAAAAAAAAGATTCAAATAAACAGATGAACAGATTAAAGTGGGGGGAGAGGATGAGTTTATCTTGACAGATGCTCTGAAATATTTAATAATAGGCAGGCATTTCTGGTTAAATGAACAAACTCTGGCAAACGAAGAAACGTTGGAGGAAATGTTGGCATCACTGAACGTCTGCCAGAAACCGAAGACAATGCCAGAGTCAACGGGGGACGTTCGTGTCCTCCTGTCAAAGGCTCGCACCAGATGCTCTCACTATTGCCTTTATTTCCAGCGGTTAGTGTCCCTCAAATAATCTCTAAATTCAATACAATCGAAATGAAAATTCCAAAAAGATATTTAATGGATTTGGTAAACTGATAGATATATTTTTTGAGATGGAGTTCTCACTCTGTTGCCCAGGTTGGAGTGCAATGGTGTGATCTCAGCTCACTGCAACCTATACCTTCTGGGTTCAAGGGATTCTCCCACCTCAGCGTCCGGAGTAGCTGAGGTTACAGGTGCTCACCACCATGCCCGGCTAATTTTTTGTAGTTTTAGTAGAGACGAGGGTTCACCATGTTGGTCGGGCTGGTCTTGAACTCTTGACCTCCAGTCATCTGCCTGCCCTGGCCTCCCAAAGTGCTGGGATTACAGGCATGAGCCACTGCGCCTCGCCTTGGCAAACTGATTCTAAATTCTAACAAACTGAAGATGAGAGACTTGCTCCATTCGCTAGAAAAATAATACAGAATGTAGTGGTAGCCAAACAGAATAGAAAACAATAAGGAAAATAACCAGCTACATATAGAATCTTAGGAAGTAAGAGGGGCATTTCAAATCACAGAGGAGAGGAGAAACCACACACTCATAATTAGCAATGTCGAGACAATTAAGACGGTAATTATTTTTAAAAGTTACTTTACACATTATTCATCCCTCTAAATTCTAGCTGGACTAAAAATCTAAAAGTCAAAACCAAAATAATAAAATGATTATAACTCTTTCTACAGTCTTCAAAACCAGAAACCAGAAAGTAAAAGGTAATGACAGGCTTGACTTAACAATGAAAACATTTTTATATGAAATAAGACTTAACCATGGTAAAGAAAAAGATAAGTGATAACCTGGGAGAATATATTTTCAGCACATGTAAATGGATTACTAACACACATAATAAACGGGTCACTCCAGAAGTTAAGATGTAAAAGACAGAGAACTCAACAGGTTAACAAAAGACTTCACGTTCATCATCGATGAAATCCAAAAGGCCAATATACATATAGAAAATGTACGATTTCACCCATTCTCAGGGAAAGAAAAAAATCAAGCAGCAATGAGAATTTTCACTCCTAATATTGGACAAAATTAGAAGATGAATAATTTCTCTAAAGGTAAATTGCCCACTCCCCTTTTTTTGGAGATAAGAGTCTTGCTCTTTTGCTCACGCTGGAGTGCAGTGGCATGATCTCGCCTCACTGCAACCTTCGCCTCCCGGGTTTAAGCAATTCTCCTGCCTCAGCCTTTCTAGCAGCTGAGACTACAGGTGCACGCCACCATGCCTGGCTAATTTTTTTTTATTTTAGTAGAGACAGTTTCACCATGTTGCCCAGGCGGGTCTTGAACTCCTGAGCTCAGGCAATCCGCCAACCTCAGCCTCCCAAAGTGCTAGAATTACAGGCATGAGCCACCACACCTGGGCAAATTGGCCCTTTTATGCATTACCTTGGGTGTGCCAGCTTAGCTCAGCTACTTTGAGGCTGATTTGGCAATACCTATTAAAATTTTGAAAGCACAACCTCTTGAACAGTAATTCTGCACTTAGGAATCTAGGCTACAGAAACACTTTCATAGAGGTAGAAAAACTAGAAAAAACCTAGTTGTGTATCAACGTGAGATTAGATAAATTGTGGTGTTCCCATCCTAATAAATGCCACAGATTTCTTAGAATTACATAACGAGTTACATCTATATGTATTATTGTAGAAATTTGGAAATACACACACACACACACACACACACACACACTATAATCCCATTTCTGTAAAAAGAAAAACTATCAGCCAGGTGCAGTGGCTCAAGCCTTTAGCAATTTGGAAGGCTGAGGCAGGCGGATCACCTGAGGTCAAGAGTTCCAGACCAGTCTGGCCAACATGGTAAAACCCCATCTCTACTAAAAATACAAAAATTAACCAAGCATGGTGGCGGGCACCTGTAACCCCAGCTACGCGGGAAGCTGAGGCAGGAGAATCGCTTGAATCTGGGAGGCAGAGGTTACAGTGAGCTGAGATCATGCCACTGCACTCCAGCCTGGGTGACAAGAGTGTTCTGGAAGAATACACATGGTGGAAAGAGTAAGGTATGGAGCTAGGGAAAAGAAATTGCCGGGGACTTTTTGTTTCTTGTGCTACATAATTCTAGATTCTAATTTTCATTAAGGCAGGTTTCTGTGTAGTTGCTTGTTTAGCATTCAATACATTCCTTATATAACTCATGAACTATCCTGTGGTGTTGGTCTATCTGTATCCTGGAACAATATAAATAAAACTGCTGAACGAGAAAAAGAGTGACCAAAAGCTAATTAGAAATGTTTACTCATTACGAAATGATTAAAAAACAGGAAAGATGATAGAAAAAAATTAGAACTTGGTTATACAAAAACATAACAGCAAGGTCTTTGAAGACTAAAAATTGCACATATGCAGCTCATCACCAGCAGCTGTCTGACAAGGTCCCAACAAAACACCTGCCCTCTCATTCTCAGGGTCAGTCCACACACCTGCACAAGCCCTGAAACAGACGCCCCAGATATCCACCCACCCGGCCGACGTACTTGGGTACAGAACACACACACCTGGGCCCCAACCTAAAAAAGCAGGGCAGTGTCCTAACTTAAAAAACAGAGAGAGAAAGACAGAGAGAGAGAGAGAGAGAGAGAGAGAGAATGCTGGATAGTGCCTGCTATGTCTCTGGGCAAAGGTTGGGCTCTTAAGTTCAACGTGAGCTTAAGCCACACCACGCCCAGCACTGGGCCTCAGGGCAGCAAGGTTCCAGGTTTCACCCTCTGCCTCTCAGTCTCTCGGCTCTCTTGCGTCCCCAGGGACATGCACATGCACGATACACACATCAGCACACACACAAATGCACGCGCAGGCATACACACAGGCATCCATTCTCTCTCTTTCTAAATCACGCTCCCCATTCCACAGATGAGGAGACAGAAGCCCAGGGTGGAGACGGGGTGCTGTCACTACCACCAGCATCTTAGTGACTCGCAGGCCTGAGCTCTCTCTACCGCACTAGGCGTCCTCCCGCCAGGACCAACCAGATCCCGCTGGTGACACCGAGTCCTCCCCAAAGCTTTTGTCCAACCCCCAAGCAGCTGGCACCCCTGGCTGTCTCCCCACCCGCCGGCTGCCCCAGGAGTCTGGACTCAGGTCATCCCAAGAGTCCCAGCCCTAACTCCGCTAAGTCCCCAGGGCACAGTTGTCCACGGGACGCCCCCCCAGGCTCCCCCTGTCCTTTTCCCTCCTGGACTCCCCACATTCCCTCCTGCTCTGACCCCGCCCCTCAGCCCTGCTCCTGGACGCCGGGCCGTACCTCTGTGTGGCGGGAGAGACCAGCCTTCTTCTGAAGCCTCCAGCCAGACTGAGCCTCCCACGCTTCCTATTTCTGTTGTCGGAAACAAAAGCAGAAAGAGGAAGCAGCACCAGTCCAGGCCCATTTTGCTGATAGTGCACGTGACTTTTCTGACTTCCAGAAGGCCTTCTACTCCGATTTATCTTTCTATAAACTCCCAAGGGCTCCTTCAAGCCTCAGCTGACGCAGGGCCTCCTCCACGGAACCTTCCCTGACTCGATGGGGATGCAGGTGGAAGGGGCTGCAGTAACCATGGCTGGTTTGAGCCCAGAGCCAGACAGACCCGGGCTGGACTTCCGAGTCCACTGTTTCTTAAAGCATGTCCTTGTGCAAACTACCTGCATGTTACCTCTCCAAGCCTCGGGACATCCGTCTGTCTGTTACTTTCACGGAAGCATCTGCAAACCTGGAAGGACTGTTGAGGGAATCCAACCAGTTACTGTGTAGAAAGACCTTAGCTCAGGGCTGGGCACATGAGAACCCCCTACACGTGGTAGCTGGCGGCATTTTGATTTCCCTGACGTCCTCTTTACCTGCTACCCCACCCCAACAGGTGCAATATGGTCATGTGTGTTCATGGCGGTCTTTCCCCTAATACTATCTTCAGGGCTGGCTTGTGTCCAGCTTGCATTTCTCTCCCAAATACAGACTAAAGGTCTCCTCTGTTCCTAGCACATGGCCTGATACAGAGGAGATCTTTAGTGACTGTGTGCAAATGAACGAATGAGTGAATGAATGAATGACTGAATAGCTCCCGGAGCACAGTAGGGCTGGCAGAGTTAAGGTAAGGTGAATGAGGCACTCTCTCAGGCTCAAAATGTAAACAGGCATCTCGAAATTCAGTAATCGAGATGTCATATTTTAATGCAATATGGTTAAAAAAAAAAAACCCCAATGAATGCAAAAAAGTATTCATGGTGAACCAAATATGAAAAGTTTGAATAAAGACAGGATGAGTCACAGTGCCAAGACACAACAAAATGCAATCATGCTCCTCCTGTGTGGGGCTGCCTTCCAGGGGAGAGGGTAGCCGGTGGGAATGAGGGGAATGGAGGGAATGGAGGGGCAGGAAGCTGCTCTGAAGCCACTGGAATTCTGGCTTGATTGTTCTTTGCTTTCCTCCTACCAGGAAGGGCAGGGCTGGCCAGGAGTAGCTGGTGGGGCCTCACTCTAGCAGAGAAAGCCCCAGGGGGAGGAAGGCATGTGGTTCTCTCAGGCACTCCAACCAGACCAGGGTGACATCCATACCCGGCATAAAAAGACCCTGCAGGGGTTTCTCTGAGGCCGGAGAGGGTGGAATTAAAGCAACGTCGCGGCATTTCTTCTCTCCCCGGTGTCCCCACTCTGCCTGGCTTTCCTGAGCTCCTCGGTGGGACTAGGAGGCTTCGGGACTGGAAGCCTGCAAGGGCACAGAGGATGCTGTCTGGTGGAGAAATGAAGACCCTGAGACTCTAAGTCAAAATGACTCTGAACACCAGACCCAAAATATGAAGAAGCCTTAGGAGTACCTCAAACAATTCACTTGACCGATCCTTTCCTTTTAAAAGTCATCAGAGCCGGGTGCGGTGGCTCAAGCCTGTAATCCCAGCACTTTGGGAGGCCGAGGCGGGTGGATCACGAGGTCAAAAGATCGAGACCATCCTGGTCAACATGGTGAAACCCCGTCTCTACTAAAAATACAAAAAATTAGCTGGGCATGGTGGCGCGTGCCTGTAATCCCAGCTACTCAGGAGGCCGAGACAGGAGAATTGCCTGAACCCAGGAGGTGGAGGTTGCGGTGAGCCGAGATCGCGCCATTGCACTCCAGCCTGGGTAATAAGAGCGAAACTCCGTCTCAAAAAAAAAAAAAAAAAAAACTAAATTAAAAAAAAAAAAAAGTCATCAGAGCAGTAGAGAATAAAAATCTACATTTGAATAAGTCCAAAAGACTTCTCTCGATAAGTATTAAAAGTTCTAAGTGAGAAGAATCACGCTGTCAGGAATTCATTGAATCTTTTCCCCCTCAGTGGTATGTAAAATACCGTGTCTTGCAATTGATGATCTTTTAGAGACTAAGAAGCCCAAGAAAACGCTGGCAAGAATGTAGTAGTCACAATGACCGGGGCTTGAGCATTTATGCTGTGAGTAGATCCTGGGTTCAGTGCTTCTGCTTCTCTCCCCAATAACCTTCATGTAGCTGTTACTGTCCTCAACTTACCGGTGAAGAAAGCGAGGCATGGAAAGGAAAACCACTTGTCAAAAGTAGTGTAACTAGGATATGTTAATACAGCATGTTTTTTCCATTTCCATTTTTATTCTGAAACTATTCAAAATACAGAGAGTGTTAAAAGGACAGTACAAAGAACTCTCACATACCCTTGATGTGGAAAGCCCTTCTGAGTTTCACTAGGTGTCTCAATAATGTGTTTTGTAGCAAAGGGTCCATCTGGACAGTGCGTGGCTCTTAGTGGCCATGTCTTTCTGGTCTCCAATTTGAAAAAGTTTTTTTTTTTCCTTGACATCTTCAAGACTGTAAACTAGTTGTTTTGAATAATGTCCCTCGATTTGGCTCTGTCTGATAATTAGGCCTGTGTTATACTTTTTTGGCCAAAATAACATAAAAGTGATGCTGGATTATTCTCGATGAGTTCTATCAGCCTTCACTGTCCATCTGTTCCATCACTAATGTTGTTTGCTCTGATCATTTGATTAACTTGACATCAATCAAGCTTCTCTACTGTAAAGTTATTTCCCCTTCCAAAATTTATAAGCATTTGGTAGGGAGACACCTTTTAGCTTTGTCATCCCACTCCCACACTCCAATAATTTCAATATGCAATGATGCTCTTAATTTAACAAAACATCAGGACGATCATTGCCAAATAGTGATTTTTAAAAATTCTGTCATTCAGAAGCCCTAGCCAGAGCAATCTGACAAGGGAAAGAAATAAAACGCATCTAAATAGGGAAAGAAGAAGTCAAACTTTCTCTCTTCCTTGATGATACGCTTTTATACCTAGAAAACCCTAAAGACTTCACCAAAAGTTCCCTTGTGTAAAGTTGGAAACAAAATCAATGTGCACAAATCAGTAGCATTTCTATACACGAATTAAGTTCAAGCTGAGAGCCAAATCAAGAATGCAATCCCATTTGCAACACACACACACACACACACACACACACACACACACACACACTTCTTAGGAATGCAGCTAAACAAGGTAGTAAAAGATCTCTTCAAGGAAAACTACAAAGCACTGCTGAAAGACATTATAGATGACGAAAACAATTGGAAAAACATTCCATGCTCACGTAGTGGAAGAATCAGTATCATTAAAATGGCCATACCACCCAAAGCAATCCACAGATTCGATGCTATTCCTGTCAAACTACCACTGTTGTTTTTTACAGAATTAAAAAACACTATTCTAAAATTCGTATGAACCAAAAAAGAGCTCAAATAGCCAAAGCAATCCTTAGCCAAAAGAACAAAGCCCGGAGCATCACATCACCTAACTTCAAACTATATGAAGGCTACAATAATCAAAACAGCTTGACACTGGTACAAAAACAGACACACAGACCAATGGAACCCACAAATAAAGCTGCATACCCGCCGCTATCGATCTTCAACAAAGTTGACAGAAATAAATAATGGGGGAAGCACTCCCTATTTAGTAAGTGGTGCTGTTATAGGTGGCTAGTCATACGCAAAAGAATGAAACTGGACCCTTACCTTTCACCCTTACCTTTCACCATATACAAAAATTAACTCAAGATGGATTAAAAGTTTAAATATAAGACCTCAAACTATAAGAATCCTAGAAGAGCCGGGCGCGGTGGCTCAAGCCTGTAATCCCAGCACTTTGGGAGGCTGAGGCGGGTGGATCACGAGGTCAAGAGATTGAGACCATCCTGGTCAACATGGTGAAACCCCGTCTCTACTAAAAATACAAAAAATTATTGTATTTTTTTGGGGGCATGGTGGTGCGTGCCTGTAATCCCAGCTACTCAGGAGGCTGAGGCAGGAGAATTGCCTGAACCCAGGAGGCGGAGGTTGCGGTGAGCCGAGATCGCGCCATTGCACTCCAGCCTGGGTAACAAGAGTGAAACTCTGTCTCCAAAAAAAAAAAAAAAAAAAAAAAAAAAAGAATCCTAGAAGAAAACCTAGGAAACACCATTCTAGATATCAGTGTTGGGAAATAATTGATGACTAAGTTCCCAAAAGCAATTGCAATAAAAACAAAAATTGACAAGCTGGTCCTAATTCAACTAAAAAGCTTCTGCACAGCAAAGGAAACGATCTACAGAGTGAATGGGAACACGGAGACAGCAGCCCTAAAGACGAAACAACTGAGGACACACAGGAAGAAAGTCATGTGACTGGCAGGATCCCACAAGTTAAGGATCACTAAAGATTGCCAGTAACCACCGGAAGCTGGAGAAAGGCAGGAAGGATTCTCCCTAGAGACATCAAAGAGTATGACCATGAGGGCACCTTGACTTTGGACTTCTAGCCCCCAGAACAGTGACACAAGACTTTGCTGTTGTTCTAAGCAACCCAGTTTCTATTATGACAGCCCTAGGAAATTGATACCTTCTCCTTGTTTGAGTCCTGGCTACCCTCGAACTGCCTTCTGGCCCCTAGCCGGCCTGCCCAGTGACTTTGACCGAAAAGGAAGGAAAAGAGAGAGGGAGTCTGCAATCAGAATATTCATGCAGACCCATCTGCATCCAAAGGCTGTGTTCCTAATTCGCCTTTTCTTTTTGGAGACTAATAGGCGAGACCAAAATAAGCCTATTAGCAAGCCGATCTTACTAAGCTCTCTAGCAGGTGCTGGTGCACTCTGGTCTACACACTAAAATAGAACGCAGTCTCTTTTAGTTCAGCCCATGAGCTAAATTTTTTTTTTAATTTTTAATAGTTGAAAAAATAGCAAAATAAGTAATATTTTGTGATGTGGAAATTATATGAAATTCAAATTTCAGTGTCCATAAATAGTTTTGTTTCTGTTTTTGTTTTTTTTGAGACAGTCTCACTCCATCACCCAGGCTGGAGTGTAGTGGTGTGATCTCAGCTCACTGCAACCTCTGCCTCCTGGGTTCAAGCTATTCCTGTGCCTCAGCCTCCTGAGTAGCTGGGATTATAGGTGCTCGCCACCACGCCCAGCAAATTTCTGTGTTTTTAGAGACGAGGTTTCACCATGTTGACCAGGCTTGTCTTGAACTCCTGACTTCAACTGATCCGTCTGCCTCGGCCTCCCAAAGTGCTGGGATTATAGGAGTTAGCCACCACACCCAGCCCATAGATAGTTTTATTGGAACACAGCTACATTCATGTTCTCTGTGGCTGCACGATGTTTTTGTGCTGTAATCACAAAGTAAAGTCAAAAACAAGAGACTTTATGGCTGACAAAGCCATATTTACTATCTGGCCCCTAACAGAAAAAGTTTGCCAGCCCTGTTCTAGCACAGGCATTCAAACAGCATCCTACTGGAGTATGGGGAAAAGAGAGATGACTCTCCATAAAGGAGGCATGGGAAGACTTCCATGGGCACTGGGTTATGGAGGATATGTGATTTGACATTTGTTAATGTCTTCACCCATTCAAGGAGCACTGAACTCCTACTATGTGCCAGGTAATTAAATATGGAGATTACATCACGGAATTCACAATTTACAGAGGGCGTGCTTCTACTCTGAGTCAGGGGTCCTCTCTGACCCATGCACCAGGAGGATGAGGATCCCCACTCAAAGTAGAAGCATGTGGAAGCCAGAGACTCATCTCGGCAGGGATCAGAGGAGAATCCACAGAGGAGGCATCCCCGGAGCTAGACCTTGGAATCTGTGGAGGTTCTTGCCAGGCAGAGCAAAAGGTGGATCTGGCAGCCTTCCTGGAGGTGGTGGCTTTTGCCCTCCAACTCATCATCCTTGGGATCTACTCTCTGACCTGGCTAATGGTGAGAACACCATGCAGTCAAGGGAACCTCCCACAGGACTCACCCCAGATCCACTTCCAGGCTCACAGGTAGCAGGTGGCACCCCAAGGTCACAGCCACTCGGGGGCTGAGTTGAGGCCAGCGCTACCTCTTATGGCCTCAGTGAGGAATCCAGGAGTGAACATAGGATTGGAGCTTTCTATTCGTTCTTCGCCCATAGGCTCCGGCTCCTGGGACTTTGGGAAGAAAGATGACCAAGGGAGGCTCAACATTGCCCCACATGCACAGGAAACTAGGTGAGATCCTGCCTCTGCCCTCTCCTGTTCCTCTGCAGAACCCCTAGGTGAGCATCCTCCACGTTCAGTTGCAGCTCCTTGCGTTTCTGTCTCTCCATTGGCTAGCTTGACAGCCAATCAGGAGCAGGGATTATACCACTTCTTTTTTTTTTTATCTCCAATGCTGAGGAACTGTAGATGCTCAATTAATGTCTATTGAATGGACTAGAATATAGTTGAATGGAGTGGACAGGATGCAATTGGATCAAGTAGGAAAGACACTAAAAGATGATTTTACTAGGGCATGTGTGGCCACCCTACATCAATCTCAAAAGTCCCAGATTCTTCCAATAGTGCTTTCTGGGGTAAGTGCTAAATTCCCTCTATGGGTCTTATGTGGGAATTATTTAGTATCATATTTTTTTTCAATGTTACCATATCTAAGTGGACTTCCTTCTTTGTTCTTGAGCAACTGCAACTATCAAAACCTCAATTTATTATCTCCCTAGCACAGCCAGCCCCTGTCCTGAAGGTCCTCCCATAAACAAGGTACACCCAGGCCCTCCAGCCCTCTTCCCTTCCCACCTGCTGTCAGGTTGGCTTGTGATCATTCTGCTGTCCCTTCTGCAAACCCCTAGGAAGATCTGAAGTCTCCAAGAGCTTCCCACCAGAGGGTCCTGCCTCACATCTCTCTTAGCAGCTGCCCTTCCTCATAGGGCTGCCATGTTGCACAACTCCAGGGGGCGCCATTCACACTGTGTTCTATGGGATTGTAAATGGTGTCTCCTGAGTTGTGCAGTGACCCTGAGCTGTCACCAGAGTGATGTGTTGCTCCCTTGCTAAAACAAAAAACAAAAAACAAAAAACAAAAAACAAAAAACCCACTTGAGATCAGGAGTTCAAGACCAGCCTGGCCATCATAGTGAAACCCACTCTCTACTAAAAATACCAAATTAGCCAGGCATGGTGGCGGGCACCTATAATCCCAGCTATTCCAGAGGCTGAGGCAGGAGAATCGTTTGAACTGGGAAGCAGAGGTTGCAGTGAGCCGAGATCACAGTGCTGCACTCCAACCTGGGCGACAGTGAGACTGTCTCAAACAAACAAACAGAGAAAAAACCCATCACCCAGGGAATTCCCAATACCCAGGGCCTTGACTCTAAGCCCCTCACAGTTATTTAAGACACCCCAGAAGCCCGCCTTCTACCCGTAGGTAACTTCACTCTTCCCAGCTTCCCTAAACCAGGTTATTTTCCCCTAGCCTGCTCTGAAACTCATCTCTCCTAAGATCTTATGTCACGAATTCCCACTTCTCTCTTCTAATGTTTTCAAAGTAAGTTGTTTTTCTCAGCCATAAACAATCAGGCTGCACACAGCTCTAAAAGCAGAGTCTTTCTTTCACCCCCAAGCCTCTTCCCACTGTGGTTCTCCCTATTCAGTCATTCAATCCATTGAACCGACCCTTCTAAACACCTACTGGGAGCCAAGCCCTTGCTTTGGGCACTTAGGACATATAGTGACCAAAAGAGGTGTAGGTTTCTGCCTTTGAGACTGTTACAGTCTTGCAGGGGAGATACACAATCAGCAGTGAACTTACTACGCAAAGAACGCAAGGCAAACACGTTTTGGAAGGTGAGTGTCAGTGCAATGGAGCAAAGCAGCAGACATTTTAGGGGAAGGGACAGGTGATGGGAGGGCAGGTTCCAGCATTAACTGGGACGGTCAGGCTACACCTCAGCAGAGGAGGCGCCCAGCATTCCTAAGGGCCCATCCGCACTCACTGGCCGCATTTCTTCCCTCACTTATTTTCCAACCCAGTGAAACCTGCTCCACAAATGCTGCTTTGTCGACAGGAACCTTCCTTTTGCCCAGCTCTAGAACTACCTTCCATTCAGTGGCAGCAGAATTTGGCACTGCTGAGCTGTCATTTCTGGACAACTGTTTGTGCCTCGGCCTCCAGGACCTCACGCTTTCCTGTTTTCTTCCCTTTCTCTAGCTCAGGGGTGTCCAGTCTTTTAGCTTCCCTGGGCCACATTGAAAAAAGAATTGTCTTCGGCCACACGTAAAATACACGAACACTAACAATAGCCAGTGAGCTAGAAAAAAAAAAGAAATCAGCCAGGAGCATTGGCTCACACCTGTAATCCCAGCACTTTGGGAGGCCGAGGCGGGTGGATGATGAGGTCAGGAGACCATCCTGGCTAACATGGTGAAACCCCATCTCTACTAAAAATAAAAAAAATTACCCAGGCGTGATGGCTGGCACCTGTAGCCCCAACGACTCGGGAGCCTGAGACGGGAGAATCACTTGAACCCAGAGATGGAGGGTACAGTGAGCCAAGATCAAACGCCACTGTACTCCAGCCTGGGTGATAGAGAGCCAGACTCCATCTCAAAAAAACAAAAAATCGCAAACAAATCTCATCATGTTTTTATGAATTTGCTGCATGTGGCCCACAGGCCACGGGTTGGACAAGCTCGTTCTGTTGGCTCTTGGACAGTCTCCGTCATTTCGTCTTTCTCTGCCCATCCCTTAGGTGGTGGCGTGTCCAAGTCCCCATACGTGCTCTCGGCTCATCTCAAGCTTCGTGTCCCATAGAGAATTTCAGCCGCACACTCACCGTGAAACCCAGACCTCTGTTTCTCACCCTAACCCCTGAATACATAAACAGTCTCCTTTTTGTTTCTGAAAGGCAAAGACCTTGCCCTCCTGCCACTCTGACTTCCTCTATGTAACTAAATCTCAGGAACTGGGAAGGGGTGGGGTTCTGGCAGATCACGTAGAAGGCTGTGGAGGGTAAAAGGCAGGGTGTAGGAGAGAGAACACATTTGTCTGCCTGTTCCTGGCTCCTGCTTCCCTCCAGGCGGTCATGCTGACAGGGAACAGGCATAACAACATGGATGTGTAACCACGTGACTCAGTACAAACACCAACTTGACCAGTCAGTCACCCAGAGGAACAATGAAAGAGCTGGATCCCAGATGTCACTCAGGCACAAGATTCTGGTTGACTGTAGAAGACACCATCTCTTTTCACTGAACCATGTTGACTTTCCACATCGCCATATGCTTCCATGAAGGAGCCCGTATTAACAATCACCAAACTCCCAAGGAAACAAGCCACCATGGGTGAGAGTCAGCAGAAACAACCAACACTAGATACAGACCTCCAAGAACCAAAGATCTTAGAAACATTAGACCCTGGATATAAAATACATTCCTGGCCGGGCGCGGTGGCTCAAGCCTGTAATCCCAGCACTTTGGGAGGCCGAGGCGGGTGGATCGCGAGGTCAAGAGATCGAGACCATCCTGGTCAACCTGGTGAAACCCTGTCTCTACTAAAAATACAAAAAATTAGCTGGGCATGGTGGCACGTGCCTGTAATCCCAGCTACTCAGGAGGCTGAGGCAGGAGAATTGCCTGAACCCAGGAGGCGGAGGTTGCAATGAGCCGAGATCGCGCCATTGCACTCCAGCCTGGGTAACAAGAGCGAAACTCCGTCTCAAAAAAAAAAAAAAAAAAAAAAAAAAAAAAAAAAAAATACATTCCTATCCCCAGTCCCAAGAAGGTGGAACTTGATTAGCTGAAGGTACTCACAGTAATTTTTTTCTTTCGTGTGATTGGCGTAGGAAGGGACACGTGACCTCAACCCGGCCAATGAAACATGAAGGAAAACCTTGCAAGGGAAGTTGTTGTTTCTACCTGTGGGCATCGTCGTTTGCATGTGATATCTGGAATCCCCTCGGCCATTGTCACTCCCATTCTGAACTGGCAGAGTGGAAAGAGGGGAAGCAGCTGGGTTCTTGAAGAGGCTGAGACCCTATGCGGCCCTGCGTGGCACTACTGTGTCTCTAGACTGTGTCTGAGCAACGACAAACCCCTTGTTCGCTGGCTACTTTCAGTGGTTTTTCAGTTGCTTGCAGCTGACAGCACTCTGCTGTACTCACTCATACGGGGTGTATTCTATTCCCCTTCGTGAAGGCCTTGTCTGCTCCACCTCCCCGTCGTCCCTGCACCATCTCAATGACTTTGCCCTGAATCTTTAGCTCTTCCAAAGCCAGAAAAGTGCCCAACACACATCTCCAGCAGGAGCATCCTGAGTCAAACACAGGGAACCCAAACCCCCTTCTCCTGAAACCATGTTCTGGTTTTCAGGGCTGGGCCAGTGTAGCAAAGGAGATACCAGGAACCGAACTGTGTGGTTGGCAGTCACGAGGAAGATAAGAGCCATCAGCGTCTCATCTACCGCAGAGGCAGATAAAACAACTGCTCTTGAGTGAGAAGTTGCAGGAAAACACCTTTTCAAGAAGCGACCCTCCCTTCTTAGAGATGGGGCTCTTTCTCAAGCTCTCCAGGTAGGAGGCTTCAGGGCTAAGGGACTTCAGGCCATTACTGTTGGCAGGTAAAAGCTGCCCAACAAGAGGGGTGTCCCCACCCCCAGGCTAATTACAGTGATGGGAAAAGCAGGTTGTTCTGAGGTGCTGGCTGTCAACAGGGAGCTGGGCCCCGGGTGCAGGGGTAGGAGGGGAACTGGGATGGGGAAGGGCGAGGCAGTCTCTACTCTGAGCTTTCCAGGCCATGGGAAGGGATGTAGGCATTCAGCTGTCAGGTGTAAGTGGGCCCCGGCTGTCAGAATCAAAGCTGGTGCCAGAATGAGAAGCGAGAATCAAGGAGCACTGGGCAACAGCAGGCTTCCTCCTGGAAGTCCCCCCTGACTTGGGTCAGGGCATGTCTCAGGGCTGGAGATGGAGCTGAGCTGCCAGCCTGCGGATGAGGGGCACCAGGAGGCAGGAACCAGGCAGGTTGTCCCCTGGCAGGGACCTGTCCAGGATGCATGGAGAGCTCAGACTCTGTCTCTACTTCCAAGCACAAGTCCCCTGCGGTCTCTGTGAGACCCTGGTTCTCTCTGGACTGTGGTTTGACCCGACCTCTCTTTGTTGCATCATTTGATTCCTTCAAATTGATAGTTTCCTTAGTGATCGTCTGATAGTAAGACAGAGGAGTGGTAAGCATGTGTCCCGGGGTGACTGGCATGGGGGCGGGGAGCTAGCTGGACACATGGGGCCGCTCACACCAGATGGACTTATTTGGCAGGACAGGTAGGAGCTGAGGTTTGGTGGGAGGCAGATGAGGAGAGCTGAGTGGATTCAGATGATGTGGGGCCATCAAGGTCCCTCCCACCTCGGAGCTGTCTCAGGGACTCGACCCCCAGTGGCTCCTTTCACCCAGCCCAGCCCATAGGGCAGCCTACAGCGCAGCTGCAGCCGGCCCCCCTGTGGGTGCCCAAAATTCCCCGCATTGCCCGCCTCTTCTCAAGGGGCCCCAGCCCCTGCAGCCTCAGGGGTTCCTGCCCCCTGTATCAGGGCACTCATACCAGCCAGGAGGGCCTTCTAGAGTCTCAGCCTCTTTGCTTTCTTGCTGACTACAGGAGGGAACTTGATGGAGGCAGAAAATCTGATTGACAGGAGTCACAAAGGTCGCAAAACTATATCCCCTTCCCTTGCCGTGTGCAGAACCGTCAGGGACACTCAGTGACACCAGCTCTGCTTTTGTGGCCCTGGAGGCGACCTCCTGTCCCTTTATTCCCAGGAGGATGAACCCCCACTCTCAATGCTGCCTAAGGGAGTGGGCCCTGAGGAGGCCTTTACTTCCCACTTGACCCCAAATTACCAAGAATGGAAGAAAGGCCAGCTGTCCGGTGGCGACAGGCCGGGCGGAACTGGTCACCACCTTCCCCAAGGTTACCCTCATGGCCAGGCACAGCACATCAACTTGCTGCCTCTCCCTAGTCACTGCCAGAAACCCAGGCTCCCAGGGCGTCCCTCAAGCCCCAGCTCTTCATCCCTAAATCCTCCATATGTCAGTCCTCTTCCCAGGACCCCCGTCTGATCCCTTCCCAAGCCCTTCCCTGTTCCCGTGGGGACTCATGGTCCAGAACATCTCCTGCTCCTTTCCTCTGACTGTTCTCTTCATTCCTGTTATGGGTTGAACTGTGTTACCCCCAAATCCACATGTTGAAGTCCTAACCCCCGATACCTCCGGATATGTCCCGATTTGAAGAAAGGGTCTTTACGGAAGTAACAAAACGGAAATGGGGTCATTAGAATGCTTCCCGAATCTAATATGACTGGCGTCCTTGGACAGAGGAGAAATGCTGAGGCAGACACACATTCAGAGGCGGCGCCATGTCTAGGTGAACATACCATGTACAAGCAAGAGGCGGGGCCTGGAACGGGTTCTCCCTCACAGCCCTTGGAAGGAAACGTTCTGTAGACACCACCTTGGTCTCAGACTTCCAGCCTCCAGGATGAAGGCAACATATTTCTGTTGTTGAAGCCACCTGTGTGGTACTTTGTTCTGGCAGCCCTAGGACACTCATGCAACCCTCTTGTGCCAACTCAGGCCTGTCCTCCCTGGGCACACTGCTTCCTTGCAGCCCGATCCATTGGAGGGCGATTCTCTCCCTCATTCCTGCCTTCTAGAAACCTTAGCTCCTCTGCAGCTCATTCCACAATGATCTGGCCAGCACCCAGCAATCCTGATGATGTCAGCACCCAGCCCTTGGTCTCCTTCCCTCCACCTCCTCAGCTTGCCATCTCCCAAGAGCCACCCAGCCAAAACCCCGACCTCTTGGTCACTCACCTCGTTAGTGGCACAGCTGGGATTCAGAGCTGGTTTCTTTCCACGCCAGTGGCAACCAACAAGTGAAGAACACGGGCTCGGGTTAGTCCACCTGGGGCTGATTTCTGGCCCTGCCGCCTGCAGCTTGTCCTTCAGCAAGTCTTTTCATCTCTTTGGGTATGAATGCCTTTGTATGCAAAACAGATAATACCAATAATAGTATTTACTTCATGGGGTTGTTATGAGGACCAAATAAGAAAATGAAAATATGTGGCACACAATAAACTCTGAAAAGGTAGCATGTATAAATTTAAAAAGGTATTATTATTTCCCGGAAATAAGAGCATTCTAGCTGGTAGAACGTTGTTAACCCAAGAGGCTGGGAATAGAGCTAGAGAGAGGCTAGTTCAGGGGACTGTTTCTTTGATTAGTTTATATAATAATATTTATAATGAGGTCTGAAATACAGACCTTTTAAGTCCCAGGCAATGACATGCAATAAATGATTAATTTATACTTATTGTATCAGTCAGGGTCCAGCCTATAGACAGAAATCACATCAATTATCTGACCACAAGGAGCTTAACATAAAGATTTGTTAATTAAGTATAAAACTGTTAACCAGATAACTAAAAGATTAAGAGAGAGAGAACTGTAAGGTATCACGGTGCTAACAACTGCAAGAAGCAGTTTTGACCCTTTGCCAAAGGGAAGAGGTTAACCTTATAAAAACTGAAAAATCAGGAGGAGGAAGATGAACCTGCAATCTGTGAGGAGGGGCAGCTGTTCAGCTGGCATTTCGGTCTGTTCTTGTGTTGCTGTAAAGAAATACCTGAAACTGGATAATTCATAAAGAAACGAGGTTTCATTTGCTCACCGTGCTGCAGGCTGCACAGGAAGCGTTGTGCCACATGTACTCAGCTTCTGGGGAGGCCCGGGGCTTTTCCTCATGGAGGAAGGCAAAGCAGGAGCAGGTGTGTCACATGGCAAGCGAGGGGGCCAGAGAGAGCAAGAAGGGGGGAGGTCCTAGACTCTTTGAAACAACGGAATATCACCTGGTTATTTAACTAACCGAATGAGAACTCACTCACCACCACGGGGGTGACTTCCCCTGCTTTCTTTCATTGTCTTCCTAGCAACCTCTAAGTGGGTGGCTGTCTGCCTTTCTTTTTTTAGCATGAACTGCCCCCTCTCCACCCCAGCTCCCAGACCCAGCTGAACCTGTCCCTCCTCTCCTTCATCCCATTCCTCATTCTCCCTAAGGAAAAACCTCCAACCCATGGTTATTATAAGGTTATTCCCGGCACTTGTTCTCAGGGAAACAGAACAGTAACCAGAACTTCAAAGGCGGAAAGTCCCAAAGTTTTCAGCCCGGGAAGACAGCTCTAGGTCCCTCCAGCTGGCAAGGCTAGGCTTCAACTCCTGCCTCACCCTTTCCTCTCCAAGGGGAGGCTCGAAACAGCCTCATCCCAACCTGTCTTTCAGGCAAACCCCATTCCTACCACGTGGCCAGCAATGCTCTCCTGGCATAACAGATCCAAAGAATGCATTTATGCAAAAAGAAGTCTGTAAGGCCGGTTGCCTCGCCAGGAGCTCGGACACACTTACCCATCTTGGCGCCCAAAACCGACGTCACATCTCTGCGCCCAGCACCACGCTCTGCACTCGACACCTCGCTCTGCTTCGTAGCTCCCCCAGCGTGGCAACGCACCCAGCTCTGCACTCAGCACCTCGCCCTGCACCCGGCACCAGGCTCTGCACTCGACACCTAGCCCTGCCGCGTCTGCCCGCCAACCCTCCAACCAATGGCAGCCCGACTCCATTTGACTCTCGCTCCCCATAACCAATCAGAGCATCCTGCTCATCCTCGCAGGCTATAGCTGTAAAAATCCGGCACCTTCCCCGGGACCGTGGAACCTCGCCGGGGAGCTGAATAAATTGGCATTTTTCTTATATTGGCCTCAGTTTCCTCATTTTAAACTCGGCAATGACTCTTACAAAGTCAAAGTGCCAAAACTGGAAAGTAGGAATCTTTTATGGAAACCAACTTTTAAACTTGTAAACTATATGTTATCTTTTTTTTTTTTAATTTATTTTTTTTGAGACGGAGTTTCGCTCTTGTTACCCAGGCTGGAGTGCAATGGCGCGATCTCGGTTCACCGCAACCTCCACCTCCTGGGTTCAGGCAATTCTCCTGCCTCAGCCTCCTAAGTAGCTGGGATTACAGGCACGCACCACCATGCCCAGCTAATTTTTTGTATTTTTAGTAGAGACGGGGTTTCACCATGTTGACCAGGATGGTCTCGATCTCTTGACCTCGTGATCCACCCGCCTCGGCCTCCCAAAGCGCTGGGATTACAGGCTTGAGCCACCGCGCCCGGCCCAACTATATGTTATCTTTAATGTCACATTTGACACATACAAAAGATTATGTGTAATGTACATTTAAGCCATAAAGTATAATGAACAGCTGGGAACGCACTCCTCCACCCACTAAACCCCAAGTACTCCAACCAATTTCAGTACTGGTTACTGACACCTACCTATGTCTTCCTCTCCTATGCATTTGCTACCTCCCTCCCAGAACTAACCACTATCCTACATTTTGTATCTGCTATTTCTGTTCATAGCCCTTGAGCTTTAAAAAATAGAAACTTATCTTCTGATAGTTGAGTTTTCATTTAATGACATTTCTAAGAATCATTCATGTCATTGTTGTCATAATCACTGTATGAACCTATTTTTCTCTGGAGCTATGTTTGGGTTGCTTACATTTGTTGGGGGCTATTAGGAAGAGAGTTGCCGTGAATGTTTTTGCTTATGTCCCAAGGTCACATGCAAGAGTTCATTGCTGAGTCATAAGATATGAGAACGTTCAACTTTACAAAATAAATGCAAACTGTCTTCCAAAGAGATTGAACTAACTGTACTCCTCTTATCACTACTATCTTTTTACATAGTTATTGACCATTTGTGTTTTTCCTCCTCTTTAGTGGAATATCTCATCATGGCTTTGCCCATTTTTTATATAGTTGTCTGTATTTTTCTTATTAATGTGTGAGAATTCTTGATATATTCTAGATACTAATCTTTTGTCAGTTGCACATCTTGGGAAGTAGAAAAGTTCCTCTTTAAAGTTTCTTTTCTTGTTAAAGAATAATAATACCAAATGTTAGAAATAATAGTCTGTTTTAAAGACTAACTTTCTTCAAAGCCTCCTTGCTTTTTACTAGCGACTCTTTGTTAATAAGCCCTGTCCTATGTAGCTGTTAGATGTAGATGTTAGCTACAAAAGAGTAAGTACATCCTATGTCCTTATGCTTCAACCAAGATATTTATGCTTGACATGCTCACAAGCATGTAGAACATTCTGTGTCCTTGTACTTTAAGGTATTTACGTTACTACTTTTCTAAGTCCTTTCGCAAGCAACTTCCTGCCCCTTCTATAGTTCAACTTCCTCTTCTCCTTTTGTTCCCACTGCTTTGACCTGTTTAGGAAAGTTTTAAGTTGTTAGCCAAGAGTTTACTTTTAGATTGTGAAGTCTAACTCCAGCCAACAGAGATCAAATACAACCCCAAATAAGTAAAGACAACCCCAAATAAGTAAAAGATAAATACGTCTGCTTTCCCTTTATTTGTTATGCTCTCGCAGCAAGATAGCTAAGAGAAGCACCCTTTCTCTAGAAAGTCAAGATGGCCTTGCTAAGAGATCCTTTGTCTCAGTGCTGATTCTTCATGGCAGCACCGAATATCTGTTTCCAACACAGGTCTTGCAAATATCTTCTAGTTTTTGGCTAATCTTCTCTTCCTTGTGTCTTCTTTTTGCTTTTGTTTTTGTGTTTGTTTGTTTCGTTTTGTTTTTTTTAACAGAGTCTCTGTCGCCCCGGCTAAAATGCAGTGGTGCAATCGTAGCTCACTGCAGCCTGGAACTCCTGGGCTCAAGTGATTCCTCTGCCTCAGCCTCCTGAGTAGCTGGGACTACAGGCTCGCCAGCTAACTTTAAAATGTCTTTTGTAGAGACAAGGTCTCACTTTGTTGCCCAGATTGGTTGCAAACTCCTGGCTTCAAGCAATCCTCCAACCTGGGCCTTCCCAAGTGCTGGGGTAGCAGGCTGAGCCAGTGTGCCCCTTCTCTTGTATCTTTTGATGAAGAGAACGTCTCGAGCTTAATGCAGTCAAATTTATTAATATTTATTTTTGTTTTATTTATGATACTCTTCCCTACTCCAAGATTTGGTACATAGTATCCTACATATCTTCTCAAAGTATCACATTTCCCTCTTGCAAGTTAATGCACAAAATTGCCTTTTGGAATGGTGGCCAATTTAGGGATCCCGTCTCATCCGTTTCGTATTCCGTGCGGTCTAGCGATTGCCCAAGCATCATTCTTTGATTTTAGTTCTCTCTCCCCCAACTCACCCGCAAACCTACTTCTATCACAGATCGAGTATTTGGGGCTCTCTATTCTGCTTCATTGCTAAATTATCCGTCCCTGGGACAAGATTACGTTGTTTTCATTCACATTGCTGTATAATAATTCTTCCTATCCCGGAGATCTCTCTCCTCACTTCACACTTCTTCAGGAGCACCTTAGCTATTTCAAGTCCTTTCCTCTTCCATATAAATGTTAGAAAAAGTTTATGAAATTAAACACAAAAACAAAATAAAACAAAAAGAAGAAATTATTGGGATGTTTTTCTATTTGCATCAAACCTATGGCCAGCTATAGATCAGTTGAGAGAACTGGCAGTGGCGCAATATTAGCTTCTCACTGAAGGTAGTGAACTTCATATTGATCGTTAATTGGCTTCATATTGAAGCTATGAACGTGGGCTGTCTTTCCATTTATTTCAGTTTTCTTTAACTTCCAGTTAAGTTTTACCATGTTATACATACAGGTGTTGCATACCTTTAGTTAGATCTATTTCCAAGTACCTTAAGATTTTGTCGATGTTATGAATGGCATCTATTAAGAATTCTTGGCTGGGCGCAGTGGCTCACTCCTGTAATCCCAGCACTTTGGGAGGCTGAAGTGGGTGGATCACCGGAGGTGAGGAGTTTGAGACCAGCCTGACCAACATGGAGAAACCCTGTTTCTACTAAAAATACAAAATTATCGGGGTGTGGTGATGCATGCCTGTAATTTCCGTTACTCGGGAGGCTGAGGCAGGAGAATCGCTTCAACCCGTGAGGTTACAGTGAGCCGAGATCGTGCCATTGCCTTCAGCCCGGGCAATAAGAGCAAAACTCCATCTCCAAGCAAAAATAAAAAAGAATTCTTTTCAAATTATTTATTGCTGTTGTATAGAGAGACAATCAATTTTTAGCATTAACAGAATCAGCCACAAAGTGACGCTCTATTATCATAGTGAATGATTTGCCTATACTTTCTACTGGGTTTTCAATGCAGATGACTACAGCAAATGTGAATAATAACAGATATGCTTTTTCCAGTTCTTATGCCCTGGTGGCCTGGCTGGGCCACTCAGTGTTGGTAAATGAGTGATAGTGGACATTCTTGCCCAGGCGCCCCCAAACTTTGTACACAGGGGGCCAGTTCACTGTCCCTCAGACCGTTGGAGGGCCGCCACATACTGTGCTCCTCTCACTGACCACCAACGAAAGAGGTGCCCCTTCCTGAAGTGCGGCGGGGGGCCGGATAAATGGCCTCAGGGGGCCGCATGCGGCCCGCAGGCCGTATTTGGGGGACGCCTGTTCTTGCCTTTCTACCATGTAAAGGAACTGCTACTGTATTCTAATATGCTTCTACTAAATGATAGAATGATGTCTGCTGCAGGTTTTCTTGAAGAGAGCCTTTATGAGGTGAAAGACTTCCCTTTTATTCCTAGTATACTAAGAGGTGTGGGAGACGTGCACGTGTGTTTAATTTAAATTTATGACTCGGTCTTGAATTGTATCAATTTTTTCCCCCACATCTGTTGAGATGATCATGTAGTTTTTCTCCTTTATTCTCTTATGCGATGGTGAATAATATTTATATGTGTTTAGACACAAAGCTTTTCTCGTATGTCTGGGTTAAACCAAATGTAGGCATTTATATGATCTTTGTGTGTAGGTATGTTTCCTGCTGGATTTAGCTTGCCAATGTTTCTCTCTATCTTCACGTGTGATTGGTTTACAATTTTGACCACTTGTACTACTTTTGTCTATTTGGGAATTGCTGTGGTCTGAATGTGTCCCCTAAAATTCCTGCGTTGGAAACTTTATTTCCAATGTCACAGTGTGGGATGTGGAACCTTTTGGGAAGCGTTTAATGGATTACTGCTGTGATAAAAAGGCCTTGCAGGCGTGGATTTACCCTTTTCCTTCTGTGCTCTTCTGCCACGTGAAGTCACAGTGTTCCCCCACTCTGGAGGACGCAGCCCTCAACGTGCCATGTTGGAAGCAGAGAAAATGGACCCCGACCTACTGGTGCCTTGACCTTGGACTTCCCAGCCTCCAGAACTGCAAGAAATCAATTTCTGTTCTTTATAAATGATCCAATCTGTGGTATTCTGCTATAGCAGCACAAAACAGACTAAGACAGGCATCAAGATGATTCTTGCTGTATAGACGAGTTGGGAAATAGTCTATCTTCTATTTTCTGGATGATATTTTGGTAATATTAGCATAATCTGCTATTTTAATGTTCGGTAGAACTTGCCCAGAAAACTGTATGTGACTGGGGAGGCAACATTTCAGCTTCAATTTATTTAACAAAGGAAAATTCAACTATCAGTTCTCTTGATTTTTTTAAACCAAATTATACTTTTCTAAGTATTTGTTTAATCTAAATTTTAAAATTTAGAATATAAAGCTTTTGATGAAATTCTGTGTCTTGTCTTCTTTTTTTTTTTTTTTTTTTTTTTTTTTTTTGAGATGGAGTCTTGCTCTGTTGCCCAGGCTGGAGTATAATGGCGCGATATATGCTCACTGCAACCTCCACCTCCTGGATTCAAGTGATTCTCCTGCCTCAGTCTCTTGAGTAGTTGAGACTACAGGCAGGTGCCACCACCCCTGGCTAATTTTCTGTGTTTTTATTAGAGACAAGGTCTCACTGTGTTAGCCAGGATGGTCTCCATCTCCTGACCTCATGATCTGCCAGGCTGGGCCTCCCAAAGTGTTGGGATTACAGGCGTGAGCCACCATGCCTGGCTCAGTGTCTTTTAAGCCTCTGTTTTATCTATAATTATGGTCCATTTACATTCCTAATACTATTTTTTCTTCTTTCATTTTACCTTCATCAACTTTATCATAGTCTTTCCTAAGACCCCAATTTTGGCTTTGTTGACCTTTTCTGTCATATTTTTTGTTGGTGGTGGCAGTGGTGACGTTGAGCTCTGGTCTTATCTTTATAAGTCTTTACTTCCCTCCTTGAGCTAATTCTATTGTTCTTTTTTTTTTTTTTTTTTTTTTTTTTTTGCCTTCTGATTTTGGAAGTTCAGCTTGCTAATTTTTTCTTTCACGTACTTTCTCTATTGTTACATCTGACCATTAAAAGTGTTTTTTTTAAGGCTGGGCATGCAAAGCGACCCACAAACATAGGAGCCAGGAAACCAGAGAAGGAAGCAGACAAATCCAGCTTGTTATGGGGTGGTTTTATCTGAGATCTTAGAGACAGAAGCATGGTCTTGAACAGCTGTGAAACAGGTAGATCTCCACACCATTATCCCCAGACTCAGGGATTACCCACCGTAAAGAAAGGGTACACATGCTTAATTTGATCAAAAGGCAGGATTTACGGTGGGCTTGTGTCCTTACAAAAAGAACAATAGATAAAATGGAGTCTGAGGGGCGTTCCAGGAACCAGGGTTAATCAGAAGTAAACATGGTGGATCAGCTTCCAAGATGGAGTCACTTTAGCCCCCACACTATGACTCTGACAGCTGCATTTCCCTCACTGTTTATTTGGGGAATGTCTCTTTGCTGCCTTCCTGCGTCCCTCCAGGGAAATGCTGTAGATGCTTGAGCAGTGGCAGCAGCCTCCCTGTCCTGGGGTTATTGTTCTCACTTACTTTCTTGTAACATCCTAGGGCGGTGAACACTACGGTCAAGTCTTGAACAAACTTTCTCTTTATTTCACGAGGCTATAAGGAAGAGACGAAGTGCTATATCACCACATGCAACAGGTGATAGGCCTCCTACTTGAGGACTCACGATGTTCTGTGGAGGTGGCTTTACCCGACACAAACAGGATGTTTCAGTTTGAGAAACCTCACCCTTGTCTCCGCTGATTTTGATTCATTCCCTTAGCTTGGTCTCTACAACTGACGGATATGAAAGACACATGAATCTGCATAAAATGTGCAAGGATACTTTAAAAAGAAAAAGAAAACGTTTTTATAAAATCCTCACATGGCCAAGTATGGTGGTTCATGCCTGTAATCCCAGCTACTTGGGAGGCTTAGGCCAGCGAATCACTTGAGGTCAGGAGTTCAAGATTGGCCTGACCAACATGGTGAAACCCCCGTCTCGACTAAAAATTCAAAAATTAGCTGGGCATGGTGGTTCATGCCCGTAATCCCAGCTACTTGGGAGGCTGAGGCAGAAGAACCGCTTGACCTGGGAGGTGGAGGTTACCGTGAGCTAAGGTCACACCACTGCACTCCAGCCTGGGCGACAGAGCAATACTCCATCTCAAAAAACAAAAACAAAAACAAAAACAAAAACAAACCCAAAAAACAAACAAATAAAAAATAAAATCCTCACGTTTGGAAATTTTAAAACACATTTCTAAGTGACTGATAGCTCAAATAGTATAATCCTAATTGAATTTAAAGAATAGTTACAATCAAATGACAACGGGACATGTGAAAATTTGTGGCATATACAAAGTGACATTTTTTAGAAATTTGAACCATTTGACCCTCCCTGTGCCATTGAGCCAGTGGTGGAGAAAGAGGTCACTGTATTGGCTGGAGTAATTGATCCTCGCTACCAAGGAGGAAATGAGGTCACTGCTGAGGAAGGGAGGTAGAGAGGACTATGTCTGATCCCCCTGCGAGTCACATAGGTGCTTCTTAGTATCTTCTTACTCAATAATCCTGGTCAATGCAACACTGAGACAATCTGCTAAAGACAAGGCTAACAAGAACTCAGATATGAATGAAGTCTTGAGTCACTCTACCACGTAAACACTAGCGGAGGAAAGAGGAACATGAAATGAACAGTGGGAACAGGTAGCTCAAAATAGCCACTTTGGACACGTGACCGGCTGCGGATGTGGGGACTCTAACAGCTATGTGTATGTTACTTCAGTCATCACCCTTCCACCGCTTTATAGAAAGAAAACCTGTAGCAGCAAACACTTTCAGTTTCCGGTGGGAGTCTGTCTGTATTGATATGACCCGACAGTGCCATCAGTTCCTGTGTTCCCTGTCTTGGGAACGTGGAGTTCTCACTTGGCTAAAGGATGAGCGTATCCAGTGAGGGGCAAACGGTGTGGATGGAGCCGACGTCTTCATTTCCCCACTCACATCTGCGCTGTCTCTCTTCCGCCCTGCTCTCTACCTTGGGAAGTAACGTGTGTGGATTGTAACAGTCCGGCCCTAGGGCTTCCAGTTCTGTTTGGCAGTGGGGAACCCCTCTCCTGAGATCAGAAGGGGGAAGGAGAGGAGTGGGGGGTATTTTTTCCTCTGGTCCCCTCCCCGCAGGGTTACTTTGGGTCAATCTCACACCAGAAGGATCACCCATCCTTCTAAGGAGGTCCTGTCTACACAATCCCCTCCTTTCAGGTTTTGTAGACACTCGTTCCCTTCATTCCTTTGGGCCCAGGAATGTAACAGGTCTGAGGTCCAATCCCTGGGATACTGAACTATTCCTCGAGTTTTCCTGTGTGATCCCTACGTCTTTGTAAACAGTCCCTTTATTAAATGCACCTTGAATTATCTTAACTCGAGGATGCCACACTTTTCCTACTGGACATCTCATGATGTACCAGGAACAGGGTCCTCAAACCAAGGCACACACTCCCATCAATTGCCTTTCTAATGACTTCTTCCGGGGCCCTATTCCATTGGATGCCTACTTGAGAAGTCTGTTTCTAATTGGGTAATTTTCCATTATCTCCTGCTCATGATTCATTGTGAATAGTTCAAGGCCCATAATTAACCAACTCAATATTCACCACATTTTTATTGGGAACGTTTTACTCAGTGTTATTTGCATCGTCATCATCATCACAATTACCGTCAACCCTTATCTGTATTTGTCAGTAATTTCCCTACCACGCAAAGAATGAACAGAGTTGCGGTATTCAACATTTCTTTGGTATCAGTTCTTCTCAGTTATTTCCACTTTTATTTGATAAACTTTTTTGTGCAAGAATGAAGTCTTACATCATCATTTTCTCATTAGTCACAAAAAATTCTGCAAAGCCTTTATGTACAGACTTGTTTGCAAGAATCCGTATGGTGAGAGTCTGCGGCAAGCCTGTGTTAATGTCTTACCAGCATCATTCCAAACGCTGTCAACCGTGTACCTGACATTCTTAACACTGGACTCTTTCAGGAGTCATGGAATCTTAGGCCCTGTGACTGCAGCAAGCACACAGGCTGAAAAAGTGTTTACCCTTCCTCTAAAATTCTTTGCAGTCAGGCTCAAATGCACGTATTCCCCTAGGGGAAATAAAAGCTGAAACTGCTTTTCCACAAAATGTTTGGGAGGGAGGTATGTGTAACAGTTTCTAGGAATGGTAACATCTAACAACTGTTTTTTTGTCCAAGCCAGAATCTTTGCAATGAGTTTGTACCGCTGGTATGAAAAGGTTATTAATCCATCAGAAAATATGTCTCTGGTTACCCATGCTATCATAGACAGTAAATTGGATGCATCCTACGAAGATGGTGGACGTTGGCTTTTTCCATTTACCTCCGAAGGTATCCTGTGTGTTCCTGTAGCATGTGGTACACCAAGAACAGTCAACAAGGGGTAAGCAATTGGTGGACCCTCATCAGCCATTCTGCAGAGCAGTCTGATGCTCACTGCCAGTTGATCGGAGCCAAGGTTTTCATCAGATAACATTACCTAGCAAATCCACCGCAATTTTCATCAGGTTCATTATCAGCAAAAGCTCTCCGCTTCTGATTTTGACATGTTCTTACTTCAGTTATACATAAAATCAAAAGTCATCCTTGTAAGGCCGGTTGCCTTGCCGGGAGCTCGGACACGCCCATCCCTCTCCGCTCCTGAAAACTACGTCACCACTCCGTGCTGGGCACCAAGCCCGCCGTTGAAAATACCCCGCCAAAATTTAATAGAAGCCCCGCCAAAACCTACCCAATAGCATTTTGCCCCGTCCATGTTCCACGCCCCCTGGGCAGCCCGCTCACCGGAAATCCCGCCTACCTACCAATAGCAGCTTGCCCCGACCACGTCCTGTTCCCTCATAACCAATGAAGACACCCTCACTCGCTATAAAACCTCATGCCTAGGGACACTGCCTGCGACTTCTCTGGCCCCTTTCCCCAGGACCATGGAACCTCGTCCGGGAGCTGAATAAATTGGCATTTAGTTTTCTTATACTGGCCTCAGTTTCCTCATTTTAAACTCGGCAATGGCCCTTACAATCCTTCCAAAAGCAATAAAATACAAGGGAATAACAGCGACACGTATGGCTGGTAAGTGCAACTATTCAGTTCAGGGTCAAGGAGTGCCACCAAGTGAGCTCGAGTGCCAAGTCTACACAAAAGTAGACTGTGAATCTGTATAGACATCCCAGCTGTCTTTTGGTTAGCAGTTTCCAGGAATATCATACTTTTTTTTTTACTTTCAATATTTTCATGACCTTTTATATATGTTTCATATATATGACGCATAATTCAATCTTTTAACTCATACATCGAATCCATCTATGTTGATGGTATCAGAATTACTAATAAATTTGGGCTTTTTACCAACTTATCTTTTGAATAATATATATGTGTGCATACACACACACACACACACACACACACACACACACATACTGATAACATTCATACCTTATTTCCTTTACAGTTCTGAAAACTTGCCTGCTCATTCTTTTTTGCTTATTCATCTTTATGATTACGTTCTCTATTTCTTTAAATATTTTGGTCACATAATTCAGTAATCTGTAGTCCCCAGGGCTCTAAAGCTACTGTTTACTGCCTCTGCCTGTTCTCACTCACAGATATGGTGATCTTTGAGTATGAACCTCTTGCTTGATGTTAATCAGGATAACACTCCTGTCAGCCTAAACTGGAAATACTTCACTCCACAGGAGAATTCCTTCTGCTTCTGCTGGAAGCCAGGAATGCCACTGTCTCAGGATCACCTCAGCTCTCACCTCTAGGGCCTTGGCCTGTGACAGAAGCTGCTGGCCCAGCCTCCTGACCTCATGGCCTCTCCATGGCTCCGCATTCTGTACTGCCTCTGCACGCCAGAACAACGCCCCAACTGCTCTGTATTCTGGTTCCTGCTCCTATCACAGTTTTTTTGGTGGGTGTAAGGGTAGCCGAGACAAAGGAGAATAGACCCAAAGTCAGGAAAGCAAGTTTGATTAACCTGCCAGGCTGCTCCGTAACAGTCAGAGGAGGCAGCCCTGAGCTTACAAAATGAGAGGTTTATATGGGGTGAGAGGGGCATAAGGGGGTTTTAGGACTGAAGTAATCTATCCACTGGTAACAGGCACAGAGATAGTTTGTCAACTTGTAACAGACCTACAATACATCATCCTGTGTCCTCTGTGGCGGCAGTCTTTTAAGAAACAGAGAGAAACCAGGAGTTTTTTTACAGATATGTGTCAAACAGGAATTTACAAGTATGGATAACCAACATGTTTTCCCTATCCTCCCTTGAGCTGCCCGGATCAGGCTTTGCTTAAATGTAGCACGTCTGGCAGCCTTGATGTGGCACCTAGGTAGGGGTTCAGGAATGCAGCTGCAGAGCAATCAGAGTGGGGGGAAGGGGTCAGCTTGCACAGCTTGTCCCTAAGAGTGGGGAGTGGAAGAGTCATCGGAAAACTCCTTTACTTCTTGTGAGGCTCATAATTCTTCAAAGAACGTGTCCCAGCCATGGTCTGGTTGTTTTGCTGCAGAACATTTTCTTGGTGAATGTGGTCAAGCAAGAAACTAGAAGCCAAATAACTGGGTTTGGGAGAACACATCCTGCAAGTTCTTAAAATTTTTCTTAAATGGATATTTTCTAGCATACTGTTTGGTTTGAATTGTATTCTCCCCTAAAAGATATGTTGAATTTCTAACCCCAGTATAGAGCCTTTACAGAGCTAATCAAGTTAAAATGAAGTCATTAGAGTGAACTTTCTTTAATTTTTTGTTGTAAATCAAGTCTGCTTAACAATGAATATTCTCAGTTTTTGCTTATTTTGGAACGTTTTAATTTCATCTTCATTTTTGAATGATAGACTTTTGTATGTAAGATTCTTGGTTGACAGGAAATCAGCTGTTAGTCTTACTGAGATTCTCTTTTATGTGGTGAGTCATTTTTTTCCCTTTCTGCTTTCAAGATTTTCTCTTTAAGTTTGGCTTTCAACATCTTGACTATGATGTGTTTAAATGTGGCTTTCTTTGTATTTTACTACTTCAAGTTTGTTGAGCTTTTTGGATATGTAGATCAGTGGTTTTTAAAAAAATAAAAATTGGAGAGTTTCCAATCATGATTTCTTTTCATCTTTTTTCTGTCTCTTTCTCTCCTCGCTGTCTAGTAATGTCATTATGCACATGTTGGTACACTTCATGGCGTCCCACATTTCTCTGATGGTCTGCTCATTTTTCTCCACTCCTTTTTCTTTCTTTCTTGAGATTGCATCATCTCTATTGATCTCTCAGTTTGTTTTTACTTTCTCTGCTAACATTCTTGTGCCAACTCGAATCTACTACGGAGCCTCTCTACTGGATATTTTATTATTATTATACTTTAAGTTGCAAGGTACATGTGCAGATCATGCAGGTTTGTAACATACATAGACACATGTCTTGGTGGTTCACTGCATCCACCCCCTTGTCATCTACATTAGGTATTTCTCCTAATGTTATCCCTCCCCAATCCCCCCTTCCCCTGCTATCCCTCCCCTAGCCCCCCACCCCCAACAGGCCCTGTATGTGATATTCCCCTCCCTGTGTCCGTGTGTTCTCACTGTTCAACACCCTCTAGTGGACTTTTCAATTCTAGAATTTCAATTTGGTTCTCTTTTTAAAAAGCATTATGTCTTTGTATTGATATTCTGTGTTTGAAGAGTCATTGTTACAATACTTTCTTTTAATTCTTTAAACATGGTTTCTTTTAGTTCTTTAAACATAGTCCTAATACGAAGTCATTGTTTGCTAAGTCCAGCATCTAAATGCTCCCTTCAAGGGCAGTTTCTTTTGCCTGCTTTTATGTGCCTCCTGTGTATGGATCACACTTTGCTGTTTGTTTGTTTGTTTGTTTGTTTGCAATTCTCGTAATTTTTTGTTGAGAACTATATTTGTCTGTTCTTGCACTGCTATCAAGAAATATCTGAAACTGCATCATTTATTTAAAAAAAGAGGTTTAATTAGCTCTTGGCTCTACAGGCTATACAGGAAGCCTAGTGGCTTCTGCTTCTGAGGAGGCCTCAGGAAACCTTACGATTATGGTGGAAGACGAAGGGGAAAGAGGCAACTCTTATATGGCATAGAACGGGGAAGAGAGAGAAAAAAAGGAGGCGCCACACGCTTTTAAATGACCGGATCTCACTATCACAGCGGCACTGAGGGAATGTTGCTAAGCTATTTACGAGAAACCACCCCCATGATCCAATCACCTCCCACCAGGCTCCACCTGCAACCTGGGGACTATAATTAGACATTGGATTTGGGCAGGGACACAGATCCCAATCATACCAGGAACTGTTCCGTAGCAACTCCAGATACTACTCTGCTATTCCCTCTAGGGCTTAATGCTGTTATTTGGTTTGTCAAGTGTTTACTTGTTTAGTGACTTCACTGAACTAATTTTGTGAGATCGGTTTCCCCTGCAATGTGCAGCTCATCATGTCCCTGCTCATATGTTTTCCTCTTCGTGTTTTTTTTTTTTTCTCTCTTATCCTGGCTTTCTAGACGTTGTACTTGAGTCTGCATAAGCCATTTATTGGTGAAAAGTTGTGCTTAAGCCCCCTTAATTAGATTGGTTTCACTCTTTACTTTTGGCTGTGAATATAGTTTGGAAACATCTCTCACAGCTCAGGGTTCAACTTTGCCCCATGTTCAATCAGGAACTGATAGTCCAGCATTTCTTTCTCCAGTCACTCCTGAGAGTGACCAGCCTGGGCGTGCACAGTCTTCCAGACCACCAGGAAATGAGTGTAATTTTATTTTTAAGCCTGGCTTCCTAAGAATCCCCTTTGAGTCAGATTAGCTTATTGTTCAGCCATTGTTTGTTCAGAGGTGTGCTTAATTAAGCCTCTTGAGCAAGTGTTTTGCTGATGGGTCTGTATGTGATTTATGAAATGATTTCAAGTCTGCCACACTTTCCACTCTGATCTGTCCTGTGTGGGTGCAGCCCGGCATGGGAGCACAATCTTCTGAGTCCTCGGGGATGACTGTAGTCCTAGAATCACTATTCTTGGTTATTTCCTTTTTTTTTTTTTTTTGAGATGGAGTTTCACTCTTGTTGCCCAAGCACAATCTCGGCTCACTGCAAGCTCCGCCTCCCGGGTTCAAGCGATTCTCCTGCCTCAGCCTCCCAAGTAGCTGGGATTACAGACATGCACCATCACGCCTAATTTTGTATTTTTAGTAGAGATGGGGTTTCTCCATGTTCGTTGGGCTGGTCCCAAACTCCTGACCTCGGGTGATCCGCCTGCCTCGGCCACCCAAAGTGCTGGGATTACAGGCATGAGCCACCACGGCTTCTTGGTTATTTCTTTACCTGGTTCTCTGTGAAATTTCTGGGCTTACATTTCACTTGATGCCATTAGTATCAGATCCTTCCTTAATTGCTGGCCATCAAGACTTCCATTATTTTTGTCAACTTCTTTAGGATTCTTTCCAAATAGAGTTAGTCCACTCAGGAAAAGCTGTGGAATTCTCCATCCTGAAGTCCTGACTCTCTCCCTGTGCAGAACTTTTGCACCACGGCACCCCTGGGGATAGGCCAATCAGCCTGCTTCTCCAGGAGGGATATCCATCTGTTCTGAGTGGGCACTGGAGTGGAGGATGGTGTCTCCTGATCTCAGGTTGGCCCTCTCAGCATGGCCCCTGCCCTGCCAGGGAGTTAAGGTCTGGCATTCCTGGCCTGCTACACCTGTTGCAGATCCCTTGCCCCAGTGGTGGGAGCTGAGTGGGTAAAGGGAGTGTCATGGGTTGAAGTGTTATGTTGAAATTAAAAGCAACATGTTGGCCGGGCGTGGTGGCTTACGCCTGTAATCCCAGCACTTCGGGAGGCCGAGGCAGGCGGATCACAAGGTCAGGAGATCAAGACCATACTGGCTAACATGGTGAAACCACGTCTCTATTAAAAATACAAAAATTAGCTGGGTGTGGTGGTATGTGCCTGTAGTCCCAGCTACTCAGGAGGCTGAGACAGAAGAATCGCTTGAACCCAGGAGGCAGAGCTTGCAGTGAGCCGAGATCACGCCACTGCACTCCAGCCTGGTGAGAGAACAAGACTATGTCTAAAAAAAAAAAAAAAAAAAAAAAAAGACCTGAAGTCCTAACCCCTAGTACTCCAGAATGTGGCCTTATTTGGAAATAGGAGGTTTCTACAGGTAATCAAGGTAAAATGAGATCATTAGGATGGGCCCTAGTCCAACATGACTTGAGTCCTTACGCAAAGGGGAACTTGATGCATCAACAGATGTGCAGAGGGAAGACAGTGCACACAGGGAGAACGCCATGTGAAGACAGAGCGATACATCTACAAGCTTAGGAGCACCAAACGTTGCCGGGAAACCACCAGAAGCTAAGAAAAGGCAGGGAAGGATTTCCCTTCGGATCTCATGGGGAGCATGGCCCTGTGGACACCTAGCATTCAGAACTGTGAGACAATCGATTCTGTTGCTTAAGCTCAATTTTGTGGTACTTTGTATGGGAACCGCAGGAAACTCAGTCCTCTCTGCTGTGATGACCTGGAATAGGGCTTCTACAGCACAGAGCTGCAGAGAGAAGAGATTCTGGCAGCCTATTCCTCCTGGGGTGAAACTGCGGAAGGTTAGGAGCTGCGGGATGAGGGAGCCCATCTTCCTGGCTGCATCCATCCAGAGCAGAGGATCTGGTGGGGAGTTTCCATCACATGGGGCTCGGGGTGGGGGATGGGAACACGCGTGTCTCAAATGCCACCGACTTGCTGTTCTTACTGAGCACTCCATGTGCTCAGTGTCCTTAGAACAATTTCTAGAGACTTTAAATAGTTGATTTAAAGTTTTTCTCATCAGTTAAACTGCTGTTTCCCTGGAGAAAGGGTCCACTAAGCTCCTCACATCATCATTCTGGGAGTGCCACCTGTGTAATTTTTGGCAGGTTAGGACAGGAGATTCAGCTCAGAGAAGGCTATCCCGTCGCTTTGTGTCCCCCTCCTCTTGGATGAGACCAGAGTCCTCCCCCAGTCCCTACTTACGTGGAGACAACCAACCCCAAGACCTGCCTCCCTTCCCCACAGAGCAGCAGATACAGGAAGGCAGAGGAGAGCTCCTGGCCCTCATCACACAGCTGAGGACTTAGTACCAGTGTGACCCCAGAGGGTGCCCACACCAGATCACTTCTATGGGGCGGATGACAGATCCCAGGAAAAGGGGAGCAGTGAGAGGGAGAAGGGGCATGGCTTGGGGACCCTCAGGCTTCCCCCCACACAGGGACAGAGTAAGAAAATGGGGTGGTGAGATGGGGGTCTCAGAGCCAGGACCCCTGCTGGATATAAATGCCCCACCCCGTGGATGCTCATGAAATGGTATTTTACTCTCCACGAAAGACCCACTCTGTTCCCTAGCCTGCCCCTTTGAGATAGAATGGTTTATTTAAATCAGATGTAAAGGGTAGAGAGAGACAGAATACAAGCCCCACGGGTCCATTTGCCTCGGAGACGGGAAGTCTGCCCCATCCTCCCAGGTTTTCCTGGTCCTAATCTCCTCTGAGGGCTGAAGGCTCTTGCTGGTGACCCCTCACTGCTCCAGGGACGGTGTCAGCTCAGGGCATTGTGTTGTAGACCCTATAGTTGTCCTTCTGCGTGATGTGCAGCTTCCAGGGGAAGAGGCGCTTCTGGGAGGGGAGGCTGCCAGCCTGCCTCACCATGAGCGCCACATCCTCATCCGACAGCAGCCGAACCAGATCCCCCTCCGCGTCCCGGTAATTCAGGGTGATGTCCTCCCTCTGGAACTCCCGCCTGCATGGGAATGGTCAGGGTTAATCAGAGGGCCTAAGCGTACGGGAGGGATAGGAAGAGGGGTAAAAAGAATTTTATGTCCTGAAGCCAGGAGTTAGAAAAGACCAGAGCCTGATACAAGCCCGTATCATCCAAGTAATCCAACCTCCCATTGTACAGATGGGGATATTGAGGCCTAAAAGGGAGAAGAGGATGGGCGCGGTGGCTCATGCCTGTAATCCCAACACTTTGGGAGGTCAAGGAGGGGGGATCATCTGAGGTTAGGAGTTCGAGATCAGCCTGGCCAACATGGCGAAACCCTGTCTCTACTAAAAATACAAAAATTAGCTGGGTGTGGTAGCACACGCCTGTTGTAGCAGCTACTCAGGAGGCTGAGGCAGGAGAATCACTTGAACCTGGGAGACAGAGGTTGCAGTGAGCCAAGATTGTACCATTGCATTCCAGCCTGGGCAACAGAGTGCGACTCTGTCTCAAAAAAAAAAAAAAAAAAAAAAAAAAAAAGTGGAGAAGAGACTTTCACAGGAAATTAGTGGTGCAGCCTGAAATGTCTTGTGTATAAATGTGCTAAAGGCTTAGGAGTTGTTATGAAGAAGAATAGGCTTGGCTGGGCACAGAGAAGGGCTGTATAGAGCCTCAGAGAGATGCCTGCGTGAGGCTATTGAGGAGAATCTTGTAAGGACAGGAACTGTCTGGCGTGGCTGTGGGAAGATGTTCATTCTTCTACTTGGCTGGAGCACCTAGAAACTGATCTGCGCTTTCTACCAGTCATTTGACAGTGGGGCAGAAGCCTCTGAGACTTGCAAACGCTTTGATCCCCAATTCCACTTCTTGAAAATCATTACAAGGAAATAATCAGATAAGTCATTGAGTAGGTGAATGAAGATGGTCTGTACAACGTTGTTTAAAGTAGTTTTAAAAAGTAGAAGAAATCCTAAGAGGCCAGCAGAAGGGCAAGACCACATTAATGATGTAGCCACAGGAAGGTTTTGTGCAGCCAAAGTAACCTTTGTGTGTGCACGTGTGTGTGGGGGTGTAAGTACTGAAGAAACCTGAGTGTACGTCACATAATGAGGGGGTTAAAGCTAGGAGGTGATTCCACTTCTTCCTACCTTTCTGGCATGATTTCTGACATTTCTTTTTTTATATCATGAGTTGGAACAACTTTCATGGTCAGAAACGTCACGATGAGATTACCATTTTATAAAAGAACATCTAACAATGTCCTGGACCTGGGGAGGTGGTGAGTCCCTGATGGTGGATGGTTCAAGTCCAGGCTTTTAGTCAGAGAGACTTGAGCTCCAGTTGCAGATCCAGATTTAAATTCACAACTTGTGTGAGCTCAGCCAAGTCCCCCAACCTCTCTGCAGCTTCCCAGCTCATCTCTAAAGTGGGGAGATGCTACCTAACCTGCAGGCTGAGCTGCGGATAAAATGAGAAGGCAAAGTACATGCAAAACCCCCAGCCCCTTCATACTAACGCTTGACATTTCCCCCTGCTTTCCCTTCTCCAGAGAGTCTGAATCCCCAGCCCCGTTCCCAGCCCCTCACCTCGTGAGCTCCAGCAGGTCTTTGAATAGGGGAGTGCTGTTAAGATCTTCCTCCACCGCGATGTCCCTGTGGGGGTGACAGTTTGGGGTAAGGAGGCATCAGGCTGGAAGTAGGGTATAGGGTGGGGGAAACGGTAATGAGGCTGGCCAAGCTATCCTGAATGTTGATGTCTTGTTACAGCGTTGTGGCTCATCTGGGAGCCACTGCAGGCTTTGGAGTGGGAGAGGGGCCCACGGGAGGGTGATATGAGGGGTGGTAGTGGTAGGGATGGCAGGAAGGCCGGACAGGCCCCTCCCTCCAGGCCACAGACTTGATGGTGCTGATGGTGTCTTCATAGTAGTAACAGCGCAGCCAGTTGGTGGGGTCGTCCTCCTCAGGGAAGTCTTTTAGGATCTTCACGAAGGAGAGAGGGAAGATTCCTGTGGCTCCCCGGACAGTGCCCTGCAGAGGAAGGGAAGGGATGACCAGTTGGCAAGAGGAGAGGTGGCAGAGCCACGCCTTGGAGCCCTCGGCCTTGTTCTTTTTTTTTTTTTTTTTTTTTCTGAGACGGAGTTTCGCTCTTGTGACCCAGGCTGGAGTGCAATGGTGCGATCTCGGCTCACCGCAACCTCCGCCTCCTGGGTTCAGGCAATTCTCCTGCCTCAGCCTCCCGAGTAGGCTGGGATTACAGGCACGCGCCACCATGCCCAGCTAATTTTTTGTATTTTGAGTAGAGACGGGGTTTCACCATGTTGACCAGGATGGTCTCGATCTCTTGACCTCGTGATCCACTCGCCTCGGCCTCCCAAAGTGCTGGGATTACAGGCTTGAGCCACCGCGCCCGGCCTGGCCTTGTTCTAATGATGGGGAAAGTTAGGCGAGGTCCGGGTCTTCTGTAGAGGGAGGAGAGAAAGCAAGGAAGTTCGTCGAGCTGGTCACTTCTAAGAAGACTTATATTTGGTCTTATATATATTTTTGACATATTGTAAAACAATATAAGTCTTCTATTGTAAAACAATATAAGTCTTCTAAGAAGACTTATATTGTTTTACAATATGTCAGAATCTGAATTTATATGGAAAGCTGCTTTTATCTCATTCATTCAACAAAGAATTCTTGAGAACCAGCCATATGACAGGCTCTGGGATCTCAAAATAGATAAAAGTCCTTGGGCCGGGTGCGGTGGTTCATGCCTATTATCCCAGCACTTTGGGAGGCCAAGGTGGGTGGATCGCCTGAGGTCAGGAGTTTGAGACAGCCTGGCCAACATGGCGAAACCCCATCTCTAGTGAACATACAAAAATTAGCAGGGTGTGGTGGCGCACGCCTGTAATCCCAGCTACTTGGGAGGCTGGGACAGGAGAATCACTTGAACCCGGTGGGTGGAGGTTGCAGTCAGCCAAGATCGCGTCATTGCACTCCAGCCTGGGCAACAAGAGCAGAACTGTGTCTCAAGAAAAACTCCTTGCCCCAGTGGAGTTTCCAGTATGATGAGGAATGACAGGTCATGCCCACCTGTGCACAGTAACCTATCCAGTGAGTCAGATGCGGTGGGTGTTAAGGAGGGAAATAGAACAGAGGAGGAAGCGGATGACGGGTGGCCCAGGGCCTGCTGCTGATCCACTCAGTCATTTGCTCAGCAGAAACAACTGCGCCCCGCCTCTAGACCAAGTAGCCAGAAACCAGACCCATACCCGGCCAGTGCCTGGCCTTTGTGCATATGTTCTGTTCATCTTCACAATGACCCTGTGGAATACGGATTCTTCACATGCCATTTTACAAACATATTAACCAAGGCTCAAAGTGGTCCCCTCCCTGCCCCTCTGCCCCTCCTTCAGCCTGAAGCCAGAAGTTAGCCAGCATACTGATAAGTAGGACTTTCCGGAAAACAGGAAGGCAATACATTTTCGATTTCTGGAAAGTGACCCAGAAAGACCCTTCAGGCAGCAGTAAGAGCCCTGAGTTCCTGAGACAGAAATCTATGATTAGGGTAAAATGGAAACTGCTGAATTGGTGAAACCGGTGGCCACTACTAACTCCTCTCCAGGTCCTGTACGCCAGGGACCCAATTCAACTTTTAAAGGTCCTGGCACCCCCGGGGGCTGACCCTGCCTCTGGACCTGTCCCAGAACCTCCTTCAGACACTCCCCACAAGAGCAGTAAGTCTAAAGACAGGACCTAATACAAAAGGCCTGCCCCAGGCGAAGGTCAAACACAGCCACTTCCTACCTCCACTCACTGAGTCAGAACGGAGCCCTTCTGTGGGAATTACTGGGACAAAGCAGTGACCGGGAAAGGCCCTGGCTTCAAAGTTTCATTTAAGTCTCCTAAGGACCCTCGTGCCTGGCCAGGCGCCATGCATCCAGGCTCTGGGGCGAGCCCTGGACATCTATCACCTCCTTTACCCCTTCCAGGAACCCGATGAAGAAACATTTACAGAAAAGGACACCACAAAGGTTGAGCAAGTTCCAAAGGTCCACAAAGCCAGCGGAAACACAGCCAGGAACTGACCCAAAGAGGCTGGCTCTGACTTCACGCTCTTCACCAGCAGCTTTTATTGCTGCGGGCAGGGTAGGTACTGTTGTCCTGTATTACGCAAGTGGTTGCGATTTCGCCCCCCCGGGAGCAAATGTCTGGAGAGCTAATTGATTGCTGCAACTTAGCAGTGCTGCTGGCATCTAGTGGAGAGGCCAGGGATGTTGCTGAACACCCTGAAATGCTCAGGACAACCCCACAAGGGATCATCTGGCCCCAATGTCAATAGTGACCCGGCTGAGAAACGTGTTGCAGACCAAGAAACTAAACTCAGTAGGTTAATCTACTTGCTCTAAGCAACAGTTTTTCAGGGTCAGAAGCAGACAGGTGCATGAGCTCCAGAACGTTGTGCTCCCACCAGACACCTGCCCTCCCACAGGCTGTGTTCCTGCAGGCTCCCCAGCCTACCTGGATCTCCAGGACTATCCTCAGATGGCACCTCTTCCCTGAGGCCTTCCAGTACCATCCTCAGTCTCTGTCCCCACACAATGCCTGAAGCAATGGCACCTCCAGCCTCACCTCTAATCTCAGCCTATCCTTACCTTCATTCTCACCTCCGACCTCACCTCCAACCTCATCTCTAACCTCACCTTCATCCTTAACTCCACACTCATCAGCGTCCTCACTTCTAATCTCACCTCCACCCTCACCTCCAATCTCACCTCCACCCTCAACTCCAACCTCACCTCCACCCTCACCTTCATCTCAGCTCTAATCTCACCTCCATCCTCACTTCCAATCTCACTTCCATCCTCGCCCCCAACCTCACCTCCATCTTCACCTCCATCCTCACCTCTATTCTCACTTCCAAACTCACCTCCAGCCAGTCTTTGTTGATCCGACTGAGGAGGAAGATCACATCTCCAGCTTTGAAATTCAGCTCCAGTTTGCTGTTTCCAGTGAAGTCAAATAGGGCCTAGGGAGAAGCGTGCAGTAAGGAGAGAGGGGGAAAATGCTCACTCACTGAGTTCCTATAGAAGTGACTTACATACTTTAGTGTCCCATATTACAGATGTTGAAACTGAGGCTCAGGGAGAATAAGCGACCTGTCTGAAGCCACCCCATTTTTTTAAGGGAGGAGCTGGGATTTGAACCCAGGTCTCTCTGACTCCAGGATGGGTGCTCCTTCCAGATCTGGTGGGGCTGGGCACACAGGTAAGGGCTTGAACTCTCTGGACTAAGCACCCACGCTGGTCCCCAGGCTTCATCGTGGGTTGGGCCTTGTCTGCGTCATCTCTGCGGCTTCCGTGCCTAAGGCAGGGCCGACTCAGAGGAGGTCCAGGCAAACTGGCCGGATGAACATCCGGATGGAAGTGTTCTCTGGCTCTTCACACTGGTTACATTTCCCTCCACTCAGCTGGGCTCGGGGACCCTCAGTGGCAGAGGATGCGGCTGTAGCCCCTTCCTTCCTCCCGGTGCCCAGCACTGTCCCAGATACACAGCAGCGCCCAGCAGGAGAGGCCCAGTGGTGGTAGGTGGGCCAAGACCGATGCCCGTGGGGTGAGAGCCTTGCCAGTGAGGGTACCTCTGCTCTCGGAGCTGCCAAGCTGTCAATGCTGGTGCCTTGTGAAGACACGCTCTTGCTGTGGAGAGAGAAGAGGCGCTTGTCAGCCCTGTGATTCCCTCGGAGCCCAGCTTCCTGCTTCTGTGTCCAGAGGAGCCCCTTTCCAGGAGTGGGGAAGGCAGGGGAGAGAGAAGGGGCTGCAGTTGCTCCTCCGGGCCAGCAACGTGTCCCCAAATCCTCATAGCCGCTTTGGAAGTGGGACTGTTCTTTACGGATCAGGAAGGCTCAGAAAGCAGGTGGGGAGGCAGCTACACGCTCATTCGTGCCTTTCACTTTTGTCCGTTTTTCTGCTCCCTACAACCAAGCTCCGATGTAAATGTGACTGTTCTAATTTTTCAGCTGAGGAAACTGAGGCTTGGAGAGGTGAAGGGCCTTGCTCTGGGGCCTGTGGCTGCCATGTGGCACAGCTGGAATTAAGACACACCTGCCTGTGTGCACAGGGGAGACGCCAGGCGTGGAGAGGACCCTTGGAGACACCGGGAGAACGTGGAGGGATAAGCTGGTGGGCAGCTCAAGGGCTCCGTCCTGCTTTCCCAGAATTCTTAGTAGCAGCGACCTGGGCCTTGGAAGCCCAGCGGTCTATGAGTGGCTTGAATTTTTGGTAGGAGGGATGAGCTTTTTGGAGTAATGGAGCAGCAGTGTGCCCTGGAGGCCAGTGTGATGCAACCAGAGCCACAGCTGGTCCCACGGAGCTACCACACACCAGGGAGAAGGCATTCCCAGAGATGCTCAGGGGATGTTTGAGGACGGAGCGGCACTTCCGTCCTCTCTGTCCCCAACTCTTTCAGGCACCCAGAGCTTCTGGGCCACCCCAGTGATTGCACCAAACTCTCTGGAGTCAATATCCCAGTCCTTGTCCTCCAGTCCTCATTATCACAGTGAAAGGCACACACCCTCTGTCCCTCCAAGCCTGAGCGTGACTCTCCAAACCCATCTAATAAACCAAATTATCCTGAAGCGTCCAGGGATAGGGTTGATCTGTATTTTCCGTCTCTCCTTTTGGGGAAAAGAGATGCTTTTCCAGCAGGGGCCCAGGGCTCTGGCCATGTGGGAGCCCAGGGGCTGGTCACTTACACTTTCCGGGTGCGTGGGCGGAGCCGGCGGAGTGCCTGGGGCACCTGCTCCGCGTCGTAGGGTGACTGGTAAAAGAAGATCCGGACGTCCTCATCCATCAGCACCCAGACTGGCAGGCTGAGCAGGTTCTGTGTGGGTGAAACAGCAGGACCGGTGGGGTGGTCAGCAGAAAGATCGGGACCCCACAGCCCAGATGTCCCATCCCCAAGCCCTGACCTTAGCCCTCCTCTCTTTACTAATGCATGATGCCTGAAATGTATTGTTAAAAAAAAGAAAGAAAGAAAAAGAAAACTCAACATGTTGAAGGGTAACACTTCACAAGCTCTGCTCCTGGGTCCAAGGTCAGGAGAGGGACCATGGGCTTGAGAGGAGTCCATTCGGAAAAGACTTAAAGTTCTCCAGAAACAGCAATAATGGTGATGACAGGTAACATGACCTGGCGGTGACTTTACCAGGTGGATGTCATCTGTGTGCCCTTGCCCCATCTCATGACATCCTGTGACTTAGGATTAGAGAGGTGAAGGGATCTGCCCAAGGTCACACAGCCTAGCAAGTGACAGAGCTGGGGCACTCAGAGCCATCTGCCACTAAAGGCTACCCCACAGCTCAAGGTGAGACAATATTGGTGGCATTATAGCCTACAAAATGCTTCCTGATATTTTAATCTCATATGATCGTTGGAGAAACTGAGGCTTGGAGAGGGAAAGCACCTGGCCAGGAGAGCAGAGCTCTGGGGCAGGACCCGGACTTGGGCCCCAGTGTCCTTGTTGCATCCAAGCTGGTTACACCACCATGATGCAAAGACATTGAAGCCGTGAGCCTGTGAGCACCCAGAGCCTGGCCAGGTCATCTCACCAAGCTCCAAGCACACAGGTCTGGGGACACGGAGGTTGGCTTTGGGTGCTGAAACTCCAGAGGCACCCAGAGCCCTGCAGAGAATCCCATGGGGACAGCAGGATGAGGTGAGGTTGGGGAACTTTGTCCCAGATGAACTGGGGATGCGGAGCCCAGAAAAGGCTGTCATATGGGGACAGCCTGGGAGGAGTTTAAGGAGCCAGGGGCCCCTGGGATCGAATCCCAGCTCTGCCTGTCGCCAACTGGGTGGCTTAGGGCAAACCTGGCTCCAGATGGTCAATAATAAAATGGGGAATAGGAGCCTCTCCCTCGTGGGGCTGTGTGAGAATTAAATGAGTAAACATATGCACAACCCTGAGAACAACACCAGGCATATAACAGGTGCCCATCAGAGTGAGATATCATCATTGTTACTGCCATTTTCATTACAGTGAGGCACAGTGGGTAAGAGCTTAAACCCTGGAGTCACAGAGACATGAGTTCAAATCCCATCGCACCTCCTTACCTTCTCTGTCACACTGACTTCACTTCTCTAGCATCTAACTCACAAGTGATTGAGGGGAGTAAATAAGATCATTCATTTATCTACAAATGTGTATCAAGAGCCTCCTGGTTGCCAGTCAAAAGTCTTCACACAGTTTCAGGCAATTGTCATTAGCACGTGATTCACATGCTTCATGAGGGCAGGGTGAGACCAGCGGGTAGGACTTACAGATAGTTGGGGGCTTTTCTCATAGCTGCCCAACAATAGGACAAGCAGCCTGGGTCAGGGCAGAGTGGTAGTGAACTCCCCGTCTCTGAGGGTATGCAAGCACAGGATGGGGTTGCCACAGCAAAGATTCCTGCACTGACTGATCTCAGGAACCCAGTTGGACACAAAGAGGCAGAGACGGATCCTCTGGGCTGCTGGTTGCTAAGACCAGGTATGGAATGAGCAGCCCCAGTTCTCCATCCTCGCCTTCTACCTTCTCTTCCTCCTTCCATCCCTCCCTCTAGAGCCCACTCCCTCATTCTAGCCCAGGGGGAGGAGGGTCGAGCCGCAGCCACCCTCAAGGAGCAGTTGTCACATGCCCCTTTGAGGGGAGACACCACCAGTGGCAGAGCCCACCCAGATTCCCTCCCTCCCTCTTCCCGGCTCAGAGCCCAGGATTCCTGCAGCTGCCTGCTCTCTCCTCATTCCTCCCACCTCCTCTGCCCTCCATCTGCTCCCTCCCACCACCAAGAGTCAAAGATCTCTCACATTCTGGAAGCAGGTTCACAGTTTGCAAAGCACTTTCTCATCCTGTTCCTAACAGATCCCAACTTCACTCCTGTGATACCAGAGGGCACTGCCCCATTTCACAGGTGTGAAAACCAAGGTCTAGAGAGGATGGGCACCTCACCCCAAATCATGCAGCCAGTCCAGGTCAGAGCCAAGACTAAAGAGACTAGTACTCTTCAGCCCTGAGGATGCCCCTGGGCTGAGACGAGGGCTTCCCTTGCCCACTTCCTGAGATCGCTATCAGGCCTCTAGTGGCGGAGCACTCACGGCCACCTCATGAGGAGCACTGCCTCTTTCCTAGATGGCTCTGGCTGGTGGAAGTCCTTTCCTGCCCACCTTGGCCTCTGCCTTTAAGATGCTCCTTCTTCTATGCTTTTATCTCATAGAGAGGCAGAATTTGCAGGTCTGAGAATACACAAGGGCGCCCAGCCAAGACCCACGAGTGTAGCTAAAATCCAGCCCATGCTCAGGTGAACGGGTGTGTTGGACCAGAGAAGGCTTTCTCTAGTTTGCACAAAGATGCTATAGGAGCAACCTGTGGCCTGCTTGGCCACACCTCCATGACGGAGGCACACATAGGCCTCCGTGTGATCTCATGATCCACGTGTTGGCATTTCCATGAAACAGCTGATACCTCAGGGGTAGGCACTGGATGAATTCACCTTTGTATTTTAATGCCTGGCACAGACTTTCACCTGTGGGCTTGGAGCACTAAATGAAGACTTGTCAGTTCCAAGGGTGGCTCCTGTACCTTCTCTATTGATTGGTGCCTATCCCTGGAACGCTAACAGAAAAACCCATCCTGTTTTTCTCCTCAGGCCAGGCCTTTAGGGATTAAAGATGGGGCCATCGGAGCCAGAGAGCCAGCCCCAGTTCCCAAAGCCACACCCAGGGATGGTACTTAGGCTCCCCCCACCAACATTCCATGCCCGCCCATGTGCCAGGGTGGCAAGGCCCGCTGGTACCTTCATGTAGGCGTTGAGGGCAGGTATCCGCATCTCAGCGATCTCCTGTTTCACACCCACGTAGACTTTGGCTGAGAAGAAGCAAAGAGCTGTCCTAGGAGCCTGGCCCAACATGGCCCCAGGGCTCAGAGCTGCCCCTGCAGGCCAGGAATCCTGGCCAGAGCCCCTTTCCTATGGCTTGGCATTCTTCCCTGTTACCTTTTCTGGCACCATCTCCCCTTCCAGCTTTCCTCCTGTGAGCTGTGCTATCACCAGCTGATCTTTTTCTTGTTTTATGTTTTGTTGTTGTTTACTGCTTGCTCAGCCAAACACAGACACACACACACACACACACACACACACACACACACACACACAGAGTCTCTCTCTCTCCCTCCCTCCCTCTCTCTCTCTCTCTCTCTCTCTCTCATGCACCCGACTCTTAGTAGGAAGAGAGCAGGATTTTCGTCTGCTTGTCTCACAGCCGTTCACCCCTCACCCAGGACAGTGGCAATCCTCGCTGCACATTCAAGCTCCCCAAGGCATTTGTAAATATCTCGCTATGTAGCACTTGCCCCAGAGCAATTAAATCAGAAGCTCTGGGGGTGGGACTCAGGAACCAGGATTCTTTCCATCTCTCAGGCACTTCCATATGCCACCAAGGTTAAGAACCATGGGCCTAGAATCATGCCCAGATGAATTAATGTGTGTTGAGTGGATGAATGAACAATTCCTCAAGCTCAAGGCAGAATGTTCTGGAAGAAAAGGGAACATGACGGGCAACCGAGAGACAACTGTCCCCTCCAGGAGCCTCCAGGTGGGCGCACTGGTGGAACCATTCACCTAGAGAACCCCTAGGAGGAAGCGAGCCTGAAACCTGCCTGACTCCCGGTGTCCAGGAGATGGACAGAGGTGCTGGTGCTGGTGCTGGTCGGAGGGTCTGGGCTAGAGCTAGACATTTGGGAGGTAGGAGTAAGAAGGTGACAATTAAAGTCGCAGACATGGGTCAGTTTGCCAGCGTGAGTGTTTGGAATGAGAAGACAAGGCAGGGGACAGAGGATGTCCCTTCAGAGGACGCTCACCTTCCAAGGAGTGGCAGAGAAGGTTCATTCTGTAACAGAGACACCGAAGGAGTTGACAATACGATGGGAAGGGGACTGGGAGACACTGGTGCCTCGGGAGGGCGGAGAAAGCTGAACAGAGGAGGGGGGGGGGCGTGAAGATGAGGCTTGGCACTGCCCACGGAAGCCAGAGTGATGGGTCACGGCCCACCGCACTGAGAGGAATTTCAGTGGAGTGGTCAGAGCTAAGCCAAGCTGAGGGGTGAAGGAGAGGATGGCAATGCCAGGGTGAGCCAGTGCACGGATTGATTGCCAAAGGAAGAAGAAAGAGATCTTTGGGGACCCTGGGGACACGGAAGCTTGGGGAGGCTTGTTGTAAGAATGCTTCTTCAGGGCTCAGAATTGTTTAAAGACAGAAGGGGGTTGAGGCTGTGGAAACGCTTAGTAGAGGGAGTTGGTATATCAAGGGGAAGATGAATATCAGGATCAGAACCAAAGACAGGTGCATGAGCTCCAGAATGTTGTGCCCCCACCAGACACCTGCCTCCCCAAAGGCTGTGTTCCTGCAGGCTCCCCAGCCTGCCTGGATCTCCAGGACTATCCTCAGATAGCAAGGAAAATGGGATTGTCAGTGGAGACCCCAAAAGAGAGAGGAGGGAAAGTGATGGAGTCTGAGAGGGGAGGCTGGCTTAGAGCAGGAAGACTCCTCAGGGAGCTTCGAGTTCCTTGGTGGTGCTGGATGAGGAGGAGCAGGGTCATTGAGAGAGAGAGAGACAGAGCTACAGAGAACACAAGCTGGAGGCAGGGGCGGAGCTTGGGGAAGGGTCCCTGAGTCTTGGGGAAGGGAGACAATGGTTTCCCTCTCTCTGGCCTGCTGGGGATGGAGGGAGCCGCTGAGACATCCCAATCTAACCCACTCATGGTCGGGTTTCCTCCTGGGGGCGGGCACTGAGCAGCTAAGGGTGTGGCGCTGTCCAAGGTGCACGTTAAGACGCAGCCGGGGAGAAAGGACCAGGAGGCCAGGGGGCGAGGGGACTCTTTGCAAGCAGAGGTGTGATCCTGCCCAGCTTCCTGGCAGGACAGGGATATAAGGAGAGCCACAGGGATGCTGGAAGCCAAGACCATGAAGTCAGAGGGCTGGTCTCGTGGGAGGAAGTTGAGGGCGGGCCGGGAGGTGTCTGTGTGTTTAGGGGCCAGACTCGGGAGATTCCTGTCTCGAGGAAGGGAGTCCGGGCGCTGACGTGCTCCAGACTGTGACCTCCCAGTAGTAAACAGCAGGAGTGGGTGGCCACCAAGATCATCAGAGCTCTGTGGCTGTGAGGCTGGAGTGCTTGGGGTGGAAGCCACAGCCACAGCTGTGGGGAGCTGTGTGGGAGGGCCGGCAGCTCAGGACTGCTGGGGGCGGGGCTATAAATTACATGAACAGTTTTCACATGAGGTTGAGATAAAATCACAGGACAGTGTCGGGCCCCGAGAGGAAGGAGAGCTCAGCAGCAGCAGGATGGGAGTGGCGCCTACCTGGGAGCGTGGGCAGGGCACAGGCCAGGGCACTGCTCTTACTCTCTGGCCCGAACCGCTCCTCCAGCTTGCTCTGCAAAGCATAGAACTGGCGGTAGCGGCGGTAGATGAGGTACTTGGATCCTCCTTTGGTCTTCACCTCGATGACGAAAACCTGGGGGGACAGGGGTTGGGGGAGGGCTCGGAGGCCAGGAGCAGAAGCTAAAAGGAGGTGGAGGGGAAGAGAGGAGGAGAAGGTGGGGTTAGGGGGAAGATGATGAGCATAAGGACGCAGAAGGATTTCTGGAGGAGGAGACCCTATCAAGTCAAAAGGCTGGTGCCCTAGAAGTAGGCGAGCTTTGCTTAAAAAAAAGAAAAAAAAAGCTGGAAAAAGTTGAGGAAGTGAGACCCAGCAGTAGATATAAGAGCCCTTGGGAAAAGGCCACACCCACATTCAGGCCCAAGAAATGAGGAGCCATCCCTTGAAGGTCACGGTGCAGAGCAGACCCGCCGCTGGCTGTGCTGTGGGCACAGGGTGCCCCTCCATCTGTGTCTGCATATGACAGGGGTGTTGTGGGGGGCAACACCAAAGCCCCTCACCCCCGACTCTCCAGGCGGGGGTTCAGAGGTCAAAGGATGACATCAGGGTTTCTCAACCTTCATGCCACGCTGGGGCAGGATAGCTCTTTACCGGGGACAGGGCTGTCCTGGGCACGGTGGGGTGTTTAGCAGCATCCTGGATTCTACCCACTAGATATGAACTAGACCTGCTCCAAGATGCAATCATCAGAATCTCCCAGGGTAATGGCAAATGGGCAAAATAGGGCCTGTTGAGCAGCACTGAGACAGAAGTTAAGAGATCAGAGAGTTGGAGGCTCAGAGGTCAGAGGGCAAGGTTCAGAGGTCAGCCGAGTGGAAGTTCGGAGGTTGTCGGGTGAAGGACCAGCGTCCCATCCCTCCACTCAAGGCTGTGTCTTGTTATTTCCGTGTTTCCAGGGTCTTTGTCTCTTACAAAGTAGCTGGTGAAGCCTCTCTTCTCCTCGATGTCGGCGATGTTGGCTGAGATGGCAACGTCATCCGGAAGCTGTTCAAAGTCACTGTGCGAAGCAGGGGCAAAGAAATCCTGGTTATCACCCTGATGTGTTTTGTGGGCTCACTGGGCATGAGGCAGCGTGCAAAGTGAACTGACGATGTGGATCCCACACTGGTCTCTCAGCACCCCTTCCCCGGCCATGTCCAGCCACTGACCCTGGAAATACGGAAATAACAAGACACAGCCCAGGCCCTGAGTGTAGGGATGGGACGCTGGCGGCCACACTGGGCGTCGAGATGGGACCCTAGCGGCCATATAGCAATAGCCAAATTATAGTTTAACACATTGTTGTCAACTGCACAGATTCATCCTGGAACAAGGCATCAAACATCTCCATACCAGGCCCGGTCCTAGGCCCTGGATCACAGGGGTAAACAAAGTCAACACGTGCCCTGGGTGGAGTGCTATGGGAGCCCCACAGAGAGACTGCCTCATTGTGCCCAGGTTGCGGAAATCCTCACAAAGGAGGTGACATGTGAGCAGGTCTAGAGGGTAGAAGAGGCATCTGCCAGGTGGAAATTGGGGACGGTCTTCCAGGCAGTGGGAGCAGTATGACCTGTGGAGTGGACCCCGATCTGTGTGGCTGGGGCCAGTGTGATCTGAGACTGAATGGGCAGGTGAGGCCAGTCTGAGGGTCCCAGGGGCCAAACAGGGAACTTCTGTAGCAATGGGGAGCCACATAGGGCTTTGAAAGAAAGTAAAACATAGGCCAGGTGTGGTGGCTCATGCCTGTAATCCCAACATTTTGGGAGGCTGAGGTAGAAGGATCACTTTAGGTCAGGAGTTTGAGACCAGCCTGGCCAACATGGCGAAACACCATCTCTACTAAAAATACTAAAAAATTAGCTGGGCATGGTGGCAGGTGTCTGTAATCCCAGCTACTCAGAAGGCCGAGGCAGGAGAATGGCTTCAATGAGGAGGCAGAAGTTGCAGTGAGCCAAGATCAAGCCACTGCTCTACAGCCTGGGTGACGGAGCCAGACTCCATCCCAGAAAAAAAAAAAAAAAAAGGAAAGAAAATAAAACACAATACTATGTTGGCTTTAGGGGCAGTTCAGGCAGGCATGTGAGGAGGAAAGAACGGCAGAGAGTTAGGGGAGAGAGCAGCACTGGGAGGCCCTGAATGGTCTGAGAGATTGTGTGCACCTGAGCCAGACAGCAGGAATGGAAGTCGGGGGGAGACAGACACAAGGGCCACCACCCTTGGTGGACACTGAGCATTTGCTGTATCCCCTGCTTCCTCCTGGCCTGCCAAGCACCGGTTTTGTTTAGAGCGGCCATGTGCCTAGCCCCAAGGTGATCATGATGGGTCTGAGCCAAGCATCACCATCCAGCTCCTGTTTCCCAGACTCCCTTGCAGCTAGGAGCAACCATGTGACCAGTTCTGGACAACGAGACCTAACAGCAAGCCTGGTGGAGGGGCTTCTCCAGAGTGTTTGCTTTTCTGATTCCAAGGGAGGGACAAGGTCAGCATGGTCTTCTCCTTTGAAGGCAGTCTTGAAGCAAGTGTGACATCTGGACCTACAGCAGCTATGTTGTCTGCATGTGGCAGGACATGAGAAGGGCCAAAGGAATCTCTGGGATACTAGTCCTGATGTCACTGGCCTGTAGAACCAACTAGGGCTTAGCTCTGAACTTTTGTGTGCGTGTGTGTGTGTGTGTGTGTGTGTGAGACAGAGTCTTGCTCTGTTCCCAGGCTGGAGAGCAGTGGTGCAATCTCATCTCACTGCAACCTCCGCCTTCCAGGTTCAAGTGATTCTCCTGCCTCAGCCTCCCAGGGAACTGGGATTGCAGGCATGTGCCACCACACCTGGCTAATTTTGTATTTTTAGTGGAGATGGGGTTTCACCATGTTGGCCAGGCTGGTCTCAAACTCCTGACCTCCCAAAGTGGACTTCTTGTTATGTGACCAAATAAGTCCCTGTTTGTTCAAGCCATCATCTGTGTCCCCATTCCCTGCAGCCTAATGAATTTTCAACAGACACATTACCAATTTCTTTTTGTTCCTAAGTTATGACCAGGAGAGGTTGGGAATTATTTGGATGTGGAGGTGAAAGAAAAGGCAGTGTCAAGAGTGACACCCACACTTCTGGCCAGGATGGCAGCTGGGGGCAGGGTTGATGGACTCAGTTTGGGGCATGCTAATTTGAGAGGCCTGCTGTGTAGCTAAGGATCTCAGCATGGGGGTCTTGGCTAAAAGGGGCCAGATAAGAAGAACCTTCTGGGCCAGGCATGGTGGCTCACACCTGTTATCCCCGCACTTTGGGAAACTGAGGCAGGCGGATCACTTGAGGTCAGGAGTTAGAGACCAGCCTGACCAACATGGAGAAACCCCATCTCTACTGAAAATACAAAATTAGCCAGGCATGGTGGTGCATGCCTGTAATCCCAGCTACTTGGGAGACTGAGGCAGAAGAATCGCTTGAACCTGGGAGGCAAAGGTTGCAGTGAGCCGAGATCACACCATTGCACTCCAGCCCGGGCAACAAGAGGGAAACTCCATCTCTAAAAAACGTAGCTTGTGGGTAAGACTCCCGCTCCTGACTCAGTGAAGAGCTCTCAGGGAACAGAGGAGGGGGCTGAGAGGGACAGAGAGGGGAAGAGAAAACAGATGCCAAGGAGAGGAAGGAGGAACAGCCAGGCGTTGCTGAGGTCACTGAGTCCAGACACTTGGAGACAGGCAAGGAAACAAGAAGCAATTATGATTCTTCTGGTGCAGCAATTGGGAAACATGGGGTGGGCGGGATTGCAGGGGCTGCCAAGGCCAAGGCCCCAGAGCTGGCTGGGACCTCAGGAGTCTACACACCCTATTCCCAGTGCATGCCGGACCCACATGACCTGGAATCTGAGGGTGCATCAGAACTCAGGGTGCTGCACCCGAAGGTGACTCACAGTGGCAGTGGGTGGGTAGAGGAAATCCCCTCCCAGCCCCACTCTCCACACATGCCCCCAGGGTGATACCCTTGGGAGAAGCTTCTGCCTCCACTTTCTCCCGTGAGGCTGTGCTTGTCCTGGGTAATTTCCTCTGCAGTATGATGGGGTGGGGGGATGGGCAGGAAGGAACCTGAAGGGTTGAAACAGCCCTGAGCAGGGCAGCAGGCAGGTTGGGTAATAAGAACGGCAGCTACCTATTTCCTGAGGGCACCAGGAGCTCTTCTAAGACAGCATCGCCTTTGCACAGATTGGGAGACTGAGGCACAGCGAGATTAGCCCGAGTAAGTCGGGAAGCTGGGATCTGAGCCCAAGCAGTCTGGCTCCAGAATTTTGTTACCAAACCCTGCCACACTGCCCCGCTCTCTGAGCTTCCCAGCAACTTGCTGTGTGAACTAAAAAAATCCCAGCCCTTCTCAGCCTGTGTCCCCATCTAAAATTATTATAATTTTAGTGAACCTGTATGTGGCACTGCCTGTGGGCTAGACACTGTTCTAAGCCCATTAGGACATATGGGCTTCTCAGAGCTCACAGCTCCAAGGAGAAGGGAAGGGGGTGGTGAACACTAAACAAATAATGACAAAATTCAAACGGGCACAGTGCTGAAAAGGCAAACCACAGGAGCCTGGCCATTATTATATTCCCTCAAAGAATCGATCATGCAGCAGGCAGGAGACACTGGGAGCAGGAGCTTGTACTATGGAGGCTCATGCAGTGTCAGAGGGTATCTTCGGGCCGAGAGTGGTCAAGGAGGGCTTCCTGGAAGAAGCAGCGCCAGTGGTCAGCCAGGAAAAGCAAAGAGGAGTTGGTCACGGGACAGCAGGAAAGGCCTTTCAGGCAGGGGAGCGGCAGGTGCAAAGGCCACAGCCATTCAAGGAGGGCAAGTTCAGGGAACCTCAGGGAGTTGAGCATGGCTGGAGCACAGAGCGGGGAGGTGGAACGTGGTGACAGAACAGGCGGGGAGACAGGTAGGACCCTCTCAGGGGGCGCCTCGAGGCCTTGCAGAGGAACCTAGAATTTTCCCTGGGCTGGCCTGGGCTGAGGAAGGGGTCAAGCAGGACACACGCTGGCAGATGCTCGAGGCACAGGAACAGCCTTGGGGACGAGAAGACCAAGTCCCCTCGGGAAGATTCCTCCCTGTGCTCCAGCCCCTTCCGTCCTCTGTAAAATGGGGACAAGAGAAGTACTTATGGGGTGGTCATGCAGTCTCATCTGTAACAAACATAGCCCTAAAATCCCCATCAGGGCAGGGACTCTGCTCACCCTACGTCCCAGTGCCCAGAACAGAGCCCGGCATACAGTACGTGCTCAATACACGGCCACTACCCCCATCTGCATTTGTGGAGTGTTTTGATGGGCAGTGTGAGAATGGCCTGGCTGCCTGCAGGGCAGACAAGAAGAGCAGCAAACCCAACTGGAAGTTCCCTGGAGTAGCTGCCCCGACCCCTTAGGGACCCCATCCAGGCCCTGCTGGGCTGGGACATTCTGGCTCAAGGCACTAGTGCTGTTCATGAACAGTCCGCTTTGGAGCCTATCCTCAGGGAGGCCGAAGTTGGAAGAATCCTTTGAGGGCAGCCAGGGCAGGTTTTGTGGCACCCGGCACACAGTAGGTGCTCAAAACTTGTCTGTTGGAACCGAACTTGCCACCCCTGCGGCAGCCCTCTCCATCCCTGGATGTCTCGCCTTGGGGTTCTAGAAAGTCCTGCTGTGCAAATGTGCACCTTCTCCTCGTACTCTCTGCAGAATAACCCGGGCTTGCTCTCAGATGAGGCCTTTGAGGTACAGGGAGCCCCCGTGCCCCCAGTGCCTGGCTCAAGGCCTTGTGAAAGGCAGTCCCACCGCCCCTGAGGGCCAAGGCGACTGAAAGGGGACAGGGAGCGGGGGAGAGGGCACACACAGGCCTGACAACTGGCTCTCGCCATCATCCCCTGAACCTTTTACCCTAGAAAGCAGGAAGTGTCCAAGCCTCAAACAGCTGCTGTTTCCGGAAGATTTGACTTTGCGTGCAGCTGGGTCCCCCAGGAGAACGCGTCGGGAGGAAGGAATTCATGATGGCCAGCCTTACCCAGCTCCAGTAACCGGCACTGAGCTCAGGAGGGCCACGCGGACTCCCGGCAAGCATTTGTTTCTGCTGCCCTTGTCTCCGCCCACCCTGCAGTTTCCCCGCGTAGGCCCACACCAGCCTGGCCTGTCTCTGATGACCCCCGAGTGGCCTCCACATAAATCACAGCAGTCACCTGCTGTTCCAATCCAGTGGGTGCAGGGCCAGGCCCTGTGACCTCAAGGCCTTCGAAGCTCCTAGGGCAGTCCTGGCTATGGAGGAAAAATTCTAGAGATGCTTGCCAAGAGATGAGGCTAGACCCTGGTGAGGCTGTGTCCACGCCCCAGCCCTGCCAGCCACTCTCTGCGACCCTGAGTAAGTCTCTTATCCTCCCCTGGCCTCAGATTTCCCATCTGTACAATGGCAAGTTAGGACTAGAAGAATCGAAGACATTTTCCACCTCAAAGATCCATCCACCCATTCATTCATGGATTCATTCATTCAGCAACATTTACGGAGCCCTTGGTCCTGGTGCGCAATAGGAAGGAGCTAACTTCTAGGGATATAGCAGTGATCAAAGCAGACAGAACCTCTCATGGAGCTTGCTTCTCACAGGAGAGCCACTGCTAAAGAAAAAAATAATAAATGAGCCTATATTATTCCAGGAATATAAGGACTAGACAGTAAAAGGAAACAGGGCAAAGGATCAGACAGCAGTGAGGTGGGGGCTGTCAGGGAAGGCTTCTTGGAGGAGGTGGCATTTGAGCCAAGCCCTGAATAGAGGAAGAACAAGCCAGATTCTATGAATTCTGTTTGCACAGATGATGGAAAGTGCTGATCACCATGTGGAGCAAAGGGCCCCAGCCTGGGACTCAGGACAAGTGCGTTCTTCTCCAGACACTCCCACTCACTCATTGTGTGGCCGTCGGCAAGTTGCTCCCCCTCTTGGAGCCTCCGTGTTCTCATTTGTGTCTGAGGATGGTAAGCCACAGCTCGGAGGTTCCTTAAAGCAGTTCTGAGAGGCTGCATTTCTGAGTATTTGGGTTCTGACTCAATCCCAGCCTCTTCTGTTTGTCGGGGGCTGTAGAAGGACCAGGCTTTGTCCCCATGGCCTATCAGGAGCAGTGAGAAGGCCCGGGGGCAGCCACACCCCTGCACTCACCTCTCGGCCCGCAGCTGCTGGGCCACAGCCATGGTGGGCGACGATCCCAGGGAGCAGGTGGAGAGTCTCGCCCACCTGGTCCCGGGCTGAGTTCACCTCTCACTTCCTCCAGCCACCCTGCGTCTCGTCTCAGCCTGCGGTCCTGGGAGTCCCCAGGAGCTGCCTTTGGGGAGGCACAGGCCTGCTTCTCTGCACTCTGGCAGAGGCTCCTCCTCCAGGCTCTCTGGGTCTAGTCTATGGCCCACAGCTTCCTCTTACCTCCCAGCTGCACAGCAATTGAGGAAGTGGACCCTTGGATGCCAGGTTTATAGCAATCCACTTCCTTGATGCCAGTCTTTGGTGTCAAGCCTCAGTTGGGCATAGAAGCCTTGCTCCATCAGAGATGGGGTCCCAGCCATCAGGGGGTCCACCTCTCCTGGGGAACTTCACATCCTCTGGCCCATCAATCCCAACCCTCATTTTCTCACTGCCAAGCCTTGCCCAAACTCTTCCCCAGGCCTGGAATGCTGGCCTCCATTTTCCTGTGATCCCTTAGGCCCAGAGTAAATGCTACCTCCTCCAGGAAGCCCTTCTGGTTCCTCTAGCCTCTGTTGTCCTAGAGTGTGAAATTTGGTTTGTGCTCCCTGGCACTCTAGGGTATCCCTTCCTCATCCTTAGCTCTCCATGCGCAGCCAATCCTCTTTCACAGGTCTGCCAATCAGAGCGAGTTTCACCCTGCCTGCTTCAACCGTCCTGCCCTGCCACTCCGTGCTCAGGAGAAAGTCTGGGGTCCTTGCTCTGCATGCCTCCGATGACCTTGAGGCCCTGAAGCCTTCCCCAGCCTCCGCTCCTGAGCTCTCTTTTTCTCACTGGCCTCCTTTCCATTTCTAGAATGTTCTAAGACATCTACCCCAAGGCCTTCGCACATGGTGTCCTCTCCACCAGAATGAGTGCTTCACTGCCTCCTTCGCATCTCGGCTTAGAAGTTACATCATTAGCAAGGCCTTCTCTGACCCCTCACCCTAAATGAAGACCCTCCCGCCTACACTCTCTTACAGATCCCTGCACATGTACTGCAAAGCATGCATAACTATTGTCATCTGAGGTTGTGTGTCTGTATGTTTAGTGACTGCCTCCCTGCTAGCAGCATGCCTGGCACATTGTAAGTGCTCAACCGGTATTCACTGAATGATGAAATGCTGCTAGTCCGTGACTGTGGCTCCTGACACACGTGGCTATTTGATTCTGAAGGAACCTCCCTGAGAAGAGGCCCACAGGAGTCATGGGCACAGCCACACCCGTAACTCCCCAGCAGCCACACACACTCTCACACTCGTATTCAAAGATGCAGAGCAGAAAGGCCTTTTACACAATTTCACACATGCAAATCCTGGCTGAAAGACAAGAAAGCATAATTTTCAGGTAGGATCAAAGAGAGAGGTCAGGAATCTATGCCAGGGAGAGGGAACGTGGCACACAATCCATGGGAAAACCGAGACTGGATATGCATTGCTGGGGGTGAGATTTTAATACCAAATCTGGGACTAGGTACAGGCCACAGGTTGTGCTGTTGGCAGGAAGGCAAATGTGAGCTCTCGGTGTGAAGTGGGTGTCAGGACTGACTGTGGGAACAGAGTTTCTCAGCCATCTGCCTGGAGTCACGGCAGGAGTTGAGATCCTCTCACAGGCCACGGGTGGAACCAGGGACATGTGTACCGGAGCAGCCTCAAGGCTGTCCTCTGCACTGGTGCAAGATCTGGATATAAGCTGCCCACATGGTGCAAAAACCCTAAACTGAGGCATTACATGAAAACAATTTGGAGTCAGCGACTCTGCAGGGCCTGCTCTGTCAACTCACAGACCAAAAGTACAAATCATCAGCTGTGAAAGACCACTCAGAGCCTCCACACCGTGAAGAATTCACACCCGAAGAACTAGAAAGAACACAAACAAGAAGTCCGATGAGTCGCTGGTATCTCGGGGCTCCGAGGCTAGAGGATAAAACAATGAGGTGCGGAAGTAACAGAACAGGGTTATTAGTGCAGGTCCCTGTGAGTAGCAAGAGGTGCAGGCGGCCAGCCGTAGCTGAAGAAGAGGAAGATGTCGATCTCCAGTTGGCAGGAAGGGCAGGAAGTGGCAAAACAACTTTAGCAAGCAAGCGCATACAGAACTGGCAGGTGATTGTGTCAATAGTGTGTGTAGCCTATGCCTACAGTGGGAAACACCTATGTGGGTCTAAACACATACAGCTTGCGTAGGCCAGGGTGAGTTTATGTTGTGTCTATAAAAGAGCATATGATGTGTATACTGGTGGCCTTGTGAGTAGGAGAGAATACACTTACGTGTTCGGATCGAAGTCGGTGCCCAATGAGTATAAACACGAATGCATTTATAATAGGTGAACTCAGGCAAGTTGCCATGTCCATTTTGAACCTTTCTTCTTCACCAATCTGTAAAACAGGCTTGCCTAATGGAGTTATAGTAAGAATTGGTGGAAAAAATGTATCAAAGTGCATGGACACTTGGAAGTTGCTTATCCTTTTTTTTTTTTTTATCGTTTTCTGTGTGTTTATCTGTGTGTGTGTGTTTCACGTGGGTCAAGCCCTCAAGTTTACCTTCCCAGGTTTTTTCAGGTGTGGCCTTCCCAAACCCCAGCCACCGCTACCCCCTAAAACCTCCTGTGGCCCTGACTCAGCCACTGGAAAGCCATCTCTCCACCTGGGGGACAAGGTGTCCAGGGAAGAGCCTGTGATGGGCCCGCTCCTCCCCTCCTCCCCTCTTTCTCTCCTTTTCTTCTGACCCTGCCTGTGGTGCTGCTGAACACGGGTATTTCTCTGCCTCCTCATACACAGAGCACTGTGGCTAATTTTATGCCCGAGCTCTGATACAGTGTAATTTGAGGCCAGGCCCTCTGTCAGCAATGGGCTCCTGTCCTGCCGCTGCTGCAATGCCTGTACCTTCTACCCCCTCTCCAGAATTGGGCTCTGGTGGTTGCTGCTGCAGCGGGAGAATGAGGCAGAGGAAGGGCCTGGTAGAGGAGCCAAGCTCGTCACACGTTCCGTTAATCAAGTATCGTGGAGTCTGTTTTGGGTAAGTGCAAAGAAATGCCTGAAGTGACCTCTCACATATGGAGACCTGATTTTTTATAACCTCCACATCCCACAGTCTCTGAATAAACAAACAAACAAAAAAAGCCATTGAATGGTCAGAATTGGTAGCTCAAAGTCTATGCATTGACACTGGAATCTTCTATTCACAGAAGAAATAAACAAGGAGCCTGGTCCTCTCTTCCTGACAATTCTTGAAGCAGTGAGTTAGGAGAGGGGAGAAAATTCCCCAGGAAAGTCAAATGCAAGTGACAGTTCAGTGACAGCCTGACAATAATAAAGACCATGGAATGCTGAAAAGAATATATATACTCAAGAACTCAAAAACAAATACCAGAGGCCATTCAGAGAAAGGCAGCTAGGCATCTTACAACACCAGTTACTAATGTCCAGGATCCCCAGAATCTGAATGGAAACTGGATGTGCAAATCATAAAAAATGCACAGCACTCTTCAATCCTTCCTCACGCAGGGGCTGGGGTATACAAGATAAGCCATTGCCCCCATTTTGGAGATTAGGAAACCCACCACTCAAAAGCAGCCAGCAGCCAGGGCTGAGAGCTCCAGCCACAGGAACTGAAACTCTGTGACAGGGAAGAGGAGAGCCTCTTCTGTGGACCAGGAGGCACCCCTGGGAGCTCATTATGGGTACTCAGCAAATGCTTGCTGCCCATATCAGCCACTCTCCCCGGTAAGAGAAGGAAAATCCCTGACTGGACTGTGTAAGATTCCTGGGGATCCCTCATGCACTCAATTCCCCAATCCTGACCCACATGTGTCTTGCTTTATAATTTATGAGGGACACTTCACTGGACCTCCTCCCTGAGCCATAAATAGCCATCCCTGGCAGGCCCCCATTGGAGTATTTGAAGGCAGGGAGGGTGTAGATGCAGCCAACTAGACAGCAAGCTCCCTGAAGGCAGAGAGTCTGCTCTTCTCTGGGAAAGCCTGCACATGGCAGAGCTGGGTCTAAATCTCACGTACCCTGGCTCTGTCATGCACTAACTGTGCAACCTCTCCCACCATCGTTCATTTTTCCAAATGGAGATAGTATTTGCCTCTACATTACTATTATTTGGAGGGGAAAATTGTAGGATTATTATATTGTTCACTCATTTACAAATGTGTTGAGCACCTACTATGTGACAGAGACCTACTGTGTGCTAGGCCCTAAATGAAACACAGCCACTGTTCTTGAGACACGTACTCACTAGAGGTGTGTTACATAAGGCAATGAACACTAAATGCTTAGGACTGTGCCTGGCGCATAGTAGGTGGTCAGTAAACTTTAGACATTAATGTAATTATTGACTATCATTCCTTGGTGTGGCTTGGTCCCTCCCTTTTCTGACTCCCCCTGCTGCACAGCTTGGTCCTCTCTGTCACGCAACTAACATTAAATTCTAACTTTTTTCCCCGCATCTGTCACCTTCTCTCACCACGCGGGGGCAACCAGGACCCGCACTTCACTTGCGGACCCCGCTCTGCGCTTAATCTAAGTGTTGACGAGAACTGACCGCCAGGGGGCGCCGCGATCAGCAGTCGAGTCCCCGCTCTGCAGCGCCACCTAGAGGTTAAATGTCCTAAGTCACATTAGAACGACCCGGCCAAGTGGAGGGTCAAGCAGTAGCCAGCCAGGCAGAGTGCGCAGCCGGCTAGCTCAGACAGCCTCTCCAGACTGCCCCATCAGCCAGAATCTGAGCTGCACTCAGAAGCTGCTCTCTAAGCAGAATCTCCTCTCCACCATCATAAATACGGTAACAGCCAAGTCACTCTGAGAGTTGACTGTATAACCACCCCTCCACGGTGAAATTGCCAGGAGGAACACGTGAGCCAGCATTTGCAAAGCCCTTAGTACAGTGCCTGGCCCACAGTCCGGCTTGGTTCATGTTGGCTCTGACTGTTGTTACTTAATCCTCACACCAGCCCCCATAAAATAGTGGTATTCTTACCCCATCAGGAGATAAGGAAACCCAGGCTTTACAGGATTAGAAGAATAAATCAAAGTGATTTGCTTAATGACAGGCAGAGTAAGATGTGGACCTCAAATCAGGCTGACTTCTAGACCCACTCTGTTTGTTAATAACTATGCTGTGCTGGCGCTCATTCATTCATTCACTCCACAAGCACTCATCTAGCAGCCACTCTGCACCAGGTGTAAAAGATACAGAGATGAATCCAGCACAGTTGCTACCCTCAGGTAGCTTACATTGCTTTTGAGGTACACAAACACACATGCACACATACACATCCACACACGTATATATACACACACATGCATGCACACACAGGCACATATACAAATAACAGGCACATATACACACATGTACATATACACAGGCACACACATGCATGCACACAGGCACATATACACAAAACACATATATATGCACATATACACATGCACACACAGGCACATCTACATATGCATGCACATATATGCACACATACACATGCACACACATATATACACACATGCATGCATACAAGGCACATATACACATAACACACATGCACACACAGGCACATATACACATGTCCATGTACACAGGCACACACATGCACAGGCACCTAGAAATGCACATGCATGCATGCACACACATGCAAATATACACATGCATGCACACCCATGCTCACACACGTGCACACACGCAGAATCAAGTTCAATTTGGGGGAAACCAGGAGATACATGCTTTGCATTCAGTGCCACCTCCAGTGCTATCTTCAGTCCCTAGAGATTACAAATACAAATGTCTACAGTGGCCTGGCAGGTAGCCTGGAGGTTTCAGATGGATCCGGGGTGGAAAGGCAAGGGAAGTAGGCTGTAGCCTACGGTCTGCCTGTCATTACCCTTACATTCTGGGACAGAACTCCAAGGAGTCCAAAAACTCTATGTTCCAGTTTGTCATGAAGGTACGTTTGTCAAAGTAGGATAGAACTTACTTTTTAGTCATCTATTGGCTTGACTCATAACTGTACATATTTAGAATTGGGATACATGGACCTGTGTCCCATTGCTCCAGGCTCTACACATGTCAGGGTCAGTGAGCAGGACAGATGGACTTGCAGGTCATGGTGAGTCTCAGGATTTCATTCAAAGAGGAAAGACATCCAAGTGTTTAAAACACATCCAAGTGTTTTAAACAAGGAGTGATAACAATTGGGTTTATATTCTTTTAAGATGCCTTAGTTCACTACTTGGATATGGCCTTGCAGGAGGGTAGTATTAGAAGCAAAGGGAAGAAACATTACTTCTAACAACATTCTACTTCGATTTTTAAAAATCAGCTTTATCAGCTTATCCACCATGATCAAGCAGGCTTCATCCCGGGGATGCAAGGCTGGTTCAACATATGCAAGTCTATAAATGTAATTCACCATGTAAACAGAACCAAAGATAAAAACCACATGATTATCTCAATAGATGTAGAGAAGGCCTTCAACAAAATTCAACAGCCCTTTATGCTAAAAACTCTCAGTAAACTAGGTTATTGATGGAACGTATCTCAAAACAATAAAAGCTATTTACAACAAGCCCACAGCCAATATCATACTGAATGGGCAAAAATTAGAAGCATTCCCTTTAAAAACTGGCACTAGACAAGTATGCCCTCTCTTACCACTCTGATGCAATATAGTATTGGAAGTTCTAGCCAGAGCAATTAGGCAAGAAAAAGAAATAAAGGGCATTCAATTAGGAAAAAAAGAAGTCGAATTTTCCTTATTTGCAGATGACATGATTGTATATTTAGAAGACCTCATCGTCTCAGCCCAAAACCTTCTTAAGCTGATAAGCAACTTTGGCAATGTCTCAGGACAGAAAAATCAATGTGCAGAAATCACAAGCATTCCTATACACCAATAACATACAAACAGAGAACCAAATCATGAGCAAACTCCCATTTACAATTGCTACAAAGAGAATAAAATACCTAGGAATACAATGAACAAAGGAAGTAAAAGGTCTCTTCAAGGAGAACTGCAAACCACTGATCAAGGAAATAAGAGAGGACACAGACAGATGGAAAAACATTCCATGCTCATGGTTAGGAAGAATCAATATTGTGAAAATGGCCATACTGCCCAAAGTAATTTATAGATTCAATGCTATCCCCATCAAGCTACCATTGACTTCTACACATAACTGAGAAAAACCACTTTAAACTTCATATGGAACCAAAAGAGAGCCCACATAGCCAAGACAATCCTAAGCAAAAAGTACAATGCTGGAGGCATCACACTACCTGACTTCAAACTATACTACAAGGCTACAGTAATCAAAACACCATGGTACTGGTACCAAAATAGAGACATAGATCAATGGAACAGAACAGAGGCCTTGGAAGGAACACTACCCATCTACAACCATCTGATCTTTGACAAACCAGACAAAAACAAGCAATGGGGAAAGTATTCCATATTTAATAAATGGTGTTGGGAAAACTGGCTAGCAGGAAGCTGAAACTGGACCCCTTCCTTACACCTTATACAAAAATTAACCCCAGATGGATGAAAGATTTAAACATAAGAACTAACACCATAAAAACCCTAGGAGAAAACCTAGGCAAAACCATTCAGGACATAGGCACAGGCCAGGACTTCATGACTAAAACACCAAAAGCAATGGCAACAAAAGCCAAAATAGACAAATGGGACCTAATTAAACTTAAGAGCTTCTGCACAGCAAAAGAAACAATCATTAGAGTAAACTGGCAACCAACAGGGAAAAAAATTTTGCAATCTACCCATCAAAGGGCTAATATCCAGAATCTACAAGGAACTAAAGAAGATTTACAAGAAAAAAACAAACAAACCCATTCAAAAGTGGGCAAAGGATATAAACAGGCACTTTTCAAAAGAAGACAAATATGCAGCCAACAAACATATGAAAAAATGTTCATCATTATTGGTAATTAGAGAAATGCAAATCAAAACCACGTTAAGATACCATCTCATGCCAGTTCGAATGGTGATCATTAAAATACCTGGAGACAACAGATGCTGGAGAGGATGTGGATAAAAAACACTTTTACACTGTTGGTGGTAGTATAAATTAGTTCAACCATTATGGAAGACAGGGTGGCAATTCCTCAAGGATCTAAAAATAGAAATTCCATTTGACCCAGCAATCCCATTACTGGGTATATACACAAAGGATTATAAATTGTTCTATCATAAAGATACATGCACACCTATGTTCACCACAGCACTTTTTACAATAGCAAAGACCTGGAACCAACCCAAATGCCCATTGACGATAGACTGGACAAAAAAATGTGGCACATATATACCATGGAATATTATGCAGCCATAAAAATGACGAGTTCACATCCTTACATGGATGAACCTAGAAACCATCATTCTCAGCAAACTGACACAAGAACAGAAAACCAAACAGCGCATGTTTTCACTCATAGGCAGGTGATGAACAATGAGAACACTTGGGCTCAGGGAAGGGAACAACACTCACAGAGCTAGGTGTGGGGGTGGAGGGGAGGGGAGGGACATCGGTGGGGGTCAGGAAGGATGGGGAGGGATAACACCGGGAGAGATGCCTGATGTAGGCAATGGGTGGGGTGGGGGGGGCGGCGGGGAGGAGGGCGGTGGAGACAGCAAACCACCATGGCATGTATGTACCTATGCAACAATCCTGCAGGATGCAGGACATGCACATGTACCCCAGAGCCCAAATACAATATTTTTTTAAAATTCAGCTTTATCAAGATACAATTTACGCACAATAAAATTTACCAACTTACAGTATACAGTTCCATGGGTTTCAACAATTGCGTAACCAGCACCATAATCATTATATAGGACATTTCCATTCTCTCAAAAGATCCCTCGGGACCCTTTGCAGCCAATCTCTTTCCCCTACCCCCAAGCCCTGGCAATGACTAATTCACTTTCTATCACGCTATTTTGCCATTTCAGAAATTCCGGTCAAAACCACAGAGTATGTGATATTTTGTGCCTGTTTTATTTCACATAGTACAACACTGTTGAAATTCGTCAATGTTGATATGTACGTAAGTATTCATTCTTTTCATTGTCAAGTAGGATTTTCCATATGTAGTATTTTATAGTATTATTTTGTATGGCTATAACGTAAGTTGTTTTCCATGCACACGCTCATGAACATTACGTTTTTCCCCCCCCAGTTTGCTTTCCAGGTTTTTTTTCTAGGCTGTTAAAACCACGGGGCTACAAACATCAAGCATAAATATTTGAGTGAGCATGTGACTTCATTTCTCTTGGACAAGAGAGAGAGAGAGAGATGTTGGGTCATATGGCAGATGCGTATATAACTTTATAGGAAAACTGTTTTCCAGGCTGGGCGTGGTGGCTCACGCCTGTAATCCCAGCACTTTGGAAGGCCATGACAGGTGGATCATCTGATATCAGGAGTTCGAGACCAGCCTGGCCAACATGGTGAAACTCCGTCTCTACTAAAAATACAAAAATAGCCGGGCGTGGTGGTAGACACCTGTAATCCCAACTACTCGGAAGGCTGAGGCTGGAGGATCCCTTGAAACCAGGGGACGGAGATGGAGATTGAGGTGAGCTGAGATCATGCCACTGCACTCCAGTCTGGGAGACAAAGCAAGATACCATCTCAAAAAAAAAGAGGAGGCGGGGCGGGGAGAAAACTGTTTTCCAAGCAGTCAAACAATTTTGCATTCCCACCGACCCATGTATCAGGAGACAGAGGCTCCAAGGTACCCAGTGTGCCCTGGCTCAGAGGCAGTGGCTCCAGGTCTGTACAAACTGGGAGTCTAAATGAGTCACAGCCTCTGGGATGGTTATTAAACAATTTTCTCCCAGCTCCAAACCTTTTTTCTACCCTCTGCTTTATGGGGCTAGAGCTGGGACTCCAAACCCTGTTTCTACTTTGCCGGATGATTTCTGCCACTCTTGGCCAGGAGGAGGCGCTGGAGGGAGACCGGAAGGATGGAGAGGCAGGAGGGGCTTGCTCCTTTGAATTTGCCTCAGGGACCCAACTGCCCTGCCCTGGAAGCCATCTTGGCCCAGCAACAGCTGATTTTAGTTTGTCATTTTTTAAACATTTCCAGAGCCAGTCTCACCCCATCGCTTCCTCAGAGGTCTGCGGTTCTGAGTCACAGCTCCTCCCCCCAGCTCTAAGCTTCCAGCCTGGGGCAACCCCACTCTCTTCCCTCCGTTCCCATAGCCACAGGAGTTATGGCTGCTTCCTGAAGTTTCTATCTCTGGTTACCTCAGTGTCTCCTTTTTCCTTTCAGTCATCCAAAATCTGTCCAAGCAGTCTCCTCTATAGAATTCTCACTTGCAAAATAACTTGTGTGCTTTCTGTGTCGCCAAACCCAGCCAGTCTAGCAGGCAGCAAGACCCTGCGCCCAGCTCCAGGGTGTCCCAAGGGAAGCAGGCCAGTCAGGCAGGAAGAGCTCTCACTCTCTGGCTATGAACTCAAACAGCTCACCCAGGCACCCCGAACCTCAGGTTATTTACCTGCAAAATGCACCCAAATGGAGCCTAATATAAATGAGGGCTTAATAAACATTTGGGGGAGGAAGTGGGAGAAGAAGGTATTTTATGTCGTCTATTGACACCTACTTCATTTGAGCATGTTACAGACTTTCTTCCAATATCCTGCAGGGAACCCCAAATCCTTCTCTTCTGCACTCTGTGTCTTTGTTCTTCTCGATCAGGTGCAGCAGAGACTGCTAATATCCCATACAATCCACTCTCTCCTTTTTCCTGTCGTGATAAAGTCCCTGAGTTGCAGCTGGACTCATGGCCAACTAGCTAAAGAGAACATTTTCCAACCTACCTGGCAGCTACCTGTGACCATGTGACCAGGTGCTGGCTGATGGAATGGGAAGGGAAGCCATGGGCACACCATCAGGCTGTGCCCTTAAAGAGAGAAGGTGTATCTTCCATTTCCCATCTTCCCTTCCAGCTGGCTGGAGAGGCCAACTATGGAGAATAGTTAAGCAACAAAGCAGCTTGGATCTCTGACCCTGCTTCTGTTCAGATTGTTCGGGAAGAAAGAAATTTCTGTTGTGTTTGTGTTTAAGCAGCTGATTCATTGATGCTTGTTAGAGCAGCTGAACCTGTACCTTACCCACTGGAGCAGGGATTGCCAAATGCTTTATATTCGTTCTTTCTTTCCTTCCTTTTCTCTTTCTTTCTTTTTTTTTTTTTTTTTGGTGGAGCCTCTCTCTGTCACCCAGGCTGGAGTGCAGTGGCACAATCTCCGTTCACTGTAAACCTCCATCTCCAGGGTTCAAGCAATTCTTCTCATACCTCAGCCTCCTGAGTAGCTGAGATTATAGACACCTGCCATATGCCAGGCTAATTTTTGTATTTTTAGTAAAGACAGGGTTTCACCATGTTGGCCAGCCTGGTCTCAAACTCTTGGCCTCATGTGATCCACCCGCTTCAGCCTCCTAAAGTGCTGGGATTACAGGTGTGAGCTACCACGCTCAGCTGACAAATGTTTTCTGTTCGAAACAGATGCTCTGTGCCCCAAAGAAAATGAGCACTAAGACAAAGGATCTCTTAGCAAAGCAATTTTTACTTTTTTACTTCCTGCACTGCAGGAAGGATACCCTCGCTAGCCATCTTGCCACAAGAGTACAACGAGCAAAGAAAAAGCAGACTTATTTATCCCTTATGCATTTGGGATTGTCCTTACTGCTGTGTCTAATCTTTGTTGATTGGAGCCAGACTTCACAATCTAAACTAAAACCCGGTTGGCTAACAACTTAACACTTTTCTAAACAGGTAAGGGGCATAGGCTGCAAGCTGGGACATGCCTGTGAGCATGTCCAGCACAGATATCTTGGTTAAAGTACAAGGACATAGAATATACTATGTGCCCATAAGCATAGCATGTCTATCGGCTACATAGGGCTTAATAAAGAGTTAACAGCACATGATTTATTCTTTAACAAGACAGGAAACTTTAAAGATGAACTTTTCTACTTCCCATATTTTCTATAAAGGGCCAGATAGTAAATATTTTAGGCTTTGCAGGGAGTTGTCTCTGTCACAAGTGCTGAATTCTGCTGTCACAGCCCAAAAGCAGCCAATAACAATAGTTGAATGTGCATAACTATCTTCCAATAAAACTTTTATTTCTAAAAGCAAGCAGGTCTGTGTGGACACTGCACCAGAGTTAACAGCAAAGAGACTCCCTTGTTATCTCTCTCAGTTCACACGAGAGATAACAAGTGCTCAGAAGGTGAATCCTGGGTGAGGGGTGAGGCCAAACAGCTACCTGAGGGTCCCATGCTCCCTGAGGGTCTACCTCCAATTCCTGCTGCTTCTATGACGCCCCTGCCTTTGAAACTGCCCCAGAAAAGGAGGGCTCCTCTGGCTCCAGTTTGCCCAGCACAGACATGTTGGAATTTGACTTTCCTAAAGGTGTCAAAAGGGGAAAAATCTACAGCCAGCAGGAAAGCAGTGGCTTCAGGCTGACCAGGATCTGCATGAGGCCATATTCAAAAATTAGGCATGCCTCCAAATATGAACTACAAAGGAATGCCAGCCTCCCCTTTCCACAAGCCCTCTCCTCCCTCCTCTGCGCCGCAGCACTCTGAAGCCCTTCGCCCACCCTGTACCCTCCCTCCAGCCTGGGCACCATGTCTTCCTCCCTTCATCTGCCTGCTCATCATCCTTTACATCAACTTGACTTCTCCTGATGCGTTCTCCCCATTTTCCTCCCATCTCTGTGACTTTACGGCTTTTCTTCATCCATTTGATTCCTTGCATCACCTGAGATTCAAAACTGAGCAAAGACTTCCCTTGAAGACTGGGGTCAGCACCCTCCCCAGCTAGAGATGTCACCTTAATTCCAGCCTCTGTCAGCATCTTCACTTCTCACCCCCTCCTGCTAAAGATTCCATACCATGGGCACGTTTGGGCGTGAGAACCATGTCACATTCTTCTATGATTCACCGGTGTCCAAAACAGGACCAATAAGCACTTGTGGGAGGAAGTGAGGGAGAAAAGGAGGGGAGGATGGAGGCTGAGAGTACAGAAGGAGACAAAGCAAGTGGACAGACTCACAGTAGGACTGGCTTCCTGTCTCAGGCATTCCCCTCTTGCCAAGCGAGGCCAGGGCCCAGGTGACTGAAATAAACGCATCTCTCGCTCCTCGCTCCTCGTGAGCTACACCCTCTACGTTAAGGGGAGGGCTTTCCCTCTCTCATGCCCACAGTGTGGCGCAACTGCCCAGGGTTCCCCGCTCTCTCAGAATTGCACAGCCAGAAACCAGAGAGCTTTGTAACACACAGTCCTGGTAGTTCTGAAACTGTCTCTTCAGCTCCTGGCTCTTTGGCCACCTGCTCCCAGCTGTGGCCTCTGAGCCACAGCCCTCAGTGTACACCTATCCCCAGCCCTCAGTCCTAAGTGCACCCCTATCCCCAGCCCGCAGACCTCAGTGTACCCCTATCCCCAGCCCTCACCTGGGGTCCTTCTGCAGCTCAGGCTTCTGCTATTACCTAATGCCGGCAATGCTGCCTCTGCTTCCCCAACCCCTGCGCCACTGCTCCCGCACCTTCTCCTCTGAGACGGGGGCTCCTCCCAGGTGCCTCTCCATCCTCAGCCGCCTTCTCCTCTACACACGCTCTGGGTGGGGGTTTCCTTACTCCTGAGCACTCTGTTACCATCTGCACACGGAAGACTCTGCGGTCACTCCCTGGGCACAAGGCCATGTGTCCCAGCTGCCTCCTGGACCCCCTTCCTCCCCCCAGCGTCCTCCCAGCCCCTCCAAGCCGGTGGTTCCTTTCCCTCCACAGCGGCTCTTCCTCCTGAGCTCTGTCTCCACCATTTATGGAAGCCAGAAACCTGGAGTCACCTTGGCCTCCTTGTCTCCTTCACCTGCCACAGCCAATCGGTCAGGGATGTATTTCACCTCCTTAAGGACCCTCCAACGGCCTCTCCCCCATCCCTTCAGCCTGGGCTTCAATTCAGACTTCCCTCCTCTCCTGCCTGTGGCGCACCTGGTCTCGTCATTGGTCCTGAGTTTTGTCATCCATGCCAACTCCGGGTAGGCCTTTCCTGGATATGACAAACCCCACACATCCCGTCCCTCCAGGCCTTGCAGTGGCTAAGGAAATGGGTCCATATCGCTCTCACCCAGCCGTGCTCCATCCTGACTCCAGCTTCATTCCTCTCCTTTCCCAGCTGAAATTCCCGGGGCAGGTGGCTCCCCCAACCCCACTGCGCCCAGGCCTGTATTCACACGGATACACCCTTGTAGTGAGTCCCCGCATGGAAGGGTCACCTCAAGCACTTTCTGCTGTTTCCCTTGCAGACATTTCCAACTTTGTCACATATTCAAAGATGGCTTTCCATGGACCGGATGGGCAACCAACAAGCTAACCCATTGGGTGCCATGAAAAACACGAAGCAACAGCTACATAGGAGAGGTGATTTTCCGCTTGGAGATGATCATCCTGCCTGACGGATGAGGACCCCTGGTCAAGGTCACCCGGCTCCCATCTGCCCGAGGGCTGTCAATCCTAAACCTGTCCTCTCAAAGGCTAAGCCGATCTGCAAGCTCACGTGGTGTCAGGTGGTGAACCATTATTCTACACGCCGTTCAGTGTTGTTCGTTTAGCGTATGCCATGGGCTCCACGTTCCATGTCCCCATCTTGAGAGTGGGGGCCTGGGGTGAGGGATCTTTAGGGAAAAAGAACCAGGCCAGATTGGTGTTCACAGTGCCATGTGGTCAGGGAGGCTTTCCAAGCCCTGTGGGCAAACTCTGGGGAAAACAGGTCACCAGAGCCCCTGTGCAGGCTTCAAAATAAAAGCCTTCTGAGAGGGCTGTGCTGGGGTGGCCGGCAGAGCAACGAGGCAAGGCCTGGGGAAGCTGGGGAGAGAAGGGAAGGAATGGGACCCCAGGGAAAGAAAGCACTTTCTGGAGAGAACGCTGGAGCTGTACCAGTTGTTACAATGTGGACATGCATCTGTAGCACTTGGTTCCACGCATTGCCCACCCCACCCCCAGCGCTGTGTCACCCCTCCCCCATCCCGGCACACCCAGAACCTCCTCACATCCAGCACCTAAATGGTTAATGCTCAGCACATCTGGGGTCCACCTGGACACTGCTCTTGGATCAGACAATCGTTTTGACTATGACCCCTGGAAAAAAATAATGGCGTAAACTGCCACCGATGCAGCAGTGGCTTACAGAGCACCCGTTTTTCCACATCCGCCTATTTGGAGCACACACCAGCCAAGGTTTGCAGAGCCTCGGATGGCTGCCAGGCACAGTGCTAGGCCTTGGGGAATCAGATGCAAAGCAGGTACAGCACAAAGTCAGGCAAGGCTTGGGGACCCAGAAGTTGCTACGTTTGGCTCAAGACGAAGGAGGAGGGGAGAAACAGGAGAGGGGAGGCTGGGAGGCCAGCAGCAGTTGGACCAAAGAGGGCCTTATAAGTCAAGCCATGGTGTCTGAACTTGATCAGGCAGGCCAGGAGAGGTGCAGGAAGGATCTGAACTGGGTGAGGTTTGTGTTTTATCAAGAACACCATGGCTGCTAAAGGGAAGGGAGGTTGCAGCTGGGCAAGACTAGAAACTGGTCATTGGGCTGAGGGTGAGCTCAAGGCAGGGATGATAGGGTCTGAGGAGGACGACAGTGGGGGTGCACAGACAGAAAGCCGAATCACAGGTCTGCGGCTGTTTCCACACAACCGCGCCGTGTACCACGCAAGCCTCAATAGTCCTCCCCATTTGAAAGACCGGGCAGGTGAAGGTCGCAGAACAATATTGTATGCTCAGCACTGCTCCAGGGGCTTTTCAGAGAAAACACCCAGCAAGATGTGTACTCATTCAGTTTCCACTTTACAGATGAGGAAGCGAAGGCAAACAGTGTGTAAGTGACTGGTCCAGGAGGCAGCTGGCAGTGTGGAAATGGGTTTGCAGAATCCCAGCCTTAGACCGGGAACTGAACAGGCGAAGTGAATTGAGGGCTTTATGATATGACAGCTTAATAACCAGCACACTCTGGAGACTTCCAAAGAAATAGGCTACAAAACTTGCAGCAACTCCCAAAGCATAACTTTGAGGTACAAACTCTTTTAGAAATGAATTATGGGCGCACCTACTATGTACCAAATGCTGTGCTGGGCACTATGAGAAGGCATGGAACTAGGAAGAAATCTTCAGAGCTGAATGTTCAAATGTTGGCTCTAGCATTGCATGCTGGGAGACCTCAGACAAGTCGCAACATTGACCTCTGTTTGCTCCATCATAAAATTCAGATGGGGATGGCTACTGTATGTCTCATGGCATAATTAAAAGAATTGAATGAGCTGATGAATGTAAACTGCCTAGCACACCGTAGCTTCTGGTTGGTTTTTCCCTTTTTCCCGCCTTTTCATTCTTCTCCTGTGTTGGTCCCTCCTCTGCCCCTGGTCTTTTTCTTTCTCCTCTGTCATCACCATAATCAATACCACCATCACCATCTTCATCCTCACCACCACCATCATCATCATCACTGTGATAGTTACCACCATCATTATCATCACCAAGCAAGAGGAAATGTCAACATTAACAGGAGTTTGGAAGAAAGATTTCTCTGCACCGTGTGATGCTGTTGGGTATCATTCTGCCCGCAGTAGAACTTTCAAAATTGGAATCAATCCTCTCAAACCCTGCTGCTGCTTTATTGACGAAGTTTATGGAATAGTCTACATCCTTCGTTGTCATTGCGACAATATTTACAGCATCTTCACGGGAGTAGATCTCATCTCAAGAAACCACTTTCTTTGATCATCCATAAAAAAGCAACTTCTTATCCATTCAAGTTGAATCATGAGATTGCAGCAATGCAGTCACGTGTTCGGGCTCCACTTCTAATTCTACTTCTCTTGCTATTTCTACCACATCTGCAGTTCCTTCCTGCACTGTAGTCTTGAACTCCTCAAGGTCATCCATGAAGGTTGGAATCAACTTCTTCCAAACTCCTGTAATGTTGATATTTTGGCCTCCTCCCATTAATCAAAAATGTATTGAATGGCATTTAGAACAGTGAATCTTTTCCAGAAGGTTTTCAATTTATTTTGCCCAAATCCATCAGAGGAATCACTTGTCTATGGAAGCTGAAGCCTTGTGAAATGTGTTTCTTAAATAATAAGACCTGAAAGTTGAAATTACTCCTTGATTCATGGGCTGCAGAATGGTTGTGTTAGCAGGCATGAAAACAACATTAATCTCCCGGTACTCTATCAGAGCCCTTGGGTAACCAGGCACATTATCAATAAGCAGTAATATTTTCAAGGGAATCTTTTTTTCTGAGCAATAGGTCTCAGCAGTGGGTTTAAAGTGTCAGCAAACCATGCTGTAAACCGATGTACTGCATCTAGGCTTAATTGTTCCATTTATAGAGCACTGGTAGAGTAGATTTAGCATCATTCTTAAGGGCCCTAGAATTTACAGCATGGTAAATCAGCATTGGCTTCAACTTAAAGTCACCAGCTGCATTGGCCCCTAACAAGAGAGTTAGCCTGTCCTTTGAAGCTTTGAAACCAGGCATTGCCTTCCCCTCTCTAGCTATGAAAGTCCTAGATGGTATCTTCTTCCAACAGAAGGCTGCTTCATCCACATGGTATCTTACTTAGTGTAGCCACCTTCATCAGTGATCTTAGCCAGATCTTCTGGATAACTTGCTGCAGCTGCTCCCTCAGCACCTGCTGCTTCACCTTGCACTTTAAGGTTACAGAGACAGCTTCTTTCCTTAAACCTCATATGTTACTGCTCTTTTGCCTTCCAGCTTTTCTTCTGCAGCTTCCTCACCTCTCTCAGCCTTCACAGAATTGAATAGAGGTAGGGCCTTGCTCTGGATCGGTCTCTGGCTTAAGGCAATATTGTAGCTTGTTTGACTTTCAATGGAGATCGCTCAAACTTTCTCCATATCATCAATAAGGCTGTTTCACTTTCTTATCATTCGTGTGTTCACTGGAGTAGAACTTTTAATTTCCTTCAAGAACTTTTCCTTTGCATTCACAACTTACCCAACTGTTTGGTGCCTACCTTTCAGCCTCTCTTGGCTTTTGGCATGCCTTTGTCATCAAGTTTAATCATTTCTAGCTTTTGATTTAAAGTAAGAGGCAGGCCTTTTCCTTTCACTTGAACACTTAGAGGCCATTTTAGGGTTATTGACTGGCATAATTTCAATACCTTTGTGTTTCAGGGAATAGTGAGAAAAACAGGGAATGGCCATTCCATGGAGCAGTGAGAACACACACAACGTTACTGATTAAGCTTGACACCTTACATAATCATGGCTCATGGCAATTACAATAGTAACATCAACGACAATCACTGATCACAGATCACCATAACAGATATAATAATAATGAACAGGCTGGATGCAGTGGCTCACACCGGTAATCCCAGCACTTTGGGAGGCCAAGACAGGCAGATCACCTGAGGTCGGGAGTTCGAGACAAACCTGACCAACATGGAGAAACCCCATCTCTACTAAAAATAACAAAATTAGCTGGGCATGGTGGCAGGTGCCTGTAATCCCAGCTACTCGGGATGCTGAGGCAGGGGAATCTCTTGAACCTGGGAGGTGGAAGTTGTAGTGAGCTGAGATTGTGCCATTATACTCCAGCCTGGGCAACAAGAGCGAAACTCTATCTCAAAACAAACAAATAAAATAATGATAATAATGAAAAAGCTGGAAATATTGCAAGAATTGCCAAAATGTGGCACAGAGACATAAGGTGATCACACATTCTTGGAAAAATGGCACTGATAGAGTTCCTGGATGCAAGGTTTCCTTCCACAAACGTTCAATTTGTGAAAAATGCAGTATCTGCAAAGTGCAACAAAGCAGAACCCAACCAAATGAGGTGTGCTCGTATTCTGAAATGAATGCTCTTTGAGAGGATATTCATATGTTTATTTTTTTTGAGACAGAGTCTTGCTCTGTTGTCCAGGCTGGAGTGCAGTGGTGAGATCTCAGCTCACTGCAACCTCTGCCTCCCAGGTTCAAGCAATTCTCCTGCCTCAGCCTCCCAAGTAGCTGGGATGACAGGTGCCTGCCACCATGCCCAGGTAATTTTTGTATTTTTAGTAGCGATGAGGTTTTGCCATGTTGGCCGGGCTGGTCTTGAACTCCTGACCTCAAGCAATCCATCTGCCTTGGCCTCCCAAAGTACTGGGATTACCAGTATGAGCCACCACGTCCAGCCTCATGTGCATTTTTAATTTGGATGGAAATCACAAAACTTCCCTCCTAAAATAGAAATTTGCATTATCTTGATTCATTGCCATCACTGAATACAACAGTACTTAAATCCTGTAATCCCAGCACTTTGGGAGGCCAAGGCAGGCGGATCATGAAGTCAGGAGTTCGAGACCAGCTTGACCAACACATGAAACCCCATCTCTACTAAAAATACAAAAATTAGCCAGAGGTGGTGGCAGGTGTCTGTAATCTCAGCTACTCAGGAGGCTGAGACAAGAGAATCATTTGAACCAGGGAGGCAGAGGTGACAGTGAGCCAAGATCGAGCCACTGCACACCAGCCTGGGTGGCAGAGCGAGATTCTGTCTCAAAACAACAACAACAACAACAACAACAACAACAACAACAAACCATCTGATAAGTTTTTTTAAAAAGGTACCTGATTTTGTTTCATATTTCTCTGAAGGCAGAGGAGGTTGAGCATATTTTCATACATGTATTGGCCATTTGTATTTCTTTTCCTATCGACCTCCTGTCTACGCCTTAGACCCCTCTTTTCCACTGGACTGTTTATCTTTTTCTTATTCATTATGAGCTCTTGGCAAAACAACAGCATTGGTCCTTTTTCTAGCACTTGTCTGAGAGCATTTTTTGGCCATTTTGTTTGCTTTGAACTTGGTCTATGGCTTTTTTTTTTTTTTTTTTTTTTTTTGTCTCACACAAGTTTTACATTTGCTACAGTGATGCTTGTCAATCTATTTGTTTATGGTTTCTGGGCAGACTCATGTCTTCTGAGCTGTGTCTATCCTTGCCAGCAGGTTGAAGGAATTTCCCTGGGTTGCTCGGCGACATGGCAGCCACTGGATGTGTCTGGGCTTGCCCTCCGCCACCTCCATGCAGGGATGCCGCCCCCCAGAAGATTCAGCAAACACAGCCCCTTGGCCTACTCCGAAAGGACGGCTGCCTTGCCTTTCACAGCCAACTTCGGGATGCGCCCGGCTTTGGTTTTCCCCTGACATCCAGCTCCTTTTAAGGAGCTATGCATCTTATATGTTTCTTAATCCTCCAACTAAATTTACCAGCTGTTGCTTGCAGCCAAGACATCAGCTAAATTAAACTTTGGAGTGGCAAACACAGTGTATCAGATGCACCTCGGTGAGCCGTGGTGGGAGCAGCCACTCCCCATCTGTCCTGAGGGCTGGGGGTCACGCTCTCCCTTCCCTCCTGGAATCTGGTCACGGCAGCATCTCCCTTCACTTAGAAGCATTAGGGTCCCGCCACCGGCATACCTTGTGTGTACTGAGTTACTTCCATCATTGCAAAGATTCATCCCTTCATTCCAGATATTTACTGAGGACTCAATTATTGACAGGCACTGTTGTGGCAGTGAGGAAACACCTGAGATTTTCTTTCTCGTGTGGGAGAAAAATGAGAAACAAAAGAATGTATAACCCACAGTCAAGCAGCAAGAGAATGTTGAAGTAAGGGAAGCAGATAGAGACAGAGACAGAGAGAAGTGAGGGTAGGGTTGGGTGTCTCTTTGGCCATGGTGGCCAGGGAAGGCCTCTCTGATGAGGTGACATTTGTGCAGAGACTGGGATGAGGTCCTAGAGACAGCCATGTGGGTGGCCGGGGTAGAAGATTCCAAGGCATGTTCTAGGACCAGCAGGGCCATCGGCGCCGGCAGTAAAGGAGGAAGGGCTGGGTGAAAAGTGAGGTTGTGGGAGGAGGCACATTCTCTTCCATGTGCTAAGGGAAGCACTTCGAGGGTTCAGAATTGGGAGAAGAGTGATGTGTTTTCCATCTGAAGTGTTTGGTTTACATTTATCCTATATGGCAGCCTAGGCACAGGAAAGGTCAGACGTGGTTGACAGTACAAGAGAACTGATGGGCCGTGTGCGGTGACTCATACCTGTAATCTCAGCATTTTGAGGGGCCGAGGCAGGTGGATCACCTGAGGTCAGGAGTTCAAGACCAGCCTTGCCAACATGGCGAAACCCCGTTTCTACCAAAAATTAAAAAAAAAAATAGCCGGGCATGGGGGTGCACGCCTGTAGTCCCAGCTGCTTGGGAGACTGAGGCAGGAGAATCTCTTGAACCTGGGAGGCAGAGGTTGCAGTGAGCCGAGATCGCACCACTGCACTCCAGCCTGGTCGACAGAGTGAGCCTCTATCTCAAAAAAGAAAACAACAACAACAAAAAGGACTGATGGTGGCCACATGCCAGCTGTGATGGCGAGGCTTCAGGCACCCCAGAGCAGCTCCTGGGGATCCCTCAAATGAGCAGAGTGGGTGTGCCCGTGCTGCTCCTGTCACATATTGGAAATGTGGGTGAGATTCTCCCTGCTCTGGACACAGTCACAAAGCAGGAAGGAAGGTCTACCTGGCTAGAACCTGCATCCCTGTCCTCTGGAGGGAGGAAGCCCTTCCCTCACACCTGGACACTCCGGCCCAGCAGACTCTCTGCTTGGGTCCAGCTGTGACCCTGTGTCCTGCTACAAGGTCCCAGCTGCTCAGCCTGGCCTCTGAGGACCTGCCGGATTGGCAGGGACTGGCCATCCTGTACAGACACCGCAGGCTGCGGCTGGCCTGCAGTGCTGAAGGCTCCCAAGTTGAACTGGCCAGCACATCAAGGCTGGGCCAAAAGTGCAGCCCGGCGCCAGCTTGCAAGGAGGCTCCCGGGAGGAACAATTAGAAAGCACCACAAAACACCTGGCAGACAACAAGGGCTGGAGAAATGCCAGCTCCCACTCCAATCACACAGGCTCAGGCAGCGCAACAGCCATGAGACATGCACGCCACCTGGGTGGTGTTGAAGACAGGCGGGGACCAGCCCAGGAGGAGCCTGACCACTTGCTGACTTGACAACCTTACACACACACACACACACACACACACACACACACACACACACACACACAGAGTCTGCTCCATAGGAATAGGCCCTGGTATGGTTTGACCGTGTCCTCACCCAAATTTCATCTTGAATTACAGCTTCCATAATTCCCATGTGGTGTTGTGGGAGAGGCCTGGTGAGAGATAATTGAAACAGGGGGGCCCATCTTTCCCCTGCTATTCTCATGACAGTGAATAAGTCTTTCGAGATCTGATGGTTTTATAAAGGGGAGCTTCCCTGCAAAAGTTCTCTTCTCTTGTCTGCTGCCATGTGAGACGTGCCTTTCACCTTCCGCCATGATTCTGAGGCCTCCCAGCCATGTGGAACTGTGAGTCCAATAAACCTCTTTATTTTGTAAATTGTTCAGTCTTGGATATGCCTTTATCAGCAGCATGAAAATGGACTAACACAGGCCCCATCACTCATTTCTGCAGAGTAAGTGCCCTGAGGCCCAGATATCACCCCCATGATTCCATTGTTAAGCCCCAAATTCCACCATTAAATTCCACTTGGATCACAGATGATGCGCCTACACACCCATGGCCAAACCTCTAAATTTTATGTTTATTGAACACATAGAGCAGTAGACATCACTGAAAAGGCATCTCGGTCATTCACAGGGTTCCAGTAAATTGGAGGTGGAAATTATGCCAATCAGAAAAAATATTGCCTTTTTGCCAGTCACCAAATCACTAAAGCTTTATGTGTGTAGCATCTGCAGATGTCACACACGTAAATGCAACTTGGTGGTCAATTAGAAAATCAACTTAATATTTCTTTGAACAGATTCTTTACGCTTCCTGCATCAATCTCCCACCAAATTAACATTAGCTTTCCAAAGAGAAAAGAGCATTCTGCAACCACTTCCACCACAATTTAATTCTTTTTTAGTTCCCAGAATGATGGCAAACACGAGAGAAAAGCCATCAGGAGAGAGGATGATGGCTCAGCATTTCTGAGGTCTTCTGAATATATCAAAGGGAGAAGCTAGAGGTTAAAACAGCCCTCAGTAGAGGAACCTGCCATGTCAAAGGAATGTGCAGGAAGGCTGCACAGATTAATTTCCTCCTGGTATAAAATATTCCTTCTGATCATAAAGAAATCTGCTCAGAAGGAACTCCAGTGAACCATGAAACTGTTCCAAGAGGAGCTAAGTGGCAAATCATAGCTTTGATGGTGACAAAAAAGAAAGAAAGTGAGATCACTGGATTCAACTTTGTCCTTTCCTTGCATCCTTCAAAAGCTCCCCTCCTCATCTCCCCCCAAGAACTGTACATTTCTCATGTCCTAATAGGAACAAAAGGGCTTATGACCAGATGAGCAGTCAGCCAGATAACCCTAAGGAAGATAGAGGGCAAAAAGGCTATGATGAAGACACAGGATGGAAAGACTCTGCCTGGCTCCAGGTGCCTCTCTCAGTGTCCACCATCCTGCACCTAGCAACAGGAGTTCCTCAAGTGTCACAGGAGGTGCTCCAGCAGAAAGGGTCCAGGAGATACAGGACAATAGCACATTACAGACCTCTTCTTCCCCACTTGGAGAGAAGACTGCAATGCAATGAAAGAATCTTGTTTGCCTTTTATTTTTCCACTGTGTATTTCTCTCTCTCTTTCTCTCTCTCTCTCTCTCTGTTTTTTTTTTGTTGTTGTTTGTTTGTTTGTTTGGGTTTTTTTGTTTTGTTTTTTTTTTTTTTTTGAGGGGATCTGGCTCTATCACCCAGGCTGGAGTGCAGCGATGCAATCTTTGCTCACTGCAACCTCTGCCTTCTGGGTACAAGCAATTCTCCCGCCTCAGTCTCTTGAGTAGCTGGGATTACAGGTGCACACCACCACGCCTGGATAATTTTCGTATTTTTAGTACAGACATGGTTTCACCATTTGACCAGGCTGGACTCAAACTCCTGACCTCAGGTAATCTGCCCGCCTCAGCCTCCCAAAGTGCTGGGATTACAGGTGTAATCCATTGTGCATTTCTTGAACGTATCTGGCCATGGAATGCTCTATTCATCAAACATCTGTAACAGTCTGTTAAAATGCAAGTATTTCCACCTAGGTTTTAGCTGAGGGTCTAAGATAAGAGCTGCCACCTGTTCTCACATTCCAAAGTGAGATTCCAGTCCCTGAAACTTGGGGGATTGTTTGTTACTGCAGCACAACTGAGTCCATGCAGACTGATACAGATGAGCAGGTGACATGAGCCTGGCACATCAGACACTGTCGCCTGCATCATATTTCAAACTGGACACTTTTTCTTAAAGAGACAGACAGTAAACAGGTTTTGTGGGCCATGGCTCATTTGGCCACAGATTATAGTTTGCCAAGCCCTGTTCTAGATCCTTCATGCTGGACTTGCAAAGGAGAAGGTGAAAAAAAAAAAAAACACACAAAAAAACAGGTTCGTGGCTGTTGACTTTCCATGCCTTGGAAGGTATAAAAGGGTTAAAGCTGAAGAGGTAGAGAAAACAAAGTTTGCAGGTTGTTCTTTAGAGAGAGCTTTTGGGGTACTATGATCCCCAACCCTAAAGAGAAACTGTTAGGTGTAGTTCAAGGATCTACTGCCATAGAAAAACCATCCTAAACCTCACTCTTCAATGGGAGACTATCTCTGAGGATTCCTCAGGTTGGTAGTTGGATGGTGGCTTGTTTAAAGGCATGTGGCACCTCCCCACCCCTTCCTCCTGCTCCTGCCATGTAAGGCATGCTGGCTGCCCCTTCACCCTCCACCATGATTGTAAGTTTCCTGAGGCGTCCCCAGAAGCAGAAGCCTGTACCGCCTGCAGAACCATGAGCCGATTAAATCTCTTTTCCTTAGAAATCACCCAGTCTCAGGTATGCCTTTCTAGCAGTGTGGGAAAGGACTAATACAATCAGCAAACGTCACAGTCATCTGATACGCTGTCATCTGTCAGATTCACTAAGGATCTTGTGGGGAGAATGGGAGATGTTTTTAATTGAAATGAAATTCATGTAACATAAAATGAACTGCTTTAAAGTAGACAATTCAGTGGCATCTGATGCCTTCAGAGGTCAGGGTGTGCGGAATGTTGTACAACCACCAGCTCTATCTGGTTCCCAAACATTTTTATCACCCTATCATGCAATTGACCTCAACATCCATTAAACATGTTGAGGTAGTCAACACAAGCGCGTAGTCAGGTTGGGAGCAGACAATTCCATGGACAATTGCTCCATAGCAATGATCATAGTCAATACAGGTGGATATAAGAGTGGTATGCGAGCAGGGAGAAAAGAAAGAAACAAAGGAGGAGAGAGAGACAGCGGTGGGGGGAGGAGGGGCGGGAGGAGGAAGAGGAGGAGGAGAGGGAGGAAGGAAGGGGGGAGGGCTGTCCTGCCGCCTCAGTTCCTTTCCTCTCTGCCTCGATTGGTGTTTGTGTTTATTTCTCAGTTCTCAGCCATTGCCATTCGCAAACCTTGGTCCTAAACCCCAGCATGAGCTGTGGGTTAATCTGCAGTATTGAAACAAAATGGGAACTATTGGGTTTTCACACTGATTCTGCCTCTGAATTGAAAAACATTTTTTTCTCAGTCGAATCTGACCCAGAATCAGGATGAAAGCAATAAATATTTAATAAGAAAAACTGGTTCAGCAATGTCCTTAAAACACATCCACTGTGTTACCTGGGGCCTTTACATTGGTACCAACACGAACCATCCCCTATTGGCTGAAGGAGCGTAGAGACAGACAGCCACCAGACATTCCAGACTTGCTCAGCCCGTTTCAAGTCCCCCGTTCCCCGCTCCCCAGAGCACCCTCCCTTATCGCAAGGTGGGCTGCCATTTTGGATCAGGAATTAGGATTCACAGGGACAGGAGGCTCTCGCTCCCAGGGAAGGCCACAGTTCCTGGAAGGCTAATTACACACCAGCAGGTGCCTCTAAAGTGCAGGTGAATCCGTGGATTTCGACAGCACTGTAAGTAGGAATCCAGAAATGTCTTAAGAGAACGAGCACTGTGCACATAGAGCCAAAAATAAAACCATCCCCCATTTGATTTATTCTCGTTGGAGTCTGTCCTGGAAAGAAGCTGAACGCTGTGGTGGTGCTTCAAACTCCCAGCTGAAAAGGCAACTGGAAACACAGAGAGAACAAGCAGAACAACAGGAGGCCATTATCGAGGCAAATGCAGAGTTCTAGGAGGGGCATGAGGTCGGGGAAGAAACCAAGGAAGACTTCTGGTAAGAGGTGACATTCACGCTACAAAATGAAGGATGATCAGCAGGTAGATGGTCAAGTAGAAGTGAAAGGGCAGAAAGCCTCTGAAATCAATGGGAACCATGGCTGTATCTGGGTAGCAAGAGATTACTGGTGACACGCCCCCCTCACCCCTGGCCCTATGTAGCTTCTCTATTTTCTATTGTTTCTTTAAAGACTACATGTCATATTTATAATAAAATTTTTAAGAGAAAGGAAATGTCGCCGTTTCAAAGGATTTTGAGAGTTGCCATGAGCACATGTAATCCCAAAGCTTTGGGAGGCGAAGGTGGAAGGATCACATGAAGTCGGGCATTCAAAGCTGCATCTGCGTTGTGATCAGGGGAATGGAGACCCTCTGCCTGGAGCGCCCTCAGCAGGCTCTTTCTATCGCCCGTCGTGCGTGTTAGCCAGCTTGGGTGGGGGACTGAGTAACAGAGATGTATCCCCTTACCCTTCTTAAGGCCAGAAGTCTTGGATCAAGGTGCTTTCTTCTGAGGCCTCTCTTTGGCTGTAGCTGGCTTCTCCTCCCGGTGTATGTCTGTGTCCTAATCTCCTCTGCTTGTTAAGACACACGCCTTATTGGATTAGGACTCATTCTAAAGACACCATTTTAATTCAATCATTTAATTTAATCACTTTGTAAAGGTCCTGTCTCTAAATGCAGTCCCATTCTGAGGTACTGGGGGTGAGGGGCTTCGACATGGGGATTTTGGGGGGACAAAGCCAGCCCGTAGCACCAGGGTATAGATAAGTCGTTCGAGATGAGCCCTTGATTTTCCCCCTTCACCATGGGAGAGTTCAGAGCACTAGAACTTGCCTGATTTTGATGCAAAGAAGCTGGATGCTGAAGAGGACACATGCGGGTTGGATGCCTCTACAGGGTCAGCCACTGGCCCTCCCAAGAGCCAGGGAAAAGCACTGGATGGGAGTCCCCAAAAAACACTTGGAGGCCAGGTGCAGTAGCTCATGCCTGTAATCCCAGTGCTTTGGGAGGCCAAGGTGGAAGGATCACATGAGGTTGGGAATTCAAGGCTGCAGTGAGCTATGATCATGCCACTGCACCCTGTCTCTAACACACACACACACACACACACACACACACCCCACACACACACAGACATACCACACAGATGCAGGCACACACAGACATATACCTCCATCAAGGATCATGCTACTCTGTCCCAGGGTTCCTCTGAGCACCACTGGTTTGGGATGGAGTCTTCCAGGGAAGAGCATAAACCCAGGTGGCCAAGAGCTCCGTTCACCCCGGCCTCTTGAGCCCTAACCCACCCTCTTCCCAGAGCCCCAGGCCCTTCCAGACCACAGTGGGTCTGAGCCCCCAGCCCCAGCCCCTTCCAGGTTCAATTCTCCATATCTCCCCTTCTTCTCCTCCGAGTGACTCCTCATCTCCCCAGCAAGGACACTGGGTTCTGGTCTTGGAGACCTTCCTGGCGAGCCAGCAGTTTTCAGAGGTGGACAACCCTGGTTCTCCAGGTTTCTATCCATAAAGCGATTCTGGGTCCTCTCATTCAGGGGCAGGCCAGGATCAAGGGCAGCTCCTCACAACAGCAACCCCACATTCTTGTTTGTGTCAGATTTTGTAGCCTTTCTCAGACACTATCTCATTTAGTATTCACTATGGCTTCCTCTTTAGCTCCATTTTACAGATGGAAAAACTGAGGCCCAGAGAGGTGAACTGACTGGCTCAGGGTCACACAGTGGCGAAATGGGTGGAGCCAGGGCAGGCACCCAGGGCCGTCTGTCCTCGTGCCCCTACCATCCTCAGGACTGCCTTCCCGGTGGCCGTTGTCTCCCAGTGGGGAAATCGTGTTTAAGCGTGGGTGAGGGGGGGAAGGGGAAACACGGCCACAGGCTCGAGAACTGGCTCTCAGGAATGCCACCGAGCTTCCTTCGAGTTAATACACATCATCCCACAGGGCTGATCTCATAGATATCATTAGATCCTGTGATGTCCACCCAGCCTGCCGGAGCCCTGGACGTGAGGAACTCTGTATCCTGTTCCCAGGCACAGCAGGTGGAAATAGTGTGAACTAATTAAATATCACCAGCGAAGCTAACAGCTGAGCGCTCGTCTCCTGGCAGGCGGCAGCTAAGAGATTGCTGGCCCACACACTGCCCTCCTCCCCTCCACCAGCTGGGAGGCCAGAGCGGACTTCGGGGAGAGCGCTGGGCATGAGTGGAGGCAGACAGACCAGGCTCTGGTCCTGGTGAGCTGCATGACCTTGGGCAAGTGACTTGATTTCTCTGAACCTCAATTTGGTTTATCCGTAAAAAGCTTTCATCTGTAGGCTGGGCATGGTGGCTCATGTCTGTAATCCCATCACTTTGGGAACCCGAGGCGGGCAGATCACAAGATCAGGAGTTCAAGACCAGCTTGGCCAGCACGGTGAAACCTCTCAACTAAAAATACAAAAAAATTAGCCGGGCATGGTGGTATGTGCCCGGAATCCCAGCGACTTGGGAGGCTGGGGCAGGACAATTGCTTGAACCCGGGAGGCGAAGGTTGCAGTGAGCAGAGATTGTGCCACTGCATTCCAGCCTGGGCAACACAGTGAGACTCCATCTCAGAAGAAAGAAAAAAAAGGAAAGAAAAGAAAAGTTTTCATCTGTAGAAAAAAGAAAATGGGATCCACTCAGGTAACATAAATGTTACTGGAACTATGTGGTTGTGCTCAGCTAAAGACCACGCCTCATTTTAGGGGGTAGAAAGGGGTGTCAGTGTGAGGTGGTGGCATCTGCCCAGCTACTCATGGGCCTCCTTCCTGCTCACAGTAAGAAACCCTGAAGCTAGAGGAAAATTCCACTGAGCACTGCTGCTGCCTTCAAGCAGAGGTCCTAGGCAGGTGGGAGTCTGCAAGGTCTCACGTAGAGCAGGATGGACCTGGTGCGGGGGTCGTAAATCCCGGAAAGCAACTTTGGGCCCCAAAGTGAGTCATGCTCTAGAAGTTTGATGCAGGGAAACTGGCATTACTCTCACCAAGGACTTAAAGCATGAACTTCCCCTGTGCCTGGCACACTTGGGCAGCCCCAGCCCCCAGGGACTCACCTCAACAACCACCACATGGGCTTTGATAGCTCAGAACCCCTCACTTCTCTGTCCAGGGACAGTCCCCATCTCCAGGCCATTCCAATGGGGTCGACATTCTGTCCCCTCCAAGCTCGAAGGGTGTCTCATGCCCCAGGCCTGTGTGCGTTTCGTAATCAACAGTGAGAGTTCAGGGATGATGTGGGCCAAGCTGAGCTCATCACAACCATCATGACCAATGGGGTGCAGTTCCGGGACTTTTATTTTATTTTATTTTTTGAGACAGAGTCTCGCTCTGTCACCAGGCTGGAGTGCAGTGGAGCAATCTTGGCTCACTGCAACCTCTGCCTCCCGGGTTCAAGTGATTCTCTTGCCTCAGCCTCCACAGTAACTAGGACTACTGGTGCGCCACCATGCCCAGCTAATTTTTGTGTAGCTCTGGGACTTTTGAGCAAGCTCTTGGGCAGTAGACTCCCTTTCCCCCAAAGGACTTGGACCTGAAAGTTTGTAGCATTGCAGGGACAGCCATCTTGCCACCCTCAGTGGTCAACCAGTTTGAGAGGGTGGCACAAGGTACAGCTGAGAAGTAAGAGAAATAGCATCTTCCTGAAGGGCATCTGGGTTCTGGCTCAAACCATGCTTGAACCTTCCTGGACCTTTTAGTTGCATGAGTTAACAAATCCCCTGCTGTCTTAAGCTGGCTGCGTCAGACTTTCTCATCACTTACAGGCAAAAGCAGACCTGACTGATAAACCCATTTTCTGGCATCAAGGCCCCTGTAAAATTAACCAAATTAATAAAACGAAGGCTGCTTCCATTAACACAGATTCAGAGCAAAAGAAACTGGGTCACCTTTCCAGATACTCGACTCAGGCTTTAGGACATCTTTACCCTGCTGTAAATATTGTAGCAGGAGAGATGCTTCAGAATCCCCAGCTCTCCCATTTACCTCCTGCCTGTGTGGCCTTAGGTAAGTCACTAAACCTCTCTGAGACACTATCTCTTCAAACTTCTGAGATAAAGTACATAAGGCACTAGTAGGTGAGCACCAGTAGGTGCTCAATAAATCCATCCCCCCCCGCCCACACACACACACATACACATGATATGGTTCAGCCAATCTAGATTTGCTCAATTAGAGCGACACAAAGAAGACCTATGGGGACAAAGAGGAAGGCCGTCTGGGCTCCCGAGGATTCACCCGTGGTAGGTGCTGCCCCGCTCTTCTGGCCTCATCTTAGAAGCAGAACAGTGTGGTAGAAAGGAGCAATCGCTTTGGAGTCAGAGAAGCTGGGCTGAAATCCTATCTCCATTCCGCGACCTTAGACAAGCTGCCCAATCTCTGTGAGCCTTGTTCTTTCATCATCAGTAAAATGAAGAAGGCTTTGCCTACTTCTTAAAGGGATACAATGTTGGAAATAGATGCTCGGTGCCACAAAGAAAATCAGCACTGAGAGAAAGGATCTTTCAGCAACGCAATTTTTACTTCCTGGGTTGCAGGGAGGGTACTCCCACTAGCCATCTTGCGATGAGAGTACAATGAACAAAGGAAAACACACACATTTATTCCTTACGCATCTGGGTCGTCCTTACTGCTGCATCTGATCTCCGTTGGCTGGAGCCAGACCTCACAATCTAAACTAAAACCCAACTGGCTAGCAACTTAAAACTTTTCTAAACAGGTAAAGGCCATGGAGAGCTGGGACATGCCTGTGAGCACGTCCAGCACAGATATCTTGGTTAAAGTACAAGGACATAGAATGTACTATGTGCCCGTAAGCATGGCCTGTCTATCAGCTACATAGGATGGCGCTTCACAAAGAATTACCAGCACACTTATAATTTATTCTTTAACAAGAAAGGAAACTTTAGAGAGGAACTGTTTTACTTCCCACATACAAGAATCAAAGTGTGATGCTATGCACACAGGACCCAGCACAGTGTTCCACAAAGAAGTGTGATTATTTTCTAGGCCCCAGCCAGGGATCCTCCTCAAGGGTTCATCCTCAAGGTTCTGCTGCATCCCTACTCCCTGAGCTCAGCCATGCCCACGACTTCAATTCCTTGACCTCTCTGATGACCACCAAAGTCCCCTGTGTCCAGCCCTGACCTCGCTCCAGAGTTCAGACACATCTCCGCCAGAGTGTTCCCCAGCCCCCCTAAACCCGGCAGCAGCTCTTGGCTCCTCCACTACTCTCTGGGGGATTTGGGTCGGTCACCTCGGCCTCGGTTTCTTCATGTATAACATGATGTGGTTTGCAGCAGGTTGTAGCTGATCACCACGGAGGCTCTCCCAGCCCTAACATCCTAGAATTCAACACCACTCACCGTTTATCACACCCCCCAAATGAGCATCGTCTCCTCCCTGGACTCCCCGCCTTCAAAATCAACACCTTCCTTCTTCAGCAAACCCCAGCTTGATAATTTAGGGTCCACTTGTATTTGTCCCTCTTATTCATGCCACTGCCCCAAGTCTCAAGATGCTCCCCTAGAGATGCGCCCCCCCGCCATCTGCACACTCCTCCCTGTTACCACCACCACCAACCTCACCCAGGCCCCAGTACCACACTCAAGGAGGCTCTAGCCCCAGCTTCCCCCACGCAGCCCACCCTGGGCTCTTTGTATCCATGGAGCTTCCAAACAGCCTTCACATGGAGCCTGGGCTTCCTCATGTCACTGTCAAGAACTAGACCCCACCATTGACAATCTCAGTGCCCTGGAGATTATTTTCAGGTTAGGAATGAGGAGAGAAACACTTCATGGTGTTCAGGTTAGATATTCGCTACATATTTGTTGAATTTATTTGACTGTTCATGCTTCTCAAAACACATCCCTGGAAGGTCATCTCCAATCCAAGACAGACAACGTCAGAGGTCTCTTTGCAAATCATAAAGGGCTTGGGCCTTTGCTCATTATGTTTTATTTGTTTGTTTGTTTTTGAGACAGAGTTTCACTCTTGTTGCCCAGGCTGGAATGCAATGGCACTATCTCAGCTCACCACAACCTCTGCTTCCCAGGTTCAAGATATTCTCCTGCCTAAGCCTCCGAGTAGCTGAGATTACAGGCATGTGTCACCATGCCTGGCTAGGGCCTTCGTTCTCAAAATGTCATGTTCATGTGACATTTTGCATACAATTTCAGGGGGTCCATTTTCCTCTGGCCCTAGCGCATCTAGAGAGCACAGTTTACCTCGGATTGAGCTCGTTTTACAGATGGAAAGACTGAAGCAGACAGAGGAAGCCACTTGGCTGAGAATCTACAGAACATCTCCTCCTACCAGGCACTAGATTCTCGCACTGAAGTGCTGAGTCTGCTCCCAGCCCCAAGCCCGCCCCAAGCCCACAGCTTTGAGCAGCAGGTCACTTATGTGCAAGAGCGGCCATGTGTACCTGGCAAGACTGGAGTGAGAGATCATTTAAGCCTAAGAATGGGACCCAGCCCCATGCACAGAGGACAATTCTTGTTTCATTCTTTTCCTTGCTGTTTCTTTTCCTTTCCTGCAGGATTTGGAGGAAGGAAACATGGCTGCCATCTACAGTGGTCATGGAAGGCTTCATGGAAGAGGCAAGCCCTGCCTGGGCCTCAATTTTGGGTGCTGGAGGGAAGCAGGGGCCAAGAGTTATTAATAGGCCTGGCCTCATGGGTCCAGGGAGGCTGAATGTGATACAGACACCCAGCACCATGGTTGGGGAGTACCTGACACCGGAAGGGGAGGGGGCCAGGGGCTGCGGGGAGGGCCACCTCCCAAAATAGCCAGAGCAGAAGCCTATATAGGTGGCCATCCCACCACCAGGCTCACTTCCTGACAGGACCTCCCACCAGCCCAGCCTTTCAGTGCAGGCTCCAGCCCTCCACCCCCACCTGAGGTGAGTGGCAGTGACCGAAGTTGGAGGATAAAAGGGATGCAGCCGGATGAGACAGTTGGAAGGGATAGCCACATCTACCTGTCCCTAGTGACCCAGGGGGTGCTGGAAGCAAGGCAGCTGGGGAGTGCAAGGCTGAGAGTACCCAATCCTCCTCCTCCACCCAGACTCCTGGTGTGGCCTGGGGCAAAGCCCTCCCCCTTCCCTGGTGGCTGGGCCTCAGAGTCCCCAGGGTGGAGCCAGACATCTGGTGATGCCATCAAAGGGGACCCAGAGGGCAGAGGAGGCAGGAGGAGGACTACTGAGGGCTGATGAGCTGACCTAATGACATTGGTGCTGTGGCTGGGAGGACTCAGCCCAGGAGGGGGTGTCAAGTTGATGGGAGAACTCAGCAGCAGGCAGAGAGAGAGGAAGAAGACAGAGGAAGATTGGGCTCCTGTTGAGGCTCCAGCCTTTGCCACAGGGTCATTGCTTTAGGGGCTCACCAAGAGCCAGTGTGTACCTGAGATGTGTGGGACCTGATGGAGCTGGTGATCAGGGAGGATCACACAGAGGGTCACTGAACTCCATGTGAGTGAGCCCGGGGGGCGGGGGCCCTGCTTGCTACTCTTTTGCCATGTGTCCTTCGGCCACTCACAGACTCTCTGCTGCCTCAGTTTCTCCACTGGCATAGCTGAAGGGTCCTTCGGCTGGGGAAATCAGTCCTCCAACTAGGTCCCTGGAGTGAGCAGAGCCTGGGAGTTGAAATGATAGCAGAGGAGCCTGGTGTGTCTGAGTCAGCAGCCCAGTTGGGGACAAGGTGCAGAGGTGGCAGCAGTAGCAGCAGGGGCCAGGGCAGCTGAGGGGTCTTGGGAAGTCCTGGAGCTGAGAGGCATCAGGTCAGGAGCTGCAGCCTGGGTGCCTTGGAAGCCACTGGCAGGCTGTGGCCTGAAGGAGCTGACTCACAGGGAGGGGGCAGCTGGAGCCAGCCATGGCGTGCTAAGGTTTCCAGGAAGGGCAGCCATCCATGGCTGAGCTGCAGGAGACAGTGTTGACAGTGAGTGTCAGGGAATTTGAGCTACTGGGCAGCTGGACAGCTGCTTTCCCTGGTCCACACCACCCAGGGCAATCGCAGCCCCAGGCCCTGCCTACCTGCTCATACCTTAAGTTGGAGTTCCCAGGTCCCACTACAAGGGACCACTGAGATCAACACATCAGAGAGACAGAAACCCAGCAAAGGTCACAACCCAAGGTCACCCACAGACTTAGTGCAGCCCAGGATTAGAACACAGGCCTCCTGACTCTCCATCCAGTGCTCACACACTCTAGAAGCAGCTGATTGCGGCTTGAAACCTTGGGAACCCTGGGGAAGAACACAACTGGTCTCTGGCTGCATAAAGATAGGCACCGTGACGTATTCCAGAGGTGAAGTTCAGACCCCTATGCCTGCTTATGTTGTCTAGAAAGTGTGGTCTGAAGGTGCTATCCTCTTCCAAACATATGTGGGGCTTTCTGGGAGGGAGCATAGCAATTCCAAGTAGCCTCCCTCAACCTACTCTGCCCAAAAAAATTTATGGGAGCAGTGGGATTCTGGACCCACGACCCCAGGGCCCAGGAGACCAGTAAAGCAAGAGATCTGAGAATTGTTCTTTGAAAACTCAAGCCAGCAAAAAATTTAAAAAAAAAAAAATTTAAATCAGGTTCTAGAATGTGCATCCCTGGCCAGATGCGGGATGAGGCCCCAGCAGCTCCTGCCCATCTCTGTCCCAGCCACCTCCTCCCTGAGTCTGTCGGGTCAGGTTTCACAGCCTCAGAGCTCAGATTTTGCAGCATAAATTTGCATCCAGGACAGACCAGAGCAGAGGCTGAGGTATGAGTGGAGAGAGAAAGGGAGCAGGGTCTAGGGGTCCTGGGGTGCAGGCTGGCCCCTGAGGGTTCAAGATCTTCCCCCAAGCGGCAGAACATTCTCTGAGGTGCCAAAATCGGAGATCCCGCACTTCCTGCGTGCCCTTGACGGCAGGTGGACTTCCAGACCCCGCTGGTGATGCCGGTGCCCCCTAAATCCCAAAGGTGGCCCCCTCCCCTCGTGTCCTGGCCGCAGCCCCCGGGATCCTGAGGACCCCCGGCCTGGCGGTGCAGGAGCCAGAGCAGGTCCGCGCGCCTTCCTGCCCGTGGCCCGCGCTGCTCAGCCGCGCGGCTGGACTGAGCCTCTCCCGCTGCGCTCAGAGCCCGGGCCCCTGGCGCCATGCCAGGCCCGGCGGGCGTGCGCCCGGCGCGCAGCACTGCAGCGCTGGTCATATGAGCAGAAATGATGAGAAAAGCACTTTTTAATCTTTTCGCACTTGCTCTGCCCGCTCAAACAGTTGCAGGATGTCGATGACAGACTTGCTCAACGCTGAGGACATCAAGAAGGCGGTGGGAGCCTTTAGCGGTGAGCAGCGCGCTCCCCTCCCCATCCCTCTCCCTCAGTCCACCGCCTGCGCCCCTGCACTCCTTGGGGCCCGGCGGGGGGTCCTCTCCACCGCGCTTCTGCCCAGGCTTCCCGCTGGGCTCCGACGGGGTCGGGGCTGGGGGGCGGCCTTGGCAGTTCCCAAACTGTCCGGGCCGGACTTGGCGTGGGGAGCGGGCGGAGAAGCGGGCGCCCTACCCAAGTAACAGAAACTTGAGGGTGCCGAAGGCCGGGTGGCCACGCTGGGAGGACTCAGGGTCCGGGACCAAGGACGAAGACCAGGGTCGGGGTAGAGACCTCCAGGGTCCTTGTATGCGCTCTCCAGACGTCCTGTTTAAGGCACGTGGAGAGAGCGCATCCTCCTTTCCAAGCGACCCCTTTCCTGGACCCTCATTCTGGACAGGACTTTTCCCGCCAGGTGGTAGCCATTGCTGGCCCCCTGAGTGTCCTAGTTCCCTTACTGGGGTTCAGCAACGGACCTGCAGGCGAGGTGACCTTCTGAAGCCGGCGCGCAGCTCTGCCCAATCCTGCACCGGGCATCCTCAGCGACTCAAACCTCCAGCCTCCTTAGGCGGGCCGGGGAGGGGAACTGGCAGTCTAATCTCTCTGAGCCGCCTGAGCTGCCCGGCACTTCAGCGCTTCGGTGCCTGCCTTCCTCCTCCCGTGTCGCCCAGATGCGGAAATCAGGGAACTGGCTTGGAGAGGACAGACACTTGCCCAAGGTCACCTAGCTGGGCAGAAGGGGTACTAGAACTGGGTCGCTCAGCCTAGTGTCCGAGGTGGACAGGGCAACTTTCCTTGCCTCTAGCCCAGTGCTGAGGGGAAGAGAGCATGACTTCAACAGCCACCTCCTACACACAAGGTACATGATCAAAACTTGTACCCTTCCCCAGGTGTTCTCAAAGATGACCCCAAGACATAGAAAATTGCAGGCTGAAAAGTACCACCATTCCTTTCTGCTTCGCACCTCCTCCCCTGTGCACAAGCCACTCTCCCAGGGTCCTGGGAAACCCACCCCCTTCACCTGAAGCCCATCTGGGAAGAAACTTAACTGGGTAATTCTTGTGAGCCTCCCAACACCCCCTTCCCACTGCTTCCGAAATGGATTTCTGCGAAGAGCCAGGACTTCTGGGTCTGCCCCTCCTCCTCCCACTGTGTGACCTTGACAGAAACTTGTCCTTTCTATGTCAATTTTCTGGCAACATAGTCTGTGGCCAAGAAAGAAGGTCAACCCTCCTCCCCCTCCTCCCGCTACCACGTCCATGCCACCTTCAATTTCCCAGCCCACTCCCAACCAACTGGCACCCAAAAGGCTTCATGGACACAAGGTTCTCAGAAGAACAAAAGTCTTTGGTTCTTAGGTGCTACTCCCATCATCAGCAATGGGTGCAGTGGAGGCGGGGTGTGGGGGCCAGCTTGAGAGCCAGGGAGGTCTGGGTGTGAACACACCTCTTCCACTCTCAGCCGTGTGACCTTGGACAGGGCATCCTATCTTGCCCGGGCTCCCTCAGCCCTCCAGTGGAGGTGGATACCTCTCATTCCCCACGACTGGCATGTGGGAATCCATCAACAAATGCCTCGACATCCCCCATTCTCCCACCCTTCCCGGTCCTTGTTTGACCCTACTCTTCCCAACACAGCTGCCGACTCCTTCGACCACAAAAAGTTCTTCCAAATGGTCGGCCTGAAGAAAAAGAGTGCAGACGACGTGAAGAAGGTGTTTCACATCCTGGACAAGGACAAAAGTGGCTTCATCGAGGAGGATGAGCTGGGGTAAGCGGAGGCCTGCAGGGGCTGCCCAGCCTGAGGCTGTGCACGAGGGAGTGGGGGCTGGGACTCTGGCTTCCAAGTGTCCACCAGACGTGCCTTTCACTCTGCCCCCTTCACAGAAAGTAATCGTGCGTGAAGGCAGGGCTCGGACCCAGGGGGCCAGGGGAGAAGGCTTCCCTGTGCAGCTGCTTCGGAACAGTAAAACCTCTGCTGAAAGTGCAACTAACTGGGTTAAATTATAGCCACTTAATATTGCTAATGGAATGATGCTACTTAATAATTTAATACAAATGAAGGGGCAGTCTTTCTTGCTGCCTAACACCACAGGCAGGGCAGAAAGCATTCACTTAAGTATCTCATTGATTTTCATTTGTCTAAAACACACTTTCCACCATCCTGCAGACCCCAGCTTTCCTGTACCAGTGTGGCTTGTGCAATTTCTGAGCAAGCCAGGGATGCAGAACTAACTTTAGGGGTCCAGGGGTCCTTGGAGAAAAGCAGAGAAGGAAAAGGCTGTGGCTAACAAAATGTATGCCTCCATCCGCAAAAGCATCTCCCGCCACAATCCCCTTGGCCACCCAGCCACATCTACTGACCCAGGTTGCTTTATGTCACTTTCTGGCCAAGACAGCCTTGAGTTTGTCAAAAAAAGAAGAGGGGTGGGTGTTAAATAAAAAAAAAAAGAGGCCTTTCAAGCAGGCACCTGCCCACCTATCCCGTCTGTCCCCTAAAACTATCTCACAAGGGTACCTTCTGTCTAGAACCTTCACGTTCTACGCACTCACATCCGACATGCATGCACACTGGTGCGCGTGCGCGCATGCACACACACACATACACACACACATTCACACACACACACTCGCACTCACAGAGGCTGACTTCCCCCTGTCATCACCTGACTTCCCCAGACATCACCGTCACCAGGAAGCCTCCCCACTCCTCCCCTCGCCCTAGGTGGGTGGATACAGCTTTTGAGCGCCCTCCTCCGCTTCTTCTCTCATTGTGCCCATCACACCGTGTGGTCTCTCTCAGAGCACATGACCTCCTTATGTTTTCCAGTGCCTTCCAGAGATCACCACTGTAACCCCCCTTTCCAGCATAGGCCTGACATAGAAATGGCTGTTAGCAGATATTTGTTGAATAAATCAACCAATGTATAGAATGTAGGTCTGTGCTTGATGAGTAAAAAAAAAAAAAAAAAAAATTAACCAATGTAGGTTCCGTCCCTGAAGTGTGATCGACCCTTCGCCAAGGACAGCCTGTCCTTCCCTGAATACTCACCCATGACAGCACAGCCACCGACCAGGCTAGCTAGCGCAGCCGCCCCTTTCCCCACACAGACACCAGCCCACCCTCCATCCAGTGTCCTCACCAGCTTTCTTCCTTTTCCCCTCCAGATTCATCCTAAAAGGCTTCTCCCCAGATGCCAGAGACCTGTCTGCTAAAGAAACTAAGACGCTGATGGCTGCTGGAGACAAAGATGGAGATGGCAAAATTGGGGTTGACGGTGGGTAGCCGTGATCTGGGGTCTGGGCATATTGTGGATCTTGAGGTGTTGGATGCAAAAAGTTTGAAGCTACGTCTGTCACAAGGAAGAGATGGTATGGAGGTCCCTCATTCCCCAAGATTAGAAGAAAAAAGGCAGTCTATTAGATCTGAGAGCTCTGCCACATACTCCAGGCAAAGAAAAACTGGTGTATTATCCTAATGTAAAAACCTAAAGGAAAAGATTCTCTCTTTTCCTGCTGGATAGGGGATGCAGGAGGATTTGGGATTTTTTCCTGAACTCTGCCTGCACTTTTGCATGAATACTGATCCAAGCTCTGCGACCTTGGGTAGTGTTTCTCCTTCGCTGGGCCTCTGTCTCCCATCTGTAATCCTAGGAAACAAGGCCGACTAATCCCCAAGGATCCTCTGCCTCTCACATTCTCAGATTCCAGGGATGGAAATTCCTAATTCCTGTCCTCCTCAGCATCTTGTCCTGATGTCCTGTGACCCCAAGTCTCAAAATCTGTTAGGGCTTTACTCAAGTATACATTCTAACCTCACAGCAGAGCCAGGAAAAACAGTAAGCCAGAAAGCAGCGGGGAATTTGGACAGAGAAGACCTGGTCCTGCCTTGCTTTGCAAGCTTCGATCTCAGCGCAGGCGAGAGGCCGGTGGCCACCATCCACTTCCTTCTGCATTAGGTTCCGTGTGGCACTCATAGAGCACACCGGCATTGCCATCTCTTAGCATTATGACTTCTGTGGGAATTAACTCCATTTTGCAGGTGGGCAAATGGACATTGACGGTGCTTAGCCTAGTGCAAAGGGCTAGGACACAGTGGCTGGCGGAGCGGGGTCTCGATGAGTCTTTGCAGCATGCTAAGTTGCCATTTGCTCCCATGATAGGCTTTTCTGCTAGTCTCAGAGAAAACTGTGTGTAGGTGCTTGGCCTCTGGAGTCCGGGCTCTCTGGGTTCAAATCCCAGCCCTACCATTTTCTAGCTGTGTGAACTTGCACAATTAGACAACTACTCGGTGCCTCTGTGTTCTCATCTCCGAACTGAAAATAAGGATAGTTCTTATAGGGTGGTTGTGAAGGTTAGATGTGTTAATATGTAAAGTGCTTAAAATAGTGCCTGGCATGGAGTAAATGCTGTATCCGTATTTGTTAGCTATATTTTTTTAAACTAGGAAGTAGGTTGCATTCATCCTTCTAGCCCCAGTATCTAGCCAATACCTGACACAAAGCAGGTGCTTCATAAACGTCTGCTGCCCAAGTGTGAGCCCAAACCCCATGTTCGGCTCCCTCTCTGCCCCTTGCCAGCTGTGACCTTGAACACATCACCTCTGCATACCTACGTTCCCTTGCCTGGCAAATGGGGTGCATGAGCTTCTCCTAAGACCTATTGGGGTCGTGAAAATTAAGTTTCTGTGGCAACAAAATTGCTTTGGGAAAGGTATAAGGATTATGAAAGTAGGTGTACATGTATGAGTTATGGGGATTTTTTTGTTGTTATTTCTTTTTTTGCTTGTTTCCTGCCAGTAATGAGAATGGAGAATCACTATCAAGGTCAAATGCAGGGGGTCCCCTGGCCATCTGATGCCAGCTACCTTTCTTGTGGCTGGGAAGGAGGGAGGTGGCTTCAAAGGAGTGGAGCAGAGGGTACTGGAAAGGCATTGTTGGCTTGGCCGCTCCTGGAGCTTCTGGTGCCCGGCAGACTGTCCCTCACACCCCATTCCCACCAATCTGCTTCTCAGACAGCTCCACCCCAAGGCCTGGCTCCCACCTCAGCCCTGACCCAGGCCTGGAGACCTGCCTTCCATTTTTATTTGCAGCCAATATGCCATAGCTCAGGAGCCCTGGGTCAGGTCTTCATGGCTGGCTGCTCACAGGCAACCTACATGAAAAACCAAGCCAGACCTGGCCCAGTTCCCTCCCTCCCGCTCTGCCTCCCTCTCTGCCACACTCAGATCTTAAAGCATCAACTAAACTCTCTTAACAAGTCCAGCAGATGTTGACTAAGTAGCAACTCTGTGCCTGGCAATGGAGGAGGTAAAAATAATTCAGGCCCGTTTCCTGGCTGGGTGCCCCTGAGCAGCTGCTCTTTAGTCCTGAGCCCCAGCTTCCTCATCTGTAAACTAGGCATTATAACATGGGAATGTGGCCTGCAGTGTCTGGCACATAGTAAATGCTCAATAAATGGCAACTGCAATGCCATCTTCTTTTTTTTTTTTTTTTTAAGATAGTCCTTCTCTGTCACCCAGGCTAGAAGGCAGTGGCGCAACCTCAGGTCCCCTGCAACCTCCGCCTCCTGGGTTCAAGCAATTCTCCTGCCTCAGCCTTTCAGTAGCTGGGATTACAGGCACACACCACAATGCCAGGCTAATTTTTGTATTTTTAGTAGAGATGCGATTTCGCCATGTTGGCCAGGCTGGTCTCAAACTCCTGATCTCAAGTGATCCACCCATCTCGGCCTCCCAGTGTGCTGGGATTACAGGCATGAGCCACCGCGCCCTGCCATGCAACGTCGTTTTTATGGTCTGCACATTGCTTGCAGCTCTACGAATATACACAAATGAGCGATAGTGCCAGCCAGAGGCAGAGGTGCAGGCAGCGGGCATTTTGTGCAGACTTGGAGGCTAAGTTGCAGACTGCGGGGGGCAGAGGGAGTGGGGTCCAGGCAAGGCATTGGCATCAGCCAAGGCTGGAAAGTTTAGGGTATATTCAGAAAGGGGCAAGAAGATTGTTTTGCCAACAATGGGAGGAAAGAATTATTAGCTGGGGATGTCATGTGTATCCACCCATGGACCCGGTTACCTCATTTGACCTTGGGATGACAGAGGACGTTAAGTGCAGATGTAGAAAGAGCACCCCAGGGAGGGAGTGCAAGGTCACATTGCCAGAGAGGGCCAGAGCCAGGATTCAAACCCAACAGCATGGTCCAGGCCCACCTGTGCAGCCACCATTGAGCTCACAGGCAAGACATAAAATAAACCATGAGCACAGACCACCCTGAGGCAGTGGAGCCCCACAGCTCACGCTTTTCAAGTGGGAAGATGCAGACGCCCCCTTCCTCACTTCCAACCCTCTAATGCAGGAAGGGTGGGTACAATATGCTCAATAGGCAGCAAGTTGGGAAGCAGAACCTTTTGGGGTCCCAGGACATTCTGTTTCAGATACTCTGCCTTGCTGTCACTCCCTCTAAAGACCACAGAGCCCGAGCCCCACCTACTAGCTGGAAGATGCCTTCAACTCCTGGTGGGATCTGGGGCAAGTCCCAGACCCCCTGTGATCACAAAGTTCCTTGTCTGTAAAACCTTGGGGCAGATCACTAGCCAATTGCAGGGTGCATTCCAGCTCTGGGATTTCACAGATGTCCCAGTGGATGAACCTGTACACAGAGGACCACTGCACTAGGTAGGCTCAGCTGTGTGACCTTGAATAGTGATGGCAGTAGCATCTAACTTCATTGAGCACTCAACACATGCCAGGCACTGTGCTTAGCGTTTTACTCATTTAATCTTCCTAGCTATCATTGAAGTGTGTACCATTATGATTCCTATTTTATAGATGCGCACACTGAGGCTCAGACAGGCTAAGGGCTTGCATAAACTCTAGGCTAGGAAGGGAAAAGATCAAGATCTGAAGTCAGGTCTGTTGAACTCCGATGAGCTCCGAAGCACATGACCTGTGCTGCCTGCTTCACTCATTCATTCATTCATTCATTCATTCAGTTTAGTTTACCATAAGATGATTTTATTTATTTGATTTCTTGCCCATTTCTTTCTCCTCCACTAGGATGTCAGGTCCGCTGAGCAGCAACTTTGTTTTGTTCAGTTCTAACCCCAGAACCTAGAGTAGGGCCTGCCCCGTAGTAGGAGAACAAGGAGAGTTTATGGGTTGAATGAATGAATGAATGAACGCGTGCTCAGCTCTGAGCTGCACTGTGCAGTGATGAGGATGTATAACTGCTGTATGTAGGAGAGATGATTGGCAGGCCGAGGGTGGGGATCTGTGGGGACCTGTCTGTAGCAGGTGCCCGGGACTGCCTCTTCCCAGCTCTGTTTGTCCTTCTAAAGGTGAGTGATATTTACCAGGTTCTTGAAGATCCTGTATTGAAGGGAGGGGGCAGGAAGACAAAGTTCTAATAATAACCCTTTGCATTCCTGTCTCTAGGGCAACTTCTTCCAGGAAGCTCAAAGGCTTTTATAGATGTGGTTGATTGATTCTCAAAGGCCACCCTGAAAGGCTGGTGCAGAGCTGAGATGGGGGTCGGGGAGAGAGGTTAAGGCTGAAAAGGAAAGAGAAGCTAGAAAAAGAGGTGAAGGGTGCCAAAAAAATTTTTTTTTAAGCAGCTGCTGTTGCAGAGCCCAGGCGCAAAAAGCAGACACAGCAGGCTATGTGGCAGGTGCCTTTTCAAGCGCTTCACCTTCACAATGGGACTCCAACTGGGAGCGGCTGTCAGCATCACCTGGAGGCCTCTGGCAACACAGATGGCTGCGCCAGGCCCCAGGAGTGTCTGATTCCTTGGGCGGGACCCACACTTTTGCACGCCTAACAAGTTAGCAGATGGTGCTAATGATCTGGCGAACCACACTTAGAGAACCACTGCCTTTCGCTAATCCTAGGAAGTAGATGACGCCACTATCCCCATTTTGCAAGTGAAGAAACTGAGGCATTGCGAGCAGTGGCGTGCCCAGGGTCTCTCTGTAGCAGAGCTAGGATGGAGGCTCGGTGGTCCAGCCAGGACCCTCTGCCATCCTGCTTCACATGGGAATGTGTCCCCAGCCCAGGCCTTCCACACTCAGTGCGTGCCCCCGCAGGATGTGCAGACCGACAGGAATCGAGGTGAGCATCCATTCCCACCTCCTGTGAGCCAAGTACTGCACACAGGCCTGACCTCTTTTAGCTCATTCAAACCTCCCGACGGCTCTACAAGATATCTTTATTACGGGTACGGACAAGGAAACTGAGGTCCAGGGAGGCAGAGCAACTTGCTACAAAGCATTAGGGCCCTCTTCAAACCTTGACTTCTAATATCCTGCTGCAGAGAAGATCCTTACGCCCCTTGTGCACACATGCATGCACACAGTCCTAGCTACGTCCTTCCTGAAACCCATTCCCCGTGATGGATCCCCTGTCCTCTGCTTTCAGTGTATCTCAAGAGTCTGGGGTTTGCATTTTGCTTCTGTTGCTGAAAAATGCCTTCATCATTAACGCCTAACCCTGCAGCCCCCGCCACTCACTCACACGCCTGAAGGAATTTGCCTTTTCTGCCTCCCTCTGGCAAAATCTGTTCTCTTTCATCCTTAAGTAGCCTATTTACCTTGAGAGGCAGAGTGGTAGCCTAAGGCCTGGGGCTGGAGCACCTGAGAGTCAGGCAGAAATTAGCAAGCCAAATACTGGAGACCCGCAGTGGGAATGGCTGTATCTTTTCCACTCTCAGGACTTCAATTCCTACGTCTGGAAAGTGGGGAGGAAAATACTCACCTTACAGGGTTGTTGCTCAAATGAAGGGAATGTTCTGGAAATTTATGGGAATGCTTTGCTCATAAGACACCTAAAACCTTCTGAAAGTGGTGGAATCCTCAACAGAAAGGAAATTGAGTCTAAAGCAGGAGAAAAGTGAGAGAGATAGAAGGAGAAATTTGCCCGTCTCCCTGTAATTCCAGCCCTCTGGCTGCTACAGGGATTTGATTTCCAAGCAGGGCAGGATGTGCATATCAAGGCCAGCCCAGGGTCCTGAGGGCAGAGCTCAGAGGTGCACAGTGCTTTGCCCATCTCATTGCACTCTGGTACCAGCTCAGTGAAGTCTAGGGGACACTGTGATCCCCACTGAGAGACGTGAAAACTGAGGTCCCATAGACAGTAAGTGCCAAAGTCACATAGGAAGTCCTTGGCCCAACGGGACCCGGGTCTCCTGACTCCACCGCTCCCTCCCCTAAGCTGAGCTGAGACGTTTTAGTTATAAATGGCTTCTGTGCTTAACAATCTGCTTCTTTTATTCCCGCGTGGACTTTCCCTAGCTCTGGCCTTATGCTGCTCTAGAAAAGATTTAGCAAGGGGGAGAGGAAGCAGCCTCCCTTATATAACTGGCCTCCTACGAAAGGGAGCAGCTGCTAGGGTGGAAAAAGACATTCCCTCTCCACGTATCCCTCTCCTTCTGCCTCTGGGAGTTGCAGCTGGAGTCAGAATGCAGGGCCATTTAACGCCAACCCTTGAGGAAGTGACACACCCTGGCCCCAGCCACACCTGTTAGAATCTTCCTAGCTGAGTGACACTCAGCCTCAGTTTCCCTGAAAAAAAAAAAAAAAAGAAGATAAGAGAGCCGACAAGGATGAAATGGAATAACACGCCACGCAGTGCCTGGCACAGAGCGAGCCCCAGAACTGTTGACGCGGCCTCCTTGCGGCTGTCTGGCTTGGCCCCGCGTGACCCTGCCTCCCAGTTCTCTGGGATGGGAAGGTGATCCTTGCTTGCGATACCAATTTATAAGAAACCTAGCCTGGGAGCTATTTAGAGGCGAGGTGATAAACCAGGAGGCCGGCTGGGCTCCTTCATCCTGGTCATCACGACAGAGGGAGGGAAAGAGGCTTCCAGCCGCTGACTCAATGGCCGTCTCAGTTTCGCTGTGGGCTACCAGCGTGAGCTGGTCTCACCTGTCAATAGCTTCTAAATTCATCCAATCCCCACGGCCTCAGACTGGGGCAGACCTAATTAGGCTAATTTCAGTTTCCTAAGGGAAAAAAAAGAACAGAACCCTCCAGTCCTCTGATCCTCCCTCTACTGCCTCCCTCCCACACCTGGCCCCACCTTCTGCCTCCTTTGTCTCTTTCTGATTGGACAATGATGACATCTGTGAACTGGCCCCAGGGGGTCTTGGGCGAGGTTTTAGACTGCAAAGGTAATGCCGTACAGGTGAGTCTTAGAAGAGAATGAACATTCTGGATGCCTCCAAAGGAACACTGTCTTTCCTACCTGTCAACATTAAGAGTTGATGTAGTTGCATTCCCACTGTGTGCCAGGCACTGTGCTAGGCTCTCCTCCATTATCTCATGGAGCCTTTACCATAACCCTATAAGGAGGAAGTATCCCCATTTTATTGAGAAACTGAGGATCAGAAACTAGCTGTCATGGATGGGTGTGGCAGAGATGGGATGCTGGCTCTGCTGGGATAGATGAGTTGGAAACTTGTACCAGGTCAGCTGGTTGCTCTTTAGGCTCTCTGTGCCCTTTGTTTATATCTTCCTTGTCCTGCTTAGTTTCAGGATTTTTGTGGTTAATGTTACGTCAAAGCCCCAACCTGTGTCTGTTGTGCTGGCAAGATCCACAAAGGAGGTGAAACTAACGCTTGTAAGCCAGTTGCTATGTGCCAGGGAAATTACCCTCTCTGGTCTTTCTAATAGTCATGCAAGCAGGCATTGTTATACCCACTTTACAGATGAGAAAACTGAGGCTCAGAGAGCTAAAGTAGTGATGGATGGCCACCTATCCAGGTAGTGACAGAACAAGTTTCAGACTTAGGTCCAGGGTTGCTGGAGGGTTGTAGGTAGGCGCCAGGGTGGAGGCAGGAAGTGCTGGGATAATGGAGATAAACAGTGGCAACAAGAGCAACAAGAATGTTAACAAATACCAGTGACAGTGCCATTTAGAGCCCCCGCTTCTTGCCAGGCAGCAGCCAGGCATTTATAGCCTTGTTGTCAAAGTGGTTTGAGGTGTAGAAACCCCTTGGTTGCAACACTGCCCGACACCGAGAGCTTGCCACGCATCAGGCCTGTGACCGAGAGCTGTAGCGCTGGCTGCTCTGAACGACTTAAGGAACTAGGTACTGTCATGAGCTCCATTTTAGAAGCGAGGCAAAGTATCTAGTTGAAGGTCACAGAAAGAAGAAATGGGAGCTGGGAGTTAACCCCAGCTTGCTTGCTTCAAACACCCATGTGACAGTCAGAAAGGCGTCTTCTACACCTGACACTCACCTGTAAGAAAACCAAGACCAGGGAGGATGAGGCGTCTTATCCAGGGACAGCATGGATGTCTTATCCAGATGGCAAAGTCAAGACTAGAACTCGATCATGCAAAGCTCCATTCCCCATCCTGGAATCCCACCTACAGCCAATTCAACTGACCTAGAGTTTCCTGGATCTATGTGTGGTCATTTGCTTCTCTTCAAGGACAGACCTGAGCATTTTAGAGGAGGCATGTGGCTAGGAGACCTGTTAGTTAATTGCCTGGCTCCCAAGAGCTCAGCCCTGAGGCAGATTCGAAAGTCACGAAAGAGGTGGCTTCTGCCCTCAATTTATCTACAAAGGTCCCTATTCAAGGTTCTGAGGGGATAAAATTAGAATTCTGTGTTCTCTGCAGAAAGCCAGGGCATGTGGCTATTGTGATGTCCTAACTGCTTCAGAGCAGATTGCAGGGTGGGCAGTGGGGCTGGTTTAAGGGGCTTTCAAAAACCCCACAGCTCCAAAGTACTTCCCAAAGTCTGGCTCCAAAATACCTGATTTGGCCGGGCACAGTGGCTCATGCCTGTAATCCCAGCACTTTGGGAGGCCGAGGCCGGTGGATCACCTGAGGTCAGCAGTTCGAGACCAGCCTGGCCAACATGGTGAAACCCCATCTCCACTAAAAATATAAAAATTAGCTGGGCGTGGTGGTGGGCGCCTGTAATCCCAGCTACCTGGGAGGGAGGCTGAGGCAGGAGAATCACTTGAATCCAGGAGGCGTAGGTTGCAGTGAGCTGAGACGGCACCATTGCACTCTGCCTCTTGTTTGCCACATGGCCCTGACACCTCACCTTCCAGCCTCCCTGTTCCCATCTATAAAATTAGAATCCTTTTAGACTGTTGTGTGAATTATATGGTGTAAGTCAGAACTTGTGAACCCTAAGAAGGACTCATGACCCATGTCATCCATCCATTCATCCATCCACCCATCCATTCACCCACCCTTCAATCCATCCATCCATCCATCCATCATCTATTCCTCCTTCTATTCCTCCCTCCCTCCCTCCATCCATCCATCCATCTACCCCTCCATCCATCCCTCCCTCCATCCATCCATCCATCTACCCCTCCATCCATCCCTCCCTCTTTCCTTCCCTCTGTCCATCCATCCATCCCTCTATCCATCTACCCAGTGTTTATTTATGAGCACCTACTATGTGCCAGGAACACTGTGGCTGCCAGGAGAGCAGTGAAAAAGAGAGAGGCTCCCCTGCCCTCTACATTTTACATTCTAGCAGGGGAAGACTGACAAAACTAAGTGCACAAATAAGATGATTTCAGAGAGTGCCAAGGACTATGAAGTCAATAAAAAAGGACAAACGCGATGGGATCGTGATATCTGAGCTGGGACATGTGTCACTCTATACCTAGGTCAAAGTAGGTCAGAAACTACTGGGGAGAAGAAAGAAGCCTAAGAGCATTTCTAGCTTGAATCATGTCTGCCATGTGACCATAGTCAAGCTACTTAACTTTTGAGCCTCAGTTTCCCCATCTGTAAAATGCAGACAAAGGTGTGTCTCCCATGGAGTAGTCATGAGAATTCAATGAGATAATACATGCAAAATGTTTCTAACATTGGCATTCAATAAATGTTAGTTACTAGCTATAATTAATAAAAGTATTACTAATAAAAGACCTCTCAGAAGAACCACCTGCCCCACCTAGGTCCTGGAAGATCACAGGCTCCTGGCTGAGAAAGCAAGCACTTTTGGTGCCTGCCTTATGGGAGGGATTCTGTACGAGTGTTTGTGGTTTTGGTATCTATTTGAGACTCCATCCTTGGCACTGCTGTTACCACTCGGCCAGAGAGCCTGGGCGTTTCCAGACCAGCTGGTGGACCCTCACTCTCTCCCACCTTGCATCCCCACATCCGGGTCACCCACCTTTCCTATCCTAGGGGACAGCTTGCAGACGGGAGAGGGTGGTGTCTATTTCCTAAGTCAAACCTCGGATAGGTCAGGCGCCCACGTCTGTGTCCCTTCATCTGGCCAGGGGCAGTGCCAGGTTATTTCTACAACATGGCATGTGTTCGTTTGGTTGTGTGTGTGTGTTTTCACTTTTTTATTTTGAAATAATTGTGGATTTACAGAAGAACTGCAGTAATGGTGCAGAGAGCCCTGTACCCGCTTCACCCAGCTCCCCTGATGCTAATATTTCACATAACCATAGTAAAGTGATGAAAACCAAGAAATTGCATAGGTGGGTTTTTACATTTGTCTTCCAAACAAAGTCCAGGGAGGATGCAGCTCACCTCAGATGAGTCCCAGATACTTTTTATGGCCTTTTGAAGTCATTTCACAATGAGATTTTTATTTGTCTCTCCCAAGGAATTATTAACGGCCCCTCTCCTCACTCCACTGATGGATGAGGGAACTGAAACCCAGAGAGATACACTTTCCAGCAAATAGGGCCAGACTAGGCCTGGAACCCCTAACTTTCAATCCCCAGCCTGTGCTCTCCCCATATCACAACACTGCAATTTCCTTTCTCCCTTTTTTTTTTTTTTTTTTTTTTTTTTGAGATGGAGTCTTGCTCTGTTGCCCAGGCTGGAGTGCAGTGGCACCATCTCTGCTCACTGCAACCTCCACCTCCTGGGTTCAAGCAATTCTCCTGCCTCAGCCTCCTGAGTAGCTGGGATTACAGGTGTGTGTCACCATGCCCAGCAAATTTTTGCATTTTTAGTAGAGACAGGGTTTCACCAATGTTGGCCAGGCTGGTCTCAAACTCCTGACCTCAGACGATCCACCTGCCTCAGCCTCTCAAAATGCTGGAATTACACGCGTGAGCCACCATTCCTGGCTGAGACAACACTGCATTTTCTAGGGTGGTGGGACTTGCCTGAGGACCTCCGCTCCCCGGCAGCTGGGACATGGCATCTCAGAGACACGTAGTGGCATGTGGCAGGCAAACTCCTTGTCCTCTCTCCTCTCCTGGAGAGAAAAGCAGCAGAGAAGTCCAGAAATATTGCTGGACCCTGAACCTCAGTTTCTTCATCCCTGGAATAGGAACAATGATAAAATGCATCAGATAGAATTATTGTCTGAAGCAAATAAGATATTACCTATTAAGTATTTTGAATAGTGCCGGGCATATGATAAGCGTTCAGAAAACTATTATTGTTATTATTGCTATGATTATTATTGTAGTTATTATTAATACTTTTGCGTGTGGTATGACATGATGAAGCAAAAGATATGGTAGGCCCATCATTTCCCACCTCACGTCACTCACCTGCCTATTCATTCATTCATTCATTCATTCATTCATTTTCACACTCACTCTCTGGGTCTCCTGCAGCAGACGCAAGACCCCAGAGAAAGCACCACCCAGGGTCCCACAGTCAGGTGAACAGTCTCTTTTGCACCCCCGCCTCTGACTCACTTTCCTTTGTCATTTTCTTCTGCAGAATTCTCCACTCTGGTGGCTGAAAGCTAAGAAGCACTGACTGCCCCGGATCTTCCACCTCTCTGCCCTGAACACCCAATCTCAGCCCCTCTTACCACCCTCCTGCATTTCTGTTCAGTTTGTTTATGTTATTTTTTACTCCCCCCATCCCCTGTGACCCCCTAATGACACCATTCTTCTGGAAAATGCTGGAGAAGCAATAAAGGCTGTACCAGTCAGACTCTGCATACTCAGGAAGACCCAGGTCTGGTCAGGCACTGGCTTTCTAGATGCATCTGGGAGGGGGGGTGGGGGCCGGATTTCAACCGCTAGAAAAGATGTGATAGGAAGGAATGAAAGGGAACACCCTCTTTTCTACACTAAGTACTAAGCATGGCACTCTACAGAGGTTACCCACTTACTCCCCAAAACCACCCCATAAGGTAGGTGATGAAACTCCCATTCTCTGAAAAACTAAGTCTCAGAGAGGGGAAGTGAGATATCTAAGCCCACAAAAATAGAATTTGTTAGTGTTGGGGTTTGAATGCAGTTCTGTGGATGGGTAGGGGGGGTGGATGGATGGATGGATGGATGGATGCATGGATGCATGGATGGATAGATGGATGGACGCATGGATACATGGATAAACTAGATGGAGGGGTGGATGGGTGGGTAGATGGGTGGGTGGATGGGTAAATGGATGAATGGGTGGGTGGGTGGGTAGATGGCTGGATGGATGGGTGGGTGGGTGAGTGGGGGGATGATGCATGGGTGGATATGTGGGTGGATGGGTGGGTCAATGGATGGATGGATGGATAGATAGATGGGTGGGCAGATGGGTAAATGGATGAATGGATCGGTGAACGAATGTATGGATGGGTGGATGGATGGATGGATGGATGGATAGATGGGTGCACAAATGGGTAAATGGATGAATGGGTGGGTAAATGGATGTATGGATGAATGGGTGGATGGGTGGGTGGGTGGATGAATGGATGGACACATAGACAGATGGATATACTATTAAGACTTTTTGTTACAAATGACAGAAACCCAACTCAAGTAACTTAAGCTAAAAAGGAAGGAAACAAAGGACTTGATTGGCTTACATGCCTGAATAGTTAGGGTAGGTGTTCAGGAACAGCGGGATCAAGGGACTCAAGTGATATCATCAGGACTAGGTCCCTCTTTTCCCCTTTCTGAGCACTGCTTTCCTTTGTGCTGAATTTGTTATCGGGAGGGCTCTCCCTTCATGATGATAAGATTCCCCAGCAGCTCAAGGTGAACATTCAGCATTACCAGCAAAAAAAAAAAAAAAAAAAAAAAGAACTTCTTGTTCCCAACCACTCCATCAGAAGGCCCCAGATTTAGTCCCATTAATACTAGTAGCTAATGTTTACTGAGCACTTAAGCTGTGCTGAGCCCTTTACAGGATTCCATTTGCACAACAGCCTTATGAAATGCATGCTATTGTTACATCCCTTGTATAGACGAGGAAGCTAAGGCACGTAGAATTTAAATGATAGCCAAAAGTCACACATTCGGCACAGGGAGGCTTCAGGACCACACCCCCAGTATCACCTCCAGAGCCTGTGTCCCTTCCTGAATAAGACACAGAGGCCGGGAGGAGGGATCCTGATTGGAGACAGGTAGGGTGGGTCACACACAGGGCTCATGGCCTGAGAGTGGGAGAGGGGTGCCCCTGTGGAAATGAGAAGTGGGGACAGATAATGAGGGTGAAAACAGCCACGCCCCTGCAGAATAACCTGCTATTCTCCAAGACAGCCTTGGGGAGGTTATTTGAGATTTCCCTGGGTGGGGAGGGAGCACTGGAGTGATAGTCTCTCTCTCACCAGACCCCACGCCCTGCCACCTCCCCTGTGTTCTGAGGTGCCGCCCTGGGCAGGGCAGTCAGAGAGGCTCTCCCTGAGGGCCCAGCCCCAGGCAGACAACCCATCAGGACCCAGGCTGAGGGGCAAGGATGGGTAGACCGCCATCCAGGGTGGCAGCCAGGCTCAGAGCAGGCGGCCCCAGGTTTCAGAGGGGACTCAAGGCCAGCACTGGGAACTGAGTCAACACAGCAACAAACCCCAAGGGGCTTCCCTGCAGGGGGCTCAGCCAGGCGCCAAGGCCTGCACAAAGGTGGCAGGTGAGCCAGAGGTGGAGCACGTGGGAGCGAGCCTGGGAGTGGGAATGTGTGCGAGTGGCATATGCAGTGGGCAGGCATGCGGGCATGTGGACACACACATGCTCCAGACCACATTCAGGACCAATGCAGACATGGGTCTTCATGTGAGGTCTCGGAGGGTCCAGCTTTACACACCGAGGTGGGGCTGGGGAAGACGAAGGGGGCCCCCCACGCTGGGCTTGTGTGGAATGCAGGGGGAGGGGCTGGGGCTGGGGAGCCAGAGCATTTCACCCAGAAACCAGATCAGGGCCCTGCGAGAGGACAGGCAGGTCAGGACGACAGTGACAGCTGCCCGCCGGCCTAGAGTGGCCTCAGTGCCTCTTGTTTCACACCAGAATGACAGTCCACACCGTGCAATCCAGACTCAGGGCAGCCAATGGCGCAGCAGCCACACGTGGGAGAGCACGGCCCTTTGACCTCTTGGGGGATGCCGGGCTCCAGGCTCCAGGCTCCAGGCTCCAGGACCCTGTCATGAAAAGACCCTGCCTAGGGCCTGGGCAGGTCAAGGAGGAAACAGCTTCCCTGTAAGGGCTTAAGGCCCCTGCAGGATAACAGAGGCAGCAGCAATGGCGGCCACCTTGGGGGTGGGAGAGTTCTATTTACTAAGCCACAGCATCTCATTTCCTCCTTTCAACAAGCCTCAGCAATAAGCACTCCCATTACCCCCATCCGGGCAAGAAAGCCGAGGCCCTCTGGGGACACGCAGCCAGCAAGAGGCAGAGCTGGAATTAAATGCAGGGCTTAATGACCCAACATACCACTGTGCACTGTGCAAGGTGACAGCGGTGGGCAGTTTGTGTGGAGGGGGGACGGCAAGGGAGCATGGGAGTGTGGCGGGGGAGGTGGAATGACGGGACAGCCTCGCTGAACCTGGCAGTCACTCGCCAAGCCCTCTTCCTCCTGCCTCCCGTATCATGCTCCACTCTGCCGCCGTTTATCTCGCCCTTGGCCACCATCTACATCTGAGCTCCCTCACGGGCAGGATTGGATGTGACACAGGGGAGCCTGGCAGCCTGGGTCTCCCATTTGTAAAGAGTCTCCAGTTCAGACACAGACATCTGTTCCAATGCGACTGTTATCCAGTCAGTGTCTGGAACACGGCTTTGGCATCTTTCTATACTGCAACCTTCACCGTGTCAAGGGGGCTGGCTTCTCCCAGTTTCTGGGAGACACTGGGGGGACCGCCCTGGTGTCCAGGGACCCCTACAGTGGTCCCCAGCCTGTCTCCTGGCTTCCCCTCCCCCTCCCCAACCCACTCTCCACCCAGAGCCCAAGGCTCTTTCCAAAACGTAGATCAAATCACATTGTTCTGTTTAAAGCTGTCCAGCAACTGCCCAATCTATAGAATCAAATCCCAGAGCCAAACACAGAGTTCCTGCCTACGGGCATGACCCAGCCTCCATCCCAGCCCTTCTCCCCCAGTCTGGACCATTCTGCCTCCCTGTCCTCATCACCCGCCCTTTCCCTGGCTCAGTCCTCTTCATCCTCAGGAATCCACTCTGGGGCATCACCTCCACTGACATTAGAGCCCCCCACCGCCCGACTCCTGTAGGTGAAATTAAAAAAACATTATGTGACAATCGGATTCCCGTCCACCCCTCCCAAAGACCATGTGACACCTGAAATCAAGGCCTGTCTGCAGGGGTCCATCCTGCTGGATCCCAGGACCCGGCACCAAAAAAAATGCTGGGCTTCACCCATTCTGATGCAGATGTGGCCACAAAGGCCCAGCGTGGCTTGTGATTCGCTCAAGGCCACAGAGCGGTGCAGAGCAGAGCAGAATGGGGCTTGGCCCCAGGCCCCTGCTGTCCCACCCCTGCCATAGTGTCATCCATGGGGACCTGCTAGCTCAGTAAGGAATTCAGGCATGACAGGAAGCCCTCCCCACCCAGCACACCCCTCTGTGGCTGAGTATCACTGGATTCCAGTTCCTCAGTCTCCAGCCACCCACCAGCCTGACACGTGCATCAGCAGCCCCGTCTGGGTTTTCTCATCCGCTGAATGCAGCTCTGTCTCTTCATTGTCACGATCAGAGGAGGCTCGCTGTTTATCTCCATGCCTTTCTGTCTCAGAGACTGGGAGCAGGAAGGAGAAAGCTCAGGCCGGAGGAAGGGCCTCAAATCAATCTGTCCCTGAGTGGTTTTGATAAGAGCCAGGAGCAGCCCAGCTTCACTGAGTGATGAATGATCACTGGCTCCCTGGATGGGTTGATATCCCAGAGGTGGGAGACAGGGGACTCAGTGGGGAGCAGAAAAAGAGTCAGGAGCATCAGAACAAAGACTCCATGGAGAGGAAGGATGGGTGTGAGAGTCAGGATCGAGCCGCCCTCTGTCAATCATGTCCCTGGAGAATATGACTGTTCAGGGCTGCAGCTCTGGGGCTGCGTCTCCCTCCTTCTTGCCGGACACTTTGCATATACCATCTGCTATGGCCTGAAGGTTTGTGTTCCTCCAAAATTCACAGTCAAAACCCAACTCTCAAGGTGATGGTACTAGAAGGTAGGGCCTTTGAGAGGTGACTGGATCATGGAAGTTGAGCCCTCATGGATGGGATGAATGCCCTCATACAAGAGGCCTGAGGGAGGCTGCTAGCTCTCCGCCCTTCCACCATGTGAGGCTATAACAGCACGCCACCTATGAAGCAGAGAGCCCTCACCAGACACCCAGTCTTCCAGCACCTTGATCTTGGACTTCCCAGCCTCTAGAACTGTGAGCAATAAGTTTCTGTTGTTTATAAATTACCCAGCCTAAGGTATTTTGTTATACCAGTCCAAATGGACTAAGGTACCATGTCTTAATCCATACCGTAGCCAGCCACGGAAGAGATGTCTCTATGTTTTACAGGAAGGTTCAAAGAGGTTAGGCAACTTGCCCAAACCACACAGCCAATAAAAGTGAAAATTGCAAACATGTATTCCCTGACTTGACAAATAATTTCTGAGTGCTTTCTTGTGTCCGACACAGCTAAACACTTTAGAAGGCTGACCTCATCGAAGCAATCACTTCCCAAAGCATTCAGCCTCTTTCCCCCTCTGCTTCCCCAGTAAAGATTCCCCATCCTTAAGGTACCTGTGGCCACTGAGACACAATCAATCTAGGAAGATTCAATCTGGGTGAATCTGATGTTGGTTTACTTAGACCCAGAACACTGTTGACAAGAGGTGGTTCAGCAGGGCCAGGCGTGGTGGCTCAAGCCTGTAATCCCAGCACTTTGGGAGGCCAAGGCAGGTGGATCACGAGGTCAAGAGATCGAGACCCTCCTGGTCAACATGGTGAAACCCCGTCTCTACTAAAAATACAAAAAATCAGCTGGGCACGGTGGCACGTGCCTGTAATCCCAGCTACTCAGGAGGCTGAGGCAGGAGAATTGCCTGAACCCAGGAGGCGGAGGTTGCAGCGAGCCGAGATCGCGCCATTGCACTCCAGCCTGGGTAACAAGAGCGAAACTCCGTCTCAAAAAAAAAAAAAAAAAAAAAAAAAAAAAAAAAAAGAGGTGGTTCAGCAAATGGGACAGAGGCCTGGTGTTCTCAGCTCCCTTCTCTTCCTCCTGCATCAGTGCCAACGGAGGGGGAAGGCCTGAGCTCCCCGCTTGGACTCCAAACTGTGCCGCAAAAGCCCCCCCCCCAAATTTCCACTCTCAGTTGCCCTGCCCTGCCTCAGTTTCCTGTCTCTCTGTACCTCCTCAGAAAAGTCATTCGCAGGAAATGGTAGAAGACATGTCTTTCTGTGTCCTTTCTTTGGGACCTTGTGAGGGTCAAATCTGGGGGCTGAGGACACAATCCTCTAGTCCGTCGCTGGAGCCCACAGGCTCCTCACGGCCCCTGTCATACAGATGAGTAGATGCAGCTTAAGCATCTTTACTGAGACTCCTGAATCCATTTGTTTGACCCCACTTTTTGCCTGATAGGGGACAGAGCCAGAATTTAAACTGCGAGGAGCCTGGAGGAGTCAGCTTCCCCTGTATCCTCCCAGGACCCTGAGAGCACAGGCCCTTCTTACGGCTACCCCTCATTCATTAACGCTTCCTAGCTTTGTTCTCCCCCCTCTTTCTCAGAGGGCCCCAAACTCCTTCACGGCCCACAAAGCCCCTCGTGACTGGCCTGGTCCACATTTCCCCTTTCTCGCTGCTCCCCTGTATTCTCCTCTCACCTCCCCCATAGAGCCCCCACAACCCGACATTCATTCCCTGCATCCTGTGTTTCAACTACATAGAATGTGTCATGCCTCAAAACTGCCATTCCTCCCTCTCCTCTGGACCCTCACATAAGCTGCTCCTTCAGCTACATCACTGTTCCTCCCCGGCCTGGCTCGTTGCGACACCAGCCTCAGGCTTCAGCTTCCATGAGGCTCTGTCTGGAGAGGCTTGTTTGTTCCCACCCAACATCCAAGTGTAGTTGCTCACTTTTACTGACAATAACTCTTTATGGAGCACCTACTCAGTGCCAGGAGTGTTGGGCTCCATGATACATCAGCCAGCTCTTGGGAGCTTCAGTGCTGAGGGGCTCCTGCCCTGAGCTTCCTGACCCCCTGCGAACTCCACTTCATATCAATTGCTTATCTAACTATCTGTCTTCTCAAAGGGACCAAAACAGTTGTGAATCCTACATCTGGTAAGGATTTAGAATCCTGAATATATAAAGAACGCCTGTGCCTCAACAACAACAAAAACAACCTATATTAGAGTCCTCCAGAGAAACAGAACTAATTGACTCTGGGTATGTGTATGTGTGTGCATGCCCAAGTTGAGTATCCCTTATCCAAAATGCTTGGGAGCGGCAGTGCTTTGGATTTTTTTGGATTGTGAAGTATTTGCATTATACTTACCGAATCAGCATTCCAAATCCAAAAATTCAAAATTCAGACTAATGCAATGAGCACTGCCTTTGAGCATCACAATGACCCTCAAAAAGTTTGATTTCAGAGCATTTCAGATTTCGGATTTTCAGATCTGAGATTTCTCAAGTTGTAGAGAGGTGTGTGTGTGTGTGTGTGTGTGTACACATATGTATATAGTGCATAAAAAGATTTGTTGTGGCCAGGCACGGTGGCTCACGCCTGTAATCCCACCACTTTAGGAGGCTGAGGCAAGCGGATCACCTGAGGTTGGGGGTTTGAGACCAGCCTGACCAACATGGCGAAACCCCGTCTCTACTAAAAATACAAAATTAGCCGGGCATGGTGGTGCATGCTTGTAGTCCCAGCTACTTGAGAGGTTGGGGCAGGAGAATCACTTGAACCCAGGAGACAGAGGTCGCAGTGAATCAAGATCGCGCCATTGCACTCCAGCCTGGGCAACAAGAGCAAAATTCTGTCTCAGTAACAACAATAACAACAACAAAAGATTTGTTGTATGGAACTGGCTCACACAATTAGGGAGATGGACAAGCCCCAGCATCTGCAGGGTGAATCGGCAAGCTGGAGGCCCAGGAGAGCTGATGGCGTAGCTTCTGAGTCCAGAGGCAGGAAAAAAGCCAATATCCCAGGCTGAAGGCAGCCAGGTAAAAGAAATTTTCTTTTCCTTAGAGGAGAGTCAGCCTTTTTGTTTCATTCAGGGCTTCAACTAATTGGATGAGTCTCACCCACATTAGGGAGGGCAATCACTTTATTCAGCTAATTTAAAAATGAACTCATTCCAAAACACCCTCACAGGATCACCCGGGATAATATTTCATCAAACATCTGGGCACCCTGTGGGCCAATCAAATTGACACATAAAATTAACCATCACGCAACCCAATTAAAAAGTGGACAAAGGACTTGAAGAGCCATTTCTCCAAAGATGACATACAAATGGCCACCAGGCACATGAGAAGGTGCTCAACACCATTTGTAATTAAGGACATGTGGCAAAATCACAATGAGGTGCCTGTACACTCACTAGGATGGCTCTTGTCAAAAACAATGAAAGTAAGAAGTACTGGCAAGGATGCTGAGAAATTGGTACCCTCATGTATTGCTGGTGACAGCATAAAGTGGTGCAGTCACTGTGAAAAACAGTTTGGCCATTCCTTAAAAAGTTAGGAGGCCGGGCGCAGGGGCTTACACCTGTAATCCCAGCACTTTGGGAGGTCAAGGCAGGTGGATCACGAGGTCAGGAGATGGAGACTATCCTGGCTAACACGATGAAACCCATTTCTACTAAAAATACAAAAAATTAGCCGGGCACGGTGGCACACACCTGTAGTCCCAGCTACTCAGGAGGCTGAGGCAAGAGAATCGCTTGAACCCGGGAGGCGGAGGTTGCAATGAGTGGAGATTGTGCCACTGCATTCCAGCCTAAGCGACAGAGTAAGTCTCCGTCTCAAAAAAAAAAAAAAAAAAAAAAAAAATTAGGACACAAGTTTCTGGGACAGGAGTTTCTAAATGTCCCAGAAATTCCATTCCTGGGAATATACCCAAGAGAAATGAAAACACATCCATACAGAAACTTAGATTCAAATGTGTTTTGGTTTCTTTTTGGGAGGTTGAGGCAGGCGGATCACTTGAGGCCAGGAGTTTGAGACCAGCCTGGCCAACATGATGAAACCCATCTCTACTAAAAATACAAAAATTAGCCAATGTGGTGGCATATGCCTGTAGTCCCAGCTACTCAGGAGGCCGAGACAGGAGAATCACTTGAACCCAGGAGGCAGAGGTTGCAGTGAGTTGAAATTGTGCTATTGCACTCTAGCCTGGTCAACAGAGTGAGACTTTGTCTTCAAAAAATAAAATACATAAATAAATATATGAAATATCCAAAATAGGTTAGTCCTTAGAGAAGACACATTAGTGGTTTCCAGGAGATAGACAGGAGTGATTACTTAATGGCACAAGGCATGCTGGGGTGATGACAAGTTTTGAAGCTAGAAGTGGTGGTTATACAAGATTGTGAAAGCACTAAATGCCACAGACTTGCACACTTTAAAATGGTTAATTATGTATTATGTGAATTTTGCCACAATCATCATCGTCCTCGCCCATCTTCCCCATTTGGTTCATAGGTTTCCTGCGAGCTAGAATCCTTCACCATTGTAACCCCAGCACTGTGTACAGTTCCTGCCACAAAGGAGGTGCTTAATACAGCTTTGTTGAGTAAATAAACACAGAAAACAAAGCAAAAAAGAAAGCAAAGTACCCACATGTGGAGAAAATTAAGCCTTTCTATAATTAGGGGCAGGGAGTAGAATCTGAAGAGCAACTGGATTTATTTTGTGTGATTCTGCAAGCACGAAATCAGGACCAACTAGTGGGATTGAGAAGCCAACAGCTCTTGACTAAACCTAAGGAAGCCCTGTCTACCCTTGGAGCTGCAGAGCAGTAAGACCACCTGTTCAGCAAGGCAGTGAGCATCCCGTCAAGAGAGACATGCAAACGGAGATGAGGGAACTTGTTGAAAGAAGTCTTCAGGCATCAGCAGGAGACTTCACCTAGACAACATGTTCCTCCCAACTCGGAGGTGCTGTGATCTGAAATGACTTACAGGTCATTAAAGACCCATTTAGCCTCCTGCTGGCTCCTGGTTGCCTTGTTGAATCAATCATTCACCAGATATCTACTGAGCACAGGTGTCACCCGGATGCATCCAAAGACAGTGCCACTACCTAAAGAGGCAGAGAAGTTTCCAGGCCGTTCTTTTTATTTTCTGCTTCTTGACCTGACCCAGGGTTCAGAATACCAGTGGAGTGAAGGCTCTGATGTGCTGATGTCACTGGGTTCAGGAGATGAGTTTGCAGTTCATGTCCCTTCTGCGGGCTGCTCTGCTGGGGGGCTGTCTGTCCCTGCAGCGTGCCTGCCACCTCCTGGCTCTGATGCTGTCTCCTACTGCTGGCATCACCACCAGCTGCTGCTCCTGACACTGCTCCTCTGTCTGGACGTACCTTAGTGCCCACACCTGGCCCCAGCCTCCCTCAAGTTGAGGCAGCGGTGTACAGACAGGTAATTGCTGCAATGTAGGAAGGGTGGAGGTTGGGAAACATGAGGGGCATTCACAAACATACTATCGCGTGTCCTTTAGAATACCGAGGCTAAGCTCTAGTGACCTGGGGACGTGCGTATGCTGCAAAGTTTAATTTGTGTGTGTGTGTGTGTGTGTGTGTGTGTGTGTGTGTGTGTGTGTGATGGAGTTTTGCTCTTGTTGTCCAGGCTGAAGTGCAATGGTGCGATCTTGGCTCACCACAAGAACCTGGGAACTCTGCCTCCCAGGTTCAAGCGATTCTCCTACTTCAGCCTCCTGAGTAACTGGAATTACAGGTGCCCGCCACCATACCCAGTTAATTTTTGTTATTTTTAGTAGAGACAGGCTTTCTCCATGTTGGCCAGGCTGGTCTCGAACTCCCAACCTCAGGTGATCCGCCCACCTCAGCCTCCCAAAGTGCTGAGATTACAGGCATGAGCCACGACCCCCGGCTGAAGTTTAATTTTTTTATAGGTGACATGATATATGATTACCCACTGTTTATCATCGTTGCCTACTCACCACTAATTCTCACCTTTCTTTCCATCAGAACCCCATTTAGGGGCAGGGCACCAATGTGCCCTGTGGAAAGTACTCCCTGAGAAGGGGACATGGTTTTGGTCTATGGGTGTCCACAGACAGCCCTGGGTGGGGTACAGAAGCCTCTGCAGAAGGAGACCCAGAAGCCTCTGGCCTTGGCCATCCTCCTTCACCGTGTCTAGGATGCAACCTTGGTGCCCAGAGATGGTGCTGCCTTCCTACAACCACAGAAACTAAGACGTAGCTGATGATGGTAGCATTAGAAATGCAGGAGAAGCCTGGGTCCCTGATGGCTCCTTAAAGCCCTCCCGCTGGCCTGCAAGCTGCCAGCCTAAGGTGGCTCACGCCCATAATCCCAGCACTTTGGGAGGCCGAGGCGGGCAGATCACTTGAGTCCAGGAGTTTGAGACCAGCCTGGCCAACATGGTGAAACCCCATCTCTATGAAAAATACAATAATTAGCCAGTTGTGATAGTGCACATCAGTAATCCAGCTACTTGGGAGGCCGAGGCAGGAGAATCACTTGAACTCAGGAGGAGGAGGTTGCAGTGAACCGAGATCATGCCACTGCACCCCAGTCTGGGCGACAGAGTGAGACTCCATCTCCAAAAGCAGACAAAAGCAACAATGAAAAAGAGTGCCTGTGACAGAAGGAAAACAGGCCCCTGTTTGGTTAAGTTGCCACAGTCTGCACCTGAAGTCGACATAATTCTAATCAATGCCGTAGAAATCAAGTAAAACTTACAACATGTAGTACAGTGGGTTGAGCAGTGCCGCCCAAAAGATAGGTCTTCCCAAGCCTCAGACTGTGCCCTTATTTGGAATAAGGGTCATTGCAGATGTAATTAAGGTAAGGATCACGAGATGAGATCCTCCCGGATTAGGATGGACCCTAAATCCAATGACAGGTCTCCTTAAAAGAGACAGAAAACGAGAAGACAGGCAGAAGCCCAGAGAAGAAAGTCCAGTGGAGGCGGAGGCGGAGGCGGAGATGGGGTGATGCTCCCACAGCCAGGGACCAGCAGCCAGAAGACACAAGGAGAGATTCTTCCCAGGGCCTTCACAGGCAGTCTGCTGACACCTGGATCTCAGACTGCTGGCCTCCAGAACCATGGCAGAATAAATCTCTGTCCTTTTAAGTCACCTAATTTATAGTCACTTGTTACAACAGCCCTGAGAAACCAATACAGGCAGAAAAAGGTGCTGTACAGGGTGTGTTGGCGTGCACCTGCAGTCTCAGCTCCTCCAGAGACAAAGGAGGGAGGATCGCAGGAGCCCAGGAGTTCGGGTCCGGCCTGGGCAACATCAGGAGATCCTGTGTCTCTAAAAAAATAAAAAGTAAAAAGGTACCATAGAAGATGTGCCATCTAAGTTGGGAAATTGAAAGACAGATCATTCTCACGCTAAGAAAGAAAAGGGCCAGCCAGGCACGGTGGCTCACGCCTGTAATCCCAGCGCTTTGGGAGGCCAAGGGGGGCGGATCACTTGAGGTCGGGAGTTGGAGACCAGCCTGGCCAACATGAAGAAACACTGTCTCTACTAAAAATACAAAATTCGCTGGGTGTGGTGGCTCATGTCAGTAATCCCAGCCACTCGGGAGGCTGAGGCAGGAGAATCGCTTGAACTCAGGAGGCAGAGGTTGCAGTGAGCTGACATCGCACCACTGCACTCCAGCCTGGGCAACAAGAGCGAAATTCCAAACAAACGAAAGGAAGGAAGGAAGGAAGGAAGGAAGGAAGGAAGGGAGGGAGGGAGGGAGGGAGGGAGGAAGAGAGGGAGGGAGGGAGGGAGGGAGAGACGAAGGAAAGAAGGAAGGAAGGGACAGCAGCCAGCTCTCCGCAGCCCAGAGCAGAATGCTGCAGGGAAGCAGTCGCTGTGGGACCAGGCCTTTGAACACCATGCTATGGAAACAGAGCATGCTCTGATGCTCTGCGTATTCACCAGGGAGCCTGCGGGGCCACCTTGGCTGTGCTCCAGCAAGAAGCCTCCACCTTGCTCTTACCACCCCGGCTTCTCCAGGTCTCGAGCCACTTGTCACCCTCTCCTCCAGCGCTCACATCTGTTAACTCCCAAGAGGCCAGCAGAGAGCCATGGGATGGGCACAGTGCTTCAGAGTCAATTCTGGGATGCCAGCAAAGCTCACTGGGTGAGCCAGTGCCAGATGAGAAATTGCTGTGCTCTGGCAGTTTTGCAAAATTCAAAGCTTTTTGCTGGAGCAGAGGGTCCGTCCTTGGAAAATTTCTTGCATAATCACCCAAAATGTCACCTTGTCAGCAACACCAGAGAGATCGTATCTCCAATGAGTTGCGGCCAGCCCTTTCTCTGCTTTTGGAATGATCTTCAAGAATGTGAATTACAGCAGAAGCGAGGCCCAATTCTTCTGCCACCATAAACTGCTTCACTGGGCACTTACTGCCATCAAAAGGAAATTGCCTACACTTCATGGGTTTCTTGCAAAGAAAGCTTCCAGTCCTCGGTAGAGATGACAGTGCATTTATTTATTCATCCACTCACTTATGTATTTAACAACCATGTGCCCTAAAGTAGTAATAACAGGGACCATTCACTCAGTGTTTACTCTTCGGCTGGGCCAAGTGATTTCCCTGTAGAATCCCATCTAACCCTCTCAGCTCTTAGGGGTAGGTCTTATCATCAGCCCCACTTCACAGATAAGAAAACAGAGGCTCAGAGAAGGTCACGAGCTCTCCTGAGGTCACCCAGCCAGTAAGCCAGGGGGGTCAGATTTGGAGAGAGGATTTGAATTCTCGTCTCAGTCCTTCTTCTTATTAGCTATTTCGTGTCCACATGTCATTTGATGCATTTAGCTGAGCCTCAGTTTCCTCCTCTGGAAAATGGACGGAGCCCAGGTAAGAGCTATCAGACAGGTGAAGTCCAGCATTCAGGGAGTATTTTATACAATTCAGAACTCGCTCTCCAGCTCGGCATATTGCAAAACTGTGTTTTCCCAACAAAAATCAGTAGAATTTTCAAAATCTTTCCCAGCAAACGAGATGGGACTCCTGAGAGTGGGCCATAGACACGTGTTTTGCACAGATTTTAATCTCAGATCTGTTGACTTAAATGTCTATCCCCCATCCCTCTACTGGTGTTCACACCACTGATCACACCACTTGGGTGGGAGAAGTTGAAAGGGTCTGGGCTGCTTTGCATCTCATCAGCTTCCTCTTTGACAGCCAGAGTGGGATGTCTCCTGCAAAAACAATCACACCTGTTTACAGCTCCAAGAGGCTCAGGAGGCGGCCTGGAGGCCTGCCCCACTGGCCCAGTCAGTCGGGTAATCCTCTCCTCTCAGCCAGCCTGTGTTTACCCTGCGGTTCCATTGGAGAAAGCCCCCTGCCCCCCGACTTTGTATCCTGAACATCTATCGGTATTTTCACAACCTGTTACAAGGCTGCTGAATTCAACCTCCCAGATGCCACATTTGGGTGCTTGACAACTTGCACCAAGAATATTTAGAGGAGAGGACAAGGGAACCAACCTCTAAACGGAGCTGATCATGGTAACAGGGACAGTTGTTACCTTTGTCCAGCACTTCACAGTTTGCAAAGCATGACTTAGGCACTACGTGGTGTCGGTTTTGACCCTTGTGGTAACCTTTAAAGAAGAGGGAGATTACAGGTATTATTGTCCCAAGCCTGGCCATGTCAAGTGGCTTGCTGTCTGTCAAGTCACAGAGCAAGTGCTCACCAGGAAGCCCCCAGAGGGAAGGAAGAGCCAGGATAAGCCCTAGGGGAGCCACTTCAGGAGCAGGGAGCAGAGAAGCCTCCAAGGCATGGGAGAAACCCCAGTGGATGGGGAGGGGGCAGGAAGAAAAGCAGGAGAAGAGGTGTCTTCAAGAATGCCGGGAGGAAGAGAGGCCGTGCCACCTCTGCAGAGATGCTCCATTGGAGATAGTGTGGCCAATGGCTAAGAAGGTGGATTCATGGCTAGTGTGTTGCTAAACTTCCCTATGCCTCATCTGTAGAATGGGCATAATGATAGTCCCCACTTCATGTGGTTACCATGTGGCTTAAGTGCTTATTCCAGGCCTGGCATGTGGTAAGTGCAAAATGTCCCCTATCCTAAACCCTGGCATTGGACTTGACCACCCAGCCACGTGACATTTTTTGTTTTCTTTTGAGACAGTCTCACTCTGTCACCCAGGCAGAAGTGCAGTGGCGCAATCTCAGCTCATTGCAACCTCCGCCTCCTGGGTTCAAGCAATTCTCATGCCTCAGCCTCTCAAGTAGCTGGGACTACAGGCACGTGCCACCATGCCCAGCTGATTTTTATATTCTTAGTAGAGATGGGGTTTCACCATGTTGGTCAGGCTGGTCTCGAATTCCCAACCTCAAGTGATCCGCCCACCTCGGCCTTCCAAAATGCTGGATTTACAGACATGAGCCACCATGCCCAGCCATGAGTGACCTTTGACACAGGTTGGGGGTAAGATGGTTTGCAGCATATTATGGAATAAGCAGAGGTGAGGGAATGAAAGAGCACCAGGAGAATCCCTGGAGGGACCATACTTTGAAGGGTGAAACACGGAAACATGGGATGGTCTCCCATGGAGATCTGGGAAGGGCTCGAGCTTGTGTGGGCAGCAGGGGTGGCAGTGGGCAGCAGATGCGGAAGGCTCAGAGGGGATAAGAGTCAGAGCACCAGCCAGAGGGGATATCGGGAGCTGCAAATCCTTAATTAGATGGATCGGTGTGGGCAAAGCGGCACCTCCCCTCTCTGAGAGTCCAGAGGTAGATCAGGATGTGGGCTGCAGGGCTGGAGGTAGCGGGAAGAAGGGGCATCTGAGCTTCATCTTGATACCTGCCCAGAATAGAATTAGGCAGAGCTCCCTCCCTTAGTCACAGAGATAAGCATCTTTGGATTAAGACAATGTTTTCCAAATGTTTACTGTTTCTTAGAAGGCTTCCCAAATTTGACTCCTAGCTCTGCTACTGTGCGGCCTCTGACAAAAGCCACTTAATCTCTTTGTGCCTCAGTTTCCTCATTTGTAAAATAGGGATCTTGAGATCATGATGCTACCTGCCTGTCCAGATGGTTTTGAGGGTGAGATGACACAATCTAAGGAGAGAGCCTGGCCTGGGTAGTGATGGCAGGCTGTTATTATCGTTATTAATTTTTTTTTCTTTTTTTGAGATGACGTCTTGTTCTGTCACCCAGGCTGGAGTGCAGTGGTGCCATCTCGGCTCACTGCAGACTCCACCTCCCAGATTCAAGCGATTCTCCTGCCTCAGCATCCTGAGTAGCTGGGACTACACCACACAAGCTAATTTTTGTATTTTTAGTAGAGACGGGGTTTCATCATATTGGTCAGGCTGGTCTCAAACTCCTGACCTCAGCTGATCCACCTGCCTCAGCCTCCCAAAGTGCTGGGATTACAGGTGTGAGTCACTGCGCCTGTCTGGGCTGTTATTATTCTGTTATTAACTAGTATCATGAGGTGCTCAGTTTCAGAACCAGTGAGTTAAGACAATGATTCCTAGAGAGGCCCATACTAAAGTGCAGTCATTTTGATGCTTACTTACACAATTTCTACTATCGACCAGGCACCAGGATATGATGGCTGCCAAGGAGACATGGTCCCCGCTCAAAGGTTTGCAGCAGCAGGTAGAAGAGGCTTGTTCTGGCCAGTCATTTAATCCCCACTACAAAACCCCAGGACCAGGGATCTATTCATGTTCCCATTCCACATGGGAGGAAATAGGGACAGAGAGGTGTAGTCCGCTGCCCAAGGTCACACAGGGAGGAAGTGGTGGAGCTGGGATTTGAACCCCAGGGGTCTGTCTGCCTCTAGAGCCTGCAGTGGTGTGTCCCGCCAGCAACTACAAGTGGTGCTGACTGCCACTGGCATCCAGAGTGTGCAGGATGTGAAGGGCAAGTGATGCTTGAACTGAGAAAGGCATACAGGAGTTAACTAGATCAGTGGGGCGGGGGGGCGGGGGGGTGGGGGGTGGGGGGAGTGGGGCAGGGTTAAGGCCCTGAGGCAAAATGGGCAAGTCCAGTGTGAGGATGCAGAGAGCCAGCTGCCCGGAAGATAACACTGGCCAGGGAGGAGGCACTGCCTGCTCATCAGGCCTGACAGCTCCGTGGGGAAGGTGGACTGTACCCTAAGCACAGTGGGAAGCCTTTGGGGGACTTTCAGTGGAAGTGTGATGGGATTCAGGAACACCACTTTCTACAGCTGAATGGGCTCAGCCACACAAAAGACCGAGGGGCACTTTGAATACAGACACAGTGCCCCTCCAAAGTACATTAGATGGAAAAGCAAAATGCTGGAGTGTGGATGCTGGCTTCTATCTGCAGAGGGAAGAAGGAGAGACAGAATAAGAATGTGTATGCACCTTTGTGCTGGGATACATGTAAAATCTCTCGGAAAGGGTATACAAGCAACTGTCAGGGACGGGAGGGGGTATTCTCTGTAGATTTTTCTCTTTTAAAAGTTAAACCTTGGGGTGAGATTACCTAACCGAAATTAAGATTCTTTAAAAGGCGATGCTGGCCGCTGGGTGGAAAATGGAACACAGAAGGTCTACGGTGCATTCCAGAGCCTGATGCGGGAATGAGACTCGGCTGTTAGGTTTCCACGTGCAGCGGGAGATGAGGAATTAACTAAGATGGGGCCTGAGCGTGGGTGCAGCTGCCGGGAGAGGGCTGGTCTGGGACCCGCACGGTGTGCGCAGCTGCGTGGTGTTATACAGAGTAGGGGCAGGGGAAGGGAAAAAAAGGGTAGAGTGTCAGGGACCCCCTTAACTTTGCCTCTAGCAGAGTTTGACATAGCTTCAGCCCGAGGCACCCGGAATTCCTGGGCCCCTCCTCGACCACCACCACACAGGCTTTACGCGTGGAGTGTGGAAGGCGGGCACGAAGGACCGCAGCAGGTGCAAGAAAAAACCTCCAGCGGGGCTCAGGACCCCTGGGCTCCGGGTTGTAAATCAAAGCACCGCGTCTCAAAGGGAGGCGCCCAGGGGATGTCTCCGTCTCTCATTCTCAGGTGGTGAGCAAACGGACAGAGACGCACTAACGTGGAACGTTCTGGAAAAGCAGCTCTTGGCTTCTGTAGATGGGGTATCTCGGGCTGTTCAAGGGGGCCTCCGGGTGGCTCTGGAGGGATGATTTGCTCAACTTTAAATAAAGGCGGCAGCAAAGTAAACCAAAAGGCGGCCGCCCTCTTCTTGCAGCAGGCATTTTCCCGGCGGCGGCTGCCCCCTGCTGACAAAATCGGGATATCGCGGCCTCCGTGCCCCGCCGAGGCCACAGCTCAGGGCTCCACTTTGCATTCCGGGCGCACAGAAGGTGAGTCAATCTAATTTCCTCTGCCCTTTATTGAGATGGCCGCCGCATCAGCGGAGCCATAAACAACCAGGCCCACGTGAACAGTGGAAAAAAGAACAGCAAAGGTCATTACCAAGAGAAAGCAGTGCACCAGATGCGACAGTGCATTATAGGAAATTGTAAAACCAAACGGCACAGCCGCATTATAAATCTCCCTCCGCGGAGTCGTCGCCATCCCAGTGGCTGTTCATCAGAGCTGGTGCCCACTGAGTCTTACTACGTGTCAGGCGTGCTGAGGACCCTCTGCATGTGGTGACTCTTCTGAGCCTCAAAGCGCCTACAGGAGCAGGTGGGAGGAGACTGAGACAGGAAAGGTAGCAAGACAAGGATTAAGCCCAGCAAGACGGGGCCCAAGGTCTTGCAGATTTCAAGTGCAAAATTAATATCCTTTATCCAGTGGGTTCATACATCTAAATCAGTGCCTGTCACCCGAGAAAGATTTTGCCCGAGTGGACATTTGGCAATGTCCGGGGACATTTTTGGTGGTCACAGCAAGGGAGCGTGCTCTGGCTTCCAGTCTGTAGAAGACAGAGGTGCTGTCAAACATCCCATATTGCTCAGAACAGCCCCCATAACGAAGAACTCTTCATCCCCAAATGTCAATAGTGCCGAGGTAGGGAAACGCTTCTCTAAATACATAAAATTCCTACAGATCTCCTAGCTCTCTCTTTTTGGCATTGCCTCTGACACAAGGGCACTTGAGCAAACCTTCCTTAATGTATGAAAGGTATTCTTCTTGGCTGGTCCGAAGGTAGTGAGTTATCTAAATTGATTGTTCACAGTCAGTTACAGATCAAACTCCTTGTTCTACACTTTCCCCCTTCTCCTCACTACTGCACTTGACTAGTCTTTAAAAAAAAAAAGAAAAAAGGTATTCTTCTTGAGGATTCATGAAAAATAACTCTCAATTAGTTAATTTCCCCTAAAACCTCCTATTTACCCAATTGTTGGGTTGTATCCAACAGTTCTGCTGTTACACCGTATAAATGATGGGACTGTGATGGGGCCCGGGCAGAGGGAGAACCCCCTGACTGTCACGGCACAATGGCAAAGGGCCTTGGGCCCTGCAGTGGGCATGATCAGCCCCGGCACTGTGCATGGAATGTTGCTGCTGTCCCTGGCAGGGAGCCGCGGCTCATCCACATGCTGCTCATCAGGGATGTTGGGACATGTTCAACCCCAGGATGATTGAACAGTTCCTGGGAACAACCTCTCAGCAGCTGCCCTCCACTCCCCTCTTACCCAAAGCCCCGGTAATCAGCCCCAGCAGTCTAGTCCCTGGCATTGGGAAGCAGCACTGTTAACCCTTCCTCTTCCACAGAGCATATGGGTGTAACTAGGGGTGCAGGCTGGGGGTGGGAGAAGACCCAGGATCAGGTCACCCCCATCTGAATGGTCATGGCATGCCACCCAGCAATAAGCCCATTGCCTGCCCAAAAATTGGTATTCAAGAGTTGGTGCTTATTGAATGAATGAATGCATAACAAGAAGGGTAAACCCTATGAGTCATTCATTCATTCTTAGGAATATTTACCGAGTGCCTGGCCATGGAGGGACTGTCCTAGATACTAGGTGAACAAAAGAGGCCAAGTGTCGATTCTCATGAAGTTTACCTTCTAGTGGAGGGTAACAGATACCATACAAATAAACTAATAAATATGGAATACAGTTGGCCCTCTGTGTCCACGAGTTCCACATCTCTGGATTCAACCAACTGCACATTGAAAACGTTTGGGAAGGCCAGGCGAAGTGGCTCATGCCTGTAATCTGAGCACTTTGGAAGGCTGAGGCGGGCGGATCACGAGGTCAGGAATTCGAGATCAGCCTGGTCAATATGGTGAAACCCCCATCTCTACTTAAAAAAAAAAAAAAAAAAATACAAAAATTAGCCAGGTGTGGTGGCATGCACCTGTAGTCCCAGCTACTAGGAAGGCTGAGGCAGAAGAATCGCTTGAACCTGGAAGGCGGAGGTTGCAGTGAACCAAGATGCACCACTGACTCCAGCCTGGGTGAAAGCGAGACTCCGTCTCAAAAAAAAAAAAAAAAAAAAAAAAAAAAAATTAGTTCCGTCTCAAAAAAAAAAAAAAAAAAATTAGTTGGGCATGGCAGTGCATGCCTGTAATCCCAGCTACTCAGAGGCTGAGGCAGGAGAATCACTTGAACCCAGGAGGTGGAGGTTGCAGTGAGCCGAGATTGCACCATTGCACCTGGGCAACAAAAATGAAATTCTGTCTCAAAAAAGAAAAAAGAAAACCAGTTCTCAACATGAGCATCTGTCAGAATCACCAGGAGGGTTTATGGAAGCAGACTGTGGGCCCCAACCCTAGAGTTCAGCTGGTCGGGGGTGGGGCTTGGGAATATGCATTTCTTACCAATCCCCAGGTGATGCTAATGTGGCGGTCCAGGGATCAGAGCGTGGGGTATTTGTTCTTCCTGCACCAAAGTCCTCTACATTCAACATTGACAACATGCAATCATAGATCATCATCGCCTGATCATCTGCCACTCCACTGAGCTTGATGGTTCTGTCCACCTCTACATCCCAGTGCTTAGTAAGCACTCAACAGAATATTTGTTGAATGAATTCCTCAAACAAGGTTTCTACTCTGGGCCTTGCCATTCCATCATGTATTCCATCTCCTGCCCTCCCAGAGTTCTGACCCATCCACCCAGCATTCGCCTTCCTGTGTCCACCTCGCAAATTCCTACGACCCTCTCCTTCCCGACTTCCTCTCTACCCACCCGGGATTAGGAATGCTCCTGGAGGTGTAGGGAGTTCTGTATCCACCTATGGCACAGTGACTTGTCCACATGTTGCTCTTTTCTTTACCAAAGATCACAGATGGGCAGCCCCCAGGTTGAACCGCACTTGCCATAACACCAGGAATGAATCCCAAGGAAAGAACGTTCCAGACAACTTGCATTGTTTTACTCCAGATTCAGAGCCGAAACTGTCAGTCATTCATAGAGTGTGTGTGTGCATTCCCCGACACAAGGCTGGCGGCCACCCTGGGATGCAGCGTGGTGGAGAGGTGGAATGTTCTCGGTGTCTGGAGGGAATGTGGAGCCTTCGCACAGGCACCTTTACAGAGGGGTTGCTCTTCCTGTCAACATCAGCCGTCAGAAATCCCAGGGGCCCCGAGAGAGTGAGGACAAGGGGGTACGTTCGGCCAACCAATGACAGCGATGATAAACCAAATCCGTCCAGATAAGCTTCGTCTCTCTCATGCACCCCGCAGTCACTGGTGAACCTACTAACTCGCAGGTTTCTCTCCTTCCATCCCCCCAACCACCCCGCGAGGGGGGTTCTGGCCCATCCTGAGAGGCTGAGGGATGAGTTAACTTTCCCAGGCCAGAAAGACGGCAGTGATTTAGGTCTCTCACTCCCCAACCACGTGCAAGAGGCACCCCTAACCCGGAAAACAGTCGCGCAGACAGAGCCTCCCTGGGTGACGGGCGGCGGCGTGGTGAGCGATGCATCCGCCTTTTGCAAGGCAGTCAGTGGCCTAAGAGGAAAGTACGACGTGGAGTCCCCGAGTCTCAGCGCTCGGCCCCATCCAAGTCTATCCGTTCTCCCTTTATTCACAAACATCACTTGAAACAGCTTCAGATTTTAGATTTTAACGCTCATAACATCTTTGGGCTTTTAAAATGAGATTTCCCTGAGGGATGCGGGGCAGGAACCGAACTTCTCGACGCACTATGACAGCCGCGCTGGGCAGGACCCGGGAACCGAGGAAGCCACTAGAACCGCTGCGAACTCAAACGAAGTCAATACGACCTCAGCGGCGGCCTGGCCCCCTGCGCTGGCGTCACCCCAGAACGCCTGGAGCCCGACCTGCTAGAGTTCGCCCCTGGTAGGCGAACCCACTTCCAGAAGGACAGCGGGAGTGGCGAATCCCCATTCCTCCCGAAGACGGGTCAAGCCAGCCTCCGACCAGTCAGAAAGCTGCTCTTACCGCTTCTGTCGGCCTGACGTGAAGGCTTCTTCACCTTGGGACTCTACGGCGCCTGAGGGGCGGGATATAAAGCCGACTGACGTCACTTACAACCACTTGTCCAGCAGAACGAACTTGAAGAACAAATAACTCTACGAATTGTGTCTCAAGAAAAGGTTATTATCCCCGCCCCCTACTCCCATTGGATCTTTACATGCCCTCGAGGGTGGGAGCTTTTGGCGACAACCAATCGAGGGTCAGCGAGGAGGGGGAGGCGGGGCACGTGGGTTATGGTTGCCTGGAGTGTGCGTTTGGCGCGGTACTTGGGGCGGGAGGAGATCCTTCCCTGGCCCCGCTGGGAAAGGCTGGGCTGAGGAGCTGGGCCGGGAGTACAGGCGGTGTCCGCTCGCTTGCATCTTTTCAGACTGTCCTGTCGGGCCTCCAGCCGGACACACCTGAAGCCCCGCTACCCACCCGCTCCCAGCGCCCATTATCCGCCCACAGCCCAGGAGGGCTGGGCTCGGTCATCCCCAACCCCGCCGCGGCCACCGGCCCTTGAGATCAGCCCTCCCCACCTCCCCGTTCCAGGCCGGCCCAGGGCCCGAAGCCCACCCACCCGCGCCTCTAGCAGCCGCTCTTGTCCTCTGGGTACGGCTCGCGGGAGTGTTGGTTACCATGGTGAAGCTGGCAGCCAAATGCATCCTGGCAGGTGAGTCTGAAAACTTGCTCTTGAATACAGCGGTCTCTGGAGTCTCGAGCCTTCAAAATTCATCCAAAGCTTTTGTTCACTTAAATTTCCTACCTTCTTTTCCTTTCTCTCCCCCAAAGGCGAGTTACTGCCATTACTGATATCGTAAATTACATTAGCCGCAGAAGAATGATCCTCCGGGGCACATTCGCAGCTCCAGCGGATTCCCCCTGCTCCCTGCCTACGCTGAGACCACCTTCACCGGTTGAACTGACTCGTTAAAAAATCACTAGTTAAAACTCTGGAGCAGCAGACTCGTTAAAACAGAACTTAAGCAAACCTTGAGTCCTTCAGCTAAACATTTACCGTACCCCAAAGTTAGGCTCAGTGACTTTGGTCGTCTTTACTGTAGGATTTTTTTCCCTTGACCTCACCCCCTCTGATAACGGTGACAGGAGTGTAGTGACCAGAGTTCGCAAAAGGCACTTGTGTGTTGTTTTTAAGACCCAAATTTACTGTGCTGCCGCACTCCAAGAAGGACATAAATGTTGAGTCTCCCAAAGGCAGCAATCTTTGTTTTGTTGACTGATACATCCCAAGCGCCCAGAACAATGCCCGGAACATAGTAAGTACTCAATTAATATTACTTTTAGAGTGGATGACTATGTGGCTTGCTTACTTTTAGTGCACCGTATCAGTCTGCATATTTAGAAAAACAATAGCTTGGATTATAGACCTTTGACTACACAAAACACATATGCACGTTACTGAATCCTTACTGTGTATGAGGCACACATGTTTCATGAAATCGTCCCACTGTAGCACTCTGGGCTAGGTGCTAGATCTGCCCAACTCCGAAACTCTTAACTCCTGTTTCCGTTGAAAGCTGTGACCTTTCCAGGCTTCCCCAGCAGCTCAGGAAAGAAGTGGTGAGAAATTACATAGAGAAAAAGAGATTCCTTTTTTTAAAAAGTCCCCTCTTCCAGACTGAAAGTAAATGATCATATTTTTAATGGCTTTTATAATCTGAAAGTAAAAGGGTCACATAGAAAGATGACTGACAGTAGTAACGGAATCATACTGGAGCAAAAGAAATTAATGCTCCTCAGGAGAGTCTCCTGTTTCCAGAGCACCAGAGGAGGCAGTATTGGGTAACAAAAGTAATTCTGCCCCTTCTCTTACTGGCTGTGTCATCTTGGACAAAGCACTTTTTTGAGCTTTAATTTCTTTATGGATAAGGTGGGAACATTATTTCTGAAGTTATATTTTTTTTTAAAAAAAACGGGCTTATCTCTGTTCTTTTTACATTTGGTTTTCAGTGTCGAGCTAACTTACTGATCACTTTCGGTACATAAGCTCTGGGATAGACCCTCGATTACAGGTGGTCTCACTGAATCCTCACAGCAACCCTGTAGGATTGGTGGTATTGCCATCCTCATTTACAGATGAGGTAACTGAGTTCCAGAAATATGAGAACGTTTGCTGTGGGTCACACAGCTGGAAACGGCAGAACTGTATGATCCAGACCCTGGCTTCCGACCTGCTTTCCAGGGCTTTAGCCCAAGCTACGCTGTCCTCAAGCCATGATTCTCATCCTCTGTTCCTTTTTTTTTTTTTTTTTGAGATGGAGTTTCACTCTTGTCACCCAGGCTGGAGTGCAATGGCGCAATCTCAGCTCACTGCAACCTTCGCCTCCTGGGTTCAAGCAATTCTTCTGCCTCAGCCTCCCGAGTAGCCGGGATTACAGGTGCCTACCACCACAACTAGCTATTTTTTTCATATTTTTTAGTAGAGACGGGGTTTCACCATGTTGGCCAGGTGGTCTTGAACTCCTGACCTTGAGTGATCCGCCCGCCTTAGTCTTCCAAAGTGCTGGGATTACAGGTGTGAGCCACCACGCCTGGCCCCCTCCCCTCCTTTTTTTTTTTTTTTGACACAGTTTCACTCTGTCACCCAGGCTGGAATGCAGTGGCACACAGTCTCAGCTCACTGCAACTTCTGCCTCCCAGGTTCAAGCGATTCTCGTATCTCAGCCTCCCAAGTAGCTGGGATTACAGGCACGTGCCACCATGCCCAGCTAATTTTTGTATTTGTAGTAGAGATGGGGTTTCACCATGTTGGTCAGGCTGGTCTTGAACTCCAGACCTCAAGTCAGCCGCCCACCTCAGCCTTCCAAAGTGCTGGGATTACAGGCGTGAGACACTGCGCCTGGCCTGCAGCCTCTTTTCAAGGCCTCCACAGCGTTTCCTCTTGAAAGTTTCCGGGGACCAAAAGACCTTAGCCCAGAAATCAGCCCACTTTGCCATGCCCACCACACGCGCACACACACACTGCCACACACCCACACATACCCACACACACCTACAGCATTGGTTTTATTTTTCCATCCATGCCCCATAGCCCTGCTGTCTAAACTGAGTTACTATGCTTTTTCTCTCACATAACTAGTCATTGAAGGAGCTGACGTTCAGTTCCAGTGTTGATGCTTTGAACGGATACTGGCTGAGCACCTACTATGTGTGAGTTGCCATGCAAGGTGGGAATGCAGTGGGAATGCAAGCGTGAGTCAGTTGCACTCAGAACTAAGATGTGTGTGAGAAGTTCTAGCACAGCGAACACACAGCGAGTGCTCTTTGTGTGCCAGGTGCGGGAAGTACCTCAAGGCACAGCTGCTACTTGTTCTGGTTCTGGAGAAGAGAGGAAACAACATTTGACATTTATCTATATTTTGTTTACTTTAAAAAAAACCCCACTTAAGTAGTACTATCTGCCAGGCACTGTACATATTGACTCATTAAATCCTCATAACAATTCTGCAAGGTAGATGCTAGGATTATCCTGTTATACATTTTGCAACTGAGGCACAGAGAGGTTAAGTCGCTGATTTAAAGTCACAACAGCTAGAAAGCGATAGAGCTGGCGTCTGGCTCCAGAGTCTGTGCTCTTAAGTACCATGATATTCTGCCTCTTGGTATACATGGAGATAGTAATAGAGCTTCCTAGGAGGGTTGCTCTGACATCATAACTCACGCTGCAAATAAGCATTGGTCCGCGTTAGCCACAACATAAAGACGGAGGGAGAGATAGCTTTCAAAGGTGGTGCAGGAAGGATATTACTTGAGCTTTCCTTGCAGAGAATGGATGGGATTTGAACTTGGTCTAGGAGTACCTAGAAGGAAGTAGCCTTGAGGAATTTCCAGGAACGGGGTGGACAGGAATGCAGAGCCCAGATTTAGGGTAAGGGATTATTGAGGAGAGAGTGGGAAGGTGAGGTATGGCTGACCGTGGGGATGGGTGGGCCATGAAGAAATCCTCAGTGGGTTTGTGTGAAGGTTTGCCAAGATGGAGGCACTGCGTTATAAGGGCCCATCTGTTGATGCCACGCTCTGGGTGGATTAGAGCAGGGAGAAAAAAGAAGAGAAAGGAAGTGTTTTCAGTCAAGGTGCAGAGAGGAAGGCAGAAAACGCAGTCATTTCAGCAGAGAAATTTTAATATAAGGAATTGGTTCATCAGGTGTTGGAGAACTGAAGAAGCAAGAGGGCAGCATTGAGATGACACAGAGTGGCAGACAGAAGTTGCAGGTGTCAGAAGCTTGAAGAGCCCCAGGGAGCTGGGATCCAGGCCCCTGAGGAAGGGGCCCTGCCCAGCTGATGCTGGCACCTTAGGAATTCAGTCACCCGCTGTGTGACACCAGCACGTGCCGCAGAGCACCAGGACCCATTTCCCACTGGGAAGAGCTCAGTCCTGTGTTCATGGCAAGACGCACCAAACCAGTTCCAAACCATCTTGGAGGGTCTGTGTTTTGAGACCACTCTTGGTACCCAAGACTATACAAGTCAGGGGCCAGGCAAAAACCAGGAACCGTACTCAGCATTACAACAGTGAGGATTTCAGTAGGATGTTAATTACACATGTGCCAGAGGACTGGAAAGGGAAAAGGGGACGCTGAGGCAGCACAGGTAGTAACTGCCGGAAGGAGGAGCACCGCCTCCCGGCTGGGGAAGCAGAGAGCAGCAGGTGGGGTTCTCAGTGCAGAAGCAGGGAGGAGGGGCTCTGGGAGCCGAGGTACAGATCGATCTCTGAGAAGAGGGCACTGCCCGCTGCTGCTGGCTCCTCAGGGGGCAACAATAAGGCTGGTCTGGGAGTGCAGACACACACACACACACACACACACACACACACGACAGGAAGCAGTTAGTATGCTGGGGTGCAAGCCATTGCTAGGGTGGTGCTAAGAAAAAGGAGAAGAGGCAGGAAGAGCAATGTCCTCTCCCCCGACCCCGGCCTTCCCTTCTTCCTCCAGAACCCCAGTTGGCAGAGCCTAACGGGAACCTCCTAGCAAGGGAGAAACGTATCTGGAGAGTCCCTTCCACGGCACACCACGGCAGAATGGACTCGGGGCTGAGACAGAAAACGAGGCATTCGGTCTAAGCCCACTGGGGCGGGGTCAGCAGGGAGGCCGAGCAGAGGTGGGCTGAGACTCAGCCAAGGAGGTGAGGAATGCAAGGGAGGCCGCCTGGAGACGGGAGGAAGGAGGAGCAGTCCAAGGTGACCCGTTGAATCTGGGGACAATGAAAGCACCCAGGGGCATCACAAACAGAAAGCATGGGCGAGGAGGGCAACCCACTCAGGACCAGGGCATGACGGAGCTTGGCCATAGAGAGACTGAGGTTGGAGGAAGGTCCTTCATTTTAGTGGCAAGGCACATGGGTTTTTGGATAGACAGACAAAGCTTGGGAGGGAGATACTGCCTTCAGTCAAGGTGACGAGAGTCAGTGGGACGGAGTGGACTGGGAGCACAGTGCCACCAAGGACAGGCCCATGGGAATGCCCACACTCGAGGGGCAGATGTCAGGAGAACCAGGCCAGGGCAGGGTCACCGAGGCCACAGAGACAGGACTTAGGAAGGAAGGGGCTGCTTCAGGCTGACTCATCCTTCAGAGACGTCAAGGAGGATGAGAACCAAGAAAAGGCCATTGGCCTTGGCAACTGTGAGGTCACAGGTGACCTCACATCATGCCCTTGCAGACGTCATCCTCTGTGTCCTGCAGAGCCCTGCCTGCTGTCACCCCCAGGCCCAGCCCTTGCCCCTGGGAAGCCTCCCTCACCAACGAACCCTCTCATTCATTTCTTTCTTCGATGCTCCCCAGACGCCTTGGTTCTCAGTTTGTGCTATTTGAATTTGCACTTGTCATCCTGTTGCTCTGCAAATGTGTTGATCAGTTATTTCACCTCCCTGTGCTTCTGAGCCCTCGTAGCCAACACAGGCGGTTTCCCGTAAGTGTTGGTGACTCTGACTGACAGTCAGAGGAAAGATTTATGAAATTAAGCAGAACAAATCTGTGGGGAATCTCACAAGCAGGAGGAGCTGATTTCCAGCTGGATTCAGGAGCAGAACTGGAGTTGGGAGGGCTGGCGCAGTCAGGGCCCAAGGAAGGAGAAGCAATGTGCTCTGTTTGCCCCGAGATGGATGGATGCCCCGTGACAGTCTTGGTGGTGGTTGCCCCAGATGTCATGGAAGACTGAGGTGAGGAGGCCCTGGAGGGGCAGCATTAAAAATGGGTCAGAACTCACGCCTGTAATCCCAGCACTTTGGGAGGCTGAAGCAGGTGGATCACCTGAGGTCAAGAGTTTGAGACCAGGCTGGCCATGGTGAAACCCTGTCTCTACCAAAAATACAAAAATTAGCCAACTGTGGTGGCAGGCACCTGTAGTCCCAGCTACTCAGGAGGCTAAGGCATGAGAATCGCTTGAACCCGGGAGGCAGAGGTTGCAGCAAGCCTAGATTGTGCCTCTGCACTCCAGCCTGGGCGGCAGAGACTCCCTCTCGAAAAAAGCAGGGAGGGGTCAAAAGTGGTCCCTGAGCTCTAGGAGAGGAGCAGGGCCTGTGAAGAGCATGAGGTTGGAATCCCGGGCAACCCAGCCTCTCTGAGCCTCAGTCTCTTCATCTATCAGGCAAGGTTAACGATAGCTTGAGGGGGAAGGAATGAATGAGATTGTGCGAGCAGGTCCATGGGCGGGGGCTCAGCACGTGCTGGTTGCCTTCTAAGGAGTGGTGACAAATAGAAAAGCAGGACCTGAATAGCTCACTCAAACCTGGAGGAGTTCACATAAAACAAAATGCCACAAGCAGTGAAATAATTGTCTTACAAGAGAAAATTATAGGTGGGAAAAGTCAAAACTGAAAAGTGAACAGTGGCAGGCTGTTGAGAAGTTGAGGAAAGAAGTGTTGAAGCCGACTGTAAAATGGGAAGCAAAGGTGAAGAGGTGGCACCAAGTGATGCGGGCGGGAAGCCACGGAGTCCGGGGCTGATTTTGCTAAGGACCCAGACGAGCAGCAGAAAGCACGCGTTTTGCCGGGGCCCGGATGGTGGAGGGCAAGTCCATGTGAGACTCGGGAGGAAAACAGATTGCCAGTGGACACAATTGGCATCGGAGGAGGCTCGGCAGAGCCAGGGGAGGGAAAATGGGGCGGGCAAAGGGGAATTAAAGATGGGCAGGGAGAGTTTCTAGCATCCGTGACGGGCACAGGAGGAGCTCTGGCTCCCAGCAGTCTTGTGAAAGCCTCAGGTCTCAGACTGAAAACTGCGACATAAACCTTTAGTTCTGAGGGACCAGTTTCTGGGGCTGTTGACCAGCAAAGGAAAGGGAGATCAAGTTAGTAGGTGAGAGACGAGCTTGGTGGAGATGGCTGCTATTGCAGATAGAGTTGATGGAGAGGGGCCGGGCATGGTGGCTCACGCCTGTAATTCCAGCACTTTGGGAGGCCAAGGCAGGCAGATCCCCTGAGGTCGGGAGTTCGAGACCAGCCTGACCAACATGGAGAAACCCCATCTCTACTATCCAAAATTAGAAGGGTGTGGTGGTGTGTGCCTGTAATTCCTGCTACTAGGGAGGCTGAGGCAGGAGAATTACTTGAACCCAGGCAGAGGTTGCAGTGAGCGACATTATGCCATTGCACTCCAGCCTGGGCAACAAGAGCAAATCTCCATCTCAAAAGAAAAAAAAAGAATCCGTGGAGAGGCCCCTGAGAAGATGGATCCTAGGGTCATAAACAGGTACTCTGTGATCGAGACGGAGCATAGCATTTGGAAACAGATTTCAGGATGATGAACATAGCCTCAGACTTCCTGCTTTCCACAAATGCAGAAACCCTCCCAACCCCCATCCCCCCACCACAAAAAAAGTATTCAGGTGGAAGCTGTCGACCCAGACTGGGTCAGTTGACAGGTGAGTCTGCATGTCAGTGCCAGTCATACTTCTTTACCTTCAAGACTTCAAAGTAAATTCCAGTTTGGAAGTGACAGCTTTTCCCCATAGGGTGTGTTTCAGTGGAAGAGCATCAGTTCTGTTTTCAGGGCCCCAAAGCCCTCCGTAAGCTCTGTTATCTTCTGGGTCAGTTCCTGTGGATGAAAGGCTTAGCCGTGCAGAAATATGCTCTGGCTGTTGTGAGGTTTGCAGATCAGTCTCATTGACCTGTGCCCTGCCCGAGGCCTCAGAACAAGTCCCCGTGAGAGGCAAGTCCATCTTTGAGAACTCATTGAAGTTTCTGGTTTCTAGACGAATGTTCTGCAGCGGGAGATTCTCAAGTCAGATGAGGACTGGGGCGTTGTTTTTTCTGTTCTGACCTAACAGGAGACCCAGCAGTGGGCAAGACTGCCCTGGCCCAGATCTTCCGCAGTGATGGAGCCCATTTCCAGAAGAGCTATACACTGGTGAGCTGGGGCTACAGCTTAAAGACAAGTGCTCGGTTCACCATGAGCGAGTGACTGCAAAGTTCCTTGAAGAAGCCTTAAGTCGGCTGATGAGAGGCTGCTCGAAGGGCCACATGGAGATGGTTTTTTCCACTAGCCTGGGGTCAGAGGTCAGCTGCAGAGCAGGCTGGCCCAAGCAACTTGGTCACCATGTGTAGCAGCTCGCTTGGGGGCAGGGAGGTGCAGAGGACTAGTGGTCCTCTCTGACTTATGCACGCTGAGCTACTTCCCAACAAGAGACCCTTCCATTGGAAATAGCCCTCCTGGGGTTGGGGTGCTTGTGTGTCCTCCTGTAACACGCTCCCCCTTTGGGGGCCCTCAGTGCTAACATTCTTGGTGTTACTCGGCAGACAACAGGAATGGATTTGGTGGTGAAGACAGTGCCAGTTCCTGACACGGGAGACAGTGTGGTGAGTGATGGCTTTACCCAAGGGAACTCGGGGCTACCCCAGCTGCGCCAGGGTCCCTGCGGTCACACTAGCCTCCCTAGGAGAGATGCGGCGCAAGGCGATGGCCTCGGCTTGTCTGAGCATTTAGGAATAGAATCCGGAAGCATTCATGGGAGGGACTGAGGAGGAGGAGGAGGAGGAGGAAGAGGAGGAGGAGGGAGGAGGAAGACTAGGCTATGGACCTGGCCCTCAATGAGCTTGTTATCTACTTAGCAAGGTTCTTGAGTCCCTTTATGGGAAGCTGGGGCTCTTGAAATTAAATTGTAAGATGTTATGTGTGTGTGTGCTTTTCTAGAGAGAGGGTTTGTAGCTTTCACCAGATTCCTAAACAGGTCTGTGAGCAAAAAAAACCAGTATAAGTACTTCTGTTCTAGACAAAGGTAAGATGGGTGCACAGGTAAGCAATACACAACACAGACCATGGCACTGATGTTCAGACGGCATATGCCGGGGGTCAGAGGCCCCAGGAATACCCAGTGCCAGGAGGTAGCTCGGGGAGTCGCCGAGGGGAGATTTCCTAGGGGAGCAGCACTGGGGGCTCTTACCTGGGCGGGGGAAGGTTTGGACAGGGCAGGAAGGGTCATCCCACACCCTCCGCATCACACCTTAGCCATCCCGGAAGGGTGGCAGAATGCCCTACTTTAAACACCTTCCCCGGGCCTACTCAGTGACCTCCTTTAGAAAGAAATGTTCTAAGATTTGAAAATCAATTTGGTTAACAAAGTGCCGAGTGACCTTTTGGAAACCAGAGCGCTTGTCGGCCTGTTTAGCATTCTGTTCTGCCAGGTGGGAAGTCAGCTTGTTCCTGGGATTTTTGCACTCAGGGTTAGGAGAGGTGAGACTCTGCACAGAAAGTGCTGGTTGGTGCGAGAACCCGTTGTACTGCCTAAGACTCTGCAGTTCACTCCTTTCCCCGTGTCTTCTCTCCTGCCTGGGAGAAAAGGCGGAGCCTGTATGAAAATGTGGGTACCTGTATTTCACCCTAAGACAAGTCCGGGATGAGCTGAGTGGTGCTGGTGACTCGTACATAGCCTGTGGTTTTTCCATGGAAGACTTTTGCTTTTCTGATTGTAGGAACTCTTCATTTTTGACTCTGCCGGCAAGGAGCTGTTTTCGGAAATGCTGGATAAATTGGCAAGTAACACGTGGTCTTTTTCCTGACCACCTCCACCTCCTGCCAAAACTTTTGCCCCTGAGAGTGCTCGCACAGCAATTTCACTGCACTGTGCTGTCACGAAGTTCCCATGGCAAAATTCTTTAAGGAGCATTCCTCCCAGCCCGGGACTCGTGGCTACTTGGCAAGAAGGGAATGGCTGATGTGCGTGACTGCCCGGGCTGTAGCTCTGGGGTGGCCAGGAGCCCTCCCCCTGCAGGGCCTCCCTTCTTTTAAGCAACCCTCTCCTGATGGTGCCCTTGCAGATGGTGTCCCCTACCTCCCAGGACAGTACCAACTGCCTCCTGCCCCTCTGGGGAGGGCCGTAGAGCCCTTGGCCTATGATGAGGCTCACCTTCTTGGCCTCCCCCCGGAGCGGGGACCGGGACTTCCCCAGGGCCGTTCCATTGGGGTTTGCTGCGGGACATGCCCCCGCTGCCGCCCAGGGCTCACCATGCCCCGTTCACCCCTGTCCTGCCAGCCCTGCAGGATCCACTCGCTGTACCTTCTGCAGTAACAGTCTCCACTAATCTGGGCCAGTGAGCTAATTAGAGGGTTTGAGTTCTCCAGAGCCCTCCCCTGCCTTTCCAAGAACAGCCACATTTTAATGGAAACTTTTCTGCCCCCTTTTCTTAGCCGTCTAAGAGAAGCAGATCTAATGACAGTGATTTCATGCAGGGTGGCTTCATGTACTGCTTCGTGATGTGCACCCCAATTGCCTAGCGTGTGCGTGGCCTGGCACTGGGGCTGCCATGCCTGGCAGAAAGGAAGATGATTTGGGCAAATCTGGACCGTGTGAGCCATCAGCTCACACCGTCCCTCAAGCCAGCCCTGACTCCTGGCTCACCCGCTCTGGCTTTTGCTTGATGCCAGACCTCTCCAGGACCCCCTCACCGAAGCCTGGATGAAGGAGGGTTTCCTGAGTTAAAACCCTGCTGAGGTGTCTCCTGCATGCATGTAGCAGAGCTCAGTGTGTTCTAACAGAAGTTCAAGACTGAATCTGTGGAGTGAAGGGTTCATCAGTGTAGTGTACGGTCCTCCCATCCCGGATACTGCCAGGAGCCAGCACAGCCTTGTAGGATGAGGGGGGGCCCTCCAGAGTGGACTCTGGGCTGGCCTTCCAAGGATCCGAAAGGGACTCCAATCTGGAGGGAAAGGGATTCTCCTCTGTCCCCTGGGAGGTTACTGACACCGCAGAAATAAACCAGATCCTAATGGTGCAAGGTCGGGGGATCCAGAAACCAGGGCATGACCGAGTCACGGGCACCAGGGCGCACACCCACAACCTGTACAGGGCCATTCTATGTCCAGGAGCAGGACGTCCCGGGACTCTGAGCAGCCCCTGAAGGCAACAACCCCTGAGAGTGTGGCCTTGGCTCTTAATTGGGTCATGGAGTCCTGTCCACTTGTCAGTGTGGTTTGGATTAGGCTGATGCAGACGTGGCGGGAGAAGCAGAAAGTGCCCTCTGCATTTTCAGCAGCCAGCCCTTATTAAGATGCAAGCAAACAAGCTTCCAGGGCTGGCTGATGAAGAATCGACTTTCAGGGCTGCAAAGCACAAACATGTAACTTACATCGTGGTGAGCTCTCAATCAGAATGAGCGGGAGAATGAATGAAAGAGTGAAGGAATGAGGCTGGCAGCAGGTGAAAGCGGATTTCTGGGTAGAGAAGAACTCCCCTGTCCCCCATCTCTGTCATCGGTATCATTGCTTTTAAAGCCTCTCTGGCCTGAACAAGTCACTTACCCTCCCTGAATGGGGTTTCTTCAGCTACAAAGTGGGAATATTCAGACTGACTCTACTGAGTTGGGAGGTTTCACAGCGCTGCACGGAAGTGCCCAACACAGCCTGGCCCAGACATGAGCTCTTGTCCTCCACGGCACCGCCCCTGCCTCCTGCTACTGAGTGTGGCCCTCCCATTCATTCCTGTGGGAGAATTGTTTGACTTCTGTGGGTGCGGCTGTTTTCTGACTCCCATCCCCTTTATAGTTTTTCATTTCCCTCTGCCCCCCATATCCTTTCCCTGGGAAGGCCAGATTATCTCCCGGCCCTGAAGTCGCTTTTTCTGTTACTGACACATGCTCATCCTGTCCCTCTTGCACAGTGGGAGAGTCCCAACGTCTTATGTCTCGTCTATGATGTGACCAGTGAACAGTCCTTCAACAACTGCAGCAAGTGGCTGGAGAAGGCTCGGTCACAGGTTCCAGGCATCTGTCTCCCAGGTGGGAACGGCAGACAACCCATGTTTCCCAGCAGCCTCTCTGTCCTTCGGTTCAAAAACACTAGGGCATTGCAGAGGGACCCTGGGCTTTGACTCTGATGGCCTAGGGCATACACTGGCCCTGCTGCTTAGCAGCCATGCCAGCCATGGTGAGCTCCCACACCTCTCCCAGTCCAGGAAATGGGAATGACGACACCACCTTGAAGGGCTGTGGGGAGACTCAGTCAGGGGAGGGCGCTGTCATATCAGTTGTTAATTCCAGAAAGCTAACCCCAGGGAAGAGTTCCTCATTGTCTCTTGTATGTGGGGTACAAGTAAACATTCAGGTCCCGTTGTCACTTCTGAATGCTTTAAATCAGTTTATTTTCCATCCCTATGTGAGATCAACAAATTCTCCTCATTATAGACCGGGAAAGTGATCTCCAGAGACAGGCTCAAAAATTAGCTGCAGCTGATGCAGCTGGGAGCTGAACTAAATTACCTCCGAATCCCTGACTCCGAGTCGGGTCCTTAGATTACTATTAATGACCAGTTTACAGTTTGCTGCATGTGCTAGGAATTATTACAACGGCGCACGTCAATTTGGCCCTCGCCTTCACGCGTTTGCAGCCTTTTAAGGAGGCAAGGGCAGATACACATGAGGTCTAGAAAAGAGGTCTGGCAGAAGCTGTGCATGAAAAGCAAAGCCCACAGGTCTTTTGGGGGCCAGCATGAGAGACCCCCAGCTTTCCCTGTGGGGATCACCACCACAGTCAGGTGGCTGTCAGGCTGGTTTACACCCCTCAAAAATAAGGTTGGTATCTCTCCTCTCACTGTCCTTCCAGCCCGTGACAGTAAAGTACCATATTTTGGTTGCTTCTTTTGAGTAGGTGTTTTAGTTGGGAACAAGACAGACCTGGCCGGCAGACGAGCAGTGGACTCCGCCGAGGCCCGGGCGTGGGCGCTGGGCCAGGGCCTGGAATGTTTTGAAACATCCGTGGTGAGTAGCTCCGCTTGCCTCGTGGCCAAGTCTGGAGTGGGCCTCTGCTGGCAGCGGTCTTTCCCATGACCTCACGTGCGGGGAGCTGTTATTCGACCATATGCAGAGTCTCACTTGGAAGTGATGTTTACATTCTTAGCCGAGGATCTGTTCTCAATATAGCAGTAGCCACTCAGACATAGCACTAAGGCAGATGAGCCAGCCAACTCTGGGAAAAGTTGGATCTCACCTAGTAAGAAATACAAGTGTACTGTGTGCGGTGGGCATGACCCTTGACGCTTCCACGTGATATTATGGGCTCAGATGTTGAAACATTGTTTCGTGTGCCCTCACAATCAGTCCTGTGAGCCAGAAGTTGGCCCCACAGTTTCCATTCCCATGTTGAAGAGCTCAAGTGACTTGTCCAAAGTCACATGACTAGTGAAGGGCGGAGCCAGGACCAGGACTCATGGTCTCTAATTCCCATCGGTGCCGCCTGTCCTCACCCTGCTGCAGCCCCAGGGTGACTCCAGGCCACAAAGAGCAGAAGACCTCGTTAAGGAGAAAAAGCAAGTTACGTGTTAGCAGCATCTTCAGTACGCTTTTAATGGCAAAAACCTCAATTCCTTTTGCACCAGCCTAATATATGCTGATTTTATCTGTCCAGCACCTGGGAACCTGCCTCCTCTGTTGGGGAGTTTTAAAGTCCCAGCCTCCCTGAAGCCAAGGTGCAGGCATGTGACCCAGGCCACACCAATCAGACACGTCACAGGAGACTCCACTAGGATGGGCATAAAGTGGTGATCTGTCCTGTAGGGGTAGGAGTGGCCCCAAACATCCATCTCAGAGCCAGCAGGGGCCCGGGTGTGGGTGGCAGGGCCCTGCGCCAGGGTTGCTAGCTGGGCAGACCACCCAGGCCTGGCACAGTCATGGTCATAACTTGGACCTTACCTTGTGGCCTTTAGACCTGATTCTGTGGCCCTCAAAAGAGCCATGGGCTGGTTAACATTCCGGAGGTCTTCTGCTCAAACCAGACTTTGGCTCTAGGCACTTCTGTTGTTGCTCCTAAGAACCCCAGTGCTGCTGTTGGGGAGCAGCAAAAATACCAAAGGAAAACTAGTAGAAAAAGTTTCAGAGTAGTCTCAAACCCTTCTGGAAGGCCTAAAAGTTTTTTATAGTTTCAGTAAAAGTTTCGGCTAAAAGCAGCCCAAATCCCCTTACATTTAGTTAGCAAGTAAAGCAGATGGCTAAAGTATGTCAAAGAGTTGCCCTAACTAGTTTACTCATGTAGTCTTAAAACTAACCTTTAAGCCAAACAGCCCTCTCAGAAGGAAGTTAGCTTTTCTCTACATACAGGTATGTTAACTCAAACCTTCATCAATTAAACTTTCATCAATCAATGCAAGTCTCACTGGCTGAGAACGGCCAGCAGTTGCAGCTGTTTACAGCACTTTCCAAAATGCCGGTAAGCTACCAGGACCCTCAGGCGAACTAGCAAAGCATCGTATGTGTGTGTCAGTGTGCTTGATTCATCCATTGCTAAGTCAGAGTCTACAAGACAGACCCCCACAAGTAATAACCCCAATGCTGCTGTCCGATCTTATAAAAACCCCCCAAAGCAGAATCCTTCCTTAGGAAAAGTATAGTGCTAAAGGCGGGCGCCCTGACCTCCCATTTTGAGTAGCAGAACTAGCTGTGGGTTCCTGGGTGTGTTATTTAACCTACTGGTGCCTCAGGCTTGTACAATGAGGATAATCAAATACATCCCTTCTCCGAAATATGAGGATTAGGTAATACGGTGCACATCAAACACGGGTCACAAAGTCTCGTGCCTGGTTAACACTCAGTAGATGTCAGCCTTCTTCAGGTATAAACGTTGCCCCTAGTAGTCTTGTTGATACTGTTATTACTAAATCCTTGTATTCCTGGCTTGTGCAGAGTTAATATCACCCTTGCTTCTGGTGCAATTTATCACAAATGCTAAATTAATGAAGTTCCAATCAGTGAGCTTTTCCTGTTTAGCGGGTTCTTCGTCTTTTCTGCAGCTCACCTTTGTGCAAAGCAGTAAGTGGTAGCGCCCCTAGCAAACAGGATTTCAGTATTCCCCCTTCCTCCATTCATTTGTGAAATTGTCCCCACACCCCAATATCCCACATCCCCTGGCCCGCTTGATAGGACTCAGAAATTAAAACCCACCTCCACCTCCAAAACATGAGTCACCAAAGGCCAGTGGTCTCCACGTTTAAACTCTGTTCATGTGTTGAAGTGGGTGGGTGTAAATTACGCTTGAAGAGGCTGCAGTAAGCACGTGCTATTATCTGTGCAAGTTAACGAGTCCCGCCTGAGCTGAGGCTCACAGAAGCACCACTGGCAGCTCAGTTAAGAAAGCTGTAATTAAAAAGGAAATATAACCAAATGCAGCCTGAGCCACAGCCAAGCCGACACCAAGCCCATCTCCTCCTCTCTTCTGCCTAAACGCCACAGTGACCATCCTGCCAACCCAGAGGAGGTCCCTACATGGTTCTTTGCCTAACACCCTTCAATATTTGAAAATTTCAGGCCAAAAAAAAACTACAAAGCATTTCTTCAAACAGAAGTTAAAATATTTAAAAATATTGTTCATCGCTGTAAGGAGCTGGACAAAATTAAATACAAACAAGTGCAAAAACCATCCGTGGTGATCACTGCCCTCCCAGCTGAGCAGGGAGTAGGAAGTAACGTTTGTTGAAGGCCTACTGTGTGCTGTTTTGCACACATTATTTCTTTAGGCTTCATAACAGTCCTACAAAGTAACACTCCAGTCCCTGTTATACAGATGACAGGGAGACTCAGAAAGGTTGTTTAGGTAGCTTTGCCCTGGTCGCACAGTTAAACAAGAGCTAGAAACGGGACTAGAAGTCAGGCCTGTCCAGCTCGAAAACTTGAGTTTTCTAGGAGGGGTACCCTGGCCTCCCTCGGAGCTTGCCTCGGGACTCTGCAGAACAGAATTCTAGGCCAGACTCAACGCCAGCCTGGACCTGCCCTGAGAATCCTTCACGCTAAACGGACCTCCTCCACAGGTGTCCCGACTCCGTAAGAGAGAGGATGATTAGTCATCAGACAAAAGGATTCCTGTCATTGGCAACCCTCTTAAAGTACTTGAACAATAGTTCAATTTCCATCTATTTCAGAAGCACTCCATGGTGTCTATTGAGGCTCACCTGCATGAATTCCTTCCTTTTTCTGTTGAGTTCTCCCAAGATTGCATTTTGGAGTGCTTTCGAATCCATTTAGAAATCCCCATGCGGGAGCTATGTAGGCCTCATTCTTTTTCCATTCGATTCTTACCTCTAATTTTGACGGACACAGTGTTTGACTCCCATATTGGCATTGCCTAGCATGTGATGCTCTCCACAACCAACGGGGCCGGTGGGAGGCTCTGTGTCCACTGGAGGGTGACGGCCTTCAAGTCCTTGGCTGTTGGGAGCATACTGTCAATGCCCGTCTTGGCTCCAAACTGTCCACTCTCTCCTCAGCGCGCTCTCAGCACCGCCACCTCTCTTCCTCTTAGCTGTTTTCCTTGCTTAGCCTCCTTTGCTAGAAAGTCCAGGTGACTTTCTCCACGGGACCTGGTTTCCTCTGCACATTTCTCTCATCCCAGCTGGCCTCGAGAAAAGGCAGCTCTTTCCAAATTGGAGAATCTGGATGTTGGGCTGGGCCCTGCACCAACACACGGGCCCCAGACTACTCATCTGTGACGCGGAGGCACTGAGCCTGATGCCTTCTGCCACGTACTTCGGTTTGGAAATCCTTCTGTTTCGCTGGGGATATTTCACGGCCTTTTCTCAAGGTTGCATTTTTGCCAGCTGCCAGGGATCGTTTCAAAACAGGTCCTTAGTGCATTCATAGCTTGAGCTACTGTCTTGAAAGTAGTACATTCCTTTGTCTGCCAACTTTTTCTCAAAGAAAAGTTGTGGTTTTTTTTTTTTTTTTTTTTTTTTTTTTTTTTTTTTTTTAACTGCACCAGGCATCCACAGACCGAGAGCGGCTGTTGAGAGGGCGCTGTTTCCTTCCCCTCCAGCCTGTCCCCTCAAAACCCGGAGGCGCCCATCTTTTTCCACCCCAAAGATAAAATCCAGCGCAGGTTCCTCAACTTCTCTTTTCTCTCTCAGATAACAGAAATTCCTTTAGTCACAAAAATATTCACTATTTCAGTTAGTAAAGTGCCCCACCCTGGATGACTCAAAATTCTGAACTTGATTTAAAGCCGCACCTCCTCTCACAGGCTTCGGGAGGGAGAGACCGGAGCGAGCAGCATGGTGTGTTTGTTGGGGCCTGTTCTGGCCTACTCCACACCTGCCGGGTGGGTCCGGCTGGTGCCTCGTGGACACCTCTGAGATGCCCCTCCCCCCCATCAATGGCACTGTGTCACCTGCAGGCTGCTTCTCACAGGTGGTTTCCCTCCACCCCCCCTGCAGCCTCAGTTCCTGGCTGTTATTTCTTACTGGGACCCATCACCCTCCCAGATATGGTCCCATCTGAGCCCCTTAAGAAAGCTCCCAGCACTTTGGGAGGCCGAGGCGGGTGGATCACGAGGTCAAGAGATCGAGACCAACGTGGTCAACGTGGTGAAACCCCGTCTCTACTAAAAATACAAAAAATTAGCTGAGCATGGTGGCGCGTGCCTGTAATCCCAGCTACTCAGGAGGCTGAGGCAGGAGAATTGCCTGAACCCAGGAGGCGGAGGTCGCGGTGAGCCCAGATCGCGCCATTGCACTCCAGCTTGGGTAACAAGAGCGAAACTCCATCTCAAAAAAAAAAAAAAAAAAAAAAAAAAAAGCAAGCTCCAGCTGGCTCTACTTGGCCCCGCTGGTCCAGGGAAGTACAGCTGTGGCTCTTTAGTTTGATGGGGGAGGCGGCGAGGCCGTCCCACTGGCAGCCTCACCTGGATTTCTCCCAAGCCCAGGTCCGGCACCAGCCCAGGAAGAGGGCTCCCCCTGCTGTCTAGCTCTTCTTCGGGACAAGGGGCTCCTGATCGTCTGGTATTTTGCTTTGGCCTTTGGAGCCTCAGTGAAAACTAAGTGAGAAAGGTCTCATTTTCACATCTCATCACATGCACAGTGATTGCAACTAAAAGCACAGGCTCTGTAGACACAGATGTGGGTTCAGGCCCCAGCTCCGCCATTCACAAGGGTGTGGTTTCCTGCAAGGTACCTTCATCTCTGAGTCCTGAATCCATCTGAGTTTCCTTGTAAAATTGGCATCCTGAGAGTGGCTACCCAAAGGGTGTGAAGATGAAATGAGGCGGAAAGTGGGTAGCCCCTGAATGACGGAAGCATGGAGTGAGTGCTGACCCGCTGGCCCTTCTGTAAGTAACACAGAGAACTTTTCACACTGTCTTTCCAGAAGGAGATGGAAAACTTTGAAGCCCCTTTCCACTGCCTGGCCAAGCAGTTCCACCAGCTGTACCGGGAGAAGATGGAGGTTTTCCAGGCACTGGTGTAAAGGCCAGAGGGGACCGTGCCATGCGACCAGAGAAGATAGAATTACCTCTGCACTTTTAATATATAATGACGCCTTTAAATAAAATTAGAGAAGACGTAGAAGCAGCAGCTCCTTCCTCCCTTGGCCAGGGTGGCCCTAGCTCCACTGTGCACTTTGGCCGTGGTGTCGTTGCCAGTTCCAGAGCAGCCGGGAGCCCCACTCGGAACGCTGGCCCTCCCTTCTGCAAGGCTGGGGCTTCGGGCCATCCTTGCCCGAGGGGGTGGTCCTGCCCGCTCTGCGCAGCAGGTCGCACTGGCTCCCCAAAGGGCCTCCGCTGCAAAAGCAGAGCCCGCAGGGGGTTTTGAAAGGGCCTGGCCCAGCATTTGCGTACAGTGTCCCACAGCTGTCCCGAGGCTGAGACAGGGCTGCCTGCGCCCTCCTCATTCTGAGTCTGTTTTGCCGCCAGCTCCTGGCTAGCCAGATGCCAGCCCTCCCTGGAGGTGCCTCCTCACCGGGAGAACAGTGCCCTCTGCCGGCCTCCCTTGGTGCCTGTCTCTTGGTGGAGGCCTGGCCTATCCAGCTGCCGGGAATCCCACGCCAAGGGGCCGGGGGCTCCTGCTTTGCTGGGGGAGCTGGGCAGCCGGCGTCGTCTGAGCCCAACTGTTCTTCATTCTGTTTCTGCTGCCAGATTAATCTTCTAAAACAACACTTTCGTCTCACTCCCCTGATTGAAGGCCCACAAGGTGCCTCATCGCCTTTTACATCAGGCTGCCGGCCAAGGTCTGGCATCCCAGGCCTTCCCTGTCACCCTCCCCTGGGGGTCTCGGCTTCTTTCAGCCCCCGTGCCCCAGAGGACTCCATCACTCCCCCTCCAGAGGAGGGAGGGACGTTGTGCAGACAGCACCGGCCTCGGGGTGAACCGACCTGGGCCTGTCCCAGTGATAACGGAAATTGCCCTGGTTCCTGTTGATGGCCTGCCATGTCTCTACGTGAACTAAGCACGTTACATATATTCACTAATTTAGTCCTTACAGTGCAGTCTTACCATCCCCCTTTTACAAATGAGGAGCTGGAGTCAGAGAACTAAGCCACGTAGCCAAGGGGTGACCGAGCAGGATCACGGACGCCAGAGCCGAGCTCCCAGCCGCTGCCCTCTTCTGCCTCCTCCCGAGCTTGGCTGGGAGCGGGTGGGGGTTAGGCTGCCTCTAGGTCACTGTGAGAAGTGCAGTCAGGGGTGTGCAGGGCACCCAGGCACACGGTGTCAGCCAGGGTCAGGCTCTCCCGCCCCCCCTTCTGTTCTTGTTACTCAACATGAAGCCTCTGTAGTGACCACGTCACACCTCCAGCAAGTAGTTACCGAGGGCTTACCCTGTGCCGGGCGTTTTCCTAGGCACTAGCAACGCCAGGCTGCTGGTTTTGTGTCACATCTTCCAGAAGGCAAGGCTCACCATAACCAAAGGGCCACAGCGGGGGGGATTTCCAGCTGCGCAGAGTTAGTTACCGCCTCCTAAAGAGATCAGGGAAGCTTAGGGCGGGCCCCTTCCCCATGGCCTAGTAGAGGTGGAAGAATTGGTCCTGCTGCTGTGAATCCCGAGTCGCCTGGCTTCCTGCTCCTCCCTTTCTGGGTAAGACTGGAATGGTCAAGAGGGAGGGAATGAGGGTGGCCATGGTGTTGGTGAGTGGGTGCCCCTCCCAGCACCCCCTTCCCCCACCAAGGGAAGGAGGCCCAAGAAGATCCCCCGAGACAGGATGCTGCCAGGAAGAGGAGGCTGGCACCCCCAGCCGGATGTGGTGAGGGCACCCTTGGGAAGCTCAGCACACGTCCCGGAGCTGTGCTTCGTCTTCTCTGGTGGGGCGTTCCGTGGACAGAGGCTTGGGGAGAAGCACCAGGAAAAGCAAGGACCCAGTCTGGAAGGGCAGCGCAGGGTTCCACAGAGGGCTCCTACAAGGACCCACGTGGAGGGGAGTACTGTGGCCAGACAGGTACTGAAAAGGGATCTGCTTCCCACCTGGCAAAGGGCAGCGGCCTCTTCCACTGTTAAGGCTGGAGGGGAATATGGCTGCCCCTTCCTGAGGTGACCCCAGCAACAGACGAAGCTCAGCCCCAAAACAATCGGGCACCCCCCCCACCACGGGGATAACAACAGACGGAACCGGACCCAGATGAGGCCTGTGGAGAAGACACGCAGCTCCTCCCTGTCCCCCCTTTTTTTTTCTCCAGAGAAAGGAATAAAAGATCTTGCTCCCCTCCCCACTATTCTGGAAAAGAGATTTGAACAAAGACTGGAGTTTTGAGCTGGCCTGGTCTGCCTTTCAGTGACTAGGATAGTCTGAAACATGTTGGGATCAGCCTGTTAAGACCCAGCAGGAAGGGGCCTCCGCAGAGCTTGATGGAATAAAGTCATTGAGAAAAAGTAAAATGGCTTTGTTTTGGAGCCCATGGATTTGAGATTCTCCAGTAAACTGATTCTACAAGTAAATAAATGATGCAGATAATTTCAGACAGTGCAGATGACAGAACTGTGATGAGTGTTGATTTCTGGGGTAACTGGGTTGGGGGGACAGGAAGGACTGTGAGAAGAAGGGACATTTGCGCTGAGATCCAGCAGCAAGGTGAGCAAGCGCAAAGCCCTGAGGCATGAACGAGCTTGGAGAATGGGGGAACCTAAGGCCAGGGAAGACGTAGCCCGTGTGCGCTGGGGAAGCAGAGGGAGGTGAGGTAGGCGGGGCCACAGAGGGAGGAATTTCTATTTTATTTCAAAAGCCAGTGGAGGATGGACATCAGAGCTTTTGTCTCACTCTGTCACCCAGGCTGGAGTACAATGGTGCAATCTTGGCTCACTGCAACCTCTGCCTCCCAGGTTCAAGTGATTCTCATGCCTCAGCCTCCCAAGTAGCTGGGATTACCGACATGCGCCACCACGCCCCGCTAATATTTGTATTTTTAGTAGAGATAGGGTTTCGCCATGTTGGCCAGGTTGTTCTCCAACACCTGACCTCGGGTGATCTGCCCACCTCGGCCTCCCAAAGTGCTGGGATTACAGGCGTGAGCCACTGTGCCCAGCCGGACATCAGAGCTTTTACATCCTTATAGTGCCCAGCACTATTTGGGAACCTAGTGGCTATTAATTACTTGCCTAAAGTCCCCACTCTCAAGGAGCAAACACTGACAAAGTGCAGGCTACATCTGCAGATTTTATTCCTGAATGAAGGCATTTGCTGAATGAATGCTTGAATCAAATGCTATGTGCCGATCCCTGTTCTAGATCCTGGGGATTTGTCAGTAACACAAAAATGCCTTCCCTCAGCGTGCTTACATTCTAGCAGGGGAGAGAGAGGTGTTCAATTGAACAGGTAAACGTTGCAGTCTGTTAGGCTGCAGTAGAGCAGAGGGGTACAGAGGACATGCCAGGACGGGGGCTGCAGTATTAAACAGGGAAGTCGGGAAGACCTTACTTCAAAGGTGATGTTTATGCAGGATTTGAGGGTCAGAGCACCTGGCACCCTCTAGGCATGGTTGGTTCACCAGTGCCCCTCAAAGGTAGAGTTTGACCACTTTCTTTTCCTGGTGCCCAGCATTGGGCTTCAGTAAAGTCCAATGAGCGTGGGAGGTGTGGATGGACATGAGATGCGACCCTGCCCTAGAATCACCTGCAATCCGTGGAGAAAGAGGGGCCGACACTTGATTTCTGAACTCCAGTGGAACCCAAAAAGGGTTGATCTTCCAAATCCTGAGGGAGGGTAGAGGAACCGACCCTCCATCTCCTTTGGGATCTCAGAGAAAGGGTCAATTTGTTGACCCTGGGCTCTTGTCCTCTTCCGTGGCTCTGGGCTGCCATTCGGCAGTATCTCTGGCTGACTCTGGACATCACCTGGTTCAACCACAGAAGGCAGGGAAGCCCAGGTGACTGGGAGGGTGGACACGCAGTGGGGTCAGTCGCGTTTGGGGTAGGTGTTCAGAAACAGTTACCCAGTTCCAAAGCACTGCTGCATGACACGCAGGCCCTTCCCTGCCGAATCCATGCAGATGAGGATGGGGTAGGAGCGGCCCGCCAGGCGGGTTTCCCTGAACACTGTTTCTGCTGAGAGGAGCCCTGTAGTTTCCCGTATCTGGGAAACCTGCATTGGTTACACCGTCTTCTGGAAGGAGAGTTGGAAGCAGGAGGCAACCTGCTTCAGTGTCTATAACTAAGATGCATTTATTTGGGTGCTAAAATGTTGTGTTTTTAAAAACGGAATACTCAAATCTCTCTGGCCCAAACTGGAGTGGCAAGAAGCACAGATTCAGCTGATCCCCGGACGGGAACTGAACATCACACTAAGCTGTCTCTACTGGACAATTTGTGCCCACCCTGGAAATGTGGAAGGAAGCCTTTGGTCCTGCACCTGTGCTTCCCATTCCAGCAGTCATCTCTGTGCTGCGTCCTGCCCTGCACTGGAGATCAGGGAGGACTCAGGAGGTGCTCTGGAGGAGCTCCAGGTCTGCTGCCTAGGGATGGTTTCCAGGGACCTTGCAGGGAAATACCTGATGTTAGACAGGGAAGAGAACTCCAGACAAAGGGAAGCGTATGCAAAGGCCCCGAGGCACGAAGCTGGGGGCCCTCTTAGGGAACTGTGTGCATTGTAGGGTTTGGGGAGAGACAGGTGCCCAGCAGCTGAGGTCAGAGACAAGGATGAGGCGAGAACATGAAGCTCTTTGTCCGCAGAGCAGAGGAGTTGGACTTTTTCCAGAAGGGAGGGGAGGGGCATTACAGGGTTTTAACAGAAGTGGCTCACCTGGATTTTTGCTTCAGAAAGATCAGCCTGGAGAAATTTGAGGATGGAATGGGATAGGAGGTTCCTGGCGGTAAGGAGACCCAGAGCTGATGGAGACCAGGGGTAAGGTAAGACAAGGCTTCACCGCCTCCAGCGTTAGCCAAAATTGGGGAAATGTATTTTCAGCCCCTTAGAGTTGTCGTCATTTCACACACCCATCCCTTTTGTTCAGAACATCAATTGATTTTTAAAGTGTGTTGTCCTTTGTTTACTTTACAGACAGAGAAAACAACGAGAGAGTGACTTCTTCAGGTTGCAAACTGTCAGTGATGGAGCCAGGATTCAGAACTTGGGCCGGCCAGCCCTCTGTGGATCGTATGATGTTTATGTATACCATGCCCGTTCACTCTTCAGCGCTGCCAGTAAACAGAGCTGATGGATATGAGCAGGACGGTAGCAAAGAGCTTGTTTCCATCCTAAAAAGGCAAGAAGACTAGGAAGCCTCATTAGGAGAAAATATTGAACGGGCAGCTTTCGAGTTCCACCTGTGATCTGAGGGGAAAGTGCATTTTTTTTTTTTTTTTTTTTTTGAGACGGAGTTTTCCTCTGTTGCCCAGGCTAGAGTGCAGTGGTGCAATCTCAGCCTTCTGGAGGTTCAAGCGATTCTCCTGCCTCAACCTCCCAATTAACTGGGATTACAGACACCCACCACTTCGCCCAGCTAATTTTCATATTTTTAGTAGAGACGGGGTTTCACCATCTTGCCCAGGCTGGTCTCAAACTCCTGTCTTCGTGATCCACCTGCCTCAGCCTCCCAAAGTGCTGGGATTACAGGTGTGAGTCATGGCGCCTGGCCGAAAAGTACAATTTCACCAAGCCATTATGTAACTGGTTCTGGAGGTGGAGTGGGGGGTTGGCAGAGAGGCATGACCAGAGAATTGTATGGGTAAAAGACCAGGAGAGCAAAGACAGGGCCACCATTTGGAGGGCGGGAACTACATCTGATACCACCTGTAGACCCTCTAGATACAGCCAAGGTCTAGAGGTAAGAGCACCGGCTTCACATCAGAAGAGCAGAATTAGGATTGCAGCGGTGTGTCCCTGGACGAGGCACTGACCCTCTCTGATCCTCAATTTTCTTCTTTATCAAATGGGAATAATACCACCAACCTTAGCAATTGTTGTGGGCAGACTGAAATATAGAAACCTCCTTTTGGAAGGCATGATATGTAGTACATGCTCCGTGTGTCATAAATGATTTCCAAATCATTTGTAGGAACTATGGCTTTTTTATAACAGGAAAATAATAGGTGCTTATTGCAAAAAAAAAAGTAAGAAACTATTACTAAAAGCATAAAGAAGAAAATAGAACATATTCAAATCCTACCACTCAGAGATAACCACCCATCACATCCAGTGTGTGCGCCTTCTCCCTTTTCCTTCTGCATGTAAAAATACGTACATATTTTGAAACAAAAAAAAATGTGATAATGCCATATATACTATTTGGAACTTAATCTCTTTTAACAATATCTGGTGGATATTATTTCAGGTGAGAAAATATGATTTTAGGCCAGGTGCAGTGGCTTACGCCTATAATCCCAACACTTTGGGAGGCCAAGGCAGGCAGATCACTTGAAGTCAGGAGGTCAAAACCAGCCTGGCCAACGTGATGAAACCCCATCTCTACTAAAAATACAAAAATTAGCTGGGTGTAGTGGCCGGCACCTGTAGTCCCAGCTACTCAGGAGGCTGACACAGGAGAATCTCTTGAACCCAGGACGGGGAGGTTGCAGAGCAAGATTCTGTCTCAAAACGTGTGTGTGTGTGTGTGTGTGTGTGTGTGTGTGTGTGTGTGTGTTTGAGAGAGAGAGAGAGAAAGAGAGAGAGAGAGAGAGAGAGAGAGAGAGAGAGAGATTTTACATGGTTATTTTATTTCTTTTTAAATGGTGAGAATTTTAAAACCTACACAGAAGCAGAATAGTGTGATGAACGCTCACGTACCTGACAGCCTCCCTCAGAACCTCCAAGATCCTGCGGCACTTACCCATTCCCCTCCATGATGGTGGTGGTTACAATCATTTAAACCAAATACCAGCCCTTCAGTCACTGCCTCTAAACCAACCACAAGGCCATCATCATGCTACATAAAATTACAGTAATTCTTTAGGAGCATCTACTGCTAAATCCACATTCAAATTTCCCTGATTGATCCCCAAAGGTTCCTTTGCAGTTAGTTTATTACATGACCACATGTAATGATTTCCTGTTGAAGGACACCGGGTTTCCAGGTGGTCACTCAGGAAAACTGCCAAGGACAGTGTCCCCTTGCACATATCTGTTGACCCCTGTCCAATTATTTCTCCAGGACACAACATTCCTAGAAAGGGACTTTCCAAGTCAAAATCTACGTACTTTTTTTAAAAAAAGCTTTTAATAGCATTTGACAAATTGCCCTCCAGATAAATTGTACCAGTTTACACTCCCACCAGTGGGGACTGGCACCCTGGGCAGTCCTGGGTCATTAATGAAAGGAAATTAGAGACAGAGAAGACAAGTGGAGAGAATAAGAAAGAAGGGAGAGAGGGCTGGAGTGACAGGGGGCAGAGCTCTGGGTGCCCCCTGGGTGCCAGCCTGCCTGAGCCTGAGAGGAGCTCAGAGAACCAAGGGTATCAGCCAACCAGCGGCTGCACCAGATTAAGTCCTAAAGCAACGATTCAGTCGAGACCGAGAACAAAGCTGAAGCAAAGGCTCTTCGATCCATTCTAATTAGGAGCTGCCTTTCCAGAGAAATCAGGAGCAGGCTGCCACGGCTGAAGGCAAAAAAGGAAGAAAAAAAAAATGCTGCAACCCAGCTGTGCTCGAAGCTCGTCTGTTTCCCTAAAATCCCAAGAAACAGCTGGTCCACTGGCTCACAGTCCAGGGGGCCCTGTTGTTCTGCGGGTTGTAGGATTCCACTAAGAGTAAGGATCTGGACCACCAGAGGCCAGGGTGCTTTCTGCACTGGGACCTTGCTAAGGGCAGAGAGAGGATGAGAATGTGAGCACTGGCCTTGCTGCAGGGCTGAGGCTTCCCCCCGGCTCCACCCCCCACCCCCACCCCCACCCCCGCTATAGCTTAAAAGCTAAAATTTATTTTAGGTTTGAGAAAAGCAAATAAAATTAAGATACATTTGAAGCATGGAACTACACACGAAAATGGAGAGCAGGCTCGCTCTGCACCTGTAACCTGTGCTAGGTGGAGGTGCACTCTTGAGTGGACACCTTGATGCACTGTTTACCTTCAGTGTACCCTCCCCGGTTTGCCCTAGTGTATTTACAGGTTGATTACAATTGCCCGAAAGAGAACTAGTCCATGGATTAAAATGACCTAATTTTCAGTTGATCAAGCCGTTCCAACAGTAAGCATCAAATACCCTGAGATAAGGACCGCGCTGAGTTCACGGTGCCGAGCCCAGAAATCCCCTAGTCGCCATATCATTTATCAGATGGCATTTAAATTAAGAGCAGACAGTCAGCTGGGCGTGGTGGCTCACGCTTGTAATCCCAGCACTTTGGGAGGCCACAGCAGGTGGATCACGAGGTCAGGAGTTCGAGACCAGCCTGACAACATGGTGAAACCCTGTCTCTACTAAAAATACAAAAATTAGTTGAACATGGCGGCATATGCCTATAGTCCCAGCTACTCGGTAGGCTGAAGTAGGAGAATCACTTGAACCCGGGAGGCAGAAGTTGCAGTGAACTGACATTGCACCATTGCACTCCAGCCTGAGCAACAGAGTGAGACTCTCTCAAAAACAAAACAAAACAAAAGCAGACAGTCAAAATATCACATATACCCCCCAAAATAGATACAATTATCATATATCCATTAAACAATTGTTTAAAGCATGCAGGATATAGATCATGGTGGATTCTTACAGTAAAAAAGGAAGTTTTTAAGCAAAGAAGAAAGTTGCATGAACAAGTGTCCTATCATTTTCAAAAAATCAATAGTTCATACATTGTATCTTGATTTTATTTCACATGACACCTCTTTGAAGTGGATGTCTGTGTACCACTTTGCAAAAGATGAAAATGCACCCTGGATGGATGACATGACACCTGGCTTCTTCTATGACCTCGGGCGCCTTCTCGACATCTGAGTCTTTTTAGTCTCCTGCCTCATTGCCTCATTGCAGGTTCCAACAGCAGCTCCCTTGCTCAAGGGCAAGCTGAGTGCGAGGTACAAGCATGTGCTTAACCCCTGTGAGCCCCACTTTGGTCTCAGAATCTCCCCTAAAGCCTCTTCCAGCGTGTTTCCTCTCACTCAACCTGCACAGCCACCCCAGGAAGCCAAGGCAACTGTTTTAGGTTACGGCTGAGGATGCAGTGGACCTGCGACCTGCATTCCCCAGTGCAGGCTTCTAGTGAGGCCACCGCCACCTTCAGACATCTGTGAGTCTCAGGAAACCTCCAGGGAAGGTTAGGCCCTTCCCAGCCGTCTCCCTTCAGGTGCGTACTGGTCTCATGGGCAAAACCTGCTGATGGTTGAGCATTGGAAATAAATGCTTGGTGCCACAAAGAAAAATCAGCTGATTCTGATTCTTTTTTTTTTTTTTTTTTTTGAGACAGAGTCTTGCTCTGTCGCCCAGGCTGGAGTGCAGTGGTACAATCTCAGCTCACTGCAATCTCTGCCTCCAGGGTTGAAGCGATTTTCCTGCCTCAGCCTCCCGAGTAGCTGGGATTACAGGTGCCCGCCACCATGCCCGGCTAATTTTTGTATTTTTAGTAGAGATGGAGTTTCACCATGTTGGTCAGGCTGGTCTTGAGCTCCTGACCTCACCTGACCCACTTTTACAGGCATGAGCCACTGCATGCTTGGACTTTTTTTTTTTTTTTTTTTAAAGAGACCAGATCTTGATATGTTGTCCAGGCTGGTCTTGAACTCCTGGCCTCAAGCAATCCTCCTGCCTCAGCCTCCCAAGTAGCTGAAATCACAGGTGTGCACCACTGCTCCTGGGTTGACCATTGATTCTATGATAACAGCAGCCTATGGAAGGCTGAAAGCAGCCAGACATACTTAGGGATTACCTCGGGCAAGTCTGCCTGAACCTCGGCTTCCCCATCTGTAAAATGGGATGGTTGTTCCTCCCTCGCTGGGCCAGTGTGAAGGTGAGACCTACTGTGGGAGCATGCCGGGCACACAGTGGGGGCCTGACCGGGGTGGCTGCCCTGGCTGCATTTCAGCCTGGCCAGGCTGGCAGAGGGGGTGGCTGCAGCCTGCAGCAGGAGCTCTCAGCAGAGCCCCTTCTCTGTCCTCACCCTCTGGGGTTGCCACATGTTCCCCTCTCTTGCAGGCTCTGGGGCTCCCAACTCCAGAGACAGTGGCAGACACCAGGATATGGAGGTGTTGCCTAGGGCTGAGCCTTAAGTTAAGATGGGGGGATCCCACTTCTCCCCCACACAACATGGGCAGCCTTGGAGCCTCATGCAAGACAGGACCGGCACCAGTGCCCACCCATAGGCTGCGAAACCGGTGCAAAGGCCCAAAGAAAAATGAGTGATGGAGGAAGAGAGAGCCACGTGGGATGAAGGGGAGCCTCCAAGATCCCCAGCTGCCCGTGCTAGGTAGGGTGGAGAGACGCCTTCACCTACCCGAACCTCGAATCACATGGATGGGAAGATGCAGGCTCCAGCTGTCCCAGTGCACAAGCCTCACAGCTCACACACCATGTCAGCTGCCCTTCCCTCCCGCCCTTCCTTGAGCAGGGCAGGGCTACTTTAGGGCCGAGGCAGGGAGGCTCAGAGAGGTGCAGACACTTGCTCCAGCTACACAGCGGGCACTGCACCTCTGATCAGCACTTCCTCTGTGCCAGGCTTCTACCTCCTTCATCTCCTTTAATCCTCACAACAACCTTTCAAGGTGGGAGTGATTTATTATTATTTATTTATTTATTTATTTATTTATTTTGAGACAGTCTCGCTCTGTCACCATGGCTGTAGTACAGTGACATGATCTTGGCTCACTACAACCTCTGCCTCCCAGGCTCAAGTGATTCTGCCTCAGCCTCCAGAGTAGCTGGGATTACAGGTGCATGCCACCGTACCCAGCTAATTTTTGTATTTTTAGTACAGACAGGGTTTCACCATGTTGGCCAAGCTGGTCTCGAACTCCTGACCTCAGGTGATCCGCCCATCTTTGCCTCCCAAAGTGCTGGGATTACAGGCAAGGGCCACTGCACCTGGCCGGTGGGAGTGATTTTGCCTTTTTTACAAAGGAGGAAACTGAGGCTCAGAAAGGTGAAGCTGATTACTCATCCATGCAGGAATTGGGACTTGTGGAGAACCTGTGTTCATTTGCTCACAAAGAAGCCACCCACGCAGATAAGCAGGGGCCTGGGAAGGACCCTGCAGCTAGGGACGCTGGAGGAAAGGCTTGCAGGGACACCGCTATCCTGCAGGTGCTGTCCCAAGGTGGAAGGAAGACCTGAGTCATAAACACTGTGAAGCGGGGAGCTGGAACCCCCAGCATGGAGGGTTAAAAGAAAAGGCCCCCCAGGAAGAGTGGACAGAGGGCTTCTGAAGTGGGGCAAGGGGCCAGTAATAACCCAAGGAAGCACCTGCTGAAGACGAGGCGCATAGTAGGCCGTCAGCAGGTTCCCTTCCGCTCCTCCCTAGAGACACCAGACATGCCGACACCACAAGCCACACACTCGGGCTCAATGTGCAGCCAGGGGCTCCCCGAAGTGACTGCAGGGTGGCCAACACCCCTGTCACTCTCCTACCACTTTCCCCGACTCCAGTCCTGCCTCACCTGCACCAGAGGCCCCAGGATCCATGTCCCCTGCACCCTGCACAACTGAATGCCTGGGTCACATCACGCCACACTTTGCCACGCCTGGCTGCAAGGTGCCCCGGCCAGTCAAGCTGGTCAGCACTTCCAGGACAGCAGCAAAGGCAGTGGAGCTCAGCAGAGGTGGAGGAGAAGGTGGGGCCAGCAGACCCTCCTGACCCCGTTCTGATCACACTCACTTACAAGACCATCTGCTCAGCGGCGCGGCGAGCTCAGGGCATTGGGGCAGACAGTGGCACCCGCCCAGCCACGTGCTCGCCTCTGAGGCCTGGCTGGCTGCTGGTCAGGAGGTCTGGCTGGCCTTCTTGCTGAGCTGCCAGCCTGGCTGGGCTGCAGGGGGTGCCTGGCTCCCAAGCCCAGAGACCCTGAGGTGAAAATATGGAGGGTCTCAGTGACCTAAAAGGAAGGGGAAGGAGTTGGGGAGGGGAGGGAAAGAGGCAGGCATGTGGCCCTTAGGGCTCTGGAGACCACCGAGGAGCTCAGTGGCCCCTGCCAGGCAAGTCCCCAGGGCCCCCTAGAGTGACCACCAGAGCCTCCCAATCACCTCCTTACATGTGCTTGGACCCTTTTAATACAGGTTTGCCTAGCTCTCCAGGGTGACTGTGTCTTCACATCGTAACATGTCACCCTGCCTGCCTAAAGCCTTCAAAGGCCTCCTGTGCCCCTAGGTTAGTGACCCAAATCCTTGCCCTGGTGTGCACCCACCTCACCAGCCTCATCTTGCCTCCTTCCCCACCACCCACTCACCCACTACCTCTCTCTGTTACACACACACACACACACACACACATACACACACACACACACACACAATTTTTGGCACTTTCATTTCAAAGACTTTCCTTCAGTTCTGTTTTTCCTGGCTACTCTGTGTTAACTTCTTTGTGCTTCAGTTTCTTCATCCAGCAAATGGGATAGTTTCATAGCTCATACCTGTAATCCCAGCACTTTGGGAGGCCAAGGCAGGCGGATCGCTTGAGGTTGGGAGTTCAACACCAGCCTGGCCAACATAGTGAAACCCCATCTCTACTAAAAATACAAGAAAAGAAAAAAAAATCAGCCAAGCGTGGTGACAAGCGCCTGTAGTCCCAGCTACTTGGGAGAGGCTGAGGCAGGAGAATCGCTTGAACCCAGGAAGCAGAGGTTGCAGTGAGCCAAGATCGCACCACTGCACTCCAGCATGGGTGACACAGCCAGACAGACCCTGAGATAAGTGTTTGGGAACAGGCAGTTTATTTTGGAGGTTGTCTCAGAAGGAGCATGGGGGAATGAAGTGAGACAGGGATGGACCAAAGAAGCCAATAAAATGTGCACTGAAATGGGGGTACCCTGTGAGCAACAGGGTGTCTATTGCCTGGGGGCCTCTGAGAGGCAGCATTGGTAGGAGATTCCTCAGATCTGCCAGCCACAGGGCAAGAAAGCTGGGTATTTACCCTCCAGCTCCTATCTATCATTAGTGAGAGGTAGTGAGAGGGAGCATCAACCCCCAGCACTCCCATCCTGAGTCTCCAGGGCCTGCAGAGTGACACAGGACACTGCCCGCAAGCAGAGAACCTTCTTCAGGGGGCCCCGGGGTGGGCTGTAGGAACCTGGGCAGGACATTAACAAGCCTCTGCTTTCGTTAGCATCTCTCTCACATGCACTTGACTGCCTCTGTCTCCTAATGCACCTTGCATTTCCTGCCATTTCTGCATCTTCATCCACGTGGCACCCCTGCCTAGCACGCCCTTCCTTCTTCTACCTGCTCAAATCCCACTCTTCCTTCAGGACTTGATGCAATCCCTGCTGGCTCCACTGTGCAGAGAAGTGACAGGACTTGTCAGCAAGAGTGCGGGGTTTGAGGCCAAATAGTCCTGGGTTCGAATCCTACTCTGTCAATAAGAGAAGCTGAAGAATGAACTATTAAAGATAAAGGAACCAAGATTTCCTTGGTTTAAAACTTTCCTCTTTCCCAAAATGAGAAATAACTTCCAGGCAAAGATTAAAATCAGAGTCATTAATAGGAAAACAGTAAAGATGAATCCAAGGACATAACTATAAAGCCTTTTATTAAGACTTAGAAGGATTTAAGGTGGTACCTCACAGACCTTTGCAAGCAGACAAAGGCCTTCTAAGGATCTTAACAGCATATGTTAAAGACCCTTTCTGTTAAATAATAGAGCTCCTAAGAATCATAACAGCAGCCTTGCCAAGAATCCAAAGTGAAAAAAGAGATTTGTGGATATGGCTTTTGTCTAATGAAAGGGATTATAAATTGACTCAGAAGATAAGAAACCTACACAATTTTTAAAGGACCTGTTTTGGCCTGGAATGAAAGGGTCAGAGAGAGCATCAAATGCAAAGGGAGATTTGGGACCATAAAATCTCCATGGGCAGAAATCGGGTTAAGAAAAACTGCTCAGCTGCAAACACTGGGCATTTCTTATGGAAACCCAAGAGTGGACCAGAGGAAAGAACCAAGAGCCCAGAGGGCAGAGTCAGGAACCATGTGGGGAATCTTTACCACGCAGCTGGACTGAGGACTAATCCAGGAACTGGCAACACGTACCCAGATGGATTTCAGAATTGCTCTGGACCAGTGACTCCTGTCTGTCTCCCACCCTCCGCTTTGAGTTGAGGGGTGCCTACGATGTTCGTTATCCTATGCCCAAACCACCATGTGGAGGAGGAGGGCAGATAACTCATTTCTCGAACTCACAGGTCTTCCTGCTGAATGGGGTGGCACTCAAGGAGCTGTACCCAAGAAACGCCACCTGAGGAGACATACCCAGACCTGCACCTGGTTGGATCCTGACCTTTGCGCTGATGCCGGACAGATCTTGAGGGAAAGGAATGAATAGATTTTGTATGTGGGGCATGCATCCACCTGCTAGGGCTCCCATAGCCAAATTCCACAGCCTGGGTGTCTTAACCAACGGGAGTTGATCTCTCGCCGTTCTGGAGGCTGGAAGTTCAAGATCAAGGTGTCAGAGGGATTGGTTTCTTCGGAGGCCTCTCTTTGGCTTACAGCTGGCTACCCTCTCCCTGTGTCTGCCCATACTCTTCCTTCTGTGTGTGTGTGTGTCCAAGTCTTTTTTAATAAGGACAACAGTCATATTGGATTAGGTCGTTTGCCAATAACCTCACTGTCATTCAATCACCTCTTAAATGAACCTGTCTTCAAATACTGTCACATTCTGAGGTGCTTGGATTAGGGCTTCAACATATGGATTTTTGGGGAGACACAGTTCAGCTCATAACAGGGGTGGGCGTGAATCACTGTGAATGACTATGGCCAGAAAGCAAACTGTGGCAGATGGCATTTTCCAAAGATGCTCCCACATACTCATCCTACAAGTGACTCTGCCGCTCCTCCATCAAGAGGTGGGGTCTGTGTCCCCTCCCCATCAACCTGGATGGATCTCCGTGACTGCCTTAGAGCACAGCATTACTGCCAATAGAATACAACGGCAGCGATGCTCTGTGACTTCTCACAGCAGGTCGGAAAAAGTACCACAACCCCTTAGAACTGAGTTACCATGCAGTAAGGAAGCCCAGAACACACGGTGATGCCACCCACAGAAGTTGCAGCTGCCAGCTCCAGGTGAGCTCCCAGCTACCAGACACATGAGGGAGGAGGCCTTCAAACCAGCTTCAGCCCCAGCCCCCAGTCCTCAGCCCCCATCTAACTGTGACTGAGTAAAAGACCCGGGCGAGAACTACCTGGCAGAGCCCAGTCAACCCCCGGATGCAGGAGAGATGTCATCACAAACGATTGGTATTGGTTTGCACCCAGTAAGTTTTGGGGCGGTTTCCAATGCAGCAAGAATAACTGATACACTGGAGGACCGAATGTGAGCATAAAAGAAGAGAGGAGCCAAAGATGGGAGGAAAGAGGAAAGAGAAACCCTAAGTGTTGCAGGGCAGAGACCTGTCTTAACCCCTGGAGTCCTGGCACATACTAAGTGCTCAGTTAGTCCTTGTTGAATAGTGCATTAGCGAAGGAAGGAGGACGGAAGGACGGCAATTCTGAGTGCACTGCATTTTTTTACTGCACGTTTGGAGACAAAACGTCCAAAGGTGCATTTGTCCAAATGCGCATCTCCAGGATGGACCTGAAGGAGACTACACATTCCAACACAGAACCCTTGGCTGCCCAAGAGCCTCTGAGGGCAAAGCTGAAGAAGAGAGATAACGGAGTCGATGGGTTTGACCAGGGCTTTAGGGGAACAGTTTGCTCCTGAGCAACCAGCAGCCGGCCTCCTGGAACCAAAAACTCCCAGCAGGGCAGGGCAGGTGTGGAGTCTGGGAAAGAGCCTGCATCCAAGCCAGACCTCTGGGGACTGGACGTGCCTGGCCGGAGGCTAGAACAGCAACCAGCTTTCAGGAGCCGGTCCGGTCATTGGCCAAAGCCCCCACCCAGCTGTCACCTGGGTCTGCCTCCAATGCCTTCTGTCTTATGAGCCAACTCTTCCTTCTCAACACTTCAGCCTTCAGCCTACCTGTATTCCTGGGCTGTTTCACTTCCTCTGTTTCTATTTTCAGCAAACAGCCCAATTTTCATTTGGGGGGCGAGCAGAAGAGTCAGTTCTATTTGGTTTTCATTTATTTTCTTCCTTTCATCCCATTCTTTTCCTGTTAACCAATTTCCGTCCAGGACTCTTGCCTTCTCTGTTCCCATCTACTTAATGTTCTTTATAAGGTGTCCCCTGTTCCTGTTAGAATTCCAGTCCCGCTCCCTGATCGCTCCCCTGGGCTCTTTTGTTAATTTTTCTTCTCTCCAAGTGTTGCTCTCATTCCTCTTTGGCACTTTCTCCCTTTCTTTCTCATCTCGTCTACCCTCACGTCTTCAAGTTCCTGAGTATCTGCCTCACTCCCTTCTCCTCCACAGATTCCTCCCTCCTTTTTTGCTCCTTCTCTCTGCTTCTCCTCCTTGAACTGGGTTGTGAATGCTGCCCGCCTCGGAGCAGGACGTGCTGTAAGGCCGAGGCTCCCCGAGGGCTAGGTTGTGATCATTTTATTTTTACAACGTCCTTGGATGGATGGAGGTGCCTGTGCAGGGTGGGGTTTGGTGCTGGGCGGGAGGGGACCAAGGCGGCGAATAAGCACTTGTGATTAATATAGGTCAGATGTTGCATGGTGTCCCAGTGGTCCCGGTGAGAGGAGAACCTTGTCATCTGGGGCCCAGCTTTGCAGAGGTGGCCTCAGTGCTGTCTAGGGGATCCTGGGACTGCGGCAGGCGAGGGAGACAGGCCGGCTGTTTTTCTGGAACCAGAGGGATGGCTGGAGAGGCTCTCCCTCCTCCTGCACCTCCTTGGGGCCTGGGAATGCAGAGGGGCCTTCACAAGGGCACTTCTCCTTCCTACAGGCTGGATCTTGGGGCTGCACCCTTTCTAGCACAAGACTGGAATGGCAGGATTGGGCAGGCTGGGGAAACAGCAGTAAACACCTCTGCTCGTTCCACTAAAAGTATTGAGTGCCCTTCTGGTGCCAGGCGCTGTGCTGGGGATGGGGACTTGACCAGGAGCCGAGCGGATGCGGTGCCTGAAACTCATATTCTAAAAGCGAGACAGGGCCGGGCACAGTGGCTCATGCCCGTAATCCCAGCACTTTGGGAAGCCGAGGTGGGTGGATCACCTGAGGTCAGGGGTTTGAGACCAGCCTGACCAGCATGGAGAAACCCCATCTCTACCAAAAATACAAAAAATTAGCCAGGCATAGTGGTGCACGCCTGTATTCCCAGCTACTCTGGAGGCTGAGGCAGGAGAATGGCTTGAACCTGGGAGGCGGATGTTGCAGTGAGCCAAGATTGTGCCACTGCACTCTAGCCTGGGTGGCTGAGTGAGACTCTGTCTCAAAAAAAAAAAAAAAAAAAAAAAAAAAAGAGAGAGACAGACATTAAAAAACCAACAAGCAAAAAAGCAATAGCAAATCATGCAGAGTGAAAGAGATGGCGTGCTGCAGGAGAGACACCCAGGGAACCTAATTTAGATAGAGGAGCAAAAAGATGCATCTCTGAGCAAATGACATTTCTGTTGCAATCTGAAGCAGGAGCAGGTATTGTCCAGTTGAAGGGCATGAGATAGGCATATTCCAGGCAGAGTAGAGTGCATGTGCAAAGGCCCTGGAACAAGGAAAAAGCACAGGGTGGGCCGGGCGCGGTGGCTCACGCCTGTAATCTCAGCACTTTGGGAGGCCAAGGCAGGTGGATCACGTGAGGTCAGGAGTTCGAGACCAGCCTGGCCAACATAGTGAAACCCTGCCTCTACTAAAAATATAAAGAATTAGCCAGGAGTGGTGGCGGGTGCCTGTAATTCCAGCTACTCTGGAGGCTAAGGCAGGAGAATTGCTTGAACCCAGGAGGCGGAGGTTGCAGCGAGCTGAGATCGCGCCATTGCACTGCAGCCTGGGCGACAGTGCAAGACTCTGTCTCAATAAAAGAAAAAATACAAGCACAGGGTGACAAAAAGGTAAAAAGGCAGCCACGGGCTGAAGAGAAAGCTAAGGGAAAGGGACAGGTGTCAAGAGCTAGTCAGAGCTTGCTCACACAAGGTGTCGGGAATGCATGTAAACTTATTTAAGGGTTTCGAGCAAGGAAGTGGCACAATCTAATTTGTTTCAAAAAATTCCTTTAGCTGCTGTGCAGAGAGAGACTGCCAAAGAACAGAGTATGCCACGGAAGACCCCTAAGGAACATCTGAGTGGGCGCTGGCAGCAGCTTAACCAGAGAAAATGCCGGCCAGGTTCTGTGGCTCCTGACCTCTTTGCTTCTCCTGGATGCCACACCCTTGGGCTCCAGTCTACCTCTGTGGTTTCTCCTTCCCACCTCCCGTCCTCTGCTCATCCCATAAATATCTGTGAGCCTCAGGACTCCCTCCCTCACCCCTTCTCTCCTCACCCTACAGACTTCTGAGCAATTCTCTTTCGTTCCCATGACTGCAGTTACCACCAGGACTAGTTTGGGTAATTCTAGAAAGAGATAAACCCCCAAAGCTCAGTGGCTTAACTCAGTACAAATCCCTCTCTTCTTTACATAAAGTCCATTCAGCAGCAAGAGGAGACAAGGGGGCCTCCCAGCACTTTGGGAGGCCAAGGCAGGAGTATCACTTGAGTCCAGGAGTTTGCGACAAGCCTGGACAACACAGCAAGACACAGTCTCTGCAAAAAAAATAAAATTCAAAAATTAGCTGGGTGTGGTGGTGCACACCTCTAGTCCCAGCTACTCGGGAGGCCAAGGTGATGGGATCTCTTGAGGCTGGTAAGTTGAGTATGGCAAATGAGCCCTGATGGCACCATTGCACTCCAGGCTGGGTGACAGAGTGAGACCCCATCTCAAAACAAGGAAGAAAATGCGGAGCTTTTGGCAGTTTGTGAATTCCTCTCCCTTGTCCTTGGGAGAGCAGCGTGACTGTGACCATTTGACAGATGAGAAAACTGAGTCTTCAAGAGGTTACAGTGCTTTGCACAACAGGACTCATTTAGTAAGTGCTGGCTCTGCACTGCAGGGCCAGGCATTCCAATTCCCAGTCCCTGCTTCCTTTCCTTTCCATGATATGGTCTTAGGAGAGTTAAAGAAGTGGGTCAAGAGAGAGCTCATAGCTAAGCCGCTGGGTGTTTGAAGTGTGCGTGCCTTGAGCTTCCTCTTTCTTGTTGTGCTTTTATTGAAATTTTGAAATCTTAAGCTTCCTAAGCCTTGGTTTCCTAACTTGTGAGATGGGAACGATGCCCTCCTTCCTGGGCTACTGAAAGACTTAAGTGATGGTGGATGTAAAGCACTTAAGAGAATGCCTGGCACACAGTAGGTGCTCAATCAGTGTCAGTCATCCTTCCCTGTGAAGAGGACCAAGGGTCCAGCCTGCCTGGCTTTGAGAGCCGGTGACATATGCCCACTGTCGTGCAGTTGACTGTGGGTGACAAATTTGACAGTCAGCCATGTTGCAGCCCAGCACAGGCTCTGAGAGCCAGCCAGAAGGCTGAGTCAGTTCTCTGGGTGAGTTCCCATGCTCTGGCCTCGAATTTATGGAGGAGGATCCAGTCACACAGCTGCCCTCTGGCCGGGATGTCCCTGCAGTCCCTAGCAGCAAGGCCATCCTGCGAACATGACTTGCGATGGTGCCTGACTCCATCTCCTTCTAGCCACACCCCCAGCTCCTGGGTTCAGCCAACTGGCAGGTGTTTCCTGGGCTCAGGAAATGTGAGAGAAAGAAGCCTATCCCTGAGCACCTAGAACTTCCTTGTAAGCATCATCATTGTGCTCTCACAGAGCCTCACAACAGCCTCACAACAGAGTCTCAAGGTGGGTGGTGTGCTCTTCTCTAGACAGATGAAGGAAAGGACGTTCAGGGAGGTAGGGTGACAATCTTCCGGTGATAGGATGGTAAGTGGACAGGCTACCCCCACCCCGCTCTTGTCCAGTGTGAGCACAAATTCAGGGTGAACGACAGCCAAGTGAATTGAGCCTGCATCCCTTGATGACCAGAAGGAACCAAGCGCCCTTCTCTTCTCTTGCTACTGAATGAACTTTACAGAAGGGAGAGAGGAATTTGTACTGTGTTAAGCCACTGAGTTTTGGGGGATTATCTGTTTCTAGAATTACCCAAACTAGTCCTGATGGTAACTGCAGTCATGGGAATGAAAGAGAATTGCTCAAGGAAAGAGTGTAGGGTGAATAGAGAAAGGGGGAGAGAGGGAGTCCCGAGGCTCACAGATGTTTATGGGACAAGGAGGGGAGGTGGGAAGGAGAAACCAGAGAGAAACTCCAAGAGCGTGGCATCACATAAGCCAAGGGAAGCAAGGGGTTGCAGAAGGAAAGAGGGGTCAGAATGCCCAGGGCTGCCCAGAACTCCAGTGACTTAGAGCTGGGTGTGTCCACTGTAGCAGTGACATGGAGGTGCCCAGTGCCCTGGCTAAGATGGGTTTGGTGGAGGGATGGGGCAGAAGTGAGATGACTCCAGCTTCAGAAAGCAGTTCTGAGCATAGACAGTGGTTGCAGGCCCTGTCTGAAAGCCTGGGCTGCAGAGGGCCACAGAGCTGCTGGGGGGTTTAGGGCACTTTTGTTAAGAGGACAGAGACTGGGGCATGTTTATAGCCAGGGAGGAAGAGTTGAGGAGGAGGAGGAAGAGTTGAGGAGGAGGAGGAGGAGGAGGAGGAGGAGGAGGAGGAGGAGGCGGCGGCGGCGGCGGCGGCGGCGGCGGCGGCGGCGGCGGCGGCGGCGGCGGCGGCGGCGGCACTCAGGACGCAGAGCTTCATTTTTGCCATATCTATGCCTTTCATCTCAGGCTGTCTCAAATCGTATTTGAAAATAGAGTATAAATAAATGATCAAATAATAAGACAGTGTTCATTTCCCGCCAGCCAGTGACCTTGAAAGGGTCTTCATAACCCTCTTTGTTCTCTCCTGGTTTGTGTGATTTACTCTGTTCTCCCCAGGGAACACTGACTGGGCACATGCCCTGTGCCAAGCCCCACGCCAGCTCAGAACACAGAGCAAGAGCCCAGCCTCTGCCCTCAAGGAGCTCACAGTCTGATGGTGCAGTGGACACAGAGCCACATCCCAGGGAGACACTCGGACCCACACACTGAGATATACCATAGGGATGTCACTGCAGGAAAGGAAGAAAGGAGTGTTTCCTAGGACTGAGGAGGGTGGGAGTGTCCTGGAGGGCCTCAGGAAAGAGGCAACACCTTACCAGGGCTCTGAATGACACCCAAGAGTCTACTGGGAAGAAAGAGGCACAACATGTGCGAAGGCCCCGAGGTGTGACAGAGCAGGAGCCTAGGAGGGCTTTCATCTGGGCGCATCCCAACAGCCGAGAACCACAGCCGAGCCAGCAGCCTCCACTCTAGGGTCGTCTTGTCTTCTGCTGGTTCTACTGATACTGTGTACAAGGACATGAACTGATGCTCTGTGACCCCACTGTCAGGGAGAAATTTGAGGATCCAAGGAAAGCTGTTGGGAACTCATCCACAGGGTGTCCACTGTGTGCAAGGCAATGCTCCAGAAGCTTGTGACATGTGGGGAACAAAGCAAGCAAAGAGCTTCACCCTGGAGGAGCTGACATAAGTCAGACAACAAACAGCAATCATAAATCGCCTTCAGCAAATTCTCCTAAAGTAGATACTTAAGTGAAGTCCTTCAATGAGGGTATCAGAAGGTGATACTTGCTATGAAACAAACAAAAAGTAGGGCAACATGAGGGAGAGGAGGGGTTTGGGGTGTGAGGTGTGGACGATGCAATCTTAGTGTGGTCGGGGAAGGAGCTCACTGAGCAGACTCATGGGAGATGAGGAAGTGAGCCATGTGCATAGCGAGAGGGAGGAGGGAGTGGCCGGTGCAAAGGCGCTGTGCCAGAAGCCAGCCTGGCGTGGTGGGGCGGTGACAGCAAGGGGTCAGTATGGTTGAGCAGAGCAGGCAGAAGAGAGCTGTGGGACCTGAGGCCAGATCAGGAGGGTCCTGGGGGTCTTCACACCTTTGGCTTTTGCCCTGAGCGAAATGGAAGTCATAATCCAGGCTGGAGCAGACAGGGGACATGGTCTGTCCCCTGTCTTCAAAGGATCATCCAGTCTCTGTGTTGGGAAGGGATGAAGGTGGATCCAGCATAGGAGCTCGGAGCAGGGCAGGAAGAAAATGGGGTCATCCGGGCAAGAAACAATGGTGGCTCAGACCAGGGTGGAGGGGGTAGACGGGAAAAAGGTGATCAATTCCTGACCCACGCATGATTTCCTAATGGATGAGGTGTGGAAGGAGAGGAAGCCAAGGATGACTGCAGGGCTTTGGACCGAGCATGAGGAGGACAGAGTTGCCAGCCCCTGAGGTGAAGGAAGTTGCAGAAGCAGGGTCGGGAAGTGAGGGAGCCTGAGAGTATGGGTGTGTGGGGTTTGAGTTGTCTTCCAGGCATCCCAGTGAGGTGTCAAGAAGGCCATTGGAGAAGCCAGTCGAGGAGGCAGGAGCCGGCTGGAGATAGAACCTGGGAGTTGGTGGGGTACAGTGGCTCGTACCTGTAATCCCAGCACTCTGGGAGGCCGACGCAGGCAGATCACTTCAGGTCAAGAGTTTGAAACCAGCCTGGCCAACATAGTGAAACCCCATCTCTACTAATAACACAAAAATTAGTGGGGCATAGTGGTGCATGCCTGTAATCTCACTACTTGGGAGGGTGAGGCAGCAGAATCGCTTGAACCTGGGAGGCAGAGGTGGCAGTGAGTTGAGATTCCACCATTGCATTCCAGTCTGGGCAACAAGAGTGAAACTCTGTCTCAATAAAAAAAAGAAAGAAAAGAAAAGAAAAATCTCGGCGTCATTGGTGCATAGCCAGCGTGTGTGAGGATGTTCCCATTTGTCCCCAAGGATCCAGACATAACCCAGGGAGGAGGCGAAGGCCCCATAATATAAGAAAGCCAGAAATATTTTGTAGAGAGCACAATCGAAGCCATATTAATAGGAGGAGTGTATGTGTTTCTCATGTCAATTAAGCTGTGCTGTCTTGGAAAATCAAATACTTCTGTGTTTACCTTGAAGAAACCAGCCAATGCCTCTGCTGAAGTTGAAACACCAAGTAGAATCCAAGTACCTTCCATGTTTTCCCAGCAATGTCCCTCTGCCTCAATTTACTCATCCATAAAATAGGCAAAAGCCTCCCCATAAGAATGCTGGGAAGAAGAAATTGACAATGTTTGATGCTGTGGCTTTCATGATTAGGATTGCCCTTACTATCGTTAAAGGGCCTGGCACATAGTAGGTGCTCAGAAAAATAATGATCATGATGCTTCATAGCACCACCATTGTTGGGGAGGATGGTGAGTCCAGCCCTTCCTGGCCGGGGCCCCTGGAACACGGCACAGGTGGCAGCTGCCTGGCGGTCACATGGTCACTTAATGCCAGCTGTGGTAAGCCTCAATCTGACATGACACCAGCATCTGCCCAGTAGGAACTGAACCAAGACCTGTCAGCTCAGGCTTTGTGGGGATCCCAACAGCCCCAAGGCCTGGGAGGGCCAGACCCAGCCACACACCCAGGCCTGGACCCCCGTGTGAACCAGAGGCCAAGAGAACAGAATCAGAGTCCAATAAGAACGGCAGAATCGTTTTTGAGAGCCAGACCCTGTTCTGAGTGCCTTAAATGTCATAATTCATCAATACACAGAGAACAGAGGGGTTCCCCGTAGGCAAAGAGCAGGGTCCCCCAGCACTATGCTTAGGGTACCGCAGAGGATTATTTGATTACAAACAATGGAAACGAACTGTGACTGACTAAAGCAAATAAAATGGAGAAGCCAGGCGCAGCGGCTCACGCCTGCAATCCCAGCACCTTGGGAGGCCGAGGTGGGAGGATCATTTGAGGCCAGGAGTTCAAGACCAGCTTGGGCAACATTAAAAAAAAAAAAAAAAAAAAAAAAAAGTTAAATTAGCTGGCCATGGTGGTGCGTGCTTGTAGTCCCAGCGACGCGGGAAGGCTGAGGCAGGAGGATTGCTTGAGCCCAGGGGTTGGAGGTAGGAGTGAGCTGTGATCACATCACTGCACTTCAGCCTGGGAAATAGAGTAAAACTTCCCATCTATAAATAAATAGATAGATAAAATAGTAGTGGGGGGATTTATTTGGAGGATATCGGCTAGCCCACACTGAGTGGGATCTGAAAGCTGACCTGGAAATGGACAGGAACTGTAACAGCTCCCAAGCCTGGGAAGCTGGAGCTACTCGATGGCCTTCCAGGGCTGGAATGACTGCTCTTTACTGTTCTTTTCTCTCTTTTTGGGGGTGGGGTGTTTGTCCCTGTCACTCTCTGTTCCTGGCTCAGGGTCCAGGACGGAGCATCTGATGAGCTCAGTTTGGGTCAGTGTCTAAGGGAGGGCAGTGAACCTTAACGGACGGTGCCCCAAGACTCCACCTGATGGGAAGAGGCAATTGCTCTAAAAGACGTTAGGATGGTGGAACCAGGAGAAGGAATCAACTCTAGGTGAGCCTAGACAACAAATGTCTGTGACTCCTGGATCTCTGAAGACAGGCAAACCCGGATCCAAATCCCGACTCTGCCACTAGCTGCCCATGTGACCTTGGACACGTCCTTTTGTGCCTCTGAGCCTCCGTTTCCTCACCTGTAAAATGAGGTTAATGAACCCTGCAGTCAGTGTATCCTGAAAAGGCACCACCGGGGGCTCCGTGAAGATGACTGTGCGTAACAGCATGCCAGGAGGTCCTGGGGGCTCCTCCCTCCCCAACCTCCCTCTGAAAGCTCCGTGAAGGGGCTCCAAAGTTTCACTTCAAAGAACAAAGTTACTAAATCCTCCAGAGCCGTCTCAAAGAAGGTCTCATTCTTGGAGTCCTAGGATTTCCCACAGCTCCAGCAACGAGAGACACCAAACTGACAGGACAGCATTTACCAGGGAGAGATGCAAGAGGGGTGTCGGGGGAAGCAGGCAGAGTGCCCTGCTGTCTTTCTACCAGACTGGGAGCGCCCTACACCTACTCTCACCTGCTCCTCCCCAGGTCAGACACCAGGAGACGTCTCCGGCCACTCCCAGCCATGAAGCCTGCAATGCGACCTGCGCCAGCAAGTTGTCACAACCCCATGGTGCGTGAAGAAAGCAACAGTGGAGATGGCAGGGCAGAGAGGAGGGTGCCCGATGCCTGGTGTGGCAAGGACTCACAGGCTTCCTGTGGCTTGGGTGGACATCACAGTAGATGGTATGGACTTAAGCCGAGGTCCACCCCGCTATCAAGGTCAGGGGCTCTGGGAGCGGGAGCTATTCCACTTGCCTGAGAGAATTAGGATAAAAAGGGAGAATTTGAGCCAGAGCTGCCTCTTCCAAGATCCTAAGAACCACATATGCATGCATGCACACATGCACACGTGCACACACATACATGCATGCACACACATACACACACTGCCCACACATGCATGTGCATAAGCACACACATGCACGTACATGCACACTTATACACACACTGCCCACACAAGCACAGGCACACATACACATATGTACACGCACACACATACATGCATGCACACGTGGACACACCCACTGCTCACACACACATGTACATAAGCATACACTGCCCAGACAAGCACATGCACACATAGACATAGGTACATACACACATATGCATGCACGCACACATGTACACACGCACTGCTCACATGTGCACATACATAAGCACACACTGCCCACACAGGGAGCACAGGCATATATACACATATGTACATGCACATGCACACACATATATGCATGCATGCACACGTGTACATGCACACACTGCCCACACAAGCACATGCACACACATGTACTTGCACATGCACACACATGCACACACACAAATGTACTTGCACATGCACACACATGCACACACACATGTACTTGCACATGCACACACATATACACATGCATGCACACATGTAGATGCACACACTGCCCACACAAGCACATGCACACATACACATAGGTACATACCCACACACATAGGCATGCATGCACACATGTACACACACCGCTCACACATGCACACACGCACTGCTCACATGTGCACGTACATAAGCACACACTGCCCATACAGGGAGCACAGGCATATATACACATATGTACATGCACATGCACACATATATGCATGCATGCACACGTGTACACGCACACAGCCCACACATGCACACACACACGTACTTGCACACACACACGTACTTGCACACACACATGCACACACATATATGCATGCATGCACACGTGTACACGCACACTGCCCACACAAGCACATGCACACACATATGTACTTGCACACGCACACATGCACACACACATATACACATACAATCACACATGTAGATGCACACACTGCCCACACAAGCACATGCACACACACATATGTACTTGCACATGCACACATATATGCATGCATGCACACGTGTACACGCACACACTGCCCACACAAGCACATGCACACACACATATGTACTTGCACATGCACACACACATGTACATACACATATGCATGCACACGTGTACACACACACACTGCCCACACAGGGAGCACAGTCATATATACACATGCACGTGCACACACACATACACATGCATGCACATATGTAGATGCACACACACATATACACATGCATGCACACAGGTAGATGCACACACTGCCCACATAAGCACATGCACACACACATATGTACATGCCCACTCACACACACGCATGCACACACACATACCCCAGAGGGAAACACCCACTTTCATATGAGATTGCCATTTCAACATGAACAGGACTGAGTCTTACTAACCAAAACGGAATTGTAAAAATAACTCAAAGTGACTGGAAAGTTATAGAATGAGGTGTCCTAGAGGAAACCAGCTACCCAGCAAGAAAAACGAAGCTCAGCAGAGCACGGGGGAGCAGTTATTAGAAAAAAAATAAAACAGTACAGAACATTTTCCTGTTTACCTCACAGGCTGAGGCTTCTCACACAAACCGGCTCCATTAATTACTATTATCTTCCAGTTCCAGGCTGGGAAGCTTGCCTGGCATCCTCCCAGCACACAGAGGAAGCCTCTATTAATTTGGGAATCTGAAGTTTAAACAAAAAAGTAGGTGAGTCGGAGGCTTTCTCGCTGCAGCCAATTGCCTTCCTATCACAAAGTATGTCTGCAGGTGAGGTCACTGGTCTGACGGATCTGGAGGAAATTCTAAAACCGTTCAAGGCACAATAACATTCTCCTTCGAACACTCTAATTTCATTCCTTTCCTTCTCCCGGGCGATTCCATTTCTTCCCAAATTAAGATAGAGTACGAGAAGGCCCTGAGGAGCTGGAGGCAAGAGCTCCAGACCAGAGGCCAAGTGCTGTCATCTGCCAGCTGTGTGACCCGGCACAAATCTCTGTCCCACAGATCTCAGCATCGTCACCTGCAGCGATCATAACACCCAGCTCATCGGAGACCATGTGAGAATGCCTATGGTGACCTGCTGGACATGGGAGTGATTATCTAGAGGTTAAGGGGGCTCCCTTGGGATCTGAGTCCTGGGATCACCATGTGACCTTGGAAAAGCCACCTGCTCCCAGGCCTCAGTCTGCCCATCTGTCAAACGGAAGGAATGCTGGTATTTCCGTCAGCGGTGTTGCGGTGATAGGATAGTAGGAGATAAAGCATTTGAGGCACTCAGCAGAGCACATGGTAATCACAGCCATCAGTATTGTTTCCTTTAATTGCAGCTTCCTAAAATCGGGGATTCAAGGGACCTCAAAGGCACACCCAAGGTCTTTGACCTCAAACTGGGAACAGTTGTGTTACCCCTTTCTCTCATTCTCATGGGCCCAGTGGCTCATTCTAGAGCTCATGTGAGTGATTACCTCTAGAAACCTTGTCATGCTTCCAGCTGACTACCCCAACCCCGAAAATCAGACCCGAGACTGTGGAAATAGCTCAGTCCCTCACTCAGGACCAGTGGAGGCAGCTGGCAGATTTTTAACCCCTCTTCTAAAGAGACAGTACATTGCCTCCACCCTGCTCTGCTAGAGAAGCTTCCAGGGGTTTTTATTTTGTGAGCATCTATTTTGTGCCCGGCTTCTACCAGCTAACTTACTCTGCTCAGGGGACCCCCGAGATAACAAACACCATCACCCTGCTTCACAGGCGAGGGTGGCACGGTTGCTGCTGCAGTGGCACTGGGATCGGAGCCCAGGTCTGTCTGTCCCAAGCCCACTCCCTTGCCTCCCCGTACTGGCCTTGACCGCCGCCAGGCACTGAGCTTGCCACTTGCATGACCTTCCCCTCTCCGGGAGAGACTTTGCTCGAAGGACGAAGGACGCTCAGGCGTTTCCTCTGATTACCGCAGGATGAGTCTTCCCCATTCACTCATCCTCCTGCCATGAATCAAAGCTTGTCTTTTTTCTCTCTCTCTCTGCCTCCAGCCCTTGAGTTTCCAATTTCACCATTAGCTCATTGAACAGTGGCAGCGTTCCCGAGCCTCGTTCAGGAAGACTTCATCTTCCGCAGGACACAGAGGGAGCACGAGGAGGTAGAGCCCGAGGGGACTGGATCCAAGCCAGAATTGCACCAGCGCCCGTGGGGCCGCCCAGAGGCAAAGCCTGGGGCCCATGCAGCTTCCCTGGGCTCCCCGTGGCTCTCCAGGCCTCTGTGCGCTCTGTAAACCAAGGGTCTGCCTCCCAAGCCCGGCAGATGCTGTGTGACACATAAACTGTAACGTGCTATAGGTATGTGAGGGTAGGTATGGACTGGGTAGAAGAAGGGGCTTGTACACAGTGAAATGCTGCACCCATGCCAGGCACCTTTGCAAATGCCAGGGAGCAACGCTATGCCCTTCTCAATGCCCAGAGAATGCCCCAGAATGGAGACGAGCCATTGGGCCTCAAGCATGAGAGAAAGGGGTAACGCAACCGTTCCCAGTTTGAGGTCAAAGACCTTGGGAGTGTCTTTGAGGGCGCTTGGATCCCCGACTTTAGGAGTTGCAATTAAAGGAAACAGTACTGATGGCTGATTACCCTGTGCTCTGCTGAGTGCCCCAAAAGGTTTATCTCCTTCTATCCTATCCCCGCAACACCCCTGATAGAAATGCCAGCCTCCCTTCCATTTGACAGATGAGCAAACTGAGGGCTGGGAGCAGGTGGCTTTCCCAAGGTCACATGGCTAGGGGCATGCTGATCCTGGGACTCAGACCCCAAGGGAGACCCCTTAACCTCTAGCTGGTGTAGCGTCAAGTATAGAGCACTGTGTCCCATCCAGGGAGGGGTCCAGGGGATGCGGCTTCTCTACACCTCCCTCCACCAACACAACTGGCCAAGAGGGGCAGGCCCAAGCCCAAAAGAGGTGTCTACACTGGACTCTACCAGAGAGTGGGGGTGCCTGCCTGACACTTGCATCTGGAGGCAAGTGACCTTCACACCATGCTCAAGCTAAACTGGAAACAAAGGGGAGACTGCAGATCTCAAGACAACTGGAACATTGATGAAATCAGGCCAGGCTTGGTGGCTCACACCACTAATTTCAGCACCTTGAGAGGCCAAGGCAGGAGGATCACTGAGGCCAGGAGTTTGAGACCAACCTGGGCAGCATTAGCAAGACCTCCATCTCTACAAAAATAAAAATAAATTAGAAAGGTGCAGTGGTGCGTGCCTGTAGTCCTAGCTACTTTGGAGGCTGAGGTGGGAGGATCGCTTGAGCCCGGGAGGTTGAGGCTGCAGTGAGCTATGATCATAACACTGCACTTCAGCCTGGGTGACCAAGTGAGACCCTGTCTCAAAAGAAAAAAAAGAGTGTATTTGACCATTTTAAAACCAAAGTCTGTTAGTGTAAGGCGTTGTCAGAAATAATTACACTCCCATCCTTCTGATATCTGTGTGGTTTTATTGATTGATTAATTGATTGAGACAAGGTCTTGCTCTGCTGCCCAGGCTGGATTGCAGTGGTGTGATCATAGCTCACTATAGCCTCATATCCCTGGGCTCAGGGAATCCTCCCATCTCAGCCTCTCAAGTGGCTAGGACAACATGCACACACTACCATACCCAGTTAATTTTTTTTTTTTTCATTTTTTTTTTGTAGAGATGGGGGTCCGTTTTGTTTCCTAAGCTAGTCTCCAACTCCTGGCTCAAGTGATCCTCCTGCCTCAGCCTCCCAAAGTGCTGAGATTACAGGCATAAGCCACTGTGCCTGGCCTCTTTCACGGTTTACTCTCCCTACAGGCTCTTCAATACCAAGACGTCTTGAGGCCTTGTCTAGAGGGTCTGAATTCTCCCTGGACTGAGAGGCAGGAAGACCTGGGCTCTTATCTAAGAGCTACTAACCCCTACTTGCTGTGTGCCCTTGGGTGAGTCCTGGCCCTCTCTGGGCCTTGGTTTCTTATCTGTGAAATAAAGCAATAGATTCACCTGTCCTCTAAATGCCTTCCCATTCAGGCTTTCAGGGAGCCCAGTAAGTTACATGCCCGAGGTCTGTGGTACTGAGTGAAAGTCTATATATTTCTTTTAAAATATTTATTAAGCACCTACTCTGTCAGCTCCTATTTGTAGCCTCAGATTATCAGTTCAACCCCATGCAATAGACATAGAAATGGAGGCATAGACATTGACATAGAAATGGAGGCATTTCAGGCCAGGCGCGGTGGCTCACGCCTGTAATCCCAGCACTTTGGGAGGCCGAGGTGGGCGGATCACGAGGTCAAGAGATCGAGACCATCCTGGTCAACATGGTGAAACCCCGTCTCTACTAAAAATACAAAAAATTAGCTGGGCATGGTGGTGCATGCCTGTAGTCCCAGCTACTCGGGAGGCTGAGGCAGGAGAATTGCCTGAACCCAGGAGGCAGAGGTTGCAGTGAGCCAAGATTGCGCCATTGCACTCCAGCCTGGGTAACAAGAGTGAAACTCTGTCCCCCCCACCAAAAAAAAGAAAGAAAGAAATGGAGGCATTTCGTCATTTGGAAAAGGAAGCAGAGCTTTCAGAGGGTGAAGTCGCTTGCTCATTGTCTCACAGCGGCATTCAAACCCAGGCGCCAGGTATGAGCCCCTTCCATTTCATTCTGCCACCTCCCCACTTAAGGGAAGCAGGAAGTGGAAAAGCTGCTTCTCACTGCACATAGCATCCTATAAGGTGCTACAATTGTCATTGCCCATTTCACAGAGCAGGACACTGAAGCACAGGCAGGTGCCCAGAGTCACACAGGATCTAAAGCCCCCTGCAATCATATAAGCTTAACCATAAGCTACACGGCTGCTCCCACCTCAAGGCACTCAAAATAGGAGGGGAAAGAGACAGCAGGAAGCTTACAGGTGCCAGCCAGTAACTAGGTATGAGAGAGTGACAGTGTTGAGGCCAAGAGGATCTGAAAAGGGACTTTGATCCCAGACCAGGACAGCAGGAGGCTGCCTGAAGGGACAGAGGCATGGAGGATGAACAGGATTCGCCAGGCAGGGGAGGAAGAAGACATCTCACAGAAAGAAACCAGAAAATAGCACGCACAGAGCCCCTGATCCTGTGGCGGGGGCGGGCAGTGTGCCACCGGGCAAAGGATGTAAGCTGAGAAAGCTTACTGCGCTTCCTGGGGGATGGGGGAGACCGGGAATGGGGCAGTGGGGACCAGCAAGGTAGGAAGGAGTGCCTGCAGCCAGCAGTGCAAGGAGGGGCGGGGAGAGAGATGCTAAGGAAGTACAGCACTGCTTCCCAAAGCCAGGTTCCGGTGTTTTGGGTTCTGTGGGCGCTTAAGTCTGGAAGCCTGACTTCTGCATCCCTCTCTGGGAGACCCTCGGGCTCAGGAGCGTAGGCAAGGCTCGAAGTCCCTCAGCCATAGAACCTGTTTAGCTGTGTAGTGCAAGTTCTCAAACTTGCTTTGCCACAGAATCCTTGTGTGGCCATTTGATTTTTTAATTTTGATAACTGTATCTAAGATCCAGTGGAACTAACATGCCACCGGACTTACTCTGAGGCAAGCGAACTGTGGAAATGAGTGGACTGAGCAGAAGTGAATCTGTGGTTCCACAGCATGTGCCTGGCTCCTAGTAGGTACTCAATGAATCTCTACCGGAAAGACCTGTGGACAGAGGTGACCTTACCACCTGCTAGCAAGGTCTGGGTTTCTATGAGGGGCTTCTGCTGCCTCCTCCCTCTGCTCCAGCCCTTTTTACTCATGGGCATTTATCGACATCACTATCGGCCAGAGGCTTTCTGACTTGCTTTGCTTACAACAGCTTATCAAATTCACACTACCCTATGAGGCACGGAGAGGGTGAGAAACTGGCCCATGGTTACTCAGCAAGCAAGTGTCAGAGTTTGCATTTTGATCCAGATTTGACTTATTCCAGGACCTTCTTTCTTTGTCATCAGATTTTACTGAGTCTCAAAAATCTACCCTTATGCTTTCACCTCTTTGGCTTAACTGCTGCTGTTAAACACACACACTTGAGGTCTGTGTTATACTAACAGACATTTACACTGTATAGTGTGAATGTATATTTCGAAAAGAGTGCCTGAGGTACGCATGTACTACTAAAAATGCCGATATTCATATTACCACTAGTACTGATATTATCGCTACTAATGTTTGTTATTTATTGAACACTTACTCTATGCCACGTACTGTTATTAGCACTTTAAAGTTATTAAATCTGGCCAGGTGCAGTGCCTCACACCTGTAATTCCAGCACTTTGGGAGGCCAAGGTGGGCGGATCACCTGAAGTCAGGAGGTCAAGATCAGCCTGACCGACATGGAGAAATCCTGTCTCTATTAAAAATTCAAAATTGTCCGGGTTTGGTGGCACATGCCTGTGGTCCCAGCTACTTGGGAGGTTGAGGCAGGGGAATCACTTGAACCCTGGAGAGGGAGGTTGAGGTGAGCTGAGATCACGCCATTGCACTCCAGCCTGGGTAGCAAGAGTGAAATTGTCTCAAAAAAATAAAAATTAAAAATTAAAAAAATAAAGTCATTAGATCATTTAACTATCACAATAATGTGATAGGATAATTGTTCAACAAAAATCCACTCCCCTCTACCTCCCCCTAGGGGCGTACCCTTCTCTGTCCCATTGACTTTCTTTGGCCAATAGGGCTTGCCCTTTTATTCTTCTCTTTGCCATGAGAACATGTAGCCGGTGGTCCAAAGAAGATAAAAGACAAATGGAGAATACCTGTGCTTAATCCACAGCTCAGGGCCAAGCCTAGCAAGCCCCACTTAGAAATGCCAAACCCCAGCCGCCTCCTCCCCAACCTCTCTCCAGATGCAAGAATGAAAAAAACAAGGCTTTCTGTTGATGTTACTAAGTTTTAGGGTGGTTTGTTCTATAGTGATCACTGACTAAGACCCACAGACACTACGATAACTCCCCGTTGACATATTTTAAAAACAGAGGCATGGGGAGATTTAGTAACTGACATGTGTTCACATAGTCAGTTAGCAACAGCAAAAATTTGAACCCAACCAGCCTAGTTCCGGCACCCATCATCATACGATAGGGGTTGGGAATCTTATAGAACTAGTTCCAAAAGCTTGTTAACATCACAAACCAAAAGAGGCGAATAGCGGGCTTGGTTTATGTCAGAAGTCAACAGGAGATAGCACCTCCAAGCCAGAATCTGAACAGGCTGGGAAAAATCCCAAGATTGACAGGAGCTGAAAGAAGAGGTTTCGCCCTCAGCAGAGCTTCAAGGACTCTTCCTAGAGAAGAGGCACAGTTCCACAGAGAGGAGGCCAGAGAGCAGCAGGGCCAGCTCCAGTCGTGATTAACAGTTGTGGAACATGATAAAGTTCGTGGCCACCCTCTGGTAAGATGTCACTCACGGAATGTGTCCCCATCCAGCCTCCTGAGGAGGAGAGAAGGAGACAGTGGTGAGGGGAAAAGGACAGCAAGAAAAGGAGGTGGTTTACATATGAGAGACGGAAGGAAGCTGTCTGCCCTGCGCCATGGAATTCCTTTATTAGAGGAATTTTGGGCCGAGTGTGGTGGCTCGTGCCTGTAATCCACTTCAGGAGGCCAAAGTGGGAGGATCACCTGAGCCCAGGAGTTTGAGACCGGACCAGGCAACGTGGCAAAAACCTGTCTCTACAAAAAAAAAACTTAAAAATGAACCGAGCGTGGTGGCATCTGCCTGTAGTTCCAGCTAGCGTGTAGGTTGAGGCAGAAGGATCCGCTTGAGGCCAGATGGTTGAGAGGCAGTGAGCCATGACCTCGCCACTGCATTCCAGTGTGGGAGACAAAGCAAGATTCTGTCTCAAAAGAAGAAACAAGGAAACTCAACTTCATGAATATCCTGTTGTGAGTCCACTGTGTTTCTTTCAGTCTCCTTGCTGAGCCAACAGAGTAGTCAAGGCACAAAACAGGGATGCGACCTACTCCAGATAAAATGATACTGAGTAACTGTGAGTCAGTAGGAATCCAGACCCCTCCAGAGTCCTGGACCAAGCGCAGTTTGAGGAAATCATTTACATCTGAATGTGAGCACTAGAAAGGCTCTTTGGCTTCCTGGTGTCCAAGTTCTGAAAGATGGGGAGATGGGGAGACCCAGAAGGGCCAATGATTGGCCAAAGCCACATGCAAAGCTCACCCAGGTTACTCTACAGAATGATCTGTAGTGATATCTCTTAACATTTCTATTCCCACTTGCCTCCCTCATCACCCCTATGATACTCCCAACACCCTTTCCTCCAACACTCTGAAAAACTTGCCCTGAGCCCAAAATAGAGGACTTCTTGTCTATTTCTTTTTCGTCCTTTCTTCTTGATTCTGTATCTCAAAATCCTTCCAAAAAACTAGTCAAGAATCAGAAAAACCTGTTAGTTGACAGCAGGAAAGCAAAGGCCAGGAACACCCATTCAAGAATAAATGTGGCCTGCTCTTACCCAAAGAATAAGTTTCAGTTTGTAGTTTATATATCCTTTTCTTTCACCTAATGTTCCATCCTCATCCTCTTCGCCCAATATGCAGCTTCAGGGATGATTCGACGATAAAGTGAACCAAGCAATTACCTATTCCCCAAACCCGTCATCCACAATTAACGCTCCCCAGGCTTAAGTCACAGTGGCAGAAGGATCTATGGGTCCCCACATACGCTCTTCTGCTTCACCCAAACAAGTGTGATTTGTGTGAAGGCTACACTACAAATGTGCATGTGTAGCCAGCCATCTTTTCAAGGGAGACAGGGTGCTCAGGGACATTTTATCTAGAGATTCCATTGAACTTGACGTTGTCAGAAATTTATTTAGGACAAATGCAAACTAGCAGAACTGTGTAAAATATTCAGCACACAACATGCGTTGGATACAACCAGGTACCTCTGCCGTACCCTTGAGAATCTGGCTTGTGGATGCTCTTCCAACACCTGAGCTGTTTGACCGCAGGTAAATTCAGCTCATCAGAGGGCATCATCGCCTGGGCCTGGCCTGTCACACACACGGTCATCTGTCTACCCTGGCTCTCAGAACTCACTAACCAGACTGTGCTTCCAGTTGATGTGGCATTTTATAAGCAGCATAGATCAACTGGAAAAGTGAATTACTCCTGGTTAGTGACTAATAATAAGATAATAATGTTATAACCACCTCCCAAAAAAAATGTGTGGGAGCTGGAGAAAATGTAGCAAGAGCAGAAAAATTGAATTAAGTTATGCAAAAAAAAAAAAAAAAAATCAAGAGCGGGTGACTTTGCGAGAAGGCAAAGAGCAGTTAATTTGGCTTCAGAATGAAATTACTCCTCTGTTACAGATGAATTTAGCACCATGAATGTAGGTAAATGTATTTAAATGATCATAGAGCTTATAAATCCAATAAATCATTATGATCTTACCGAGATGTCTCAGTTCACTTTTTTGAACCTAAAAACACCTCATAACAGCTTGCAGTGAGACCTGGGGCCTGCCACTGTGCTGAAACAGGTTTAATCCTGGTCCACTATGATCCTTCTTTCTGGTTCTAGCTCAGAGACAGCTCTGGCCAGCCTCTCTGTCTGAACATCTCTCCCAGATGTCCATGCAGGTCTCAGCTCCTTGAAGGGGCCTTCTCTGATCACCTCACCCAAAGAGGACACCACCTTTTCACTCTCAGTCTTGACTTCTCCCACTACCAGCCTTTCTCTCTCTCCCATAATCTTGTTTTGTATCTTTCATAGCCCTTCTTACTCTATGGAAGAATCCCATCTCACAGAGCTGTCCATTTGAAGGCTCACTGGAATAAGCAGGAGATGGGAAAGAAGGTAGGACGTGGTGTTTGAGAGGAAGCCTGTGGGGCCAGGGAGCTCTGCCACTCACTCACTAAGACCAACCCTGGGCAAGTGACTGGATCTCACGGGGTCTCGCTCTTCTCATCTGTAAGACCGGGATGATGATACCCACCTCCTAAGGCTGTTTTGAAGATTTGACAAATGAATGGACGTAAGGCAATGAGAACAATGCCTGGAACATAATAAGCTCTGTATGCATTTTTAAAACTTTCTTATTGTGGACTATTTCAAATACAGACAAAAGTAGAGAAAACAGTGCATGTTGAGCAGTCTTGATCTGAACATCGGAAATCCAGAATGCTCCCAAATCCAAAACCTTTTGAGCACCAACAGGAAACCACAGGTGGAAAATTCCACACTTGACCTCATCATACAGGAACTTTGTTTCATGCTCAAAATTATTTAAAATATTGCATAAAATCACCTTCGGGCTATAAGGTATATATGAAATATAAATAAATTTCATGTTTTGAGTTGGATCCCATCCCCAAGATACCTCATTATGATATGTAAATCTTCCAAAATTCAAAAAAATCTGAATTCGAAGCACTTCTGGCCCCAAGCATTTTGTTTAAGAGATACTCGCCTGTTTAATAAATCCCTATTTACCCATTGCCGAGCTTCCATCATTGTTAATTTGTGGTCAATTGTGTTTCATCTATATATTCATCCATTTCCCCCAACTTTAGGTTATTTAGAAACAAATTACAGACTTTACATAATTTTATCTGTAAATATTTCAGGAAGTATCGCTGAAAGATAAAGACTCTTTATTTTATTTTATCCTTTAGAGACAGGGTTTCACTCTGTTGCCCAGGCTGGAGTGCAGTGGAATGATCACAGCTCACTGCAGCCTCAAACTCCCAGAAATCAAAAGACTCTCCTGTCTCAGTCTCCCAAGTAGCTGGGATCACAGGTCCATGCTACTGTGCCCAGGTAATATATTTCTTTGCTTATTTGCAATTTTTGTAGTGACGGGGACTCACTGTGTTGCCCAGGCTGATCTTGAACTCCTGGGCTCAGGCAATCCTCCTGCCTTGACCTACTGAACTGCTGAGATTACAGGCATGAGCCACCACACTTGGCTGCGGACTCTTTATTTTAAACATAACCACAATATCATTATCTCACCAAAAAATAGCTTAATACCATTATCACACTTTGAAATGGAACTTTTGTCTCCCTTGGCTTCTGCTATACCCCCAGATCCTGGAATAAAATCTGGCATACAGTAGATGCTCAAGAAATAGGTGTTGAATACAGGAATGAAATCTAGCATATGGTAGGTGCTCAATAAATAGGTGTTGAATACAGGAACAACTTCTCTCTTTGCCTTAAAGGCGTCTGAAGCTTCCTCCATTCGGTTAGATTTGTCTGCTCTGTACACACTTTCATGTTAACTTTGGTTTGAATACTATTTAGTATCCTATAGTCCTGGGGGTCAGGGGATAGGAGGCACTGTAGAGGTATGAGAGCATCAACAACATTCAACAAACATCTCCTGCTCCCCTGCTGCATGTCTGGCCCCATCTTAGGCACTGGGGACTCAGGGGTGGTATAAGACACTATTGAATGAAACCAGCTCAAAGTTCATGTAGAAGAATGCAGAGCCAGGAACAGCCAGACCCTGCGAAAAAGAAGAATATGGGGGAAGAACTTGCCTTATTAGAGATCAGAACGTATTAAGGCCCCTATAATCAAATCTGAATGTGGCTGGTGAGGAGGCAATACATAGATCAGTGGAACAGAAAAGACAGCTCAGAACTAGATCAAAGTATTCATGAGAATTTAATATGTGGCAGAAATGGTATTTCAGTTCTGCTGGAAAAGGAGCAACTGTTTTATTAATCATGCCAACACAACCAGCTAGCTTTTGTAAGAAAGTTGAAACTTCCTCTTACAATCAAACACATAAATAAACCCCAGATGGATTAAAGAGTTAACAGCCTCCAAAATTAAAATAACAAATATCTTGGAAGAAAATGTACAGAATGACAAGGGTGAACTCAGGGCATTTTCAAAAACACCAAGAGAGTCGTATTTTTAAAGAAAGACATATTTTACTACATAAAAATTACTTCCGTGGCAACAGATATTCACAACATTGATATAAAAACAAAAGATTTAGGCATAAAACTATTTGCAACACAGATGTCAAACAAAATGTTAATATCTATATATGCAAAGAGCTGTTACAAACTGGTAAGAAACAAAGCGAGGAGAACTGGAGTTAGGCAAAGGATAAAAATGGGCAACACACGGCAACAAACGCACAGCAAGATGCACAAACTCCTCTTGTACAGGACATTAACGGAGATTGCATTTTGCCCCTATTAGACAGGCAAAAATTAAAAATGATGCTAACACCTGTTGCTGGAATGGATGCTGGTAAACAGTAGGCAAGAGCTCATGAATTGCCGGAGAAAATGCAAAGTGTTACGGCATTTTTGGAAAGCAATCTGGCAACGTTGACTAAAATTAAAAAACAAAACAAAACATAGGCTCTTCAATTGAGCAATCCCCCTCCTGGGAATCTATTCCATCAAAATAAAATCTCCAGTTAGAAGGACATATGTACAAGGAAGTTTATTGCAGCACTGTTTATAGCAGAGAGGGGAAAAAGGAAATCAAGTGAATGTCCATCAATAGAAGACCAGATGAAGAAATTACAGTAGTTCCTCGCTTTGAAAAATGCTGCTGCCATTAAAAGAATGAATCAGAGCTACAGAGGCTGACTTGGAGGGATTCCCACAGGTGGGAGTAAAGCAAGATACAGAAAGGGTCCCTCATATAACCCCATTCTGTCAAAGAATGACCCGACTCTCTGTGTGTGAGTGCGCATCTGGATATGTGCGGGTGTGTTTATGTGTGAAGATGATCTGGGGGTCTGTTTTGTTTATGATTGCTTGGACATGTAGAAGCATACTGGTTGTTAACGTGGGTATGAAGAGATGGAAGACGGAGAGATACATGAAGAGGAAAGAGACAAGCGAAAAAGAAAAAAAAAAGAAGGCTGAAAAAGGACTAGCAGGTATGACTTCACCTCAATTATGCCCTTCTGCAGATTATCTACATGTGTATCTATGTATAAAGACGAAATGTTTTCGTGGGAGAGTGCATAGCACAAAAGGGCCTGGCTTGTTCAGAGAAACAAGAGGAATGTAGCTAGAACTCTGTGGGAGTAGAGGAGGAAGGTGATGGATGAGACTGAAGGTCAGATCTCACAAGCTGTGTGTAGACGTCATCAAAGGTTCTAAGCAGGGAAATGCTACAATCACACCTTTCTTGAGCATTCTCTGTGTACCACAGTCTTAGGTCCTTGCTATAAACTCACGAATTCTATACTAAGGACTCATTATTATTTTTCCCATTTTCCAGATGAAGAAACGAGGCTTCGTGAAGGGGAGGCACCCTCCCCGAGGTCACTCTAACCCAGTCTTCTGGCTCCAGACCCCATGTTCTTTCCACTATCCCACTCAGCTTGGCCTCCACAGGTAAACAGAGTCCCCTCGGCAGCAAGGGCAGGCCTCAGCCTAAGCCCTGAAGCTCAGCAAGGAGCTGGGAAGAGGTCCAGGGCTCAGCAGACACCCACTTCCCACTCTGAGTAAGTGGCAGTGGGGGAGGCACCTAACCCGCAGAGTCTCTCCCCACTCTGGGGCCCTGATTGTGTACTGGGCACGACTTTGCCAACAGGCAGAGCTGTGTGCAAATTACAGCTCTGCCATTTGCTGGCTGTTTGGCTTCGCAGGGTCAGCCCCTGAGCTTCAGTTTTCCTAAGGTTTTTACAGCATTAAGGGAGAAAATACCCAGCACAGAGTAGGTGATCTATTAATAGGAGTCACTATAGTGCAAGAGCCTCAGGGCCTGGAATCTTGACTCTGTCACATATTAGCTGTGTGACCTTGGACAAATTGCTTACCCTCTCTGTGCCTCAGGTTCCCCATCTGTAAAATGAGAGACATGACAGAACTTCCCTTGAGGACTTGCTATAAAGGTTAAATGAAGGGCCAGGCACTGTGGCTCACGCCTGTAATCCCAGTACTTTGGGAGGCTAAGGTGAGTGGATCACTTCAGGTCAGGAGTTTGAGACCAGCCTGGCCAACATGGCTAAACCCCATCTCTACTAAAACTATAAAATTATCTGGGTGTGGTGGCACATCTGTAATCCCAGCTACTTGGGAGACTGAGGCAGGAGAATCGCTTGAACCCGGGAGGCAGAGGTTGTGGTGATGCGAGACCGTACCATTGCACTCCAGCCCGGGCAATAAGAGTGAAACTCCGTCTCAAAAAAAAAAAAAGGTTAAATGAGTTCCGACGACATGAAGCACACCAAGCACACAGCCATGGTCCCCAAGCGTCATGGTAACCGGGCGATCAACAGGGGTCTCCTGCCATGGAGGAGAATATGTTGTGATTATCAATTTTCCTCCTCTTCTCTCTAACCAACCCCCATCCCACATTCACCAACGAGCTGTGTGCATTCAGGCCCCGTTCTGTGCCAAACCCTGTGTGAGATGCAAAGAGCACAATGACAGCCACAAGAGACAAGGACCCTGTCATTCAGAACTTGAGGCTTCTCAGGAAAGACCACGAAACAGCATTTGCCGCACGGAAAGTGAGGACCCAGGAAAGGGTCTGTGGGAAGCTAGCTAGGCCAGCAAGCCTAGCCCAGTCTGGGGGCCAGGGATCCACCCCTGGGTGCCTGTGGAAGCCCCCCGACGTCTCTCCGAATGGCGGTGCATTCTGAATTCCAAGCAGCCTGTGGAGTGGGTTGGCGTGTTAGCACATAGCAAGTTACTTGGCTCAGATGAGACTACCCACAAACATACCAGCTAGCCCAACTGATACCAACAGAGGGATTCAGGCACCGTAGGTTGTTGAAGAGGAGCTATTTTAGGAAAATAGGAACTTGACATTCTACAAAACCCATCAGGGGCCGGGAGATGGGGTCCTTGTCTACCCATTACAGTCTGTTCCTAATCAGACCTGTTTTCAGAATATGTGCTCAGCCACATCTCAGAGATGCTCAGAATCCTTGGCGATTTTGACCTCCTCTGTAAGGAGCCAGCTCAGCCATGTTTATGGAATTGGTGGTGTACTGGTGGCGCATGACAAAGCACTCATTATGAAACTTTACCAGGAGCCGGGCGCAGTGGCTCACGCCTGTAATCCCGGCACTTTGGGAGGCCGAGGTGAATGGATCACCTGAGGTCAGGCAGGAGTTCAAGACCAGCCTGACCAATATGGTGAAACTCCATCTCTACTAAAAATACAAAAATTAGTCAGGTATAGTGGCATGCACCTATAGTCCCAGTGACTCAGGAGGCTGAGACAGGAGAATCACTTGAACCCATGAGGCGGAGGTTCCAGTGAGTGGAGATCGCAGCACTGCACTCCAGCCTGGGCGACGGAGCAAGATTCGAAAGAAAGAGGGAGGGAGGGAGGGAGGGAGGGAAGGAGGGAGGGAGAGAGGAAGGGAGGAAGGAAGGAAGGAAGGTTGGTTACCAGGAGAAAGCCCCGTTCGATCCCCGTGATGAAAACAGCCCTGTGACTCCACCATCACACCCATTTTACAGATAAGCAAAGAGTCAGAGAGAGGTAGAATAACCTGTCCCAAGTTTGGGAGAGTGGGACAGAGCCAGTATTTCTCGAGCCCTTGGACCTAGAAGCAGCCTATTGGTCTCTCACCTACTGCTCTTTGGGTCTATTCTCAATATAATGCCAACACCCCCTTCACTTGCACCAGACGTCTGAAAAGAAACTCCACCAAGCTCAAAACAGTTTGCTATTGAGCCAGCCTTGGAGGTGGCTAATGATTCTTGAAGCCTGGTAGGGTAGGGAAGCCCTGTTCTTTAAAAGGCAGGACAGCAGGCTGCTGAACTGCGATTGAATTGGGGGAAGGGGAAAGGTCACCTCCTCCATGAAGCCCTCCCTGCTTTGTCCCTGTCACCCACCCCATGGACATCCTTGATCACGCTGCATTCAGTCATTGGTTCCTGCTGGTGACTTACTTATGTTTATCTTTGTATTCACTATACAGAGTTTAGCACCCAGTAGGCACTAAGCTGAATTCAAGGCACCCCCTGAACAGGCCCCACCTCCCTTTCCTGCTGATCTCTGCCAGTTCCCTCTTAGCACTTCGGAGAAACAGAATTACCTGTAGCTCCCACAAATGCACCATGCACTTACCACGATTACAATCAAACAATCAATCAATTGTGTAGTCAATTACATAGTGGCTGCCTCCTGGGAATGTATGTTCCTAATGTTCCTAGAGGCAGGAGTATGCCAGTCCCTTTCACTGATGTTAGGGGCTCAACCAACTTATGGGGCTTTTAAATTTTTTTTAAAAAAGTGTTTTAAGAGATGAGGTCTTACTCTTCTCTTAAAACATCTCTTGTCACCCAGGCTCAAGTGCAGTGGCATGCTTATAGTTCACTGCAGACTCCAACTCCTGGACTCAAGTGATCCTTCCGCCTCAGCCTCCCCAGTAGCTGGGACTACAGATGTGAGCCACATGTGACTCATATCTGTATTTTTTTGTAGAGATGGGGGTCTCACTATGTTTTCCAGGCTAGAATCCAATTTTTCTGGCCCCGAGCAATCCTTCTGCCTCAACCTCCCAAAGCTCTGGGATTATAGATATTTGCCACTGCACTCAGAACTAACAAACTTTTGTTGAATAACTATTTTATGCCCCATATAGGTTGGGTCGACTATTCCCTTTGCCTAGAAAACCTTTCCCTGGCCTTCTGTGCCTCTGAGTCTTCCACTTATCCTTCGAGCCCCAGAGCAGCTGTCCTCGCTCCTGGAAGCCCTTCCTGAATACCCAGGTGGTGTTCCCTGTCCACTACGGGGCGTGACCCCCAGAGCGCTTCCCTCTGCCCCCTCCCCATTCTGTTGCCCACATTATATTGAGAGCTCTGCCTGCAGATCTATCTCCACTTGACAGTAACTGCTTCTGAGCAGGGCCACGTCTGTTTCTTTCTTTCTTTCTTTTGGTATTTTATTCAAAGCACATAACACCCAGTAGGAGCTCACCATGTAGCTAATATTTATTTAGGGCTTACTATAAAGTAGGCGCTGGAAGTATTTTCTCTACGTTATTTTATTTAATTATCAGAACAGCACCTCGAGGCTGGTGATTCTGCCCCCATTTTCCAGACAGGGCCAGTAAGACCTCAGACTGTTGGCAAGTGAGGCCACAATGCTGGCCAGCATCTGACTGGACCCTGACCCCCAGGGTCACTCTGCAGCCTGCACGGCATCCAGCCCGGTCCCCACCAATCCTGGAGACACCCCCTTCTTGATCTGCTGAAATCCACACAGAAAGAAGCCCCCTCCTTTTCTCTCCTTGTCACCTCTCCAGGTTCCACTCTGCCCAGGGACCTCTGAAGCCATCCACTGTCTTCTCTCGAAGACCCCATTGCCCTCCCTGTGCAGAGCTGCAGGCTAGCTCTCCCGGGATATTCCAACCAGGCCATTCCCTTTCCTCCCTCCTCTTCCTGCTTTGCTTCCACTTCTCAGTCTGCTAACCCAGGGGTTTTCCCCTTCAGTCCACAGGCATTTGCCACATTGGGCCACATATATCTACTGTGTGCCAGACACCATGTATGAGGCAGGGAAACAGTAACATAGTCATGCCCCATCCTTGCCCTATAAATAAGAAAATAAAAACCTACAGGAGGTGAGGGCTGCTGCCAAGGGGGAAGGAGGAAACATCAGCAGATGATAATTTACAATGATGGGAAGTGGGTCAGACTTTATTGGGTGGTCAATTGGGCCTCTCGGAGCAGACACCTGTGGGAAAAAGGGCATGAGCTGGGTGCCAGGAGGGGAGTGGTCCAGGCAGAGAAACTGTGATGCCAAGGCCCTGAGTGGGCATGGGACCAGGATCCAGGGACAGAGGGAGGCCGGTGTGGCTGGAGGGAGGAAGAGCAGGAGAGTCGGGTGGTGAGGGGCTGAGCCTGGTCAGCAGGCCATGCAGGACCGTTCTGTGTCCTCTCCCAACCTTACTTGCTCAAGTAGTTTGCATACATCTCACTGTCTCCATCTGCCATTGGATGGCTGCTCCCTTAAAAGTCACTAGAAATGGCCCTGCTTCCTGTCCCTGGCCTCTCACGATCTTTTTTTTTTTTTTTTTTTTTTTCTTCCTCTTTTTTTGAGACAGAGCCTCACTCTGTCACCCAGGCAGGAGTGCAGTGGTGCGATCTCGGCTCACTGCAGCCTCTGCCATCCAGGTTCAAGCGATTCTCCTGCCTCAGCCTCCTGAGTAGCTAGGATTACAGGTGTGTGCCACTACGCCCGGCTAATTTTTGTATTTTTTTTTTGTTTTTGAGATGGAATCTCACTCTGCTGCTGGGCTGGAGTGCAGTGGTGCAATCTCGGCTCACTGCAACCTCTGCCTCCCGGGTTCAGGCAATTCTTCTGCCTCAGCCTCCCCAGTAGCTGGGATTGCAGATGCGCACCACCAAGCCCAGCTAATTTTTGTATTTTTAGTAGAGAAGGGGTTTCACCATGTTGGCCAGGATGGTCTCGATCTCTTGACCTCGTGATCCACCTGCCTCAGCCTCCCAAAGTGCTGGGTTAACAGGTATGAGCCTCCGAGCCCAGCCCTCTTCCATTCTTCTTGCTATCCCTCTGTATCTTTATGTGCACATTTTTATTTTATTTTTTTCTACTCTGTAACTCTATGATTAATCTGCCATCAGAATTTTCTTTGCCGTAGTTTAGTTTTGGGGGAATTTCCACACCAGCCTGGGGGTGGTGGGGTGAAAGACTAGCATGCTCAATGACTCAGGACTCTCGTGGGGGCGACAGTCCCGTCCTGGGTGGGAAAGTGACTTCTCTATGGGAATTCTTGTTCTGGACATGGCTATACCCAGGGTTTCTGCTTTCTCTTTTCACCAGACTCAGAACTAATCACTACCCTTCAACACACCCCTTTCCAAGCTTGGCCAGCCCCACCCTGCCCATCACCCCCTTTGGCATCAGACCCTGGGGCTTCCTGAGGCTTCTTGGGCAGCTCCCAGATACAAGAAGTAAAACCTGCCATTTCTCTACATCCCCTTCCCTCCCAGCCCTGAAGCCGACAGCCCATCTGGGCCTCTCTGCAGCAGGTGCTCCTGCATGGGGCTGAGCAGCTCTGTGGCCCGAGAGGAAGAGCAGGCCCTGCGGAAGCAGCAAGTATGGCACCAGGCCTGTGCCACCTCCCCAAGTCTTACCCTCAATCCGCCTCACTCCTGCACACACCCCATCCTCCCGCCATCAATTCAGGGGACCCTCATTTCCCCAAGCCCCACTGACCCACCAACGTTCAGGGGCTTCCAGAGACCTGCTCCTTCCATCTCCTAAATACTTAAATAGGATTTCCCTTGTTTAATCCCAACAACCATAACCTTATTCATACATTCAAAAAACATTCCCTGAGCACCCATGCCGTTCCAGGCACTCTCTAGGCACTGGGGATACTGCAATGAACAAGATCGATATAGTCTGATGACCTGGGGGAGGCGGGTGGGCAGGGAGAGATTTTAGATGATAAACAAGAGAATGGGAGGCTGCGATAATGAAAACAAAGCAGCCCAGAGTCATCCAGAGTGACCAGCACTGCCGTCCCGGAGGCGGTACTGAAGCTGAATGATGTGCTGGGGAGAAAAGCATTCCTGCAGGGGAGGCGAAAGCGCAAAGGACCTACAAGAAGAATAAACTAGATCTCTATTTACAAGTGAGGAAGCTGAGGCTCAGAGGGGTTACGTCGCTGCCTGAGATCACGGAGCATAAGCGGCAGAGTGCTAAGATTCAAACCGAGGTCCATCTGAGGCCACAGCCTGTTCTCTTCCCACTTTGCTGCTGGCAGGACGAGGGCCCCAGGACCGCAATGCCAGTGGATGGTCCCTAACCCCAGGCACAGCAGTCTCTCTGGATTGGGTCCCAGCCTTCCTGTCCACCTGTCAGTCACAGCAGCTTCCTTGAGGTCCCTCGTGTGGCTTCACGCCTCTTTGCACCTGCATGTGTGACTGCCTGCTTGGAATGCCCTCCTCCGTTCCTTCCCCAGTTGTGATCTTTTCCCCTGGGCTTTGAGGGTCAGCTTGTCCCCAAAGCCTTCAGAGACACTGCAAGACAGAAATGCATGCTTCCTGCCCTAGACTTCCTCAGCCCATGTCTTATTTTGTTCATTTATTCATCAAATAAGCACTGCAGACCTACTATGTACCAGCTCTGTGGTCCCAGAGAGCAGAGCAGGCTTGCTTATCTGTGGGAACCAACAGCTGTGAGAACTGGTGCACCAGACAAGTTCAGACACCAAACAGCAATTCCAAAGCATGGAAGTGCCACGAGAGGATGAAAACAGGGACTGTGGGCACATGCAGTGGGGAACGCCAGATACCTACCCCTCTCCCAGGCTGGTTGGAGTGGCCTGGATCAGCTGTGTACTTGTCAGTCTTCCTGATTATATTTTAATCCCATCTACATCTCTTGTACCTCGGCACAGGGCCTGACACAGAGAAGACATGTATTTGAAATTTTATGTGAGGAAAGATACTCATTTTTATCGAACACCTACTGTGTCCTAGGCTCTGTTCCAAGTGTTGGAAATACAATGTGAACAGCCCAAATCTCTGCCTTCATGAGGCTTACAGTCCAGTGGGACTAGAATATAACTGCATGAGTTCTTTACATTGCTAATGAGTTAAATCACATGCCAAGAGGGCATAGGCTGGGAACTGGGAGTGAAGAGGTAATAGGATGTAGCAAAACTAAATACACGGCCCAAGCAGAATTCTTGGCTTTCCCTGCCTCCCTGTGCCACCATCCCCACGCACCCCCGCCACCCACACACACATCCCAGCCTGCTCTGGCCTCGGAGTTGCCCATTTCAGTAACAGACATTAATAGTCATCAATTTCTTCCCAAATACCCCTGATTACCTTCACTTTTCCCCATCCCATTGCCACTGTGCTGGTCCAAGAGCTCAGTAGCGATTGCCTTACTGTCTCCCATCCTGCAGAGCTGGTTCTCACCTTCCATATCCCACCAGCTTCTTCCAGATTGTTGCTTATCCTCCAGCCTCCCCTCCAGGGTCTCCAGGGTCTTGGTCTAAAACATTTGCTATCATTGTCTTAGTATTTTTCCCTCTGAAACTGACCAACCATCTTTCTCATACTTCTGAACCTTTGCACATACTACTCTCCCAGCCTGAAATGTTCCTCTACTCAGCTTCCCTTCCACCCTCTACCCACCCCCAGCTTGGGCTTGGCCTAGGTACCTCTTTCTCATTCCTACACCTCAGTTTAAATATCCTGTCCTCAGGGAAGATGTCCCTCGGCCCCTAGGGTTGAGTTTGGTCTCCCTGCCCCAAGGCCCCACAGTAGCCTTTGCCTTACTTTCTTTACCTCTATGTGGTCATTCTTCACCTGCCTACTCCTCCTGCTTGTCTGTAGGTTCTTAGAGGTAGGGACTATGTCTGTCCAGCTCACCATCAGCAGGAATTAGCACGGTACCTCACACACAGTAGGTGCTCAGTTCTTTGAATGAATAAACTTTGGCCTTGTAGTGAGTAACACCTGAAGCAGTGCAAAGTGTTCAAATATCTACTGTTACATTTACTTGAAATATGACCTTGCAACTTGATAGATGACCTCTCTGAGCCTCTGTTTACTCTCCCTATAGGAAAAGTTATAAATATGCATTTACAGGATTGTTGGGCAGTTACGTGTGAGAATCTGCGTGAAAAGGCCTGGCTCCTAGGAGTTACTCCACGAATACTTGCTAAATCTGTGAATGAGAAGTAAATAGTCTTGGTGCAATACCCTTACTCAGAAAGCTCATATCTTGAGTCAAAACACAGCAGTTAAGGCAGAGGCTCTCAAGCCAGGCTGCTGGACTAGACTCCCAGTTCTGCCACTTACTGTCTGAGCAACCTTATGCCAGATACGTAAACGATTATGTGACTCAGTTTCCTCATCCGTAAAATGAGGATAATGATGGCACCTATGTCAAAGGATCATTGTGCCATTCAGGTTAGGTCTGCGCCTGGCACACAGCAAATGCCCAACAAATGTTAGCTGTTCTCATGGCTATTAATGTGCAACACTGACAGCCATACCATAATGCTCACAACCATGGTCCTCCTAGAGAGACGAAGAGACAAATTTCCAGAGAGGTTAAAAGACTGGCCAAGGTCAAACGTTAGGAAATGGTAGCCTTGTGCTTCAAGGCCAGGTCTGCTGTGCCCAAATCCCATGTTATTTTCACTACATCAAAGAAGCAGCTCAAAATAGGCCTGTGGCATTTCAGCTAATTTCCTCTAAGCCCTTCCCAAGTAACCACCTGCAGGCATACAAAGTTGCTCCCCTAAGAGTATCCATTTAGCAGCTACTAAGTACTAAGTGTGCCTGGTGCGTCCCAACCACCTAATGGGGCTTGTACCAAGCCAGGTCTTCCCAGGTAGCCTTGCCCGGTCAGCAGAAGGGACCTAAGGAGAAGAACTAGATTGGGCAGGGGCGGGGGGCTGGTACATAAACCACATGGAAGAAGAATCTGGAGGCCAGGTGCTGTGACTCAAGCCTTTAGTCCTAGCAATTTGGGAGTCCAAGGCGGGCTGACTGAGGTCAAGACTGAGGTCAGGACTTTGCACCTGAGGTCAGGACTTCAAGACCAGCCTGGCCGACATGGCGAAACCTTGTCTCTACTAAAAATACAAAAAATTAGCCGGGCATGGTGGCAGGCACCTGTAATTTCAGTTACTTGGGAGGCTGACACAGGAAAATCACTTGAACCCAGGAGGCAGAGGTTGCAGTGAGCCAAGATCACACCACTGCACTCCAGCCTGGGCGACAGAGGGAGACACCATCGAAGAAAGAAGAAAGAAGAAGGAAAAAAGAAGAAGGAGGAGGAGGAGGAGGAGGGCGAGGAGGAGGGCGAGGAGGAGGAGGAGGAGGGAGAGGAGGAGGAGGAGGAGGAGAGCGAGGAGGAGGAGGAGGAGGGAGAGGAGGAGGAGGAGGAGGAGGGCGAGGAGGAGGGAGAGGAGGAGGAGGGAGAGGAGGAGGAGGGAGAGGAGGAGGAGGGAGAGGAGGAGGAGGGAGAGGAGGAGGAGGAGGAGGAGGGCGAGGAGGAAGAGGAGGAGGAGGAGGAGGGAGAGGAGGAGGAGGGCGAGGAGGAGGAGGAGGAGGGAGAGGAGGAGGAGGAGGAGGAAAAAGAGGAGGAGGAGAAGAGGAAGGAGGAGAGGAGGAGGAAGAAGCTGGAGAGCAATTTGGATGTAAAAGAAAAGAGGAGAAATAAAAGAAAACCCACACTTATTGAGTGCCTACTATGTGTCAGGCACTTCACATCTACCATTTAACCCTTACTGTGATCACTCCAGCCATTGTTCATCAAATATCTACTACGCATAAAGCTACACTCCAGGTCCCAATGATATAACAGTGAACAAGAAATCGCTGTTGACCTCAAAGAGCTTTCAAGTCAGTGAAGAAGACAACACATGCGCAATAATGTGCTATACAGGTGATGGTGGAGGTCTGAATAGGGTGAGTGACGTGGTGGTGAAAAGCAGAGAGTAGCTGGAAAGAACTTCAGAAAGGAGCAGGTAGGGACTAAATTGCCCCATTTAGCAGATGGTAAAACTGAGGCTCTAGGAACTTAACTTGTTTGGAGCCATACCCTTACTGAGTAGCAGAGTCAGGTGGTGCCCCAGGCCCATTCTGTCTCTAGTAGTCTCTGCTCTGTCCCTGCTGGCAGGCTAAAAGCTGTTGCTTTCCTCCCCCACCCTTCTTTCATTTCTCAATGATCATCTGGCCAGAAAATTAATCAAATGCTGCTAAAGCTGCAGCTGCTGTCAGTGGCTAAAATGTTAGCAGATTCTGTAGAGAAACAGAAGTTTCTGAGCTTCTGTACTGATTTCTTTTGAGCAAAACATTCAAGGGTTGGTCTAAAAGCGGGAGGGAGAGGAGAAGAAAGGTTCTATCTGCAGTCTAAAGGGACTTTTTGGACAGGTCAAAGACAACCAAGGTGATAGCAATAAGTGAGGGTAAGCCTCTTTGGCTCATGTGACTACCCTCAAGCTTCTCTCCACTCCCCGCAAAAGGCCTAGCCTAAGAGGACTTGGTTATTTGCCCCTCACCTTTTCTTCAAGGACAGAAGTCATGAAAATCAGCCACCTGAGCCACTGGCTGGATGCAAGATTCCCTGCTATATGGGATCAGCATATCAGCTTCTCCCCATTCCAGTCCCTATCCCCATCCTCACAGGACAAGAAATCAAAGTGAAGAAGTCTTCAGCCTGCAAATACAGCTCTTGATGTACCCTAAAGGTACCTTAGCAGAGATTGCAGAAACTGTGGTTCTGCTCTCCAGACACCAGGACCCTCTCGCAGACACCAGAAGCACAAAAATTGCCCCTCACAGAAGCCTTTCTCTTCTAAGAACAGAGTGGGAGAAAGGAAGTTCTGTGCTGGGTGGGGAAACAGGTAGTTTTTCTATGTCAAGAAAAATGTGCTGGTCGTACCTGCAGACCAACTCTGAGCTGAGAGAAGGAAGTTAGGCAATGGACTTTACACCAAAGAAAAACTATTTTTAATTCAGTCATCTTTAACATACTCTCTGATAATCACCATATCACTGAGAAATTTTCAAGCAAATAATGTCAAGGGAAAAAATAGTAGAGGGAGAGAGAAGAAACTATTGAATAATTGAGTTATGGGATTGAAACATCTCAACTCCCCCCACCTCAAGTGACCCATCAGACTCACACGCTCTCCAGGGTCCCCCCCACACACACATGCACACACACAAAATATCAAAAACATGCACGCACATCATGCCTCATGTGCAGTCACTCACTTAACTATAAAACTGATCAGAGAAAAAATGTAATCCGTAGCAGCGGGAATTAATGTGCTTCTTTCTACCAGAGGTCATATTAAGGAAAAGTTGCACATAGAAAAATGAGAGGTGACACTGTAATTAAGCAACAGACAATGATTCTTCTGAGAAAGAGGGAAGGGTTTTGGTGTTCCAGTGTTCACAGAACGAAGATTTTTTTATCTCTTCCAAACCAGCTTATGAATGACATAGGAAACTCAGAAGGATTCACATTTCACCCACTTTCCCTGAGAACATGTTTATCCTTGAAATGAAAATCACTGCCCAAGCCCCAGCTACGAGTCACCCTTTTGCACCCTTTTCCATGAATAATCTTCCCAAAATGTCTGCTTGTAGAAGCAAGATTTGGAATTTCACGGAAAACTACAGAGAGACACAGACAGAGCGATGCACACCCCCTGGTAGCCAGAGAGAGACAAAGAGAGGAGAGAGGAAAACCAAAAGAAGATCCATCTAACGGACCAACAAAATAAAACAAATCCCCAGAAAAGCAAAGTGAACACAATGATTTAAACACACACACACACACACACACACACACACACACAAAGACATGTTTGTAATTACCCATCCAGATTACATTCTCACCGCTTCCAGGCAGAGAAACGGCTGGTTGAAGTTTTGTGCCCGTCTGATTGTGAGGGGAGGGTTGTATTTGAAGCTCTGGGCACGTAGAGATGGAATGAGAAGGAGGCTGAGATGGAAGAAACACCAAGTTGGGGGAAGGGGAGAGAGAGAGAGAGAGTGTGTGTGTGTGTGTGTGTGAGAGAGAGAGAGAGAGAGAGAGAGAGAGAGAGAGAGAGAGAGAGACTGAGAGAGGGAGAGAGGGGGGGAGGGGGAGAGGGAGAGGGAGAGAGGAAGAGGGAGAGGGAGCCAGCTATCTCTAGCTACGCCTTCCTCTAAGCTCCGGGAGCCCAGGAGAGCGCTCATTTTAGGATTTGGGAGAGGGGTAAAAACAGGAAAGGCGGCCCCCGCTCTGCGCTGGCCGTGCTGCCCCGGGGAGGGAGGACTCTGGCCCGCGCCCCCCTCCTGGCGGGCGGCCCTGGGAGCCGGGAAGCGCGCGGAGCGGGCGGCGCAGGGAGCTGTCCGGTTCAGCACCACCCGTAATGCAGTAGGTGGGAGCGCCTCCGCGGGGGCCCAGCCGGCAGCGAGTGGGGGGCAGGCGCGCGGCCCACCCTGCAGCAAGACGCCGGCTCCCTCGTTTCCAGGAGCTTTGCAGAGAGGGGGAGGGAAACCCGCCTCGATTCTCCGGGAGAAACCCCCTCTCTCCCCCGCTTCGCCAATACTACCCCCGCTACCAACAACAATAACCGCCGCCGCTGCTCGTCCTGCCGCCGCCGCCGCCGCTGCACCTGCCCGCCCTGCCGCCGCCGCCGCTGCCCGGGCAAAACCATGGAAGGCGAGACCCCCGCACCTGTGCAGCTGAGCTCAAGGGCTTACAGAATACTGGGAAGTCTGGTCTGAAACGAAAGCGCCGAGACCCCCCAAGGAAGAGAACTGGCGAAGCAAAGGATTTTCATGGCGCAGGCCGCAGAGCCGAGAACGAAGACCGAAGGTTGCATCTCGGCTCTTACAATCTCTAACTGTCTAGGTCCCGACCATGAGAAATGGTGTTGAGAATTCGGCTGCTCCCTGGTTCACTGTGGAAGCCATCTCCAAATTAGCCATCACATATGGAAACTGGAGACCAGAATTTTAGGAAAAGAGATTAAGGCATCTCACTTGGGGGGGTGGGGGGTGTCTTTTATTTCTTTTTCTTTTTCTTTTTTCTTTTTTTTTTTTTTAATCACTGCAACTGGAACAGTTTCTGATCTCAAAAGGCAAGCCTCTTCCCGTGTGATCTTTATAATTTACACTCTTTTCCGTGAGCTTTCTTACCTCCCTTTTTTTTATAACTCTCCATATTCTCTATTCATACATATATCCATTATATTAGTAGTGGAATAATTTTTATTTTTATTTATTATTTTTTCTTGCTTTAGTACTTGCACCCTCACACACACTCTCCCGAGAACCAGAAGTCGGTTGGGTGTTTATATAATGAAGAATTATGGGGCTGTTTGATCGAGGTGTTCAAATGCTTTTAACCACCGTTGGTGCTTTCGCTGCCTTCAGCCTGATGACCATAGCTGTGGGAACCGACTATTGGCTGTACTCCAGAGGGGTTTGCAAGACCAAAAGTGTCAGTGAGAATGAAACCAGCAAAAAGAACGAGGAAGTTATGACCCATTCCGGATTATGGAGAACCTGCTGCCTAGAAGGTATGTGACTTCCCATCTCCTCCCCCCTCTCCACCCCACCCCTCCCCTCTCGCTCCCCCCTCCCCCCTCCTCCAAATAAGTCCCCTTTACATTCCACCATTTTCTTAGTTCACTCCTTCCACCACTGATCAAGGTTGGTTGGGTTAGTTTCAGAGGAAAGAAAATCAATAAGCAAAACCCATACTCTACTCCCTCGCCTCTGCCATCCCTCCTTCCCCTCAAACATCCTCACTGGAATAATCTATGACATGGTGAAAACGACAAGAGATTGTCTTTAAAAGTCAAAGATGTTCTGCCTGCTTTGGAGTCATTAGGATTTACCATCTAATTTAGCATTGCCATCTATGAGAGGGGAAAATAATTGCTTCTGTCTATGCTGTTTCTCTTTTCGCAACGAAGAATTCAAAAATGCTCTTCCCTTTTCCCTCCTCTTCCCCTTACTCCCCAAAAGTCCTAGACGCATCACCATCTGCAAATCTCCTTATTTAAAAAGGAATCTCTTGTTTCTAAGAATCCTTATTTGGAAAAATCCTAATTATTCCAGGATCTCAAGCTGAGTTCAAGAGTATTTCGTAATGTCTATAAGCCACACATATCGTTCGAGGTGCCTGGCTGCGTGTGTGTATTTGTGTGTTTTAACGTTTACAAAGTCTAAAAATACATACGTCTCTCACAGGAAACAAGTCCAAGTTCTAATAAACAGCAATTCACTTGCGGGTTAGACTGCCACAGAGTGACATGTCTGTTAGCCAGAAGCTAGTAGAGTCAGCATTGCAGCCAGCTTGAGAATCAGACATTGTGCAGGCAGGGAGGGAGGGAGAGAGGGAAGTGAGGGCATGGGGAGGTTGAGGGGGGAGTCGGGGGTGTCAGCTGTTTGCCTTGATCTTGTGGGGTGTTGAGGCATGTGTGTCTGTGCTATGGGCGCAGGGGCCCCTGCGGTGTAAAGGCTGGGAGATCAGGCTATGGATGAAGGCATGTACTTCTGGGGCACATTAATAAGCACAGAAAAAAACTCCTGTGGGTCGTCCAACCTGCATTTGGCAACAGACTTTAATATGAGGGACTTCATTTAAGTGGCTATATATGTCTGTGTGTGCAAGCTACGGCCACCCATAGAAAGACGTGCACAGAGAGATACATATGCCTCCATGTGGAAAAAAAAAGGCTTATGTGCTTTGCTTTTGATATGAACCAATACTGGAGGCCGTTTGAGGCAGCGTCGGGAAGCAGGGACTGCAGGATTGTTTGTTAAGCTCAACATGGGATGGTGATGCAGGGAGTTGAGACCAGGAGGTGGGGGGAGAAAAGAGGGAAATGGATGGGCGAGGGAGAAACTGATGTGGCCCCAGGGTCTGACCCAAACTGAGCCAAAGCCATTCTTTGGGAAATGGTTACATCTGGGAAAGAACACAAATCCCATGCCCCCTTCCCAACATTCTTGGTGCAAACGGTTGAGTGATGGCTGAACATGTTTTGAATAGCTAAGTGACTTCATTGAGCGATGGTCTATTTGACGCATACTGCATTTGGTGCCCTTTCTCAATCCAAACCGCTGCCTTTAACATATTCTGCAGAGGAGCTCTATGCTGAATACTATATGCTCTTCCCCAGCCAGAGAATCAATATCAGGAAATTAATAGGGACCGTTTTAAACACACACACACACACACACACACACACACACACACACACACACCCTCCTTAAAAAAATGAAAAGCCTTTCATACAGCTAGTCATTAACAGTGGAAAGACTTCCATTTAATTAAACATTTATGACAGACTTTTATTCCAAAAGAGAAGAAAAGCAAAGTGAATGAGGACCACTTTAGCGAAATGATCATAAGTGGCAATTTGCCTTCCTTGGATTTTAGTTAGATGGATGAAGGGAGGTAGGTAGCCAAGAGACTAGAGGAGAGACAAGACACTGTTTTAGGGTAAATACGCCCAGAAATGGGTGGGTTGACATAAATACACTTTTCTAAATCTGGGTTTTATTTCCAAATTCTTAATATTGTGATCTTTAAAACGTTGTATAATTCCCAGAAGGCAAACAGACTAGAGGTAGCTTTGTATCACTCGTGCCTTAAAAAGTCTTAAGTATTTTCATTAAAATTCCATCTGTTTGATGTCCACATCCCCAAATGTGCTGCCCATCCCCTTTAACTTTCTCTCCAATCTACACACTCCCTCTCTCCCTGAATCATCTGTAAAGGGTTAGAACTGGAACACTTCCCGAGGATTGTGTGATGCTCACAGGCACTGTGGGTTTGGCCACTCTCCCCAGTGGGGCCACACTGACCCCAGGCATTACTGTGGAGCCTCGCCAGCTTCTCCTCAGGGATGATACCGGCTTTTTACTTGTAGCCATGGCCGGGGCAGGAAGCGTGGAGCTCCGGGCCCCATTTCAACCCGGCCTTTAATTTCCAAAGCCTCTGTCAATATGGAACTTCACAGGCCTGGGACCACCTTAGGAAGCTGGGCCTTGGCCACTTAGGAAGTGGTTTGGAGATTGTAAGCCTCTTACTTTCAAAGACAGCACTGATTTCCAAAGGCTGGTAAGTTCGGCTGTTTTTGAAAGTTGGCATAGACAGTCCTTGGGGGCTGTCCCTGTGCTTGCTTTTATGAGCACTCAGAATGGGGTTGGTGTCTATGGAGATCAAGTTGTCAGTGGTTGGGTTCCCCCAACTTGTGTTTATGTGTGTGTGTGTGTAAAATCGGACTTTCAAAAAAGATTTCCCACCCCCTCGACCCAGCCCATGACCACTTGATCTGTGTTTTCTGCCCATTCCAGAGAAGTTGCAAACAAATTTCACATCTTCTTTCTAAGATGTCACTAATGACTCCAGATGAAAAACAACCCTGTCTTCCTCGGATCTCTTTTGCTCTCTGGTTTTCATTAGGGCTTTTTGTCTCCCGAGGTGATTATTTTTGTTCACCTCTTGATGAAAATAAGAATAGAAAAGAAAATGCCCTTGCCTGTGAGGCTGCTTTTGAAATTAACTAGTCTACTGGAGAATGAGAAATGACATGACCACCTGTTAGGGACAGGCACGAGGGGAGGGGGAGAGGGGTCAGGAAAAAACCACTGCCCGTACTTTCTCCCTCTGCAGACTGAAAAGTCTCCGTGTGTAAACGTGAACTCCCTAGCAGGCTGGTGTCCTTAGGGGCATTCAAGGAGCGTGGGTGGGAGAAGACAGTGGATGTGTGGGTACAGGTAGGTGGAGAGTGATAGAAGTCCGTGAACTTTTCAAGAAAGCTGAATTAACAGTCTCCGCATGGAGAGACGAATTGGCCCTTTCAGAGTTCAATGAAATCTACAACAAGACATTAAAACAGCTTGGTCAAGCAAGGTGTCTCTGGGCCGCCCAGTGGCTTGCTGCTCAGGATATTAACCTCTGTTGTCACCTAAAGGAAACATTGTCTCCAGGGGCAGCAAGAAATTTACTCTTGGTGTTTATTCTCTCCCGTGCCTTCCTCCCCCATGTCCTGGCTCCATGGCTCCCCCAAAGGATTTCCAGCCCTGCAGAGGTGGAGCCCACGGCAGGCACAAAGTGCTTTACTGAGGAAGCAAACTCCGTGTTTTCTCTCCCTTTTGCCTTACCGTGAGGCGGAGCAGAAATCTCTCTCTGTCCAAGCTGTTGAATTCCCTCTGCTGAATATCCCAGCTCCTCATCCATCAGTGGCTTCTCCTGACTTGCCCCCACCAGGCTGCTTGCTCACAGGGGGCTCTGCCAGCTGCTTTACATCCTTGCTCTCTTTGAGCAAGAAGTATCTCAATGGTCCCAAATGGTCTTTTCCAAGTTCATGATGGCCTGCGAGGTGGTATAGTGCTCCACACTCGGCTCAGCCATGGCTCTCTTATTCTGCAGGGAAAAATAAAAGGGGGGGGGGGGGGAAATGCATCTTTTATTTTAGGAAAGCCAGTGGCCTTTTCCAGACACACTTGCCTTCTAGCATGGGTGGGCTGAATCCGGAAGGTACTAACAGGCCTTCACACTGTGCAAATACTGCTCCATGATTCCCGAGATAATTTGACTTTCTTTAGGTACTTTCTACACAGTAAGGGCATAAGAAATATTTATCAATGGCTTGATGCAGAAGTTCTTTAAATTACTGAGATGAATGCAAATATCATAAAGACATGTGACCACCAAGTGACTGCGAGAGAGAGAGAAAGAGGGAGGAGAGTAGGGAGAGAGGGAGAGAAAGGAGAGAAGGAGCGAAGAGGGTGTGGAAGTCAGAATGATTTGTTTGTTCTTCCTGGAACTTCTTTTTTTACAAGAATAATAATGAGTCATGAATCCATTACTATAAAATAAGTGAATTCAAAAGGAGTCAGTCATTGGGGTTGCACAGCTCCTAATTGGCTAAAGTGAAGGCAAATTTTCAAGGAAAGGTAAAGAAAAATGATCCATGCACACAGCCTCTATAGGAAAGAAGAAAAAATAATCCATTGATTTTCTTCCCTTTTCTGCTTTTAAAGTATCCCAAAGTTCAGTGTGATTTTCATATTCCCCAGAACAGACACCTCTGAGCAGAGAGCAGGCCTTAGAATGGCCCATCCCTGTTTTGCTCCAGCAGAACCTTCTACTCTCCCAACCAATGCACAGGACCCTGCCAACTTTCCCCCAGGCTTGGGTTCTAATCAGGAGCTTTTCCAGAGAGCCAGGCCTAGCATTCCTTGCCATTCTCATGGTGTTAGCCAAACCTGGCTCCTCTACCTGGAGGCCTGGTCAGTTCACACCACACTCCCTGCCCTTGCTTTCCCTTTCCAGGTGAGCTGAATGAGGTGCATGGGAGTAAAGGACACACCGAAGTCACGTGGCAGGCAGTGGTGGAGCCAGAACTCGAATCCAGGCCCCTTGTGACTCATCGAGCTACATTTTTTTCCCCCTATCTCTTGCACTCTGAGAGCTTCCACAGGGCTCTGGGCAGTAGACCCAAGCCACTTAAATTCACTAGTAAGCACTGTTCTATTCTGTCTGTGTCCCACTGAGTGTCCCTCACTGAGCACTCAACCTGAGCATCTCAGGCAGCCTGAGTTCCAACCCAGTGACTCCTCAGCATACCCCGCCCTCCTAGCTGCCATCTTGAGCTGCTTTGCGCCTTTCAGGATGACAATGACTGTGCCCTGGTCCACGCTCCCCGTGAGCTGAGTAGCTGAGGCTAAGGAAAGCAGCACTCAATTTCTAACCCTGAACTTCAGGCCAGACTCACCAGGTGCCTCTTTATTTTGTCTTTACATTTTGGAGAGGTCCTCAATGTAAATGATCCATGAGTTGATGTTCTCACTCATTTTCAGAAAATGGCAAATGGTGGCTCACGCCTATAATCCCAGCACTTTGCGAAGCCGAGGCAGGTGGATCATTTGAGGTCTGAAGTTCGAGACCAGCCTGGCCAATATGGTGAAACCCCATCTCTACTAAAAAATATCAAAAAATTAGCCAGGTGTGGTGGCACACGCCTATACTCAGGAGGCTGCTGAGGCAGGAGAATTGCTTGAACCCAGGAGGTGGAGGTTGCAGTGAGCCGAGATCATGCCAATGCCCTCCAGCCTGGGCGAGAGAACGAGACTCCATCTCAAAAAGAAAATAGCAAATTTACATCCTACGTAACTCACGGAAATTTTCAGATGAAGTTTTCGGTCTAGTTGAAAGAACTGATGTCACACAGATCTGGGTTCACTTCCTGCACCTCAGCCTTTTGTGACCTGGGGCAAGTTCCTCAACCCCTCCAAGCCTCAGCTTCCTTATCTGGAAAAAAGGAGGCATAATCTCCTCCTTGAAGGGCAGTTGCTGGCTTAGGGATTAAATCAGTGGATGTCTGTCCTCTCTTTTCTTGGACCACCTTATTTGAAATTGCAATCAACAACCTCCACCCACGCTTCTCATCCACCCGCCTTCGCTGTTTTATTTTTACAGAGTTCTTACCACCTGGTAGCACACTCTATCCTTGACTCATTATACATGCTGTCTGTCTCTCACCACTAGACTGTCAGCTCCATGAGGGCAGGGATTTTCATCTGTTCTGCTCATTGCTGTGCCCACAGCAATCATGACAATGCGAGAAGTCAATCTACCTTGTTAATGAATGAACACATAGCTACTGCCTGCTACAGCGTGGGTGTTCAGGAAGGGTGGTCCGTTCATACTGCCGAAGGATTAGTCTTTATACGTGGTGAGCTGTGGTGGCCAAAGCACTAATTTTTTTTTAACATTCTAAAAAATAAATAATGAACTCAATACAAAGGAAGGAGTGAGAGAAAAAGAGGGAGGGAAGAAAGAGGGAGAGAGAGATGGAGAGAAAGACAGAGAGGAAGAGAGGCTGAATGCATAAAGGACGATAATAAAGAAAGATAATGAAAAAAGTGCTTGGAGAGAAAATAAATGCCTGAGAAGGAAGTGCTGGGGTGTAAATCCTCTAAATAGATCCTGGCCACATCTTCCTCCCTCCACACCACCTAAAGTGTCTGTCCCTGATCCTGGGGAAGAGCTTCCCTTGAGTGTTTGCATTCAGGTCGAGGGGAGGAGAAGATATAGACCCAGACCGATCATGCAAGAAATATTTTAATTTATCAAAATGTAATGTGTCCTTTTAACCTCAAATATAAGTGTTTTTGTCAAAAACCCATATTCAAATGCAACATACATTGTGAGTTTCCAGGTTAGTTCACAGCCATAGATAGGGCAATTCCTTCATTCATTTATGTTATTGGTGAAATCTTTGCTAGGCCCCTGTAAAGTGCCAAGCACTAGGCTAGGAGATGAGGACATCATAGAAAGCAGCATCTTTCAGGGTCACTGCCCTTGGTGAACCCCAATTCACATCATTTGAATCCCAATTCAAATAATCTCACATATATATAAATTACAGCTCTGACAAGTGCTATTCACGGGAGATGCATGAAAGTATGAGCTCATAATACTGGGATTGTAGCTAACCAGGGAAGGGTTTCCTGAGGAGGTGAGATGGGAATGAAGATCTGAAGGAGAAATAGGAATTAATCCAGGTGAAGAGAATAAGAAAGAAAGCTCCAGGTCAGAGGGCAGCCCATCCAGAGATGGGCGAGGAAGAAATGAAACAAGTTCCAGAAGAAGACCAGGGTGAACAGAAAACTGAGAGGGGCGGGGGGCAGGGGAAGCAGCAGGAAGGTGGTGCTGGATGGTGTGGGAGGGGCAAGTGGAAGTGGTCAGGACCCAAAGGGTTTTGTTCATCTTGTTAAAGGGTTCTGATCTGTTATGTTTGCTGGCTTCTTGGTTATAAGCTGTGTGACCTTGGGTTAGTCGATTCTGTCTCTGTGACTTATGCTCACCTTCTACAAAATGGGGATAAAAATATCTGCTTTTATAGTTGCTGTAAAGATTAGAGCAGCTGTTCCCCTTTTTTTTCATTATTTTATTTTATTTTATTTTATTTTATTTTATTTTATTTTAAGATAGAGTCTCACTCTTTCCCCCAGGCTAGAGTGCAGTCGCATGATCATAGCTCACTGCAGCCTTGAACTCCAGGGCCCAAGTGATCCTCCTGCCTCCGTCTTTGGAACAGCTGAGATGACAGGTGCAAGCCACCACACCTGGCTCATTTTTAAGTTTTTTGTAGAGACGGTGTGTCACTATGTTGGCCAGGCTGGTCTCAAACTCATGACCTCAAGAGATCCTCCAACCTTGGCCTCCCACAGTGCTGGGATTACAGGAATGGACCACTGTGCCTGGCCCTTTTCCTGCTTTGCCATGATGCTTTTGCTTCCACGCCGATCTGAACACAGTGGTTTCGTAGGCTTCTCAACTACCCATGACAGTGCAGAGAAAGGAGGAAATAGACTCAAATAACTTTCAACCAGCTAAATTTAAAAATGTGTTGACAGTGGGTGCCCACCCTGTGTGAAGCCTAGGGAGGCAGTGGTGAACAAGTCCCCAAGCTTGCTTCCAAGACCCTCCAGGGGAGTCCTAGCAGGGGATCCTAGAGAAGAAGAATCTTGCAAAAGGGCTCTGTTTCATCCTAGATGTTTGAGAGAACCCCATAGCTTAGTGCCACCTCTCTTTATTACCCTCCCACAAATTCAGAGAGATTTTTCGCATCTTTTACAATCAGTTAGGATCATAGAGGATTTCAGCTGCAATTTGAATGAGGCTCAGTTATAACACCAGACATTTTGAAAATAGGAATAAGAGAAATGTTAACAGCGCTCCCCAATGCCAGGAAATGCATGTCACCAGCTGTGGGATTGTTGATGAGCTGCGATGGCCTAGCCAGCCCCCGGTCCTTTCTCCTGGGTACATAAAAGGCTTTATTCTCCCAGTTCCATATTCTCTCAGTTCTAAGACACTGCTAATTGTAAAATGACCTATCTACCAAAAAAAAAAAAAAAAAAAAAACAGCCTTCAGGGGAGAAAGGGGGGACAAAGTTAATGTTCCACATTAATTATAAAGTACACTCTAATTTCAAAAATCTTGCAACTTAAAATACGTGCCTTAGAATCAAGAGAAGACAGCCAGCTATCTTGCTAGCAGGGAGAAACGTAGGCAGGGTGCTAAGAGAGCCCAGAGGATTTCTCCAGCGTGCAGCTGGTGCCTGCCCCGTGACTCAGGAAGTAGCATAGAACAGAATGTGGCCTTACCAGCAACTTGCTTTGATGAGGAAAAGGGTGATGGTTGCTCTTTTCCAACAACTGTTCCCGAGCATTTGCCATGTACTGTGTGAGAATCTAGGAGAGAGTCAAAAGACTCAATCTCTGCCCTCAAGGAATTCAGTCTAGTAGAGGAGATACCCCAGTGAACAGATGATGATAACTGCACAGCATGATATGTACTCACAGGGTATTCTGGGAGCACAGGGATTGGGGAGGAAGGGATGCCAGGGAAGAATGAGTTCTTAAGAATGCAAAGTATGAGTGAGCAAGCTAAGGAAAGAAAGAGCACTTCAGACAGCAGGAACAGCATATGCAGAAACAGATGCCCATGTATTGGGCATTGGCAATACCAATGGTCCCATGTGGCTGGAAGGTGGAAAGCAGAGAGGGATGAGGCTAGAAGACAGCAGAGATGTGACCCCAAAAGGACAGAAATGGCTCACAGGACATTTGTGTTTCAGCATGAAAGAAAAGGGAGGCCCAGAAAGGTAGGAAGTCAGGGAGGAGCATCACAAGTAGCTTTTCCATCATCTGGGTCGGGGTTGTTGAGGGCTTAATGGATAGGATGAGGGGTGGGTCTGGGCTGGTGAGACTTACTGACCAGGTGACTTGCACTAAGTTAGTCATAGTAAACAGAAAGTAAAGGGGAGAAGGGAGATTGTAAGTGAAGTACAATAGAGGGACAGCCGGTCTCCCCATCTCTTCTCACTTCCCAGTATAACAAGCATGATTGAACACATACGATGTGCTAGGCCCTGCTGGTATAAACATGTGGCTACAGAAAGTCTCTATTCAAATATCCTCTTCTCAAGGAGGCTTCCTGACCACCCTGTCTACAGTAGCCCCACCCCCAAGTCCTGTCCCCCTCTTTAACTGTTTTTTCTTTTTTTTTTTTTTAGACACAGTCTCACTCTGTTACCCAGACTGGAGTGCAGTGGTGTAATCTCAGCTCACTGCAGCCTCCGTCTCCTGGGTTCAAGTGATTCTCATACCTCAGCCTCCCCAGTAGGTGGGATTACAGCCACATATCACCACACTATTTTTAGTAGAGACAGGGTTTTGCCATGTTGGCCAGGCTGCTGTTAGACTCCTGACCTCAGGCGATCCACCCACCTCACCCTCCCAAAGTGCTGGGATTCCAGGCATGAGCCACCATGCCCAGCTTCTTTTTTAACTTTTTAATTTTTTGGCACATGCATGTTTCTTACCTGCATCCCCCTGTAAGAATGGAAGCCCACTGAGGGCAGGGACCACGTCGGCCTTGTCCGTCACCATCTCTCTAAAGTCTTGTCTAATGTCTGGCACTAAGAGAGTGCTTAGGAGCTAGGTGTCAAATGAATGGATAGAGATGGAGCCTGGCCTCAGGGAGTTGCCCACCTGGCAAAGGAGACGGGCTTTTAAACAAAAACTCCAGGCATCCATTGACCAGTCTTCTCCCCTAAGCTTGGCTGAAACCACATTCTGAAAAACGCTTGATAATAATTAGGTGTTTCCCTGCAACCCGGGAGGTGCTCTGGGGCACCTCCTGGGCCAGAGCTTTGCCATAAAAGCTGATAAGTTACTGCCTGCTGGGAAGAAGTCACCTTTTCTCTTGATTGCAATCCTTGTTAGTTACCGCCGGGCCCAGAGGCACTGATCTAGCAGCCCCGAGTTTGCTTTTGCAGAGTGGCGTCCCACTTCCTTATTGACACTCTATTCATTCAGTCTCTCCCTAACTTCTTTGACCTTGGGTAGCCTTCCTTCTGCTAACAAGCTTGCGAGGGGTCAAGTACAAGATCCCAGGTGCACGGTTGCTGGAGCCTCGTTGTACGAAGAATCCACCCCTCACTTTGCCACCCCTCCACCTTGCAAATTCAGTGCGCCAGTGCCAGCCTCTCTGACCTTGCACCAAGCAAAACTCACTGGAGACCAGCCACTGCCGACCCCTAGGCCAGTCATCGCGGTTTTACCTCATGGCTCTCCTCTCTCATTTTCTCTGCTTTAAGGGTGTATACACTCTTTTCTATCATATTTTCCCCCGACCTGGATCTCTCTTTTTATCTCTGATAATGGACACATTTTATGCTTTCTCCTTCCAGAATTTTCCCTAGTATTGTTAGCTCGTCTCTCTCGTTTTCTTCCACCATGCTTGCAGAGTAGGTAATCCTGCAAAACAGCTGTTCTCCCATCACTTCAATACTAATAATAACAACAGTAATAATAGTCATTCGCTGAGTGTTTCCTTTGTGCTAAGCACTATTTTAGATGCTCTCCAGAGGTTAGCTCTTATTTCGTCTTCACAATTCTGAAGATATGTGCTCTGATACCCATTCACTCCATCAGAGATGTTAGGTAACTTGCCCCAGGTCACACAGCAAATGGCAGAGATGGGATTCCAACCCAAGTCTATCCAATCTCAAAATCTATGTACAGCCTTCTATGACACTAATTATATTTTCCATTTTCCCTTGGCCCCCGAGTCTATAAATAAATTTCTTTCTGACATTGAGGGCAATGCTGAACAGAAAGGCTGTTTGTACTGCCTTGCATGATGAAGTATTCAGCATTTTGAGCTTAGATTAGGATATGCTCCTTATCCAGGGCAGAGTGGGAAAAGTGAAGGGGATGCCAGATTTCCTCTCTGCTTTGAAAACAGAAGCATTCCTCAAAATGCAAGGACATCCATCACCTTGCAGTTTGTGAATGTGGGGAATTGAATACAGATACTCCATCTCTGCTGCCTTCTACCCAAAGGGTCCCTTCCCAGCCACGTCCTACTTTGTCTCCAGGACTTAGTAAAGTTGTCATTTCTCTCTGCTGCCTCCCACCCTGCTCCCTCCCACCTGGGGTCGGCTCCCTCCAGATCCCAGCATCTAATATCTTGTATGTTGCTTGTTTCCATTCCCATCTCCCCCTCTAGATCATGAGTTCCCTTGTCTATTTCTTCAACGAAATTTACTAAGTTACTACATGTGCCAGATGCTGTCCTTAGGAAGAGGTGTGAACAAGTGTAAGGTGTTTAGGGGACCACATGAGGTTTATACGATTGCAGTATAAACCAGGTATGGGAGAAGAGGTAAGGGAAAGTGTTAGTAATGAGGGATGAGATTGGACAGAGACCCCATCACAAAGGGATGATTATATGATGAGACTGCTCAATCTCATTTGTTTGTTGAATGAATGAGTGAGTGAATACAGAAAAAGGAAACAGCATAAAGCTTGACATCTGAGATTATGATGCATATTTAATCTCAGATTTTTCCCATCATCATCATCATCATCATCTTTATAAGGATGCATTCTCTCCCAGCCAGGCCTGCCGTTCGTGCCAGCTCGCATCTGGCAGCCTGGGTTCAAATCCCACCCCATCACGTACGAGCTATGTTCCCTTGGACCAGGAATATAACCTAAGTCTATTTTTCACATGTGAAATGAGGATAATCACTGTGGTCTCCCTCCTGAGTCGCCTGTGAAATTTTGGTGGGATGCTCCGTTGAGTGCTTACCAAGACGCCGGCACACAGCGAGCACTGGACAAATACCGGTGCTGTCATTACCGGTAGTGTGTTTATCATTTATGAGGCCAGCAACTGCAAAGGGTGATTGGCAAGTGAGTTGTGCTTTGCCCTCAAATGTTCTACCAATAGAAAACTTTTCCATAAAAATCCGTATTTTTGGTTCCCTTGCCGGGGTGGGGGGTGCAAGGGGACAAGATTTTTGTAACCCTGGGCCCTATCCCTGCTTGGGAGTGGTCAGCAAGAGCTGGGTAGCAGATGTTTCCTCCATGTGACAGGTGCCTTGCACTTCCCCTGAGTCCCTTACGTGGCTTACACGGCTGCTCCGCTCCACCGTGCATGGCCGTTGCCTGGCCTCTGTATGCGTTGAAGTTTGCAAATCCTCCTCTACGCCTATGGCAAATTAGAGGTAGAGTCTTTGTTTTTTGACAGCTGAAAACATACCTTAAAGGAACCAGCGCAGACAGGGTGCAGCAGCTCACAGAGACAGATGGAAGAAAACCATGCATCTGTAAATAAATGCACAAATATCTCACATTCCTGAGCAGGGACCGCTGATAAGATTCAGGTGGAAGGCTAGCCTCATCTACTCCCTTTTAAAGAACCTCCCCAGGGTGAGTTGTTGCTTTTAAAGAGAGAGACGCTCACTCATTTTACGCCACCCTGGCAGCTTCCCTTTCAGAGGCTGACATTTTTCGACCTTGAACCCAGTTCGGGAAGCACACCCCGTTGTGCTGACCAGCCACGTGGCATGCTTTATTCAATAACCGAATACCAGGTGCCAGAGACACAGGCCACGCTGTTGGTGCTGGCTGCAGGGAGATGGGAGGGAGACCGATGGCAGGACCAAGAGATTTACTATTTCTCATTTCTACCTTGGAAGGTATCATGGAGAAGAGAGAAATTTTTGTTTTAGGGATAGGAAAAATTTCCCAGCAATTGCCCAGAAAGAATATAAATTTAAAGACATGTTGTTTGAGTTTTGGGGAATGGTCAGACCTGATTTAACTTGGTAATTTTTTTTTTTTTTTTTTTTTTTTAGTCAGAGTTTTGCTCTTGTTGCCCGGGTTGGAGTACAATGGCTCACTGCAACCTCCGCCTCCTGGGTTCAAGCAATTCTCCTGCCTCAGCCTCCTGAGTAGCTGGGACTACAGGTGCATGCCACCACACCCAGATAATTTTTGCATTTTTGGTAGGGAACGGGGGTTTCACCATGTTGGCTAGGCTGATCTCGAACTCCTGACCTCAGATGATCCACTCACCTCGGCCTCCCAAAGTGCTGAGATTACAGACGTGAGGCACCACATCCTTGATAATTTTTGAATGTTTAATGTAAGTCAGGCTCTGTGTTAGTTCACCAGTCACAGAAACAAATCAGCTGCCACAGGGAGTCTGCCCTTCCTCCTCCTGGTCTCTCTTGCTGATTCTGTTTTCTTCATTGGATTTTATGCTCTCTGAATTTGTCTGCTGTGTGTATTATTTCTCCCTGACTGGAACCTAAGTTCCATGAGACCAGGGTCCTTGTCTGTGTTATTTACTTGCCATAGCCAAGGGACTGAGAGCAGTGCCTAGCACACAGTAGGTGCTTAGTAAATGTTTTTTGGGTGACAGAAGACATGCCCCTGGCTCTGAAGGAGACAGGCAGGTAGCAAAACTACTATCAGTGAGCTCAGGGAATCGACGAAGGCACGTATAAAGGTGAGAAAAGAGAGCAACTTTATTTGAGGAGGTCCTAAAGGCAGTGCCCTCTGCAGTGGGTTCTGCAGGATGAATGGGAGTTTGCCAACAGTAGAACAAAGGCAATAGGCCCAAAGCAGATGAAGAAAATGAAATCAGCCAAGACTGCCCCCGAAAGGATGAGGTCAAGGCGAGAGCAGAGCACTTGGTATAGAGCAGCACCTTCAAACTTAAATGTGTATAGTACACAGATGACCTGGGATCTTGCTGAAATGCAGATACTGATTTGGGGCTCCAGGTGGGGGATGATTGCGTTTCTGGTTCCCAGGTGAGGCCGATGCCACAGGTCTGCAGACCACACTTTGAGAAGCAAGGCTTCAGAGGACTGGCAATGGCCAGTGGATTCTGGCAGATGAGGATCTAAATCCCACCCCTGCCACTGGCGGGCTGGGGCTGTTTCTCTGCCTGTACCATGAAGATAACCACCTTCTTCCCAGGCACCAAATAAATTCAGAGTGCATGGATCTGGGAAAGCTGTCAGCTCAGTTTCAGTGCTTCTCTCTGTCCATTCAGCTACTTTTTTCCTTTCTTAAGGCAGGGTCTCACTCTGCCGTCCAGCCTGTAATGCAGTGGTGCAATCATGCCTCACTGCAGCCTCAGACTGCTGGGTTCAAGTGATCCTCCTTAGCCTCATGAGGAGCTGGGACTACAGGTGCGCACTACCACACTGAGCTAATTTTTTTTTAAGAGATGGGATCTTACTACGTTGTCAAGCCTGATCTCAAATTCCTGGGCTCAAGCAATCCTCTCACCTCGATCTCCCTAAGTGCTGGGATTACAAGGCGTGGGCCACTGCACCCAGTCCATTTCAGCTAATATTATCATTTAACGTTAAAGGAGGTGACCAGAGGTACAAGAAGAAAGAGTGATTTTTCCCCCAGAGCTACTGTTTGAGTCTCCTGTGTGCTGGGCCCTGGGCTAAGGACCATGTGTCTGTCACCTTCCCTAGGCTACACAGCACTCTATAACATGGGTGTCAGGATTCTCATCTTTTCCATTAGGTAACAGTAGGAGTGCGTGCTTCCTATTGCTGCTGTAATAAATTACATGAGCTTAGTGCTTAAAACACAAACCTATTATCTGACAGTTCTGGGTGTTAGAAGTCTGACCTGGGTCTGACTGGGCTAGAATCAAGGTGTGGGCAGGGTTGTGTTCCTTCCAGAGGCCCGTGGAAGAATCGACTTGCTTGCTGTTTCCGGCTCCTAGGGGCTGCTGCCTTCCCTGGCCTGTAGCCGCTTCCTCTTGTCTTCAAAGCCAGGGTTGTTGAACAGAGTCCTTCTCATGATTCTCCTGTTTCCCCACTCACACCTAAGGACCTTGGGAATTACCACATGCCCACCCAGATAAAACAAGATAATCTTCTTCCTTTACAGTCTGCTGATTAGCAGCTTTAATTCCATCTGCAACCTTAATCCCCTTTGCCATGCAATGCGGTGCGCTCACAGGTTACAGGAATTGGGATGTGGGTACTTTTGGGAGGCTATTATCCTGCCAACCACAGGGAGTGAGTACCCAAAGAACCCCCCTGATGCCACAAGCTCAGAACAGTATACCTGGGAAAGATTTTAGAGCTTGTACCAGGAAGGATTCAATCTGACAGTAGGTCACAGAAAAATAAAACTAGCAGTGGTTTAAATAAGACAAAAAGTTGGTTCACAACCTAATGTCACAACCTCGGAATAGGGGTTTGTGATATTTATAAGGTTCTGTCCTCATAAAAGACAGACGGAAGAGATTTATAGAGATTGCATCAAGAAGGATGAAATTTGATGATGATGAGTAACAGAAAATAAAATTAGCAATGGCTTAAACAAAACAAAAAGTTTATTCTCTTTCAAGTAAACTAATCTGGAGGTGTAAAGTACAAGGCTGGTCTGGAGTTTCCACAAAGAGGTTAACCGGGCAGATCCCTGCCCCCTCCCAGCTCCACCATCCCCTCCAGCCACTGCCTTTGCATCCCATAGATCAAGGTGGAGGATGGCACAAAAAGACAAGGGCAAAGAGCACCTGTCACCTGGCTCCTAAGGAGGCTTCCTGGAAGGTATCACACGCCATTTTTGCCTTAGTTTCACTGGGCAGAAGTTTACTACATGGCCACACGTTAGCTATAGTGAAATCTGGAAAAGATAACCTTGATTCCAGGTGGCCACATGCCTAGATGAAAACTCGAGTTTCTGTGGCGACGGGAAAAGGAGAGAGGGAAATTGACTAGCGGCGACTGCACAGGGCTCATCTAGTTCAAATCCTCACCTTGACATTGAAGAACGTGAGGCCTGAAAAGGAAGGGATTTGGTCGTGCCACGGAGTCAGCAAGCAGCAGTGCAGGGACCAGAACCCATGTGCCTGGCTCCCAGGCAGCAAGTAGTGTGGGGCCTCCAGCACCTGACACAGTACGTGGCACGTGGTAGCAGTTCACTCGTGCTTGTGGGCGGAAGGGACTGTGCCGTTCCACCACCAGGACACTCCCTCCGGGCCCCAGGTCCTGCTGCTGCCTCTCTGAGGGTGGATAAAATCCCCACCTCTGGGAGGCAGGCCCATTGCATGCCTGAGTCTCTCTGTCTCCCCCTTCCTCCCCCTTCCATCTCGGCTGATACCCTTAGGGGAGCTCCGGGCTCCTCTATCTGTCCCACAAAGTCATCAAATCCAAGGGCCCTTCCACATGAAAGAGTAGGATTTCGGCCAAAGAGAAGGCTAAAACAGCACGGAGAAATGGAGGTTTTTCCTTCTTTCGGACTTGCTCTGTGACAGCGCCATCTCCTTAGTATCTGGGAGGCTTGTGGCAGGGCGCTGGTGCTGCTGTCTTGGTACCCTGTGGTGTCCATTTTGACATGGCAAAGGGGTGAGACAGAGGCCCATCCAAGCCAGGAGAGGTACCGGCCTCCAAGCCAAAGGAGCTCCACCCTCAGACATTTGCAGCCTCTGCCAGTTCAGATGTCGGCAAAGATCGGACACTTTCGGACACTTTCGGACACTTTCGTGCTTCTCTGTTTTCAAGTCTCTGTGTCCTCAACCAGATGGCAAAGCCCTTGAGACGGGGACGGTGTCAGATTTACCTCTGTGACCCGCTGCCCAGTGCAGTGACTGGCACACTCGGACTCTGGTGAATAAACGGAGGGTTGGCCAATCAGTCGGAATTAAATAGTGAAGGCAGAGGCTGGCACATACTAGGATCTCAGCAATAATAATAATAATAATAATAATAATAATAATAATAAAAAAACAATGAACAAAAGAACAAAAGGAGGAAAAGGAGAAAGGATGGAAAGATGGATGGAGGAAGGGAGGAACAAATTCGTTTGCGCCTTGGCTTCCCATGGAATCAGCTGCTTCTAGTGCAGGCGGCTCTCCCGGCCTCGGTCCCGGAACAGCGGAATCCTTCCCCTGAGGACTGAGTTCACAGGAGAACAGAAGAACCGGGCCGGAAAGGTCTGTTTCAAAGGGCCTGTCCTCCGGCTTGAGAACACTGTGCCTCTGGGGCTTCCCGATGGGCCTTGGCAGCCGAGGTGCCTGACACCAGGGTTACTAGGACGTGGCCAGAGGCAGAACAGGTGGTGTGGCTGAAGTGGGGCAGAGCGATGGGGGGAAAGGAAGCCAGCCCCGGGTCTGAGTCAGTGTCTTTGCAGACCACCGGAGGACGGACGGGAGCCAGAGGTGGGTCCATGGGAAGGATGACGGCAGGCAGAAGCTCAGCATAGCAAGGTGGCACAGCACGGCGAGGTGGCACAGGGTGGGGACAGAGCATGAGAAGGCTGGCAGAGGCCCCGGGAGAGATGGAAGCCGCCTGGGCGCGGGCGGGCCCCTCTCAGAGCAGATGGAATGCTGGAGCCCGGAGGGTCCATGACAGTTGGTCAGAGCGAAGAGAAACCGCAGCAGGATGCAGAGAGAGGCCTGCCCACTCCCAGGCCGAGAGACACCCCCTGAGGCCCCCAGAAACGCCGCCCATGGAGAGCTCTCTGAGACACACAGAACACAAGAGAAACCAGGCGGGCGTGGATATTTGTGGACTGAGTGACGAGAGAAAGCCGCAAAGCCTGTGGCTGGAGCCCAGGCTAAAATTACAAGCCAGAGCCTCAGACCGCAGGACCACACCCCACCGCAGCCCAGGACCAATAGATTTTCCCTAGAACCCAACCACTTCCTGCCCTACTTTCTTCCCAGATTGATTGGGCAGCGCAATCCAGCAGAAAGAGCCCGGTTTGGGCATCAGACAGGCCTGGGTTTGAGTCCTGACGGATTCTGGCACCTCAGGCTTCATCTCTCTGAACCACCGTTTCCCGTCTGCCACAGGCATGCACAGAAACAGAAATAAAAATGCTTCTCAAGCGACATATTATAAAAATTAAAATAATCTGTATAAAGGACTTACTGTGTACAGGCTCAAAAGACGGTGCTGTTGTTTCAAATCAGGACTTCCCACCCTTCTACCACCCATACTGTTATTAATAAAACACATATCTTTTTTTCCTTTTTTTCTTTGAGACAGGGTCTCACTCTGTCACCCAAACTGGAGAGCCAGTGGCACAATCTTGGCTCACTGCAGCCTTGACCTTCTGGGCTCAAGTGGTCCTCCTACCTGAGCCTCCTGCGGAACTGAGACTACGGGGGTGCACTATCACACTGGCTACTTTTTTTTGTATTTTTGTAGAGACAACAGGGTTTTGCCACACTGCCCAGGCTGGTCTCGAACTCCTGAGCTCAAGGGATCTACCCACCTCAGCCTCCTAAAGTTCTGGGATTACAGGTGTGAGCCACCACACCCAGCCTCAAACACGTATCCTCAAATCGATGCCCTGGTTTAGACTCATCCTAAGCAATAGTATCCAAGAAATCACTGGTTCAATTCACTAGTTATATTTCTAACACAACTTCAAAATACTCAGCTGAAACCTATTTAAATGTTCATCCCTATACCACCTAAATTCATCTCAGATACTGCAATGGCCCACCATCACTTAGCAAAAGCATCATTCCTACTCATAAACCATCCACGGGCTTTAAAAGACATGGAGACATGGGTGGCTCTTCAGCCCCATTACGTATCAGCCTTTTTCTTTGGGTGATAAAAGAGACACTGGCATAGAAAGTGAAAAGAAGATCAAAGGCCACTTCGCAGAAATCACCTGGACTCCAAGAGCCTTTCTGAGGTACTGGGAGCACTCAGCTCTTAGTTATAATTTGACCCGTTCCTGCATCTAGAAAGGACAGTGGGGTGGACAACAGCCAGCGGGGGAGAAATGCTGCCTCCCTTGTTGACACACTGATTTGTGCTGGAGGATTTTCTGTTTGGTTTCCTCCACGGTGTTCAGGAGATGCCCCCTCTCAAGACACCATGAGAACAAGAGGAATTAGCACTCCTGGTCCACCAGCAGGGAAGGAATTTCTTTCTCCACCCCAGAGTCTTCTAAGCATAGAAGGATTTACCTCTGGTAGGAAGAGGTACTTGCTTGGAAGAAGCTGTGAGATTTCTCTGTAATAATCACACCTGGGTGGGAGAGGACAGACATAACAGGAATGACTGTCTCCCATAACAATAATGACAAAAAGGATGTGGGGTGGATAGGAAGGGCTGGGAGAATGTGACTCACAAGCCTAAGAGAGATCGTGTAGGGTTTTAGGAACACAGGTGCCAGGTCAGAGAGAATGCAGGCATTTCCTTCCTGGCTCTTAGTCCCGGCTCAGTCTCTTAGATCCAAGGACTTCATCCGCCATCATCTATAAAGCAAAGGCTAATCCTGAAGTGCTGGACTTTGACCCGAGAGTGTTTATTTGGGAGATCCAGCGCTGCCTTGTTAGACCCTAAGCTGCCGAGGAGAGACATAGCCACTTCTTAACACAGTTGAATGAATCAACATGTTATTACGCATATAAACTAATTTCTGGGCATTAATGTGGGGGCCTGGAAATAAATCACAGAATATCTTGTCTGTACAGCAATGAGATGCCAGGAAAGGACAGGGTGCTGCAAAGGAAGCACTGAGAGCAAATGTGCTTTCCCTTTGGAGGGCCTGGAGTGATCATGAGCTAGTTGGCTGTAAGAGCCCCCTTTGGGATGGCAGGCGTGGGGGAAGTAAGCGTTCTCGCAATGAAGCTGATGGGATTTTAATAGCCAGACAGATGGCCTGAGAAAAAAAAAAAAAAGGAAGATTTTTTTTTTTTCTAATGAAGGAAAACACTTCCATAGCTTCCCTTCAATTAAAAGACAGTGAGAGCCATCCATGCTGGGAAGATTTGTCACCATTATTAGTATTGTCATTCTGATGTCCTTTAAATAACTGTATGATTGAGCATCAGTAATAAACGAGGGCAGCATCTTCAAACGAATTAGAGGGTGTGACTCTCTACTGACTTTCGATTCCATTTTGATTATGTTGGCTTCATTTGGTCTCACAATTTAATGATGATCCCAAATAATTGTGTTGTTATTATTCTTGCTTATGCAGTCAAACATTTATCACTTATTGGACTCTTCAGTGTCCATCTTCCTAAGAACTTCAGGTTTTCTACAAGTGACCGTTGAGTAGCCAGCATCTCTGAAATTTTGAATCAAGAAACCTGGGAAGACGTAGCAGGGAAATACAAAGATAAAAAGGAAGTGTTTGAAAAGACGGGGAGGATAGAGAGAGGGAAGGAAGGGAAGAAAAATACTACCTATTGAGCACCTTCCTGTATGCCAAAGGTTTTATTTTATCCTCGCAACCGCCATGCAAAATCTGTTTTAGGCTTCTCATCCTCATTCTGCAGAGGAGGAAACGGAGGCGCTGAGAGATTAAGCGATTTGCCAGAGTTACACAGCTGACAAGGGCAGAGGTGGGAGTCAGGTTTGGGACTCCCCCTCTTCACTGGCTTCACTCCTGCATGGGCCTTTGAGCTCTGTGTCGTCTCATTCGAGTCTCAGCCAAGCTGTGGGAACCATCCCCATCTTAGAGAGGAGCTGTCTCATAGCATTCCTGCAGCGTGTAAAGGAGCAGAAATTCACATAAGAATGCTGCCTCCTGTTCTGCTGTTATACTTCCCCAGTTAAATTCTCCCAATGGCTGAGCATTGTGAAGATGGGCTGATGGTAGAGGGAGAGTTGGTCCCTGAGAGCATGCAGCTTTGGCATCCTTTGGCCATACCAGAAATGGACCCCATAGAGGGTGGGGGAAGTAATTATCTACAGGAAACACACGTGTGCCATGCATCCACCTACCATGGGCTGGATCCACTGGGCTCTCCTGTATCATCCTTATTTTTTCATTCAATTCCCACAACCACCCTGTATGGCAGGGTGGTTGCACAGATGAGAGAACTAACGCCAAAAGAGGTTAGGTGATTTTTTTTCAGGTCAGTCATTGGTGGTGCAGGGATTTAAACCCTAGTCCATCCAATGGATTCCAAACACAAATGGTCAACTTTACTTCAGCATCAGTATCATGAGTTTTGAGAAAAGACAAAAGAGTGGGAGAAATTAGAAATGTAACCCCAAAAGATATTTAGAATAAAAGTGACTGCCCAAGGAACCATGGATTTAATTCTGTTCCCGCCCAAAGGCTGACCCTCAAATTTAATTCAGTAAGCACTTACAGTATGTCAACAATGTGCAGATCATTGTGCTAAAGTGCGAGGTGCTGACCAAAGATTCAGGTTCCCTGCCTTCTTCCTTTTTAAAAACTTTTGACTCTGAATAAAAAGATGTTCCCCTTTTCTCACAAAGAGACAAAATCATGTAGTTGCTCTTCTCTGCGCTATTACCAGGTAGGAAAGGTACAATCTCTGCAAGGGCTTGGACGCATTCTCTATATTCTAAGGTGCTGCATCAGTTACTTTTAGGCCCTAAGCGCTAAACCAACTGAAAGAAGGTGGAGGGATGAAGACAAACTAAAAGGGAAGAGCCATAGAAATACAACCAACAAGCAAAGGAAAATGATTGATCGATTAACAGACAGACAGACAGATGGATAGATAGATGATTGATAGATAGATGATAGATAGATATTTAGCTTCTAACTTACTCATGAAAAAGATACAAATTCTTAAAATAATAAAAAATGAAATAACTTTTCTATTTTTCATTCTCATTTTTTTAAGGGATAAATGTGTAAACAAAGAAGTTGGCAGAAGAAAAAAAGAATTTGTTAAAGGCCAGGATCAGAGTTTTTTAGATGTGTTGGTGGTGGTGGTGATGGTGATGGTGGTGGTTTTGGTAGCGGTAGTACTAGTAGTGATGGTGGTGGTAGTAGTGGTAGTGATGGTGATGGGGTGGTGACGGTGGTGGTGGTGATGGTGGTGGTGGTGGTGATAGTGGTAGTAGTGTTAGTGATGGTGATGGTGGTGGTGATGATGATGGTGATGGTGGTGGTAGTGATGGTGATGGTGATGGTGGTGGTAGTGGTGGTGATGGTGGTAGTGATGGTGATGGTGGTGGTGGTGGTGATAGTGGTAGTATCACAATGTTGCTGATGGTGGTGGTGGTGGTGGTGATGATGGTGGTGGTGGTGGTGATGATGATGATGGTGGTGGTGGTGGTAGTGATGGTGATGGTAGTGGTGGTGGTGGTGATGATGGTGATGGTAGTGGTAGAGATGGTGATGGTAGGGGTGGTGATGGTGGTGATGGTAGTGGTACTGATGGTGATGCTGGCATTTGTGGTGGTGATGGTGATGGTGGTGGTCGTGGTGGTGATGGTGGTGGTAGTGATGGTAATGGTGGTGATGGTAGTGGTACTGATGGTGACACTGGCATTTGTGGTGGTGACAGTGATGGTGGTGGTAGTGGTGGTGACAGTGGTGGTAATGATGATGGTGGTGCTATTATAGCCATGATGCAGGTGGTGGTGATCATGAAGGTGGTGCTAGTGGCAGTAATTGTAACCATGATGCAGGTGGCAGTAATCATGAAGGTGGTGGTGACTGATGGTGGTAATAATGATTGTGATAAAAGTGGTGGTGATGAAGGTGGTAGTGGTAGTGGTGAGGGTGGTGATGGTGGTGGTGCTGGTGGTGGTGGTGGTAGTGGTGAGGGTGGTGAAGAGGATGGTGGTGGTGGTGGTGATGATGGTGACAGTGATGGTGGTAGTGATGGTTTTGGTAGTGGCGGTGGTAGTAGTGATGGTGGTGGGGGTAATTGTAGCCATGATGCAGGTGGCAGTGATCATGAAGGTGGTGGTGATGGTGGTGGTAGTGGTAGTGATGATGATGGTGGTGATCTTGGTGTTGGTAGTAGTGATGGTAGTAGTGATGGTGATGGTGGTGGTGGTAGTGATGGTGATGGTGATAGTAATTGTACCCATGATGCAGGTGGCAGTGATAATGAAAGTGGTGGTGATGGTGGTGGTGGTAGTGATGGTGGTTTTAGTAGTGGTGGTAGTGGTAGCAATGGTGGTAGTGATGGTAGTGGTAGTAATTATAGCCATGATGCAGGTGGTGGTGATCATGAAGTGGGGCGATGGTGGTGAGAGTAATTGTACCCATGATGCAGGTGGCAGTGATCATGAACATGATGCTGATGGTGGTGATAATGACTGTAATACAGGTGGTGGTGACAAAGGTGGTGGCAGCAGAGATGGTGCTTATTAAGATAACAGAATTGTCATCATCCTAATCACTACCATTTGGAACAACTCTTCACAGTACCCAAAACCTCTAACACGTATTACTTCATTTTAGAAGAAAAATTCTGAATTTTTCAAAACAACAACTATTTCTGAGTTCCACCCTGAGTGTCACCCAAACTCAGCCAAGTTCAGAGAACAGAGACAGCTAGAGTGGGCTTTCTCCATCACACATAAGTGGGCAGCGACCTAGGGAGGAGCAGTCACAGAAACAGGGCAAGGCTAAAAAGCCCTTTCTAGTCTTCCCTCAACCAATCGCCCCCACCCAAGGCTATTCACCCAAATGAGCCCCCAACATTGGTAGTACTTAATGCCCTTTCACCTGAAAACTGTTGAGTAGCTTTCATAAAATGCATAACTGATTGTAGTCTGGTTCCTAGTAGATAAATAAAGATCATTTGTGATAATTGAAACATACTTATTTTTTAATTAGGTAGCAGCCGTGAATGAAGAGCCCACAGAGGGCCATCTCCTGTAACCTCTCCAGAAGCCCTACTGACATAGCCAGGGCAGCGTTCAGTGGCTGATGCCTTTGCTCCTGCCAACATTTTCATATAAAGGACTTTAGCTCCTGACTGACAGCCCTACCACACTTCACCAGAACTCACCTCATGTCCTTTTTTAAAAAATAAATAAATAAGAAAGAAAGAAAGAAAATACAAAATACTGGCAGATCGGCTGCCAACAAAATTATTTCTTTAAAGAATAATCCAATAACTGGGTATCCATTAAGTCGTGGCCAGCTGTGAAGTTTCCCTGGCCATGCCAGGGGCTGCAGTGACTGCCCGCTCTGTGCTGTGCTGCGAGCACTGATCGGGAGCATTGGTTGTGTTGGAGGGCTTGACATTCCAGCAATGACACAAACCACGTGTCCTTGGGAAGAGGGTGTGCGATGAGATGGATGAGCCAAGGAGGGTTTGAGAAGTGGGAAAATTAGGTCAAATCCCTGTGAATGTACCCAGGGAAAAAAGAGGCTGCTGCCGAAGGGAGGCTGTGTCCTCAGTGTTTTTAGAGAAGGGGGGTGGTGTCCTAGCTGCAGGAAGAGAAGGTAACCATGGTGGCTCCTGGCCATCGTGGGGAAATGGAGGGGGAACAGGTGTAAGGGACTGGCATGGAGGTGGAAATGAGGTCATATCTGTAGTGTGGGAGCTGTAGGGGGAATGGTATCGCATGTGCTGGGGGAAGGATGGAGGCAAATTGGGTCACGTCTTTGTGGAAATGATGAGAGAATTGGGTCAGAACTGTGGGGGAGAAGGCTTGAGAATTGGGTCGAGTCTTTGGATAGAAGGGGGAATTGGGTCAAATGTGAATGTGTGTGGAGAGAGGGTAGTAGAAGGTAATGGAGAGAGTGGGCTGATCCCTAAGGTCAGAGGAGAAGGGGAATGGGGAAGCTGCTTTGATTCACCCTAGGGTTAAAAACTGAGCTACTAGGTTCTGGCCATTTCCTCCCAATTCCATTGACGTGCTGTCTCCCCTTGTAACGTTAGACCGAAAGTAGGCTTTCCTCCTCCTACCCCAAATTGCGTGACATAAATCTCAGCCAGGACGGGGTGTCATTCATTCTTCAGCACTTCGCAAACCAGCACAAAGTGGCATTTGGGAAGGTAACCATTCCATCACTTTTCGTGGCCTCATTTTATCTAGAATGCCAGGCTGGTGAGCAGCTGCCCTCCCTTGGGGCTTCAGCATACCACCAAATTCAATACCCATTCTCTATTCTTTGCCACCACTGGCATCCTTGCAAGACTTGAAGCCTCAAAATACATTTTGTAAATAAAAGCTGAGTAATAAGTTCATTTTAGCCGTTTCCAAGATGGCTTTGTTGAAATCCATGCAATCATAGGGCAGTCAAACCACAATAATACTCAAAATTATACTTAAAAGGAACGTACCTTACTAATCAGCTGAACTATTGGCTACTTGGTTGAATAGAACTATTCTCAAAGAGCAAAAATGGAACATGCAATTTACAACCTTGTCTGCTGACACTCTACGGAGAAATATATTAAACCATGGAACTTTATTTGGTTGAACAGCACCACAGGCTCAGCACATGCCAGTGTATACTTCTCTGGTAATTTCAGCTTCATTTATGCCCATGTGGGTTAAGGAGGGTTTCTGTTGAAGCATACACTCGTGACCTGCTATCTCCACTGGGGACCTAAGCATGGAGTTATAATGAATCTGATCTGATAAGGCCACATAGGTTAAATCTGCGTTCTTCCGAAAATTCCTTTTTATTGGCATGATTCACTGTAATTAATGAGATAAGCTTGTAATAGGCTTCTGTAGCATATGGACCTCTCTGACCCACCCCAGAGGAAGAAGCACATCCAGGCATTGCAGTGGTAGGGAAGCTGTATCCTTTTCTGTGGACCTGAGAATGCTTAAGGCTCCTTAGAAAAGAACAGAGACGAGCCAGACGCGGTGGCTCATACCTGTAATCCCAGGACTTTAGGAGGCTGAGGCAGGCGGATCATGAGGTCAAGAGATCAAGACCATCCTGGCCAACATGGTGAAACCCCGTGTCTACTAAAAATACAAAAATTAGCTGGGCATGGTGAAACCCTGTCTCTACCAAAAATACAAAAATTAACTGGGCGTAGTGGTGCGCACATGTAATCTCAGTTACTTGGGAGCCTGAGGCAGGAGAATCACTTGAACCCAGGAGGTGGAGGTTAAAGTGAGCCAAGATCATGCCACTGCATTCCAGCTTGGGTGACAGAGTGAGACTCTGTCTCAGAGAGAGAGAGAGAGAGAGAGAGAGAGAGAGAGAGAAGAACAGAGACAGAAACACCCATGCTTCCTATTCCTTAGGTGATATTTGGTGGTATTTTGGAATGATGGGGATAAATATACTTTCAGATCAAATAATTTGGCCCTGGGTTTTCTTGACTCTCAGAATCTTTGAATGCAGAAGGATCTTACGGATTCTGAAAGCCTTCTCCAGGAAATGAAGAGAAAGAGGAACTAAAAGGGAGTCATTCCCTCTGCAATTCAAATCAAACCTTCATTTTCTTCAGCAGTTATTTTAAGTCATTCATTATTATTTTTCCTCTGAAGCAGGGGCTGTTTGATACTGTAAGATTGTTAGAACCAGAAAGAGTAAAGGCAACACCAAAGTATTATTCTTGCTGCAATTTCAGATGAATTTGCTGCTGACAAAAGAGTTTTAAAACACACATACACATACACGTACATGCACACGCATGCACACTCACACACACAGATACACACACACACTTGATATTAGAAGAAGCAGAAAGAGAAGAAAGCTCCATCAGGCAGCTCAGGGAAATTAGGTCCCTGCCATTTTTCCAGGGCATTCACTGAGGCCGATCCAGCAGCTGTTCCCAGGCACAGCACCGGATACAGAGAATCTGGGCTAGAGGCTGTCTGTGTCTTCCGCTGCTGAGCGTTGTGACCTTGGTGAAAGCCCTTAACCTCTCTGAACCTCAGTAAAACAGAGGAAGAGGAACATGCTGACATTTTCATAGTGAGCCACAGCCAGTAAATCCGGTCCTGGGTAGCAAGCGGAGCCTCGTAGCAGCCTCGTGAGGAAGGTAGTGCTGACTCGATGCTCCAAGCCCTGTGCTTCACAGGGTGGCTCTGAGAATTGAATGAGCAAAAACAAGAGCCAGCTGATGACCTTAGGCGAGTTGGTTAGCCTCTCTGAGCCTCATATTTCTCATTTGCAAGATAAGCGATGTCGCCGCTTAAGTGAGATCCTGAACTGGGCTATGTCGGCTGCATCCTGGGCACGCCATTGATGGGAGTCACTTGCATTCGTTCCAGGTGGCAAGTTACACTCTCCTAAAGAGAGGGTCATGGTCCCAACCAGAGAATGATCTTCTGCCACTGGTAAGATTCAGGTTTTGAGGGACTCCTAAGCCAGCAGTACTTAAAGTAAGGTCAAAGTGCAAAGTACGCATGTGTGTGGTCACAGCTACAGAGAGGGCAAGATCAAATGTGTCTGTGAAAACCCATGGGGCGGCAAATACCTCCAAGAGATATTTGGGATATTTGGGAGGCTGGCACTCCTAAAAGATAGCGCTGTGGGGAACCCACTCTGCCCACTCCATGAGGAGGGACCACACGGCAGGCTTTGATGTCACATGGGCCAGGCGTGACTGGTAAACATCACCTCTCACCAGCCCTGTGGCCACAAATCTACTTCCCTGCTACAAATTCAGGATGGCAGCCGTGCCAACCTCATAGGGTTGTCATGAGGTTTCGATACCATGGCACAGATAGGGCCGTCATGGTGGAGCCTGTCAGGCAGTGGGTGCTGCGATCACCTTGCTATTGTTGTTGATAGCTGCTGTCATTAGTGGTAGTACTTGAATAGTGAAATCAGCCTTTCTTTTCTTCCTTCTCTCTCTTTCTCAATACCTCCCTCCAGAAAGTGAGAAGGGATGAAAGCAGGATGCTATGATAACAGGGGAACAGGCTGGAGGCAGGAGAGAGTCACACTGGCAGGCAGCTGTGAGCTGGGCCCTTCAGAGCCCTGACACTGCCAGGACAGGCCATGCCATCCCCTGGTGGGGTGACATTGGAAATTTAACATAGCCCAGGCGGCTCTGGGGCTGGTGAATGGGACACAGTTCCGAGGGCTGTTACCCATACGATGGGACTTGTCATCTTGGATGTACTCCCAGTTCTTTGAGAAAAGTCCACATCAAAAGAGGACTATGTGTATCACAGGACAGAATCCACTCCCACTTGGCTTTGGAAACTGACCAGGGCTTAACTGTTGGGCCAGGAAAGAAGAAGAGGGGAGAGCACTCATTTTTTTTTAATGGGTCACCCACCTCATAAATTATGTTATTTAAGCCAGCCACAGTGGCTCATACCTGTAATCACATCTCTTTGGGGACCAAGGTGGGAGGATTGCTTGTGTCTGGGAGTTCAAGACCAGCATGGGCAACATAATGAGATCACATCTCTAAAAAAAAAAAAAAAAAAAAAAAAAGCTGTGCATGGTGGTACATGCCTGTAGTCCCAGCTACTCTGAAGGCCGAGGCAGGTAGATTGCCTGAGCATGGGAAGTTGAGGTTGTAATGAGCCATGATCACTCAGCCTGGGAAACAGAGTGAGACCCTGTCTCAGAAAGTAATAAATTACCTTGCTTAATCCTCTCGCTAACCCTATGAATAATGAGGCAGAGTTTATTGAACACTTACTATGTGCCAGACACTGTTCTAATGATTTGCTTGTGTTATCTCATATTAATCTTCACAACAATCCTTTGAGGCAGGTACTATATATAATCAAACTCACTTTACAGATGAGAAAACGGAGGCCCAGGGAGATTCAGTATCTTACTCAAGGACACAGCCAGTTAGCAGAGGGCTGGGGCTCGAGTCTGGCTCAGGTACCCATTGTGCACTATGCCACTCTTCCCGGTGGCATAGCACGGTGGGTAAGAACAGGGTCCCAGGATTCAAACTGCCTGTGTTCAATCCAACTCCTTCAATGGTCTGCATTAGACCTCAGTTTCCTCATCTGTAAAATGGGAATAAAAAGAGTCCTTATCAACAGGTGTGGGCCAGGCGCAGTGGCTCACACCTATACTCCCAACAATTTGGGAGGCTGAGGCAGGCAGATCATTTGAGCTCAGGAGTTCGAGACCAGCCTGGCCAACGTGGTGAAATCTGTCTTGACTGAAAATACAAAAATTAGCCAGGCATGGTAGCACACGCATGTAATCCCAGCTACTCAGGAGGCTGAGGCAGGAGAATTGCTTGAGCCCAGGAGGTGGAGTTTGCAGTGAGCCAAAATCACACCACTACACTCCAGCCTGGGCAACAGAGGGAGATTCTATCTCAAAAAAAAAAAAAAAAGAAAAAAAAAAAAAAAAAGCAAACAAAAAACTTGTGGTGTGGATTAAGAATTCAGTCAGAATGGAACGAGTTTATCTCTAGTCCATGCTGAGGAATTGGAAGGTAGGAAAGGTGAAATCGCTTTCCGATGGTCATCCCTGTTCCTTCTCAGAGGTGGCAGAGCCAAGAGGGCAGCCTGGCTCTGAGCCCACTGCATAGCACCATCAGCCTGCACCAACATCAGCCTGCAGCCATCAGCAGGGTGAGGGCCCAGCTCGGCAACCTCTTCAATGGCCAAGGCTGACTTGGCCAAGCCTGGGCACTGCTAGGCCTGGGTCTTAATTGATCATGAGGGAGGACGGCTGCCCGTGATCCACCAGTGATTGTGCGCTATTGAGAGAGATTCACAGGGGACCCCATTACCAAATCACGCCAGCCGCCCTCACTCGAGGGCACATCCCCACTCCCGACGCACATTGCCGCCTCTCCTGCCTGCCTGGGTGTTTTCACTTCCTGGAAGTGACAAGTAGAGCTGACTCGTGATAACTCAGGCTTCATAAACTGTAAAGTGCTTCATAAACTGTAAAGTACTTTGTAAACTGTAAAGTGCTCTGCCCATGTGAGGGCCTTGTATCAAGGCCAGAACCTCTGAAGAGAGAGGCCGACGCCCCTCTCCCCAACCTGCAGTTTCCACCTCTGGCTCTCAGCAGCAGGGAGTGTGGCAAAGGGACAGCACACCCTCGCTCGCCCCCACCAGCACACGGTCCAAAACTGCTCCTTAACCTCTCTGCTGCCTGAGGTGCCCCAATGGTGCTTTGTGCTGGAATAGCCCCTCCGTGGAGACGCCATTTCCACAACATTGAAGAATTCATAAAAAAGATCGACGTGTATGTTCAGCAAGTTGTTTTCTTCATAGGCAAGCTACTGTTTACATAAAAGTTCTACTGATAGTCCTGATGTTATTAGAGTTCAGAGAATCGATTTCTAGTCTTTTCCATCTTTTCCTAATCCTTATTGCCTACTCAGCTTGATCAATTGCCTTCTTCTCTTTCTCTGGACCCATTCCCGGCCTCGCTGTCTTTGCTTTATGGGATATTCATTCCTTCACTCCTTCAACACATTTTGGTTTTTTATCTTTGGAGACGGGGTCTCACTCTGTCACCCAGGCTGGAGTGCAGTGGCACAATCACGGCTCACTGCAGCCTCGACTTCCTGGGTTCAAGCGATCTTCCCATCTCAGCCTCCTGAGTAGCTGGGACTACAGGCATGCACCACCATGCCCAGCTGATTTTTGCGTTTTTCTTAGAGACGGGGTTTTGCCATGTTGCCCAGGCTGATCTCGAACTCCTGGACTCAAGCGATCCACCTGCCTTGGCCTCCCAATGTGCTGGGGTTACAGGCGTGAGCCACTGCACCCGGCCTCCTTCAACATGTGTCTATGCCAGCCCTGTTATGGGTGCAGCCCTGTGCCCAGAGGTGGAAACAGCTACAAGGCAGATGCCATCCTTAGCCCAAGGAGCTTCTGATTCCCATTTGTTTCTCAAACTTTGGGGTGCACAAATCAGCTCACATGTGACTGAAGTACAGATTGGGATTTCGTGGGCCTGGGTGGAGTGTTTATGTGGGGAGCTGAATCATGTCCAATGGCAGTTCATGATATGGGAAGAATGGGCTTTGCAGGGATCCTGGAGAATGAGAACTGACCTCGTGAACTGAGAACTGGAGAACAGAAATGGCTCCCAGGTTCAAGGTCACTCTGACAAGCTGGGGGCATCCAACATCCTAAGACCCAGCTCATTGGAGTAGCTACTCTCAGCAAAAGCCCCAGTGAGGTCAGCCTGTGTGAGAAACCTCAGTGCCTGTGATTCCCCAGCTCCCTCTCGCTCCTGGCCTTCCTTCCCACCCCTATTCACAGTGGCTCACGCCTGTAATCCAGCACTTTGGGAGGCTGAGGCAGGAGGACTGCTTGAGTTCAAGAGGTTAAGACCAGCCTGGGCAACCAAGTGAAACCATGTCTCCATAAAAATTTTTTTTTAATTAGCCAGGTATGTCGGTGTGCGCCTGTAATCCCAGCTACTTGAGGGGATGAGGTGGGAGGATTGCTTGAGCCCAGGAGGTTGAGGCTGCAGTGAGTCAAGATCACGCTTCTGCCCTCCAGCCTGGGTAACAGAGAAACCCTGTCTCAAAAAAAGGAAAAAAAAAAAGTAGCCCCACCAAAAAGCCTTCCTGGCTTCCCAATCGTGTGCCTATAGCAACCCAGGCACACCAAAGTCCACATTCACCTCTTGCCATGGGTCTGAGGAAATATTTGTACCCTGTCTGAGAATGTGACCCGTTTCTTCTTCCCTTTCTTTATTGCCTTCAGCTGAAATTACTACCATCTTACCTGCTCCTACCCTCAGTCCTAATCTCTAACCTCTTATCCTCAAGAATGCACCTCTTCTCTCCTCTTCTAAAAGCCTGGCCATTTTTCTTCCTAGCAAAATGTCCCCCTTTGACAGAAGGAGATCCGGGTCCCCAAATTTGGGGTTGCCTGAAAAAGAGATGGAAGCTCTGTCACAGAGATGGAGGAGACAGCAGCCCGTGCAGATTCTTGTAGCTCGCAGCTTCCAGCCAGGCCTGTAACTTAGACTACAGATGCCTCCAGGTGTCCCAGGAAACGTGGTCAACCCTCTCCCTTTGGTCAACAGGAAGGTCGGATATGCACAGATGGTCAGAGTATCCAAAAAAATGGTTTGCTGGCGATTCTGTGCTGTGCAGAAGAATGAGAGCCTAAAGCCCAGATTTGCCTTAAGACACTGGGTAACTGTTTACAGCCTCTCTCTCTCTGTTTGTGTGGTGGAACATTTCAGCTTCTAATCACCCATCAGTCAGAGCCCTCATCAAGCAAATACCAACTTAAAACAATAGGTCTCACGAAAGGGGATGAATTATTTAAGCCGATCAACTGTCAATGAGTGGAACAATTATGGGGGTCAAATCCAAGGGGAGTACAGAGTGACATTTTTCAGCCTGCTTCAAGATTGTCAGATTAATTTTTACTTATTTACTCCTGACCTTAAAAAGAATGCATCACCACAAGGTTAAAGCATTCCTTTCTCAGTATGTAACTTTATAACTTCGGAAATAAAGAGATAGAAATGAGTTGAGTAAAGAATATAGACAGACCCATACAATTTTGGCTGCCCTGCCCTTTGGACAGATGACTTTAACTCTCTGGGCCTCAGTTTCCCCTTCAGAGAACTAGGTATGATGAGGCTAACTGAAAAATTAGCAGGGTGTGGTGGTTTGAACCTGTAGTCCCAGCTACCTGAGGGACTGAGGTGGGAGGATCGCTTGAGCCCAGGAGGCTGAGACTGCCAAGATCATGCCTCTGCACTCCAGCCTGGGCAACAGAGAGACCCTGTCCCAAAAAAAAAAAAAAAAAAAGATAACCCCACCAGAGTCCCTTCCTGGCTTCTAGAACACTGCCCTGAGGAAGTGTGCTAGACATGAAATACATTTTAAGTAAAGCCTAACACAAAAGCTTCATTTTTTTTTTTTTTTTGGCTTTTGTGACAATCATTATTTTTATAACAGCCCAGAGAGACTACCAGCTTATAAGGATACAAACTCTAAAACAGACCCCTCCAAACAAACCAATCAGTCAGAAGATGCTTGCTAAGCTATCATCTATATTTATATGCTATATTTCATTCTATTTGTAATTAACAACATATTTTGCTAGGTGCCAAAAGTTGAGATGCTAGAGCCTTGGTTTCAAAAAAATGAACTGGCCCTAATTTACTGGGTTTTTTTAAATTCTGTTTTCATATTTGCCCTTTAGCCAGTTGTCCATCTGCATCTAGCCCAGCACCCAATGCTGCTCACAGTATCTGGCACACAGTAAAAAGTTTACTAATGTTTGCTGTTGATGTTTTGAATGAATTAAGTTTGTAAGGGGAATCTTACAGTTAGATTAGGGCAGAGGCACAGACACAGGCAGTTCGATCCCTGCATTCAAATCATTCATAATCTAAACATGGAAAGAGGCCTGCATGGTGGCTCACACCTGTAATCCCAGCATTTGGGAGGCCAAGGCAGGTGGATCACCTTGAGGTCAGGAGTTTGAGACCAGCCTGGCCAACATGGCAGAACCCCAACTCTACTAAAAACACAAAAATTTGGCAGGGATGGCGGCAGGTGCCCATAATCCCAGCTACTCAGGAGGCTGAGACAGGAGAATCACTTGAACATGGGAGGCAGAGGTTGCAGTGAGCTGAGATCGCTCCATTGCACTCCAGCCTGGGCAACAGAATGGGACTGTCTCAAAAAACAAAGGAAGGAAGGAAGGAAGGAAAGGAGGAAGGGAGGGAGAGAGAAAGGGAGGGAGGGAGGAAGGAAGAAAAGAAAAGAGAAAGAAGTTTTAACAAAAGAAAAACAAAAAACAAATAAACAAATCATGCAATGACAGGATCTCAGCTCACTGCAACCTCCGCCTCCCAGGTTCAAGCAATTCTCCTGCCTCAGCCTCCCACTAGCTGGGATTACAGGCACCTGCCACCATGCCTAGCTTTTTTTCTTTTTTCTTTTTTTTGGTAGAGATGGGGTTTTACCATGTTGGCCAGGCTAGTCTTGAACTCCTGGCCTCAGGTGATCCACCCACCTCAGTCTCCCAAAGTGCTGGGATTACAGGTGTGAGCCACAACACCCGGCCTCAGAGAGGACTTTCTGGCAGAGTCTAGACACAGGCTGTGCCTTCAAGGATGCCTAGGAGATACAGAACTGACGCAGGCAGGCATTCTAGGTGGGTGGTGTGATGGTTAAATTTATGTGTCAACTTGACTGGGCTAAAGGAAACCCAGATCGTTGGTAGAACATTATTTCTGGGTGTGTCTGGGAGGGCACTTCTGGTGGAGATTAGCATTTGAAACAGCAGGCTAAGAAAAGAAGGTCTGCCCTCACCAATGTGGGCAGGTGTCATCCAATCCACCGATGGCCCAGATAAAACAGAAAGGTTGAAGAAGGGCAAGTTCACCCTCTCTGTTTGAGCTGGGACATCCATCTTCTCCTGCCCTCTGACGTGGGTGCTCCTGGTTCTTTGGCCTTTGGACTCAGACCAAGACTTACACCCAGCCAGGCACGATGGCTCACACCTGTAATCCCAGCACTTTGGGAGGGCAAGGCAGGTGTGATCTCTTGAGCTCAGGAGTCTGAGACCAACCTGGGTAACATGGTGAAACCCTGCCTCTACAAAAAAAACAAAATTTAAAAATTAGCCGGGATGGGTGGTGTGCACCTGTAGTCCCAGCTACTCTGGAGGCTAAGGTAAAAGGATTGTTTGAGCCCAGGGGGTTGAAGCTGCAGTAAATGATGATCGTGCCACTGTATCCCAGCCTGGGCAACAGAGCAAGAACCTGTCTCAAAAAAAAAAAAAAAAAGGCCGAGGGGAGCAGATTACATGGTCAAGAGATCGAGACCAACCTGGCCAACATGGTAAAACCCTATCTCTACTAAAAAATACCAAAAAAAAGCTGGGTGTAATGGTGTGCGCCTGTAGTCCCAGCTGCTCAGGAGGCTGAGGCAGAAGAATTGCTTCAACCCAGGAGGTGAAGGTTGCAGTGAGCTGAGATTGTGCCACTGCACTCCAGCCTGGTGACAGAGCGAGACTCTGTCTCAAAAAAAAAAAAAAAATTCCCTCCCCTAGTTCTCAGACTTTTGAACTCAAACCAAATCGCACCACCAGCTTTCCTGTTCTCCAGCGTGCAGATGGCACATTGTGGTGCTCCTTGGCCTCCCTAAGAGCATGAGCCAATTCCTGTAATAAGTCTCCTTTTATACCTCTCTCTCTATATATATCCTATTGGCTCAGTTTCTCTGGAGAACCCTGTCTAACAGAAACGGGCAAGTACACGGGAGAAAGCAGGGACGCTGGGTCACCTGCAGCTCTGCCTTGTCCTGGGAAGCACAGGGCGGTGCATGACCAGGGTGAGGACTGAGCGTCGGGAGTCACAAACAAGGATAAGGAGGGAGAGAAGGGCCTGGAGCGCCGCAGAGGCATCAGGACGCCGAGCTGCAGGCCCTGGAAGCAGTGAGCCTCCATTCCCTCCCCTCTGAACTGGGCCTAATAGTATCACCTGCCTCAGAGACTGTGGCGGTGTCTGAAGAGTTCACGCAGTTAAAATGCTTAGGACGGCGCCCAGCATGGGGCCAGCACGAGGCGTGCTTGCTGTTTGATGGTGGTGGTGAACATTATCCTTGAAGGTTTTGAGCCGAGAAGGAACAGCGTGGATGAACTGTTTTAGGAAGCCAAGTCTGGCAAAGCGAAAAACCAAGATAATTACCAGATATTTAGGCCAGAAGAGAACTGATTAGCATAGCTCTGTCAGGCACACTTAACGACACCCAGTGACCTAATTTCTCGAAGGAGAAACACGAACCCTTGCTTTATGCCTCTCTGTTCAGAGGCGACACGAAGGCAAAATGTAGCTTTCCCTCCCCAGGCTCTTTGTCTCAAAGGGATTTTCACCAGGGAAATAAACCAAACAGCCTTACAAGGTTTCACGTGGATTCTATATTTCCCATCGCCTAGGCATACACTTACTTTGTAATAATAACAGGTCATGAGTCCCCCATCCGGCCTGCGCTTCCTCCTTTTTTGAGAGCCAAATCCATTCAGCAACTACTCCCTGAGGCTTGGTGCAAAGTACTGGGCTGGCCTGGCAGCTGGGGGTACAAGGCATGGGCCCTCACTGTCCAGTGGGCTGAACAGCTGTGTAAACAGCTCAGAGTATAAAATCAGGAGGGGTTAGGGAAAAAATCCAGACAGGGGCTCAGTGTAGCACAAAAGAGGTAGTGGTAAGTTCCAGGGTGAGGAAGTTTCTCTCCGAGGTGGGAGCTGAGTCTTAAAAATGGATCCCAACTGCGTGCGGTAGCTCACACATGTAATTTAGCACTTTGGGAGGCCGAGGTCAAGAGTTCGAGATCAGCCTGGCCAACATGGTGAAACCCTGTCTTAGCCTGGCATCATTGCAGGTACATATAATCCCAGCTACTCCAGAGGCTGAGGCAGGAGAAAATCACTTGAACCCAGGAGGAAGAAATTACAGTGAGCCAAGATTGCGCCACTGCACTCCAGCCTGAGCAACAGAACAAAACTCTGTCTCAAAACAAAACAACAAAAAAGTTGACCCCATGTTGTGTGTGGGTCAAAGGGGGTGCTGGGAGAACAGTTCTTGCAGAGAAAGAAGGAACAGAGGCCTGCAGTGTCAAAGAACAAGGTGCTGGCAGGGGAGGTGGGCCATTCGGTCTAGTGGGAGACAGGATGGAGAGAGGCGACCGTGACAGAGAAACTAGAAGAGCCACAGAGGCCCTGAATGCCAGGCTAGGAAGTTAGGAAGTATGGTTCCCTCCGAAGGCAGAGAAGAGGCTCCACTCATAGCCTTCTTGGGGTTGTTTTTTTTCCCCATTTTTTAAAATTGTGGTAAAATAAACATAGCATAACATTTACCATCTCAGCAATCTGTAAGTGTAGAGTCCTGTGGCATTAGATACATTCGTCTACAACCATCACCACCACTCATCTGCAGAAGTCTTCTCTTCTTGTGAAACCACAACTTTGTCCCCATCAAACAATGATTCCCCATTCCCACTACCCCTCAGCCTCTGGCAACCACGCTTCTATATTCTATCTCTATGATTGTCACCACTCTGGGGACCTCATATAAGTTGAATCATATAGTATTTATTTATTTGTTTGTTTGTTTGTTTATTGAGACTGGGTTTTGCTCTGTCATCCAGGCTGGAGAGCAATGGCATGATCACAGCTCACTGCAGCCTCAGCCACCTGGGTTTAAACAACCCTCCCACCTCAGCCTTCTAAGTGGCTGGGACCCTAGGTGCGCACCACTACACCCAGCTAATTTTTCCCATTGTCTGTAGAGACGAGGTCTTACTATGTTTCCCAGGCTGGTCTGGCTCAAGCAATCCTCCCACATCAGCCTCCAAAAGTGCTAGGATTATGGGGGTGTGGGCCATCGCACCCTACAGTATTTATCTTTTTATGTCTGGCTTATTTCACTTAGCATAATGTCCTCAAGTTTCATCCATAGTGTAGCACGTAACAGCCTTCCTTTTGAAGGCTGAATAATATTCCACCACATATATATATACACACCCGATTTTGCTTACTCATTCATCCATTGACAGACACAGGTTGCTACTGGATTTTAGCTATAGTGAAAAACGTTACCATGAACATAGCTACAGAAATATCTCTTTGAGACCCAGGTTTCAATTCTTTTGGGTAGATACTCAGAAATGGAATGCCTGCATCATGTGGTAATTCCATTTTAACAGTGGTTATACCATTTTACATTCTCGCCAACAGTGCACAAGGATTCGAATTTCTCCACATTCTCACCAACACTTGTTGTTTTCTTGGGTTTTTCTTTATAGCTACCATCCCATGGGAGTGAAGTGGTATCTCACTGTGGTTTTGCCTTGCTTTTCCCTAAGGATTAATGATATTAAGCATCTTTTCACATGTTTGCTTATTGATCATTTTAACTAGCATCTTCCTTGGAAAAATGTCTGTTTAAGTTGTTTGCCCATTTTTGAGACAAGTCGTTGGTGTCTGCATTCATGGGTTTTAAAAAGCGGAGCAATCTGAGCAGATTTAAAATAATGAAAGCAGCTCACGCTAACTGAGCATTTACTATGTGCCAGGCACTATGTACTTGCTTCACGCACATTGGTCGTCAATCCTCGTGAGAACTCTATGAGTCTGCACTACTTCAATCCTCACTTGGAGATGGAGATGAGGAACGGGATGTCTAGAAGTGTTAAGTAACCTGCCAGGGTCACACAACATAGGAAGGAACAGACCAGGTTCGAACCCAGGAAGCTTGGCTCCAGGGCCCACATACTCGTCATCAAGCTCTACGTTGCTAGAAAAGTCACTCTGGAGCCGGGTGCAGCGGCTCACACCTGCAATCCCAGCACTTTGGGAGGCCGAGGTGGGAGGATCATGAGCTCAGGAGTTCAAGACCAGCCTGGCCAAATGGTGAAATCCCATCTCTACTAAAAATACAAAAAATTAGCCGGGGGTGGTGGCACACCTCTGTAATTCCAACTACTCAAGAGGCTGAGGTGGAGAATCGCTTAAACCCAGGAGGTGGAGGTTGCAGAGAGCCGAGATCATACCACTGTACTCCAGCCTGGGTAACAGAGTGAGACTCCATCTCAAAAAAAAAAAAAAAAAAGGAAGAAAGAAAAAGAAAAAGAAAAGAAAAGTCACTCTGGCTGCATGTGAAAGGTAGACACTGGGAAGAGAAGTTGCCAGCTTGAAGAGGAGCAAAGAGGTGTGGAAAATAAATCCCACAGGCCACCCGTCTTCACTGTGGTCTGCCTTCACCAGCCCTTTTTCCTTTTAACAAGCCTCTCCCTGTGGCCTCTCTCCTCCATCCTGGGGTCCTTCTAGCAGCCCCACCCACTCTCACCAGCTCCCTCTGGGCACCAGCCTGGCCCTTCATGGGGTCCCACCCTCCCAGTCCACCAGGCATCCCCTCGTCAGAGCTAAGATGTAAACTCAAAAATCAATTTCTTCTGGGTCTATTCTCTTTACATCAGCCTAAAACACATGCTTTTCTCCCTGGAAATTCCTCTCTTAATTTTGCTTTCGTGTTCTGTAAACATTAGGAGATGATGCTTATATGAAAACTCTGTTTTATTACATTGCAGTCTAGCAAGCATAATCGAATTAGACGATGCCTTATTTGAGCACACTTCAGCTGGATGCTTCCTCCGCGATTGCACCATGGCTCTCAGCTCGGGTTTGTTAGTTCAGCTTTGAGCACTGAGTAGAAAGAGAGTCGGCCTCAAATCTAGGTTCAGATTCCGGGTCCACAACCCAGTGTGAGGTCTTGGACAGGCTGATCTCCCTGACGCTTAGATCCCTTGCCCGGAACGGGGTGTGGGTGGTGTCCATCCTCTTTGCATAATAATGCATCCTTAGTGCGATTAACCCTGCGATGGGCCTGGCACCCAGGGATGCTCTCTACTGGAATGAGTGTAAGCTGTAGGGAATCAAGGGCCTTGGCCGTCCTGTTCGCTGCTGGAGCCCCGGTGGCTAGAACAGCGCTTCTCATCGAGTAGGTGATCGATAAGCATTTTCGAATGAATGAATGAATGGGCAGATAGATGAATGGGTGGATGTCAAAATGTGCCTCTTCATTTCTCAGTGTGTGTGTGTGTATGTGGTGTGTGTGTGTGTGTGTGTGTGTGTGTGTGTGTTTAACCCCGTAACCTTCTTGGCTCTGAAATCCTTACGATACGCTTTTCAATTCTGTTGCTCTCCCTGTATATACCTTGCAAGTCCTGACTCACTAAGTCGGTGGAATTAGGCTTGCATAAGACAGGTTTTGCCAGCCTGCCTCATGCAATGTGAAGCCACAGGGGAGGAAGGGTGGGAAGGTACATTTAGCCACGTGGTGCAGAGGGGAGCAGTGTAAAAACAAAGGAGCTAGTTATTGGATGCGCTCCATAATGAACTCAGGTGTGACCCCTCCTAGGCATGATTTGTGCTCATCCCTGCAACTGACAGTCTGGTTCCTTCCGAGCCTCTTTAGGGCATCGGTGCCCTTGGTTAGAAACAGACCCATGTGATCGAGGCCTGTGTCCTGAATTTCCCTGTCTTCCAGCCCCCCACAGATGGGAGCTGGGTTAGGGCTGCCTTGTTCTTGCCCAGGACACAGCGGGTCCCCATGACGCGGTCCTGCTAGACTCTGAACAGTACCAGGCAGTCATCTGAGGCGCCCAGGGATGCTGAGGACTGCGAGCGCTGCAAACTCTTTGGATGTCTGCTTCCCACAGCTTGTGGGAGAGGCCCCCTCTCGATGCATTAATAAAGATTAAAGGTCCCTCTAGTCCCTGTGATCTTCACCATGTCAAAGGGAAAGAGTCGTTTTTCTATCCTTCTCTCTGTCATTTATTAATATTACAGGGTTTTGCTCTAAAAAGAAAAACACTCAGGATGCCTGGAGAAGATGGATATTCTGAGCGCTGGAACTTTCATATTGCCTTGTCATTTTATTTCTTGCTTATGTGTGCAGCAGTCATCAGAAATCCAATTTCCCTGAGTATAGAGAGTAGGGGTGGCCCTTTCCTCAAAGTACCCCTTGGCGAAAACCAAAGACTTTTGGACTCAGAGGTCCCCAAGTGGTCTCAGTTCACAAAAAACAGAACTGCCTAAGTGACCACACTCAAAAGGGGAAGACCGCTACCGATCACATCTGCATTTTCCAAGTGCGTCCTCCATGCCAGGCACTGGACCTGGCACCCGTAGACCAACCTGGGCAAGGGTCTCCTCTCAGAGGACTTGGGCTCCTAATCAGAACTTGTCTTAAACCATGGAGGAGGATGGGATCCTGAGATACTTCACTGAGTTCAGTCTCTTTTTTTTTTTTTTTTTTTTTTTTTACTATTATTACTCTAGAAACATATCGTCAGTGCTCAGGTTCATTCAACAACTATTATTTGAATCCCTGTGTGGTGCAGGGCCCTGGGGATACAGAGACAAGTCCGCCAAGGTCCAGTGAAAGAGATGAGTAAAAAGAGGTGCATAACCAGGTGTCCCATGGAGAGCTAAAAAGGGCTCATCTGAGTTCAAATCCTGGCTCCTCAACCGTGACACAGAAAAAAAATAATAACATCTACGTTGACGAGTTGTAGGGCAAACTAAACGAAAGAGTGTTTGTAAGGGGCATGCACGGTGCACAGGAGACAAAAAGCATGGCGTCAGTTTACTCCATGATCACCGTGTAGGTGATCACACCCAGGTATAGGTGAACCCAGGCTAAAGAAGAACCTACCGCTAGTGCTTAGGAGGGAAGTCTTCCTGGAGGAGGCTGCACCTGAGCTGAGCCTTAACACACACAGCTGAGTCAGGCAGCAATGAGGAGACAGACCTTACAGGGGGAATGCAAAGGCAGAAGCTGAGTTATCCTGGCGAGTTTGGGGACATGTGTGTGACTCATGTCATGATTTCAATGTGAGGGTAGGTGGCAGATGAAAGAAAAGAAGGGAGCAGGGGTCAGGTCAGGAAATGGGGTAAATGAGTGAATGAACCAGCAGATCACTGACCGCTCTGCCCCTCAGGTTCCCCATCTGTCAAGTGAGGATGTGATCACTGTAACCACTTCACAGGATGGCTTAGAACAGCAACGAGTCAGCTGTTGGGGGTGGCTCACACCTGTAATCCCAGCAGTTTGGGAGACTAAGGCAGGCAGATAACCTGAGGTCAGGAGTTCGAGACCAGCCTGATCAACATAGCAAAAACCCCATCTCTACTAAAAATACAAAAAATTAGCCAAGTGTGGTGGTGTGTGCCTGTAATCCCAGCTACTAGAGAGGCTGGGGCAGGAGAATCGCTTAACCCAGGAGGCAGAGGTTGCAGTGTGCTGAGATCACACCACTGCACTCCAGCCTGGGTGACAGAGTGAGACTCTATCTCAAATAAATAAACAAACAAAAGAACAGCAACAAGTCCCTAGGAAGCAGAACCTATTATCAACCTCCAGCCTCACAAAGCTGCCTTCAAAAGAATATTGCTAACCCAATTTTCCAGGTGAAGAAACAGGTTCAGAAAAGTTAAGAGACTTGGCCAAGGTCCGGCAGGAGTGAGGATGGAGACGTTCAAATCCAGTCAGCCTGCATCCCAGGCCCATGAGGCCACCTTGCCTCCAATCCCAGGGGTTTCGCCCTATGACAAGATCTGGACAGGCAAGATCCCCCCACAGCTAGGGGACTGTCAGTCTCGGTTTCCCTTTCATTTGATGACATGCAGTGGAGCCAATCACAAAAAATACTCTGCCTTCTGCCTCGGATGCTGTGGCCCCTCACCAAGGAGGCCTCCAACGAAACAGACTTGGGATGACAGGATCACTTGATAAGGTCGATGCTCTCTTAGGAGCAATGTTTTGTTCTCATTTGCACACCCTTGGCCCCACGCAAGCCCCTTACACTCGCATCCACACAGGAACCTCCTGACATCCCTCCCATTCTCATAAGCATGAGGGAAGTTGGGTGATTTGTCGCATGTCACTCAGCTCAGACGTGGCCGTGATGGGAGGCCAAGCCCACACTTCTTCCTTTACTGCATAATCTCCAACCAAGGAGGAAATAGGATTCCATCTACCGTGTGTTCTCAGGAGCCTGCATGTAAATATTGCTCCCCAGCCTGCTTGGAGGAGCTACAAAGAGTCACACCTCGTTGGGTACTGCCTCTGATATACATGGCGGCCTCGGCCCCCCATTCCACTTCCAGGCTCTTCCAGAGACAGGTAGGAGACTGACTCTAAGCCTGCCCTGGAACAGTGTGCCTGGGAGGGTCCAAGCACTGAGTTGATTGATTTCACGGCAACAGGGCTTAGCCCCAAGGAACCTGCTGCCCAGCAAAGGCCTGGATTCAGAGAGCTTGTGCTGGTACTAACACAGGTCATCAGCGTCACAGCCAGAAGTCACTGAATGCCCACAGTACACCACACCCTGTGCTGGGCACTGCCACTGTCTCTTCATTTAATCCTGTAACAATCATCGCCATTTTTCAGATGAGGAAACTGAGGCACTGAGGAGAGTAAGTCATTTGTCCCAAGTCACACGGCTAGTAAGAAACTGGAAAGAAGCTCTGATTTTAAAAAAAAACACTTTAGGAGAGTAGATTGTGAGTGGGGACTGGGATGAGGGAAGGGGCTGTTCTCATGGGGCAACCTTGCTTCCATGTTTACCTAACGACCCACACCTTCCAGCCCTGGGCGAAGTAACCTTGGGCACTTTGTGGGTGAGAACTGGATCAACCAGCCAGGCACACACGCTGCCCTACTCTCACCTGGGGAAGGCGGGGGGCCGGGCTGGTAGAAGGAAGGCCACCACCCTGAAAGTAGCAGCGTCTTTGTGTTGGGGGCAGCTCAGCACCGTGTGCCCAATTCCTCTTGAATCTCATTGGCAAGAATTCCAGGAGCAGCGTGGAGTTTCCTTGTGATTTTCCAAGACAGAAAGTGAGAACGGGCTGGAACAAAACCAGCAATCGAAAGCAGCATCGGAAGGAAAACAATGCTGAAATGTGACAGATGCCTGTGCGAGCCTGGCACCGGAGGGCTGCAGCCGGGTGAGCAGCCTGCAGAAGCCACGGTCAGGGGCCCAGCTCCACGGGCAACTGCACCCAGGCAAGGGTAGGGGGATTTCCTGTTTGATTTGGATGGGAATTCAGCAAATATTTGCTGAGCAGCCCCTACATGGTGCCAAGTCCTGTCGTGAGCACTGGGGATGGGAGATGACTCAGGCATCTCTGCCCTGCAAGAGCTCACAGCCTAGTGAGGGACAATGACACATAAACATAGAACCACATACAGGAAGGTAGGACAGGTCTGTGCCGGGGAATGAGAGCCGACCTGGGAGGCCTCGGCTTGTGCAGGTACCAGGAGCAGAGTCATGGAGGGATTGTCCCCATCTGCTCCCCAGAGGAGGTTGGGCAGTCAGTCCAAGCTCGGGGGTACCGGCCACTGGGCTACTGTCCTCCCTGCAGCTCTGGTGGCAGGAAGCCAAAACGAATGAGTCAGGCTCTTCTAGGGGACTGCTTACTCAGGCAGCCAGAGGCAAGAGGAGCTGTGGGGGCCTCCTCTTGGAGGTGGCAGGCTGGGGGAGGGGCCGCATGGATATTCAAGGTGTTCCATCTGGCTGCAAGATTCCAGCAGTTGGCACAGGCTGGCATTTGAACTCAGGTCTTTCTGATCCTCCAAGCAAAGCCTGTCTCAGTACATCAGCATTTCACCTGTGTGAAATGCCATTCCCTCCCTCCCCCGGCCCCGCAATCACCCCAGATCCTGCTTCTTTGGGGCTCCACTCCTTCCCGGGGCCAGGTAATCTGCTGCCCCTCAGCCCGGTTCACAGGAGAGAACCTGGGTTTTGAAGCCAGGAAGACTCCACGGCATACCCTTACTGGATTCGTGAACTTGGGCAAGGTAATTTGCCTCTCTGAGCCTCAGTTTCCCCACATGAAACGAGTCACGGGAAACAGCACAGTGCTCACTGCAGGGCAGCCTTTGACCCGGTTAACTCCCTCCTGCCTCTCCTTTCCCCTCTGTGAGAAATAGCATCAGGGTTGCCACTGGAGACGGCCCTCTCCCCAGTCCCTGACTCCCTCGTGGCCCTATCCCAGCCTCTTTTCTGACTTGGCAGGGTCGGAGCTTGTGCTGTGGGAAGACAGGTGGCTGCCCAGCCCTCAACCACAAGAGGACAGAGCCCCCACCCTCCCTCTTTCCCTTAATAATGCCATAGAAATCTCTCAGCAGGCCTGTGCCTACACCTAGCAGGAAGCAGTTGGTATTTTCAGCCCACACCGTCTTAGACTTCTAAGGGCCGTCAGTTTCCTACCCACTGCGTAATGTGGTATTTCCTCTTCTGACTCCAATGGTTCTCTTGCCAAGCCACATGCTGGAGTGAAAGGGCATACATACACTTCGGAGAACCACCGTCTGGCGGTCCCTTGGCTCCTATAACCTGCACACCCTTCCCTCCTGCCTGGCATCATTGCTGTCCCCACCCCAATGCAGGGCTCTATCTTCTCTTCAGTCTCCGCATGAAGCCAGTCTTGACCACCCAACCTAAGGCATCCCTGCCCCCCCCCAACACTCTTGCCCTGTCCCTGCACCCTGCCTATGTCCCCTAGAGCACTATTGCCATCTGTGATTACATCATGGTTTGTTACTTTGTTCACTGTCATCATGCCCATAGATTGAAAGCTCCCTGAGGGCAGAAACATTCCTGATTTGGTCCCTGCAGGGTACCCAGAACCTGGGTAAAGGCTGGATGCAGATGTGTTGAATAAAGGAAGGAAGGAATTTAAAAAAGATATGGATGAGGAAGGCAGGCTTAAATCCCAGCCCAACACTTAGAAGCCCTAAGATAGTAAATTATCTAGCTTCTGAACTGTATTATCCTCATCTAGAAAATGGCAATAGTAATAACGACTGGAGGGTTATTTTTAAGGCATTCTCAAGTGTGAAAAGCCCAGCATGCAGTGCGTGCTTCTCTCTGCTCCTCTTCCCTCTCCCAGGCCCGATGGCCTCTCTGATGCCTGTCACTCCCTGCCCCTGTTGCTGAGAGGAGAACTTTCCTTAATGCTAAGGTAGAATCTGCCTTGATCTTGGGTTCTTGTCTTGGTCTGAAGTTCACCGTTCAGGGCAATCTTTCTGCAAATAAAGACTAGGGTACTTTCCCTCTATATCTGCCCACATTCAAGCTCATGGGCTATTGTTTTTGTTTTTGTTTTTTTCACTCCTGTGGCTTTGTGGGGTCTTTCTTCAGATTGGTTTCCCAGATTAGTTTCCTAATGATGCCCACAGACAATGCCAGCAGCCCTGATGCAAACCAGTACCTGCTGTAATGCTTGGTAATCATGCACTTATTACTACAACCTTAGAGGAACATACTGGACAGACCCCAGAAGTGAAAAGTCTCTAGGCTTATCCCCCAAGGCATGCAGCCTGTGCCCACTTCGCAGTCTCACTGAGCCTCTCTAGAGCCTCTGACACTCTGAGTTTGGGAATGAATGGAGATTTGAGATTTTCTTTGCCCCAGTGCCAAAACCACACTGGGATTTTGCCACCTGCCTGGCTCTCTGGGGCTCCATAGCTCTCTGTGCCTACTCAATATTCTAGAACCACAAGCCTCCACTCCCTGGGTCACAGCAAAGGAAACACACAGACCTCACGACACTTTTGCCCATTACACCACTGTCCATTTGCAGGCCAATCTTATTGTGTCCAGTAAAAACAAAAAGAAAAAGTTCTAAGATTTATAAAAATGAAAACTCTGGACAGGTTTAAAAAATTATAGGCACAGAGTATAGATCCAGTGTCCAGCCCTATCCAGCATAGGAATCAAAAGTTTCTTAAGATGAGCGCCTCAATCCAGAGAAGGCTTATCCAATAAAAGCAATTCCAGCCCCAATGTCCTCCAACCAGGCTCCTGGAGCAACACACACACCTCTTCTTCTCCCAGGCAGAGCCTTTCTGAGTCCAGGCCAGACCCCACTAGCTGACATGGGAGTAGCATGAGCTTTCCAGGGTTGGGGGCTGTTTTCCTTTGAGGCTGGATTCTATATACCCCTAGGTCTGACCACAAAGCATAACCTCCTCTGATTTCTTTCCATTGTGGAACTGAAGACTTGTCTCACTCCCTGAACACCTGAGTTCCCTTTGTTCGGTTATCCTCCCATGCCCAGAGCCACTGGATCTCTCCAGAAGGCGGCAAAAAGTCAATGTGAATCCTCCATGATTAAGCTGCAGACATCTCACAAATATACACAACTATCCCAGCACGATCCTAGCAAGCATCAGAGACAGAGGCAGGTGCCACATGGAAGCGACCCACCCGCTGCCCGAGAGAACTGTCTGCATTTATTCCACAAATCGCTGTGAAGCACTTCTGTGTGCCAGATGCCCTTCCAGGCCCTGGGATCCAATCATGGACAGAGCAAACAAAAGTCCTGGCCCTCATGAAGGGCCCTCGTTCTACTGGTGACAGGCAGACAATGATCGATAAATAAAGCAAAATATAGGTCAGCTGGAGCTGAGTGCTGCAGAGAAGAATTAAACAGGAAGGGGGCCAGGGAGTGTTGGCCAGGAATGCCGCCATTTTAAATAGGGAAGCCTAGGAGACCTCACTGGGAAAACCCAAAGGAAGTGAGGAAAAGAGCCATGCTGATGTCCGGGGCAAAGTCTCAAGACGAGAGTAATAGGAGTGCGCTGCGTGCATTTGAGGAGGCGCAAGCAGCCCAAGGCTCCTGGAGCAGGTGAGGTCAGGGAGGCAGCAGGAACCAGATTGAGAAGACTGTGGCTTTTGCTCTGAGTTTCATGGGAGCTGTTGGAGGACTTTGAGCAGAGGAGGGTCATTATCTGGTTGGTGGGTAGAGAACACACTGTAGGGGCTGGGGTGAAAGCAGGGAGACTGATCAGGAGCCCATTATGGCCATCCAGGTGTGAGAAGCTGTGGCTTGAATTAGGGGTAGTGAAGGCAGTGATGAGAAGTGGCTGGATCTGGGCTGTGTGTTGCAGGAGAAGGCAAGAGGATGTGCTTATTGGCTGGATGTGGGTCATTAGAAAAAGACAGGAGTCTCTAACAAAATGAGCCTGTGTTTATAGGCCAGCTTAGAATCGTCTACTAACTTACTAATTCACAGTCTTTCCTGTCCCCAAATCATTTATCAAGATCATAACTTCAAGGGCCCAATACTACCTGAATGTCTTCTGTAGTCCTTGGTTATGAACCTAAAGATATTTGGAAGTCTTAAGTGGGCCAGGCATGGTGGTTAATGCCTGTAATCCCAGCATTTTGGGAGGCCAAGGAGGGCAGATCACCTGAGGTCAGGAGTTCAAGACCAGCCTAGCCAACATGGTGAAACCTCGTCTCTATTAAAAATACAAAAAATAGCTGGCCGTGGTGGCACGTGCTGTAATCCCAACTACTCAGGAGGCTGAGGCAGGAGAATCACTTGAACCCAGGAGGTGCAGGTTACAGTGAGCCAAGATGACGCCATTGCACCCCAGCCTGGACAACAAGAGCAAAACTCCGTCTCAAAAAAAAAAAAAAAGATAATTGTAAGGGAACTGTACCCATTGGTAGCCTCATTTACTCATTCAGCAAACATTTACTAAACATATAATATGTGCCAGCCATTGCAGTCTTAGCTATGGGCTGAATCTATAAAGGGCAATAAAACATAGTTGGTCCCTACTCTGCATAACCTTGTGACCATGGAAGGGACACAGACATGTAAACTGACAAATTGGCATACAGAGGGATAAGTACTAAAACTGAATGATGAACAGACTGGGGTGGGCACGTCAACAAGCTAGCTAATTGCTAGAGGAGTAAAGGCTTCACACAAGGAGGTGAAGCTTGATCCAGGCTTTTATTGCTTAACCAAGACCTCAGGCAAAAAAGTTGATCTTCTCCTTATAGAAACTATTTTGCCATAAGCCCAGTAGGCTAAACTTGTGTAACCCTAACAAATTGCAGAGCTCCAAGTGGCTCAGTTCTGCAGAGTCACATATGAAGAAGTCAAATAATTAAAAAGGAATTCCAATCCAAACCCTACTTAGAGGAACATTGAAAAGGACCCAGTTCCTAGCCCACAGAAATATTTCTCACTTCTAGAGCCTCCTCCACCCAATGCCAATTCCCCAGCCTGGCCCCAGCATTCTAATCTCTCCACTCCTGAATCATAGCTCCCCTTAATCAACATGGACTTGGGTTTCCTCCATCATCCTTTCCCTTTTCTTTATGCCTCTTGCTCCTCTCCACACTTTTCCTGACTCTGCAAAACAAAGATCCAGATAACAGTTTGGCAAAAAACTAAGTTGGGATGGGAACAGAAAGAATATGTCCTATACCATTTGCCTAAAGGAGCTGAGCCCTTGTTCTCCATAACTAGAAAGGAAATGTAATAATCTGAAATTCTAGAAGATCCTCGTGAAACTCTTATAGATGAAGATTGCTCTGACACCATAGCAAGTCTCAATTAAATTGGAACTTTTTTATGAGTCTGAAGTTAAAACAGCTCTTTTCTTTGTTGATATGTATAGGTACAACCACAACAACAAAACAGCTCTTAGCCAGGTGCAGTGGTTCACACCTGTAATCTCAGCACTTTGGGAGGTTGAGGGGGGCGGATCAAGAGGTCAGGGGTTTGAGACCAGCCTGATCAACATGGTGAAACCCCATCTCTACTTAAAAATACAAAAATTAGCCGGGCGTGGTGGCACACAACTGTAATCCCAGCTACTTGAGAGGCAGAGGCGGGAGAACAACTTGAACCCGGGAGGCAGAGGTTGCCATTGCACTCTAGCCTGGGTGACAGAGCAAGACTCCATCTCAAAAAGAAACCTCTTTTTAATAGCCTGTGACATCTGGCTTTTGACTTTTGACTCTTAAGAGACATGGATTTTCCCACAGTTTCTCAAAAATATGGGCCATTGAGCAGTGTCATAATGGACTTCTCATGAGTATGGGCTTTAAAACTACAAAAGAGGCTGTGCACAGTGGGTCATACTTGTAATTTCAACTATTTTGGAGGCCAAAGCAGGAGGACCACTTGAGCCCAGGAGTTCAAGACCAGCCTGGGCAACATAGGGAATACTCTGTCTCTACCAAAAACAAAAATTAATAAGTTAATCAGGCATGGTGGCATGCACAAATGATCCTATGAGGTTGAGGCTGCAGTGATCTGTGATCAAGCCACTGCACTCCAGCCTGGTGACACAGTGAGACCTTGTCTTGAAACACACACACACACACACACACACCCCTACAAGAAGAAAAACACGAAATATGCCCACATTCTTAGTACAAACAGATTAAAGATGGATTTAAAAACATTCCTCAAAGAGAAAGATTTACATATAAATAAATAACATAAATATAAATAATAAATATAAATAATATAAATATAAATAATTTATTTGAGGCAGGTGTGGATTTTGTCCAGTGTTTGCATATAAGAAAGCTGTGTTGTTTTTGTTCTAAAATCAATTAACTCTAACTCTGAAAGTGCCCCCCAAATGCGCGCGCGCGCGCGCGCGCACACACACACACACACACACACACACACACACACACAGTACTTATTGGAATAGCCACAAAAAAAAAAATCTAATGTCTGTCATGTTTTCAAGGGGACTCTTCCTCTCCCAATTGTCATGTGGGAATCCTGGAGGTCTTACACCATCAAGAACCTCCAAGAAAGGGCCTGTAGTTCTTCAGGTCATCTCCTGGCCATGCCCTCCTGGTCCTGAAGGTCCCACAAGCTTGGACACAGGGGACTGGCCCAGGCTGGGAAGCCAGTTCCGGGGTTCCCAGAGATTCCAGATCCTGCTGTGTCTGCAGACACCTCTGGCCTCTCAGGTCTGGCTCCCTTGACCCCTCCCAACGCTTAGAACTCTTCTTACTTCAGGTCATCCAGCTCTGTTGTTTCCATGAGCCAAGGCTGGACACCACAGCCTCTGTTGTCCAGAGCAGCCAGTCAGGTAGCCTGATGGAGGAGGCATTCCATGTGGCAACTGAAACACACACAGGCCCCAGCCCAGGCAGCCCCGGGTCAGCTCCAGCCAACTGACACACTGCAGGGCTAAAGTCATTAGATCATTTGATTTTTCAGAAGAAGCCAAATATTCCAAGTTTTATGTGAAACCTCCCAATTTTTCAATGTTAACAACTCATCTGAATTTTAAAATAACGACAATGTGTAGGCCAATTCTACTTGCCAAACAAAACAGCTCTGTTTTTGTCTACAGCCCAGGGGGACTCCAGCATGCTGATGGCAACTTTGCATCTTAGCCCTACAGCCCTAGTGCCATTAACATGCTCCTGAGAACTCTCCTGGTCCTTGGGATGGCGTGTGAAAAGCAACTAGAGCAGTGGAGAACCAACCTAAATTAATTGCTCACAGGGTATCTTGCCACACGTTCTCTCAACCAAGCAACATTACTGAGCACCTGTTACGTGCTTGGTGGCAGCTTGTTGGGAAAATAAGGAGACAAAAGTCTTATAGGTATGGTCCCTTCTAACCTTACAGTGTCATGAGCAAAAGAGTCATCCATCAAAACAGCACATTGATAACCATATAGCCCCTACTATGATAACACTCACAAAAAACAGGTATGTGGGGGTTGCTCTAACAGTGGATCATGGGGAGATTTCATTCAGGGATTCAGAAAGAGCCTGAGGCCTGAGGGTAAGCAAGACATCAAGCGGAAGAAGGATTTGCATGCGAAAAACAAAAAACATGTTTGCAGGGTGAGAAGAAGGCCAGAGAGACTGCACTGCAGAGAGGGAGGGCTGCAGAGATGGGCAGGGCCTGGAGACCGGGCTAGAGATTTTGACCTTCATCCTAGGCTCCTGGGAAGAAAGCAGTAACCAGTGTGGAACAGAGAAGGGATACATGGGCATGCCTGGAGACAAGTTGGGAAGCAAGTTACAAGGAGGTGCCTACATAGCCTAGCAGAGAGTCGTGGTAAAAACATGGAAAAAAGTGGACAGATTCAACATCTATTTCAGAAACAGGCTGGGCACAGTGACTCACGCCTCTAATCCCAGCACTTTGGGAGGCTGAGGCGGGCAGATCACTTGAGGTCAGGAGTTTGAGACCAGCCTGGCCGACATGGCGAAACCCCATTGCTACTAAAAATACAAAAATATTAGCTGGGCATGGAGGTGCATGCCTGTAGTCCCAGCTATACTCTGGAGGCTGAAGCAGGAGAATTGCTTGAGCCTTGGGAGGTTGAGGCTGCAATCAGCCATGATTGAACCACTGCACTCCGGCCTGGGTAACAGAGCAAGACCCTGTCTCAAGAAAAAAGGTAAAATAGAATGGCAGGGCGGTCAGTGTGGTTGGAGCGACGCGAGTCAAGCAGAAAGTAGTAGATGATGAGACTGATGAGGTATAAGGGTCAAGGGAGGCATGTCACATGGGGTCTCATAGGCCACTGTGAGGACGTTAGCTCTGACTCTGAGTTAAGGTGGGAGTCACTAGGGTTTTGAGCAGACAAGTAACCTAACCTGACCTGTATTTTAGCATCACTCTTCCAGAGGCTGGGTTGAGAATTGAGTGGAGAGAGGTTGGTGGCAAGGGGAGAGGGCAAGTGCAGAAGCAGAAAGGCAAGGGAGGAGGCCACTGCCATTGTCCAGGCAGGAGTTGGTGGTGATGTGGACCAGGATAGTCACAGGAGAAGTGAGAAGTGAACAGGTTCTTGAGACACAGTCTGCTTTAGTCTGTTCTCGCACTGCTAATAAAGACATACTCAAGACTGAGTAATTTATCAAGGAAAGAGGTTTAATTGACTCACAGTTCCACATGGCTGGGGAGGCCTCACAATGATGGCAGAGTGTCAAGGAAGAACAAAGGGATGTCTTACATGGCAGCAGGCAAAAGGGCATGTGCAGGGGAACTCTCCCTTTATAAAACCATCAGATCTTATGAGACTTATTCACAATCATGAGAACAGCATGGGAAAAACCCACCCCCATGATTCAGTTACCTTCCACCAGGTCCTTCCCATGACATGTAGGAATTATGGGAGCTACAATTCAAGATGAGATTTGGATGGGGGCACAGTCAAACCATATCACAGTTTGAAAGTAGAGCTGGGCCAGGCATGGTGGCTCATGCCTGTAATCCCGGCACTCTGGGAGGCTGAGGAAGGTGGATCACCTGAGGTCAGGAGTTTGAGACCAGCCTGACCAAAATGGTGAAATCCCGTCTCTACTAAAAATACAAAAATTAGCCTGGTGTGGTGGCAAGCGCCTGTAATCCCAGCTACTCAAGAGGCTGAGACAGAAGAATCGCTTGAACCTTGGAGGTGGAGGCTGCAGTGAGCTGAGATCATGCCACTGCACTCCAGCATGGGCAACAAGTGTGAGACTCCATCTCAAAGGAAGAAGAAGAGAAAAGAAGAAAGAGAAAAGGAGGAAGAAGAGGAGGGGAAGAAGGAGAAGAGAAAAAGAAGGAAGAGGAGGAGGAGGAGGAGGAGAAGAAGAAGAAGAAGAAAGAAGAAGGAAGAGGAAGAAGGAGAAGGAGAAGAAGAAGAAGGAAGAAAGAAGAGGAAGGAGAAGGAGGAGGAGGAGAAAAAGAAGAAAGAAGAAATAAGGAAGAGGAAGGAGAAGGAGGAGGAGGAGGAGAAAAAGAAGAAAGAAGAAATAAGGAAGAGGAAGGAGAAGGAGGAGGAGGAGGAGAAGGAGAAGAAAGAAGGAAGAGGAAGGAGAAGGAGAAGAAGAAGGAGAGGACAAAGAGGAAGGAGAAGAAGGAGGAGGAGGAGGAGAAGGGGAAATATTAGAGCTGTCAGGATTCGCTGGAAACGGTGCGAGTTAGCGGGACAAGTCAAGGATGACTCTGAGCTCTCTGGCCTGAGCCACTGAAAGGTTGGAGCTGCCACAGTAGAAGATTGAGGCGGGGGGATATTGGGATTTCAGTGGAGGACATGTCACCATTGAGACACCAGAAGTGAAGATGTCAAGTTGGGAAGACCCAAAGTGAGGGCAGCAGCTAAATGAGAAAGGCAAAAGTCAACTCATTAGGGCTTTGCAGGTCATGGAACGGAGTTCCAATGTTTTTCTTGGAGACATGGGAAATCATAGAAGAGTTTTAGGTACAACCTAATTGACTTTCAGAAGATTACACTGACCATTGAGGGAAGAATGGATGGGAGGGCTGAACGTGAGAGGCTTTTGCATTGGGAGTAGAGGTGGGGGTTAAGATGAGGATGATGGAGTTGGAGAAAAGGGACGGTGTTAAGACAAGACTTGCTGATGGATAGGACATGATGGGTATTAGAGAGAGAAGAAAAAAAACTAAGAAGATTCCCAGGTTCCCATTTTGAGCAAAGAGGGTTATGGCAGGGCCATTTACTGAGATGGCAAAGGGAAAATCGAAACTTCAATCAGATGAAGAAATGTTGCTGGATAAGGCTTCTTGGGCTGGAAATGATGAATGTATGTGCACTCAGGAGCCCTGGAGAGGGAAGGGTGAAGTGGGAGGTCAGGAGAAGGTAGATAGTTTAAGCAGAAAGAATCGCCTGTTCCCAGTGTAGACTTGTCTGGGCATTCTGAATGAGGTTGTGCTGGAATAGGAGAGCTTGTAGGCAGAGGGCAAGACAAGCTAGAAATGCTGACAGGAACCTAGCAAGAGAGGGTCATTTATTTCCTGTTACCCAGAGCAATGGTTGTCTAGTATCTACCATGTTGAAGTCTGGGTGATTTCACTGATAAAGAATTGGCAGTAGACGATATTACTTTTTCTGTTGCTTAATTTGCAGCATATGCTCTTTTTAAATTTTTTATTTGCATTTCATTATGGGCTTCTTGGACTCTTGCCATGACTTGATGGAATCATTTTATAAAGGGCTGAACTTATACTAGGTAAAAGATTGCATCATTTATCAGGTTGAGGCAAAGGACTTGCTGGTAGTTGAGCTAGGCAATGCTGTTAACTGGCTGGTGCGCACCTTCCCAAGAGTCAGAAAACAGATGTTTGAGCATAAACATTTCTCCTCTGGCTCTTGCTTTATTAGACGAAGATCTGACATTTGTCCCAGAATCATTTATTCATTCAACAATATTTTTAAATCCTTACTCCATGTCTGAGGAGCCTAAGCTCTGAGGATAGAGAGAAAACAACAGACCCTGTTCCTGCTCTCACAGAGCTTAGACAAATACGCACGTATGCACATGCGTGCACATACACACACACAACTACAAACTGTGCTATGCACTGCGAAGGAAAAGCAAAGAGAGTTAGGAGAGTGTGTAATTCAAGGCTTAGCTACCTGGAAAGAGTGAGATGACCTGGTAACTAGGTAAAAGGAGAGCAAGGAAAGAGCATTCCAGGCAGAGACAACAGGGCAGCAAAAGTCCTGAGGTGGGACAGCAAGTTGAGATAATGAAGGACCAGGAAAAAAGGTGGAGTAGCTAGAGAAGATGACAAAATAAGAGGAGTAAGTTCTAGTGTACTACAGCACTGTGGATGACTATAGTTAACAATAATAGTTTCAAATGCTCCTCAGAATTGACAATAACTGACTGTATAATTTGCTTTTTTTTTTTTTTTTTTTTTGAGATCAAGTTTTTGCTTTGTTGCCCAGGCTGGAGTGCATTGCCCAGGCTGGAGTGCAATGGTACAATCTTGGCTCACTGAAACTCTGCCTCTTGGGTCCAAGCGATTCTCCTGCCTCAGCCTCCTGAGTTGCTGGGATTAAAGGCACATGCCACCACCCCCAGCTAATTTTTGTATTTTTAGTAGAGACAGGTTTTGCCATGTTGGCCAGGCTGGTCTTGAGCTCTTGACCTCAGGTGATCCACCTGCCTTGGCCTCCCAAAGTGATGGAATTCAAGGTGTGAGCCACTGCCCCTGGCCCAGATTTGCATTTTAAATCACCCTTCTGGCTACAATCCCAATAAAAATGTGAAGAGCAAGAGTGACTGAGGCAGACCTATGAGGAGGTCACGGCAGGTGTCCAGATGAGAGATGACAATGACCTGGACCAGGACAGGGAGGAGAGAGAGAGAAGCAGAAGGCTTTTTTTGAGAGGTAAGTGAATAGGGCAGGATGCAGCTATGTAAGGGACAGCATCCATAAGAACATAAAATCGAGATTTGCCAGAATCATTGGCCTTATTGATCATTTACAATATGACTAATCCACTAGAAACAAAAGCCCTCTGGAGCTGTGAGCTGGCAGTGACTGTATGATTTGAATAAAGAATGTCATTGCCTGCCCCTATAATCAATCAGACCAGCATCCCATGGGCTATGAGGAAATACAAAGTACAGAGCCCTCATGAAGTAAGCAGGACCTAGCTCATTCATTTATTCTTTCCCTTATTTATTATTATATGAGAAATCTCATAACATAAAAAATACTATGGGACCCCAGAGGAGAGAACCTCAATGTCTGCAGCTGGGAGGGTGGGAAGGTGGGGAACCCGGGGGGAAAAAGGGGGTTGGAGGAGAGCTGATAAGAATCCCAAGCTGAATAAAAGAGCATACAACTAAAAAATCTAGGAGGTGTGGTGTGACTGGAGCTCAAAGCGCCTGGTGAGGAATAAGAAAATGGCTGTTACTCCAGATACGGGTTTTACATTTTATTCATATAAAGGAGGCAATTATCTGCTCAATTTTACAGACCAAAATAGGCTTCTTGGATTTGATGGGATTTTAAAAAACAAATGTAACTGATTGCAAATCAATTTTTGTGCAGCTATAGATAAAACTTGGCTGAGGAGCTGCTGATAGGAGCAGTGATAGCATTCTTATCTAATTCGGATTTCATCACCACTTGAACAGCTCACAGACAAGGTCTTGTGTTCTTCCTCTGTGTAGTGCTAAATTTTAATTCCAGTGAACTTTTTTTTTTCAGTATGCCAGAAGTAATGTCACTATCTCAAACTTGAGTTAGGAAAGAGAAACATTAAAGGAAAGGGGTAAGTTTGACTGGCTAGTGCTCAACTATACCTATAAAATGGTTATTTCTCCATAAAATGGGAATAAAGAAATACATCTACAACCATGGAAATATATTTCCCAGATAGTAGACCCAGATGTAGGTCTTAGACATTTCACACAAATCTTTACAAAATCAAGTCAAGCCAATATTTTTTTACAGATTTTTAGTGGGTGAATGCAGCACATAATAGTAATTGTTGCAGCTTCTGTCTATCCCTAATTTCCTTTGCTTCTGTTTCAAGCTTGATTTCAACCTAATGTTGCTCAATCTTTAGCATAAATTAATGAGAAGGATGTTCTATCCAAAAAAAATCTGACTCGATGCAGGTAATTTTTTAGTAAAATATGCATTTGAAGCGGCCGGGCACGGTGGCTCAAGCCTGTAATCCCAGCACTTTGGGAGGCCGAGGCGGGTGGATCACGAGGTCGAGAGATCGAGACCATCCTGGTCAACATGGTGAAACCCCGTCTCTACTAAAAATACAAAAAAATTAGCTGGGCATGGTGGCACGTGCCTGTAATCCCAGCTACTCAGGAGGCCGAGGCAGGAGAATTGCCTGAACCCAGGAGGCGGAGGTTGCGGTGAGCCGAGATCACGCCATTGCACTCCAGCCTGGGTAACAAGAGTGAAACTCCGTCTCAAAAAAAAACAAAAAAAAATGCATTTGAGCTTTTAAAGTTTGGATACACATGGTTGCTTCACATAATGTTTCTTTTCACATTTGTTTATGGAAATGGGAGTTGAATGAAGGGAAGGGTGCAAAAGTGAAAGAAGAAACCCTTTATGTGCATTTCCCATTATGAGATTCCTGTAGCTCTAGAGATACAATGTTTCCATAAAGTGATTTAGCATCCATAAATGCCAATTTGCAAAACATTATCCATCGCCATCAAGGAAGAAAATCTATTCTCCCTCTTTCCCTGCCCAATAAGTAAACTGTGAAAACAATTACAAGCACATGTAATAATAATACAGCAACTTGCATTTCTACAGCAACTTTCACTGGAGAATTTCTTGGTTGCTTTGCAAACAGTAATTAATTAGACCCCCTAACATTCCTGCAAGAGAGCCAAGAGATGTGAGTATGCTTTGAGCAACCCCCAACACTGACTCACTGTCACCTCTGGGGTTGATGAACAGATGTTGTTTTAAAACCTCACAGCACACAGAATTCTACATTTTAGAACATTACTGAAGGACTTAGAATTCTGAGATGCAACAGAAAATTGGATGTGGGGCAGGCTTTGGTCTTGTTATGTGAATTTGCTAGAGGGATGAAAGCAAGATACTGTTTTCCGTGTCATCTGTCATCACAGTATCCCCTGGGGCTCCACCCACCCCATGCCATGAAGTAACTCTGTCAGGTTTGTCATTCTAGAGATGACCGCATTACCAAGCAATTTTGCCTTAAGAAATATAACTTACACACACACACACACACACACACACACACACGTATATAGGGCCTATTCACTAGGTGCTGTTTTAAGCACTTAGTAACTCATTTGATCCTCACACCAACTCGTTTCGGGATCAGTATTATTTACTATTATCATTATTATTGTTTTTATTATTTACATTTTACAGGTGGGAAAACTGAGGCATAGAAAGTTTAAGAAATGTGCCAAAGTCATTCAGCCATGCTACCTCTCAGTATTAGCATTACCTGTTAATAAACTTGAACGCTTACAAATTGGCACATTTTCTCAGCTTGGTCATGCAGGTCGCCTCCTTTCGCAATCTGCTAGAACACTCATGTGATTTACCAGGAGTAGTGAGTCAGAGGCAAGAAGCCAATCTGAAAAGAAGAAAAATAAGCCCCACTTGCTTCAGCACCTTGGAGAGCATCTTCCAACTACCGGCCGGGCAATGGGAGGGGGGCGGGGGCGTTGACGCTGACAACGGGCAGACGTCAAGCTAATCGGGATTGTTGCTTCTCTTTTCTCTTACGAAGATCATGCTTTTACGATGACAGAATTAGGTGTAGGATTTTGAGAGCAGTTTTAGCCAAGTTCAGCTGGAGCCTGGGACCTCACAGCTCTGGTTTTCCCATTCTTGGGCTATTGGGATGTCTTGGGCCTAAAAGCAGATGAACTTTATACTTAATAGTTTTCCCATTGCATATGGATGTGTCTTTCTTATTTTTTTTTCCAGATCCCTGGCAGGAGACTATCTTCCGTGGCAATTAGGCTTTCACCCACAGACCACTGATGTACTTTTTCAGTTTGCTCATAACAGAGGCAAAGAAGTGCATGGTTAGAACACAGACCTCAGTTTAGAGTGCCTGAGAATTTCTCTCAACTCTGCCACTTTCCAGATGTAACCTTGGGCAAGGTGCTCACCTTTCTTAAGTCCCAGTTTTTTCATCTGTAAAATGGAGCTAATAATGGTAGCTGAGTCATGAGATTGTCCTGATGCTTAAATAAGGTAATATGGTTAGAAAACACATTTGATCATGAGAATAAATAGTCACAGCAGTGATGACGCTTCCTGAACAGTAAGATTCATGTAACTGACATACGTTCCCTCTTTGTTTTGGCTGCCAGGGAGCTTTGGTCACACAGAGTAGCATTAGCAACTCTAAGATGCTAAGGCCTAACCATTGGTGTTTCTTTACTTCTTCTCCAGTCCTGACCTTCCCTTCTGATTAGCATATTCTTTCATCCTGATTCATTTTGTGATTATCTGTGTCATTTCAGGTCACTGCACATCATGAATAGATAGATGTAGATCATTAGAATGTAAGTCCTAAATGAGCAAAGAGTTTTGTCTATTTTGTTCATTGCTATATCCCAAAGGACTAGGATAGTATGCAACATATAGTTGGGGCTTGGAAAATATTTATTGGAGAGAGAGAGAGAGAGAGAGAGAAAGACAGAGAGAGAAGGGAGGGAGGGAGGAAAGGAAGGGAGGGAGTGAGGGAGGGAAGGAAGGAATCTCTCTTGCCTTGTCAATTTCTATCACCTGACTACACAACTGTCTCATGTCTTGCTTTGCAAAGATCACTAGACACCCATTTTAATTGTCACATCTGCCCATAACTGATGCTCAGAATAATCTCTTTACTTAAATTTACTACAATCGCTAACTCAGTAGCTTTGCATCAGTGTTGGGTTAGCTGTCTGCTACCACTTTCCTAATTATCCGTGATTACACAAGCCTTTGCCAGGCTGACGAGCTGCAGGAGAAGTTTCAGTGATGATACTTCTCACAGTGCAATCTGTCTTTCCCCTGTTGTCTAAGGACAGAAGATGAGGATGCAGGGTAGGAGACTGGTTAGGAAAATTCCTCGTGATCAAGAAAACCAATCTCGAGATCTCAGTAGTCCAGATCCTTCCCTAAAAGCTAACAGGGCTTTGCTGATAAAATAGAAATAACAGTAGTAAAATTGGTTGCAGCGGAAACATGCCCTCCTGACTCAGAGACCCAGTGTGTGGGTGGAGCCGTGCCACGTATCTAATAGGAAAATTCCCCTGGGAAGGGCTGGATCCTTCTCTTTGACACAGCCGAAGGCTTCAGCACTGCTGGGCATTTGTGACAGATTATTAGGCAATATGAATGCATTGGGGGTGGAGTGGAAGAGACTTGGTCGAATCCCCATCCAGAGCACAGCAGCTAACACAGCTTCCAAACCCTCACCAGCTGAATTCAAGTCACATTTCTCGAGGGCTTACCATGTGCCAGGGCCAGAGACTTGTTGGATGTATCCGATTTCCAGGCATTTGATTTTAAGAACTGGAAAAGTTGCTCCCACATACCCCTCTCTCCCCAGCCTCCTCCTCTGGAGCTGACAGCCTTGGTCTTGAGATTTTTTATACCCTCCCAAGTCAGAATCAGCTTCCCCTCTGATTTTTGGAAGGAGTCCAGTCTAGCCTCTTCTCTCTCTCAGCAGGGATCATACAAACAGTGATTCCAACCAGGCGGGGAGTGCTTGTCTTTCACTCCCCTACAGGAGCTCTTCCAGCTCTGGTCTTGTTAGAAGAATCTCACATTGGAAGTCTCCCTGGGAATAGACACATGTTTCTGATAACTCTAAAGATTAAGCCAATGAAATAAAAATTCATTTTTGAGACATAAACTTTAAACGACCAGGATTTTCCACGGAAATATTGGTACTTTGGCAGAGGCTCAGTGGCCCTCAAGTCGACAGTTATTTTTCTGCCGTGTGCCAGGCAAGTCCTGAAGTCATTCAATAGATAAGACTTCATCCAATACCACATCTGAATTTTGTTCATATTATTAGAATCAAAAGGGTAATGCAATTCAATTGCCTGAAGAATCATCATACACACAGACAAAAACAGAGCTGGCCAGAGGCAAAATTTCTTAGCAAGTGGAGTTTGTCTATAGGGCCCCTGGCCTGCCTTCCTCTGCCCTTACAGCTGGGCCTTTTCCTTGTATAGGAATCGGGTGTGAATTAAAGTCACACTGGATGCGACTTGAGAGGGGATGTTTGCCCCTCTTAAGGTATTTGCCTTCCAAATAAACTCTCTAGTTTGATAAAGAGGGGATTAAAATGTTGCATTTATCAAATACCTTCCATGGTCCAGGCACTTTTTCACAAGCATTGTTCATCCCTGCTGCCTAGTGAGTACTTGTTCATTTCTTCAAAAAACATTGGCCGGGGAAGGTGACTCACACCTGTAATCCCAGCACTTTGGGAAGCCGAGGCGGGTGGATCGCCTGAGGTAGGGAGTTTGAGACCAGCCTGACCAACATGGAGAAACCCCATCTCTACTAAAAAAGATATCAGATTAGCCAGGTGGAGTGGTGCATGCCTATAATCCCAGCTACTCCAGAGGCTGAGGCAGGAGAATCACTTGAACCCAGGAGGCAGAGGTTGAGTTGAGCCAAGATTATGCCATTGCACTCCATCCTGGACAACAAGAGCGAAACTCTGTCTAAAAAAAACCAAAAACCTATGGCTATCTACACTGAGCCAAGCACTGTGCTAAGTACTGGAGATCCAGCAGAGATCAAAAAGAAAAAGACTTCCTCTCGTGGGCTCTGTGGACTAACAGGAAGAAAGAGGCAATCAACAAACAAATGCATAAATGTTTGTCAGGTAGTGATAAGTGCTCTGCAGAAAAATAAAGCAGGGCAAGGGGATAGAGAGTGACAGAAAGGGATGCGATATAAGATAGGGCAGTCATGGAGGGCTTCTCAGAGGAGGTGGTCATTGAACACAGCCCTGAAGAAAATGAGCCAAAATGCATGTTGCTATGTGAGAGGTGGTGTATGGCAGGGGAAGACGTACTCTGAGTCGAGGGAACAGCAAGTATATAGGTCCTGGGAGTGCTTGGGGAGCCCCAAGAAGGAGACAGATGGGAGAGAACAGTATGGATGGGATGGGAGGAAATGGAGGAGGCAGGAGCAGGGAAGAAGAGGAAGACAGACACCGAATGGCTTGTGGGCTGGGATGGGGAATCTGGAATCTACATTGAGGGGCATCAAGAGCCACCACTGGAGGGTCTAAGCAAAGGAGCGACCTTCACTGATTTGGGTTTTCAGAAGCTGGCTCTGGCTACTAGGTGGACAGGTTGCACGGGAACAAGCATAGAAACGAAGAGGCTCGTTAGGAGAGGGCTGCAGTGACCCGGGCAGACGTCAGGGAAGGTGATGCCGAGCAGTGGGTCTTATGGTTCCCACCCTGCAGGTGAGGAAACTGAGATGCAGAAAGGCCAGGCAGTCAGCCAAGGCCAGCTGCCTAGTAAGCAGCCAAGCGTGAGCCCTGCAGGCCTCCCAGCTGCAGAGGCCTGGCTCCTAGCCCGTGCCACAAGTTTCCCATGACCATGCAGAGAGAGGCCCTGCTCCTCGGTGAAGGAATCTTACTCCTCAGAGAGCAGGAATAAGGATTTTTGGAGGCTGAGGATTTTTCTGGGCCCTTGCAATCTCACTCCAGCTCTTGCTTTGAAAGGGTTCCATCAAGAGGAAATAACAATCGTCAACACTTATGAGGCTTTTTCTGTGGACACAGCAGGCTTCTGAGTCACTCCTGCTTGTCATTGCAAAGGTTCCTCACAACCGCACCTGTGGAGGAGCCAACGATCATCACTCCCATCCTACAACATGAGGAAACTGAGGCGCGGCTATATTAATTGGCCGGGATGATAGGGCTGGGCTATGAACCCTGGAAGTCTGGGTCCCAGAGTCCCTACTCTTGGACATGGTACCGTTTCTTCCTTGAAGAGCTGCTTATTTTTGATGTGGTGCTAAATTTCAGACCTGGAGACTGAGGCTTATGCTGCTGATACACACTGAAACTGACTCCCATTGACAGGAACTGGGGAGACACTGGAGAGCGTCCCTGTGGGGGCTGAATGGCCCCTCCTCCAAAAAAAAGTGTTGATGAGGGCTTCCTACCCAGGGTGGAAGACAGACGACCAGGCCTCAGGGTTCCCATCTGTCTCTAGGAAGCCAATACATCTCTCACTGCGTATCACTGGCTTGTCCATCCTGGGGCACAAGCCTTCCAGATGTGGGGAGAGAAGGGTTGAGCAGTCATTAATGAAACCACAGCTGCCAACCCCCAATTTAATTTGATGGATGACAGAGATGTTCCCAGCCCTTCAGCCTTCCCAGTTTTGAGGGGAAAGGGGTAACCAGAGGAACAGGCTTATGTGGAGAGGACAAGGATGCAAACAGATGAGACAGGGAGGAGGAATGGACAGAGGCAGAGAGGGTGCTGTGTGCTCCTGAAGGGAGAGAGAGAAATAAAGGACAATTCACAAGATACCACAATCCCAGACCCCCGTAAGTCCCTCTTTGCTCTCACCCTTCCCTCTACCCAAAAATCGTTCCCTCCTGCCCAGATGCCTCTGTGGCACTCAGTTATAAGACCTTCCCTAACACTTCCCACCCCTTAGGAAGAACTTACCTAACTTCCTCTTATGCCCCACTTGAGTTAACTATCATAAACAACAACGAGATCTCTTTATTGAACTTGGTTTTTATGTCCTTTTTCTTTCAATTTAGCATCAAAACGGCCCCCACGGGATGGCTGTTATTAGCTCCACTTTATAGATGAGACCTCTAGAGCTCAGAGAAGTGAAGTGACTTTCCCAAGGTCACACAGATGAGTAACTGGAGGATCTGTGATCCAAACTGGGAACACCTGGCTTGGAAACTCAGGCCTTGGCCCTTCCGTATCTCCCCCACCCCAGCTGAGTTACAAAAGGGCTGGCACATTTTCTCAGTCACTTTTGCATCTTCACCGCCCAGTTGGTGCTTAGTAAATATTGATGGGAATGACTCATGAATGAATAAATGGATGAAAACTGAGTTATAATGAACTGGAGTCTATAAATATGCTCACATGCACTTACATTTGCAGAGACAATGCTAACAGTTCTTGAGAACCGTTTATTCATTCAATATAAAAAGTGCTCATTGGAAATGTACTGTGTGTGAAACGTTGGGGACATCGTGGGAAGCAGAACGGTCCTGGTCCTGAACCCTCAAGAGGGCATAAAATAGAGGAGGAGGAAAACCAAAAAACAGTCAACAATCTCCCAAATGGAAATGTATTTGCAAATTATTAAAAAGTGGAGAAAAGAGTGCAGGGTACTAAAGAGAGGAGTGTGTTTAGACAGAGGGAGTCAGGAACGCTCTCTGAGTGAGAAATATTTAAGGTTGAATGGAAGTAATCCAGAGAAAAATTAGGGGAGAGTGTTCCAGGCAGGAGGAATGGCATATGCAAAGGCCCCAGTGCAAGACTAAGGGCTTAGAGCCTTCCAGAAAGCACTAGAAGCCCAGCATGGACATAGCAAAGAGAAGGGGCGATGGAAGGAGACAGAGCTAGACACACAGGTAGAACCAGAAGATGCAGTGCCTCATGGACCTCATTAAGTGTTCTGGATTCTGGCGAAAGGGCCATGCGAAGCCTCTGGAGGTTGTGAAGCAGGGAAGGGACCCGTGTCAATCAGCTCCTGTTCTGTGGGCAATGTGAGCAGAGAAGGAAGCAGGAAAGAGGCAGAGAGATTGGCCAGTGCAGCCATCCAGATGGGAGCCACCTGGGCCACAGGCAGTGATGAGAAATGGGTGGATTTGAGGTCCCTTTGGAAGCAGATATGGAACACTGATGATATTGACATAACTCAGACATGTCCACACATGAACCCACAGTGAAGTAAAGGCAGTGTGGACTTTGGAAACAAGATTCTTTTCTTATCTTTTTTTTTTTTGAGATGGAGTCTTGCTTTGTTGCCCAGGCTGGAGTGCAACGGCACGATCTCGGCTCACTGCAACCTCCGCCTCCCAGGTTCAAGCAATTCTCCTGCCTCAGCCTCTTGAGTAGCTGGGACTACAGGCGCCTGCCACCACACTCTACTAATTTTTGTATTTTTAGTAAGACATGGTTTTACCATGTTGGCCAGGCTGGTCTCAAACTCCTGACCTCAAGTGATCCACCCACCTCGGCCTCCCAAAGTGCTGGGATTACAGGCGTGAGCCACCTCACCCAGCCAGGAAACAGACAAGATTATAATCCATCTGTTGTTCATGGCTGTATGGTTTTAGGCAAGTCACTGACCTCTTGAAGCCTTGGTTTTCTCAACTGGAAAATAAGAGAATCAGCCTCCCCAGGACCATTGTCATTGAACGCGATGACGTGTGTGACTGTGGAGTGCAGTGAGCCTCTCCCAACAAGCCAACATCCCTTTGCCATCTCCAGATACCGACAGCTCGACTTCCAAGCTGCCTGCCTGATCACTGGGCTCTACTGCCCACGTAAACATTTTTTTAAGAAATGAATCCCCCTATACTCCATGCCAAAGAGAAAATGCAGGCTGGCCTTACTACCAGGGCTTGCAACAGCCTGCCAACCTTGTTCCACTAATACTCATCAGTGGCCACAGTCTCTGGTCACTTGAACCGTAACTCAATTACCAATTCCTAGACACCTTCAGGCATAAAGCCTCTCCCATGGGTCCCCATTGTTTTTCTGAAAAGCCCAGGACATAGTCAATTTCTTGGCCCTAATGAGAGCTTTTCACCACCTGACAGTAGCTATTGAGCATGTGCTAAGTAAATGCAGCCTTAAGGCCACCCAGGCCGCCTCCCAAGATGAAGGCCCTGGCCAGCCGGGAGGTGCAGCGTGGGCTATTATGGCACCAGAGCCTCACACAGCAGATGTTGCTGCCTTCAAGGCTGGCCCAATTATGCTGTTAACGCCCTGGACGTTAATCCCTGGGTCCTTGCCAGCCAGAACCTGCTCTGCCCTCTGGTTTAATAACACAGGTCCTCTGGAGGGATCAAGAATGGGTCTTGGGAATGCCACACTTTTAACTGGTCAAATTCAAAGCCCAGCTTCTTCTCTGCATTACAAGTGAGGCCTGAGATTTCCAAGTATTTCAATCATGTGAATGCCTGCCCACACCACCACAGGGCAGTCAGTAAGGACTGCGATTGCAACTGAGATTCAGAAAATTAAATGTCTTACTCAAGGAAACAGAAGACATTCACGGGAACTCATGGAATACAGATTTGCTTTCCTGATACCCGGATTTCTGAGACTTGTTAAATAAATGAGAAGCTCTACAAAGGTAGGGTAAAAGCACAGTGTCTGGCACAGAGTAAAGATTTTTGGCGTGAATGACTAGTCCTGATTCATATTCAATATCAGATCTATGATCTGTTCTTTAATGACTCAGTTGTTTAAAAGTAGAATATCCACTCTGCATTATCAGTGACAATTTCATTTCAAGATGGAGTTTTGCTTTTGCTGCCAGGCTGCAGTGCACGATCTCTGCTTCACTGCAACCTCCACCTCCAGGATTCAAGTGAGTCTCCTGCCTCAGCCTCCCGAGTAGCTGGGATTACAGGCATGCACCACCACGCCCAGTTAATTCTGTATTTTTAGTAGAGATGGGGTTTCTCCATGTTAGTCAGGCTGGTCTCGAACGGCTGACTTCAGGTGATCCACCTGCCTCAGCCTCCCAAAGTGCTGGAATTACAGGCGTGGCCACCGCGACCAGCCATCAGTGACAATTTTTTAACACCTGTTGCTTCGCCATCTAGAACACCCCTGAACCACCTTTCCCTCTGTCCAGGCCACAGAAGTCAGTCCCAAGGGAACCTGATCTAGGTACAAAATCATAGAGGGCTTCCTTGAGGTGGTTGAGTCTATGAGAAATGGAGAGCATGTGGGCGTGAAGCTGGCACTGGTGCATGTGGTGGAGGGGGGAGGGACGGGCTCATAAAGTGCATTCTGAGCAGAGGGAACAGCTTATGCAACATCCCAGGGCTGGACTATGAAGAAGGAGGTGGAAAGGGATAGAATAAGATGAAGACAGAGAGAGAGGCAAGGCTCAGACAATGAGGTACTCAGTGGGCCATGTTAAGAACATTGGTTTTTATTCTAAAAGCAGTGGGAAGTCATTGAAGAGTTTCTGGAGTGAGAAACGGCAGGAGTGACATGATCAGATTTGATCTGGAATTGACTGGAGAAGAGCCTAGGGTGGAGGCAGAAAGCCCAGTTGGGAAGCTATACAGGAGAATGAGAGGCAAAGAGTTAGTGGCTTCGACCAAGGAGGCAGCAGCAGCAATGAAGAGAAGAGAATGGATTGCAAAGATATCTAGGACCTAATGGACTGGATGTGAGGGTGAGGGAATGGGAAATATCCAAGATGACTCCCAGAATCCTGACTCTCACGACTGGAGATGGTGAGCAGGAGAGGCTGGGAAAAGACCAGGTTGGAGGGATGGGAGGCAGGTGACATGGGGAGGGGAGTGGATCACGAGCTCCAGATGAGATGAGGGGCCTTGGAGACAGCCAAGTGGCAACAACCTGTAGGGAGCTGGAGATACAGGGAACTCCCCATAGGGAGTTTTGAGATATCAGGGCCAGAGTTATAAACATGGGCGTCATTGAAATGAGTGTGGTAACTGAAGCTGCAGTTTAATGGGATTTCTCAGGGACAAATCACATCAAAGGGATGTACCACAGTCTACTTAAGCCTTCTCCCACTATCGGACACTTGGGTCATTTCTGTCTTTTGACATTATGACCTCATTTATAGCTTTTTTCCAGATCCTAGGTTAACTCTCTAGGTAGCTGACATTACTAATGTGGTTAGCAATGCATACCTGCTAAGAAAATAAATATATCATGTTCATTCTCCCCAGAATAAAATGGAAATTCTTTTTCTGATTGACCATTTTTCATCATGGCCTATGTAACTTCTTTCTTCCAATACCTGGGTGATTTATTAAGTCTTCCCTAACTAGCCCACCCAAAAGGACCTTCTTCCTCTGAATTCTAATGGTTAAGTCCAGAGACATTCACTTGAATCTTGTCCTTCAGACGCCTGATATTTTAGGGCATATACACACATGAAAGATAGTCATCTTCCTCACTGTATCAACCTGAGATCTGGGACTATGTTTTATACTTCTTGACTCCTCCTCAGAGCCTAGAAGAACCTGGCACAATGTCTATGTGTAATGATTATTGTCAATAACTAACTAAGCAAGAGAATAGTAATTGCTAATCTATTAAACCCCTGCTACATACCAAACTGTCCTGGGAGCTCCAAAAACAAAGTATATTTCAACCCTCCCAAAAAAAATTACCCTCATTTTCCAAAGATATCAGGGTAATGGTATCTGATGTAATGAATAAACCTTCAAATCACAGTGTTTCAATCTATAGAAGTTTATGTCTCACTCACTTTAAGTCCAAAACAGGCAGCTTTCCTCCAAGCATCAATTGAGGGACATATGCCTTTCAATCTTATAGCTTCACCATCTCCAACACATAGCTGCTGAAGTCACCATGATCCCCTGCCTCAAACCAGAAGGAGAAAAACCATGGCAGATCATCTAGGAGAGGCTCTGATGGGTAGGCTTAGAAGTGACATACATCCCGGCCAGGCACAGTGGCTCACGCCTGTAATCCCAGCACTTTGGGAGGCCAAGGGAGGTGGATCACAAGGTCAAGAGATAAAGACCATCCTCGCCAGCATGGTGAAACCCCATCTCTACTAAAAATACAAAAATTATCTGGGCATGGTGGCGCGTGCCTGTAGTCCCAGCTACTCAGGAGGCTGAGGCAGGAGAATCACTTGAACCCAGGAGACAAGGTTGCAGTGAGCCAAGATCGTACCACTGTACTCCAGCCTGGTGACAGAGCAAGACTCTGTCTCAAAAAAAAAAAAAAAAAGTGACATACATCCCATTCACAGCCACTGGTCAAAACTCAGGCCTGTTGTCACACTTACAGGAAGGTTGAGAAATGTAGTCAGGCTGAGCGCTGGACTACAGGGAAAACAGCTTTGAGTGGTTCATAGCAGTCTCTGCCACATGAAGATAGCAAGCAAAGCCCAAAGATGCTAAGTAACTTGCCTGACATCACTCAGCCTATACACAACTGCATTAGAATTCACGCTCAAGTCTGCATAGCTCAAAAGTCTATGCTTTTTTCACTGCATCCTACTGATTGTCAACCATCACTGGGGTCCTCTCCTTCTGGGCGGCCTCTGAGCTACGTCTATTTGAATCATCTTGGCAACTGTTTAATTTCACATGTAACCCAACTTCAAACTGCAGTTGAGAGTGACAGATCCACCTGAACCAACTTTCAGATGTATTTTGCAGATGCATCCTCCGTTCATTCCAAATGTGTTACTGGCTTGTTCCTTTAACAAGTCAATCAACTCACGGGCATGCTCTTGCATTAGATAGGTACATATTCGTGTTCTAAAGCCCACGTCTTAGAAACTTGACATATTCAGATGCTCTGCGTGTTATCGTGAGTAAATTAAGCTCTTAAAATGTCAGAATGTTTTTGTTTCATTTGACATTCTCACCATAGGTCAAACTGCCTCCGAAACAGACATGTCTAAATAGCTGTCTAACCATATCGCTCAGAATGACTTTTTAGGAATTTTCTAAGATGTCCAGGAGCATGATGATCCTGAAGGCCTTGTGCATCTGTAATTCTTTTTGGATCCGTTCCCACGTAAGCAATTTACATCTGCTGTGTTATGGATCCAGAGCTTGGAAAACCAGAAGGAATCTTGGGAAGTCACTGGCTCTACCCCTTGCTTTGCAAGCATAAACCTTAGAGTCTTAAAGTTGGAAAAAAATAATGACCTTAGGAAGAACAATAGCAGTTACCCTCCATGAATGTGTTCATTCAACAGATAGTTACTGGAAACCCCCTTAGTGCCAAACACCGTCATAGAATCTGAAGATATAGAGTTGGCAATCTGATGAGGGGGAAGTGAATGTACAAAAAAAATATAAAATGAATTAAGGGTTGATGCATGCTTTGAAGGCAGATAAAGTAAGAAGAAGGATGCAGAATGATCAAGTGGGAAGTTGTGAGGTTATAGAGGGTGGCTAGGGAGGGTCCTTCTGACATTTGAGCAAAGATCTGAAGAAAGGAGGGAGTGAAGCTTTAGGGAGAGAGAACAGTTAGCAAGGATGCTTGAAGGGAGAATACGCTAGGCATCTTCCAGTAATGGCAAGTAGATTGGGTGAGCTGGAGGGGCGAGAGGTAGGAGAGGGGGCAAAGAATATTGGGAAGGGGAATAGACTGGGGAAGGTCTTATAGCCCAGGAAAAGCACATTGGGCTTTACTTGGACTGAGATTAGGAGCCTTGAAGGGTAAGGATAGCTAGAGAAGAGAGGTTTGAGGATGAAGACCTAGGTACTCCACCATTTAGTGGTCTAGAAGATGAGGAGGAGCCCAGAAAGAGACTGGGAAGGAGTAGCCAATAAGGTAGAAAGAGAAGCAAGAGAGGGGTGCCCAAAGGCAAGTGAGGAGGGGTTCAAGGAGGGAGTGAGCAACCAATTAAATGCCACTGATGGATCAAGTTAAGATGAGGACAGATAACTGACCACCAGATCTGACAAGCAGAGGTCACTGGTAACCATATCATGAGTCATGAGAGGGTGCTGGAGATGAAAAACTAATGGGGGACAGGGGGAGAGAGAGAGGAGAGAGATGGGGAGAGAAAAGGGATTGAGAAACAGAGAGGAGATAAAATTCTCCCAGTATTAGCTGGGCATAGTACAGGTTCTTCACATGAATTTCCTAATCTAATTCACAGGACCACCTTGACTGCAGGGGGACGGTCAGTTGTTTTTTCCATTTTACAAATGAGCCCAGGGAAGTCAGGCAGCTCCTATGTGTGAGAGCTGGGTGGACTTGGCCTTCCTGTGTGCCAGACCCCAGAGCTCCCCTCTTCTTTCCTCCTAGCAGTGTATGTCTTCCAGAGGCCATCTGGGGCAGCTGATATAAAATGGATTCCCACTTTTTTTAAAATGTCAGAAAATAGGTCATTCAGCTTCCCTTTGAACAGTCTCTGAATCACTGTAATGATTAGCATCGCTCCTTTCAAGTTTTAATTACAGAGGTCCCATCATCCACCCCTGTACACAACCAGTGTAGTATGTTCTCCAAGGAAGTTCTTCCTTTCATTACAGCTGGAAATATCCATCTGGTTGTCCCACTGGCCTTCATGTCTGTTGAGATGCTTTGAGCTGCAGGTAAGAAAACACAATCCAGCTGGGTGCAATGGCTCACACCTGTAATCCCAGCACTTTGGGAGCCTCAGCGGGGCAGATCACGAGGTCAGGAGTTCGACACCAGCCTGGCCAACATAGTGAAACCCCATCTCCACTAAAAATACAAAAAATTAGCCAAACATGGTGGTGGGTGCCTGTAATCCCAACGACTTGGGAGGCTGAGGCAGGAGAATCACTTGAATCTGGGAGTAGGAGGTTGCAGTGAGCTGAGAGCATGCCATTGCACTTCGGCCCAGCTGACAGTGTGAGACTCTGTCTCAAAAAAACACACAATCCAAGGGCCAGGTGCCATGGCTGATGCCTGTAATCCCAGCAATTTGGGAGGCTGAGGTGGGCAGATCACGAGGTCAGGAGTTCAAGACCAGCCTGGTCAACATGGAGAAACCCTGTCTCTACTAAAAATACAAAAATTACCACATTGCCATGTGTGTACCTATGCAATGATCTTGCATGATCTGCACATGTACCCCAGAAGTTAAAGTACAATTTTTTAAAAATACAAATATTAGCTGGGCATGGTGGTGCATGCCTGTAATCCCAGCTATTCAGGAGGCTGAGGCAGGAGAATCACTTGAACCCAGGAGGTGGAGGTTGCAGTGAGCTGAGATCATGCCAGTGTACTACAGTCTGGTGACAGAGTCAAGACTCTCTCAAATAAATAAATAAATAAATAGCTCGAAAATCTGTCCACATCTCTTCCTCCCACCTTACTCAGGCTATCATCAACTTTGCTTGGGCCATTACAACAGCATCTTAATTCATTTCATCTCTCTGCTTCCCAACACATCCTTCCATACAAATATCTACACTGGAAAGATAATGCCTGACAGTGATGCTTCGCTTTGTAAAGGCCTTCAGGGTCTACCCAAAGCTTCGAGGTTTGGGTTTGGCTCTCTTGTGGCTGACAGGGTTCTACATGACCTCTGTCTGCCCCTCGAACCAACCCCTACCTCTTTCTATGAACGTGGATTTATGCCTAATGAGGTATATTAGATTCCTGAATGCTTGCTATTCCTGACTCCAAGCACAATTCCTCTTCCGCACCTGGATAAATGTCCACCATCCATCTAGTGCTCAGGCAAAAATCCCAACAGTCATTCCTGATTCCTCTTCTCTTCTCCCATCACATCAAATCCTTCTGGGGATATGGTTGACTTTGCTTCCAGAACATGATCCCAAAATGCCAGCCCCTGTCCACACCCACGACTGCCACCTCCACCCAGGCCACCATGGCTTCCCACTGGGTCTGCCACAATCACTGACCAACTGGTCTACCTACCCACTGCCACACCTTACAAACAATTCTTCAGGTCCTCATCAGAACCCAAAGTGCCAGGTCATCTGGCTCCTACTCACCTCTGTGGCCACATCACCCCCTCCCACCGTCTCCCTCATGCACTGCCTTCTGGTCCTTGCAGACACCAAGCTTGTCTCTACCTAAAAGCCTTACAAGTTCCCTCTCCCTGAAATTCACTTCCCCAGGCTTTGCATGACCGACACAGGGCAGCATGGAAGGTCATTTCTCTGAGATGGACCCCCATGCCCTCGGATCACATTATTCTTTACTGCAGGTTTTGCGACACATCACCATTTAAAAGCCTCTTCTTTGTGCATCCGTTTATTTACTTGCTTACTGTCTGTTCCCCTAGAATACAAGCTCTCTGAAGGCAGGGACTTTCTCTGTCTTGTTGACTGGGTCCTTGGGAACCTTGGGAGCTTGTGCCTGGAACGCAATAGGAGCACAATATATGTGCTGAAAGAATGAATGAATGAATGACTGTTCTACTTGTCTGACTTGTATTCTTCTCATAACCTGGCCCCCTTTACCTGCCTAACTTGTTCACGTCCCTCAAATTCAGCTCTGCTAATCATCTCTCTCCCATTGCTCTATCTCTCTCTCTCTCTCTCTCTCTCTCTCTCTCTCTCTCCCACACACACACACACACACACACACACACACACGCAAACAGTTAGTTGCCCCCATCCTCTATGTCCTACAATAACACCCAGCATTTACTCCTCACTGTATGTAACACTCTGCATTATGGCTACCGTCCCTCCCCCAAGCTCTGAGCTCCCTGGGACGGGGCTGTGTCCTTCTACTCTGCATCTCCATTGCCAGCTCACAGCCTGCCCAGGAAAGGCACTGGGTGACTGCCTTTTGGGTAAATGATTGAATGAATGAATGATGAATGAAGAATGAACGTATTCTTCACCCATATTTGGTTATTCCTTAAGATATAAAATCAGACCTGTCTTACCCATCTCACTCAATCAGTCTCTAAGTTTGGGATTTTGAAGAGCGTCCTAATTCCCTCCCAATGTTCCTTTAAGTCCTTATTCTTGCTGTAACAAGCAAACACCTCCTGGAATCATTTTGGAACTGGAGCCTACTTCGACGCTGTATTTCTGATGGGTTACTATTTGTTTTGACAGTTGTCAGATTTTTTTTATTTATGCCGAGCTCTCCCTGGGGTTTAGTTTCCTGAATCCTCTCAATCTAGTGCCTGGAAAGAAGAGAAAATGACTTACCTGTAAATCTTTTTTATTGAAGGTGCACCATAAAACAGATCTTCTTCCACCTCTCTACTCTCTCCTGAGATTTAAGGATTCTTGGCTTTTATTGTTGTCTTGACCCCTCATTTCAAAAGGACAGAGCAGTGGGGGATGGAGGGGCTTATTATCTCCACCCAGGAGGAACTGCAGGATTCACACTTTCCTGCCAGTGAACCCAAACAACCAGCGCTTTCTAAGGGATTTCTTGACAGTTTCATACCAGAAACACACAGCAAGCTGAGGATATTTATTATATGGCACACATCCATAGAGCTGACATTACAGACCATTTTCTCCTACCTGTCCCTTCCATTTGATTTCTGGCCACTGTCCATGGATAAAACTACCAATTTCCACAGGGAAAACAGAACCCTAAATATAAATGAGAGGATTTCTGGGGCTCCTACGGAGAGAAACTTTTCCTTGCTCGTTGTAACTGGTATTTCCACACGCAGTGCCAAGCAGAAGCATTTGCAGGAAAAGAATTTCAGAAACTCAGCCGAACATTCCTTTTTCCAGTTACCCTCACTCCCTCTCTAATATCCATTTGGGCAAGGGTGTTGATTAAGGTCAATGCAAAATGGCTTCATGTTTTGTTTTATTTTGTCTCTGCATGTGCTACTGTGTCCCTTTCAAAAACATCTCGTCCCCAAATATCTATTCCTTTTTATAAATAGCATGCATTATTCTCTGATTGTATAAGCAAAACATGCTCATTATAAAAACTTGAGTATGTACAGAAAAGTACATAGAAGACTCAAAATAATTCATAATGTTCTCGCCCAAATAATCACTGATAACATTTTAGGAGAAATACTGAAAGTTATTTGTCTTTTTTCTGTGAATGTAGAGATATACATTATTAAGATTCAGTTAGTATTATATACACAATTTTATATTCTCTTTTTTCTTAACATCATATCAAAATGTTTCCAAGTCCTTAATCTTTGAAACATGACTCTGAAAACATAATCATATTTTGTTACCCTTAAAATCCATCCTAGATAAAATAAAATCAAAGAAGTTATCAGGTGACAAA